>NC_139218.1:326135067-326807567 GCF_055691185.1 Crinia signifera | reverse complement strand
CTCTAACCAGGAGTGTGCATACGCCCACCTAGGGCACTATGCCCATTTTAATGAAGCCATGCTCCTTGTCCCAAATTACTACTATTGCATACCTCCCAACATGACCCTCTCCAGGAGGGACACAATGCTCTATTTCTGGACATCCTAATGTATGATTGCCATCACCTGCTTTGAGCAGGTTAACTGATAAGAAAGATGTTCAACACAGGTGATGGCAATCATAAATTAACAGGGTCACATTGGGAGGTATGCTATTGTTGGAAAGCATGGTATAGGAGCAAAACAACAATGGCATCTGCTGGGACAAGGGGTCAGCTAAGCCCATTTATCTGCAAGCCTGCCAATTCTTGCTCCTGGGTAGAAGCTGGGACATATGAGCCCCTGCAAATGGGCAAAAGCGGAAATAACAGGTCTAGGCGGAGAAGTAAACAAAATGATGGCTCTGGAAGGCTTTGCCTATGAGCTTGGCATTCCCATGTTTTCCTCTGCATTCTGCTCTGTTCCTGGACTTCCCTGGTAATGTATAATTGCCATCACCTGTGGTGAAACACCTTTCTTATCAATTACCTAGCTCCCCACAGGTGATGGCAATTATACATTACCAGGGAAGTCCAGGAACAGAGCATTTTCTCCCTGAACGAGAGGATCAGGAAGGCAACCAGGATTTTAATAATAGTATAAAGATTGAAGAGTGAAGACATTTGTATGAATGTTTGTACTCTGTGCATATTGCATGTAAAACAAGTAACCTATAGCAGATGAAGAATGGATACAGAGTGTTCTGGATATGCTTAAGCCACTGAAGAATTTAAATCAATTGGCTTTAGTTGAACCTGGTTTCCCTGTAGGTCAATCTGTAATAACAGCTGAAGAAAATCAGAAAGTTAAATCACAATTAAGTAGAGCAAAGCAGGAGAAAGTAATTACAGGGCCCCTCCCTCTTGAAATACACAGGGCATTCTTGAAAAACATTACAGGTCCCTGCATTGGAATCAATATAATATAAAGTATCCATTTCTCGGAGCTGCCCTACATTAAATAAGGTGGTGTGGTCAGTTTAATCTTGAATCTCTAGACGGTGCCTGGGAAAGATAGAATGCAATTAATTTAGTAGATGTTAATGAAATTCAAAAAATCTGCATCTATTTTTCTTTCATTTGGCCCTGATGTTCCAAAGAGACTATCTCATACATGCTTGGACTTTTCAATGTGCTGTACCTGCCTTTATTCACAAGAGAGAAACGCCGGCATTAAGAAAGTAAGGAAAAGACTATTGTATTAAGAAGTTGTCATGGTATAATGGAACCTTTTCCAACAAATCCCTGAGAACATTTGCACACTCAAACACAAGTACAGGGGTAAAACAAGCATCTCACTGTTCTGTGGATTCTCAGTTCAGTAAACAGTAAAAGACAGAAACATGCAAATGTTAATCTGTATAGATAAATGCCAAGGGGTGTTGGGTTCAAACAGATTTAAAGGTCTGTGAAAACTAGTTTATAAGTTGTCATACATAAAAAAAACTAATAACATTCATAAATAAATATGTAGATATATGGAAGGGGGGTAATTTAAAACTAGTGTTTAATAGTGCAATTTATTAAGTATATTTTTATATTTAGTGTGTGTGTGTGTGTGTGTGTGTGTGTGTATACACCAAAAATACCCTTATTAAAGTGTATTTATAGAGATTGAATTCTTTGGCCTGGATGTAATAGGAGGAAATTTTATCAGCCGGAAAAAAGTCAAAGTCAGACATTATAATGTCCGACTTTTTCCCAGAACTCAGCCAATGTAATGCAAATCAGCTCCGAATTCTCATGCGATTTTTAGACCAACCCGAATTCGAATTTGGGTACTTATGTAATATCTGGGCTCCCGTTTTTCTTATGAGAACGCGTCCGCTCGCCACGCTTCGGGCACGGTGGCTCGCTGCGCTCGCCACACTATATAAAATCAACTCCATGCGCATACCTCCCAACTTTTGAAGTTGGGAGGTCGGGACGTTCGCGCGGCCAAGCCGCGCGCGCTCCCGAAAGGGGGGCGTGGCCTCGAGGAAAGGGGGCGTGGCCTCACAGGGGTGACGCGAACTCCGGCCACGCCCCCGTTTTCGCCGCTCGTCGGCGCTAAATAGATGCTGTGCGCATGCGCACAGCGTCTATTCTCGGCAAGCTGGGGGGGCTCCCAACTGTCCCCCCCACCGCGGGACAATGGCGGCCACGGGCGGGACGCGGGAACGTCCCCGAATATCGGGACGTTCCCGCGGAAATCGTGACAGTTGGGAGGTATGTCCATGCGTAGTTGGATAGTAGGGGTATGAAAAAATGGGGTGCATTTAACATGGGAGCCCAGATAATACATAAGTACCCAAATTTGCAACAAATGAACATTAAAATTATTCTTATCTTAAAAATCCCAAATATACTGTCATCTCCAAAAATAGGTCATGAACTGTACATGTCATAGTTGGTAATTTTTCACTGTAAAATGCATATTATTCAAAACTGGGTGAGAATAGTACACATAAGCAGTTTCTGCTGATTACAATGATGTGCATCATGCCTATATATTTTTTTAATTTAATTGCGACTGTGTCTGCATGCAAAGGGGTATATTAAATGCGGGAACTGCGAGCTATACGGCAAGCAGCACTGTTAGCCCATCAGTATTCAAAGCCCCCCCTCACTCGCCGTTTCCACCTCGCCTGCTCCCTGAGGCAAGGTGGAAACGGCGAGTGTGGCCATCAAAATGGCGAGGCTCTCCTCTATATGCAGCGGGCTCCCTGCATTTTTGGCAAACCTTGCCGTTCCGGGTGAGGATTTCCCCACAACATAGAATATGGCGAGCAGCCGGTGAGGGGGCTGGATGATGAGGATAGCTTTTCCTTGCTAAACATCGCCGCCACTCGCCGAGGACATTGAATACCACCCCATATGTTATGCTATAGTGTATTTGCTGCCAAGCACTGATATGCCAAAAGAGCCGCAGCATGTCTATATTCTGTGTTTAATTGCGGCTATATCCGCATACCAAATTATGCTACAGTGTTAGACATTCTACCTCAGGCATGTCCAAACTGTGGTCCTCCAGCTCTTGTGAAACTACACATCCCAGCATGCACTGCCATAGTTTTAGAGCAAAAGTGCAGCAAGGCATGATGGGACTTGTAGTTTCATAACAGCTGGAGAGCCATAGCTTGGCCATGACTGTTCTACATGCTTGTTTGCAGTGAGTTCAGATGAAAGACATACAGATGACCAGCAAACGGATGGAAAAAAGCCAGACAGGGCCCGGTAAGTATACTTACCTTCTCCCTGCCCCTCTAACCATAACCCTCCCTTCCCACAGCTTTACCTCCTACCCCTCACAGCCTAACCCTCCCAATTAGTGGCAAATGCTAAACATCCTCCCCCGCTGTAGCCAAACCCTTACCCCCAAATTCTTAGTGCCTAACCTTAACCCTCTTACCCACAGCCATGACCTAACCTTCCTGCCCCCACACCCTAAGCCTAACCCACCTGCTAGTGCCTAAACCTATAATGTGTGGCGAGTGCGCAGTGCAAACGGGACACACTATTTAACCATTCAATATTTCTCCATTGGCACCAAGGATATAATTAACAGCATGGCAATGCACAATATAGCTCATCATTCGCGTTCTGTAGAAATCATTAGAAAAAGGGCGATTAGCCCATTTGTGGTAGAGTTTGCTGAGAGAGGGGAGGGGCGAACAGAGACAAAAAAAAGGGCCCCCTCCCTATCGTAAATACCCACTGGAATACATTAACAGTTGGATCTGGAATGTGTTGACTATTATACCATGAACATGGTCAGCATGTAATAAATGACTAAACATACACCTCATGGAATTTTATCAGCACCTCCTGCAAGCCCAAGAAGAACACTTAAGATTTTATATATTATATATAATGTGCAGCTTCTTCATGCATTCATATTCACACACACAATGACTATCTTTAAAAAATATCTTACTTCTAATTTAGGCCTAGTTTTAGTTTTTAAAACCAGGTCTATTTATCAGCTGCTTAAATGGACAATTTGGGATGAAGAAATATAGAAAATATAACAAGAATATTGTCCCAAAGAGGATCTAAAGGTCCCAAAAAAGGGACAGATGGGAGGCATGGACTTCCAGTAAAGCTTAGAGCAATAAGTCACAATGCAATGTTCCAATGCCCAGAAAATTATTTTTAAAGAAGACTGTAATAGTATCCCTAAGCTATACTGCAGCCAGGATTCACAAATGATTCACCCTCCACCCACCGCTTGCCTGAAATGAAACTGTTTGCAAACCACCTGCAAATGGCCTTAATATATAAACTTTATTGTCATGCATTACACTACGGGCTACAAACATCTCATAATGTAGACAGTTACCAGAATTGCTCTTCACGGCCTCCTGAGTCTTCAGACTATTAAGGAGTGTTGGATAAAAGTGCTCTGTGATTATCAGGAATGCAGAGAAGAAAATAATATTAAAAATAAAAGACACAAGGTGTGTGTCTGCATAACATACCCACTGCTGTCATTTAAAAGGATATTAGACACTATCGGTTGGAGGTAATACAGTTTGAGTTTGTTGGAGGTGCGGAATGCTAGCCGAACTTGTTTTTTTTTTTTAAGCAGCAATCATTTACAAGGCACGGTTTTGCCTTGTTAATGAGTGCCGCTTTAAAAAAAAAGTCCAAGTTTGGCCGGCACCCAGCACCTTAGGCGAACTTGGATTGTATTATATCCCGCTCAATATAACATACTGTACCTAATACAGTAGATGGTTATGGAGATCTAAGTAAATTCAGCATTCCATGATAATTTTAAAGCATAAGGTTGCAGGCAAAAGGGGAAATTCAATTCATCAGGATCCGGGATAAGTTCCGGAAACAGGTATTTTCACAATTGCAGATGTGAACATGGCACTTATGTTTCTCCTGCCTCGGGTCCGGTAAAACAAAGTCCTTTGCCGACTATCAAGGATAATTGAATTACCCCACAAGGAATATGTAGCTGTGGCGATTTACCACAGCTAAATTAATTCCCCCCACAGTGTTTTTAAATAGGTTGTGGACCTCCAAAGTGATTTTTTTTTTATAATAAGTTTTTATTAGGTTTTACAAAGGCACAAAATACAGAGATGAAACTGTATTGTGATAAAACACCTTAAGCAATAAGGAGCTGTAAAAAGTCAAAACATTTTAAATCTGCATATAGTCTGTAATACAATTGGCTATATCTTGACTGGGTAGGCAAGACTTACATTTCTCATTAGCAAACAGAAGAAAAAGAAACATGGGGCATGAGGGGGAAGAAAGGCGATGGGGACATTTGAAAGGAGCCTCAACATATTGTAAGGTATGATACAGAGAAATCAAAAGGAAACATACTCTCAATGCAACATTACTTATCAGTGGAGCGCGGAGGAGATGAGAGAACAGCCAGGTCTAAGGGTTCACTATGAAGTACAGATTGACCTTGTTTCTCTCTGTATTCACTCCACTTAAACCATTTAATATGGATTGATGAAGCAGAGGGTATTTGATGTTGGCTGTCTCAAACAAGAAGTGTTTATGAATCTTGTTTGCAATGTGTTGAATGGAGGGTATTACAGGTGATTTCCAATGTTGGCCTATGGCCGCCTTGGTTGAACTCCAAAGGGACTTTTGATATCCGTGATAAGGTCCATGGAGGTACAATAGGCCTTATTCAGAGTTGCATGCCGTGTCAATCTAGTACACGGTAAAGTTAAGTTTTACTGTACTGCCCTTGCACCTCAATGATCTTATGATGGCAGAAAGTATTTATACGCAGTAATTGACAGTTTGCGATCACTGGGTGTGTTGGCAAACACGCAGGGGCATTGTGATGGTTTTGGGTCGTGTTTAAGGATACTACTGTGATCCCTTACTACAGTTTCAGACCTTGACAGAGGTAACTTACACCTTCTAAATGAATAATTTATATCCACTATAAAGATGGATTTTATATTTTAACCTTCATCATTAGGTCAGGTAGTTCTTATGTGGAATACAAATGCACAAAATGAGACACAATCTGAATAGAGGGAATGTTAGTGATAAGCATTTAAGCAATCTGGGCTGTTTTGTATTTTTAGGTACAGTAAGTTTTGTGTGAGTTGGGTTTTTTTACTATGGTTTTTTCCACAATACTGCATATGTAGGACATAGGGCCTTATTTTGGTTCATTCTTTCTGACAAAATCCTTCTTAGATGGACAAAACCATGTGCACTGCAGGGGGGGCAGATGTAACATGTGCAGAGAGAATCAGATTTGGGTGAGTAATTTTGTTTCTGTGCAGGGAAAATACTGACTGCTTTATTTTTACACTGCAATATAGATCTCACTTTGAAGTAAAACCCCACCCAAATCTAATTCTCTCTGCACAAGTAACACCTGCCCCACCTGCAGTGCACATGGTTTTGCCCATCTAAGAAGGATTTTGTCAGAAAGAATGAACCAAAATAAGGCCCAATATTGATCTATTTAGTAAACTTAAATAATTTTCTCAGATTTTTACATATTTTTTTTCGGTACTTGTTTCCTAGCACGGCGCCCATCACATGGTATACCATAAGCCATATAATGGTATGTGATGCGATGTTACACGATGGCAGCTGATGTTATACAATTTTAAATCGTATACCATCGCATTCTATGCCATTGTATGCCATATACAATGGTATACGATTTAAAACTGTATAAGCACCCTAATGGGTGTTTTCAATTTTAAATGGGCCCCCTATAAGATTATTAATTGTATAAGCACCGTAAGGGGTGCTTACAATGTTTAAAGCACCCCCACGCGACCCCCACTATCAACAGCAACCCGAAGCGCGGCGAGCGCAGCGAGCCCGCGAGGGGCGGCGGTACGCGTCCTCCGACCTTTTCATACCCCCACCATCCACGTCGGCGTGGAGTTGATTTTAGATAGTGTGGCGAGCGCAGCGAGCCCTGTGAGGGGACGCGGAATACATGCAAAGTAATACGCGTCCCCTCGCGGGGCTTGCTGCGCTCACTTTTTAAAGTCAACTCCACGCTGATGTGGATAGTGGGAGTATGAAAAGGTCGGAGGACGCGTACCGCCACCCCTCGCGGGCTCTCTGCATCACCACGCTTCGGGTTGGCATTGATAATGGGGGTGGCGTGGGGGTGCATTTAACATTGTAAGCACCCATTAGGGTGCTTATACAATGAAAAATCGTATAGGGTGCTTAAATCGCATCGCATGCGGCTATATGGCATGCGATACGATACAATGCATAAGATGCCATACGACTGAAAATCATGGGCACCGTGCTAGGAAACAAGTACCTTTTTTCTTTTCTATAAAAACATCCTGCATTTCAAAGCAGTTGATGCACTAGAAGAATTTCCGGATGAGGATTTTGTTTATCTATTTCGCTGATGCACATACATCAGTTAACTGGCCTACCGGCACCCGCAAATACAAGTCAGTTCAGACTGACTTATTTACAAAGGAAGGAGAAATCATTTGATGGTCTGCAACCATCAAATTATTTCTACTGCAGCGGCAGCATGTGAGGTGATGTGTCTTCATTACACATCCCCTCACATGGTTGCGAGGGGACATGGCAGTTGGGGGGGGGAGTATTTGGTGGGGCCGTGACACCAAAACTATGGTAAACTGTGAGCTTTGCAGCTTACCGAGCTATCAGAATCACCCCCAAAAATGTATAGTGATAAGGCACCAGCCAATCAGCTGCTAACATGTTATAGGCTGTTTTTAAAAATGTGATAAAATGTAGAGTGAGAAAGTACCAGCAAGCAGCTCCTAAATGTCATGTTACAGACGGGTTGAAAAAATTACAGTTAGGGGCCGAATGATGTTTTTATTACTTTCCACTGTATGACTTTTTTGAAGCTTGGTGCATCTGGCCCATTGTGAGTAATTTGTCACAGAAGATCAGAGCAACAAAGCACTATTCCTGCATAGAGATTACAATGGTGGCTGCAGAACCAGAACGAAGAGATGAAAAGGTGGAGATATCAGTGGTTTCTCTGCACTTGTTATGTAACGGAATAGAGAGAATACAAAACAATGGCTTTCTACAAATAAAATGCTTGAGAAAGGGTAATTTGCTGTTTATTATCTAGTGCCAATAGTCTTCAAGAACCACTAACTGTATACAGTTTAATTAGTGCTGAAAGCAATAATGTGAAATACATTCACTTTGACCCTGGATTAAATGACTTTGTATTTTGAACCATTTAATCAAATAACCATTTAAAGTACAATATTATAATAATGGGGAAATTAGCATACTGTATCTAACCTTTAATTATAAGCAAATCTATTATTCAACCAATGTACTGCTACTGTAGGTGTATTTTGTTCCCCTTTACACTATACAAAGAACAAAATATACTCAATTGCATCAATATATACAGTCCACTTCTGTGATCAAAGGAAATTTAAAACTGAGGATAGCGATGATTACCGCAAAGTATGAACCACTATCATAAGAAAGATTATGGGCGAGATTCTCTATTACAGAAATGCAGTAAAAACCCCGTTATCGGGGTTTTTACCGCATTTCTGTATTCTCTAACCTCCCTCCGCAGTGTCACCGCTGCGGAGGGAATCGCCAGCAAAAGCTGGCGGTTACCTGCAGAAGCCTATGGGCTTCTTACCACAGCGGTGTGTGAGGGATCCGTCACGGATCCCTCCCAGCATGCCCTGCGGCCGGTGCGTCAGTCTGCGCATGCGCAGACGGACTCCCGGGTCATAAACCCGGAAGTCCAGCAACGGCGCCGCATCGCAAGGGACAGCTCTTACCGCAAGAGCTGTCCCTTGCGTTAATGACCGCATATTTTAGAGAATATGCGGTCATTAGAAATGCGATGCCCGGCGAAGAGGGCTGCGGATTTTAGAGAATCCCGCCCTTAAACTTATAAACAAAATGATGGAGATCAAGGCAGGGGTGCCTTGAAAAAGGAGAGAACCTGTGTGTGGTTCCATGTGAAATCCCTCCTCTCTGTGGTGTAGTATACTTTGGCATTAGGGAGGTTATTCTGGTTAACGCCCATGAAACACTGAGTGTTCCCATGGGCCACCCCACACCCCCCGCCCGCATTGTTGTGTGCAAGTGCCCTGCGAATAATTATTTGCCGTGGCTGCTCGCACACAGTGGCTGCACATGTGCATAAATGACTATGCACATGCTCAGATGCTAAAAAACTGTCTAATTGGAATCACCCCCTATGTCAGAATCTTCTCACATGCCCAGGTGTCCAGGAACATGATGTCTGGTGCTAGTTGGAAGTGCCTTTATTACAGTCGCCTAGAAAAATATTTGGCCCAATACTTAGGGGCGCCTACAGCATATGGTAAATATGTGCAAATGTGCTATCATACAGCAGCCTTGATATGTACTCGGAGCGAGTGAGCCACGCAGATCAGTGCAGTGAAGGGACTTTTCAATTGAAATTTGCACACTGCAGACAACGAATCATCATTCAATCTGTCAGTGGAGTAACAACACAAACCTGGCCCAAGGTATGGTGGGTGAGAGCCAATGCTGGAGGCACAGGGTTGCGGCACATTCCACGTGGTCTTGCTCCACATGGAATCTTCAGAAAATGTCCCTCCAAAATTGGTCACTGCCTTGGAGGGGACAGATGCCAGAGATCTTACTCTGGCCCTTATTCTGATCGGTGCGGATATTCCCACATTCTTACGGTGCGGTCTGCACGCCACGGTGTTCTGCCGCGTGCGGCCATCGTCCGTAGAAACGCCCACGGGTCCTCCGCATTCGGACGGACTCACTCTTTAAGAACAGGGCGTGTTTACGGACGACATACAAACCATGCGTGTGCGGGAGAAACACTCAGATTCTGCACGGTATTACAGAGTATTACAGAGTATGCTCGGGAATACCGCATCCGAACGGGAGCCAAGCGGTGCTACCGCACGTAAGCGGAGTATTTACGCCAAACAACCCACTATTATGTATCTTCTGCAATACATCACATGACCCACTTATTCAATTACCTATCCTCATAAAAAACTGCTTATTTGGAATTGTAATCAATTAGATGCCAATATATCCTTACAAGCATGCCTAACACATGCATTGCACACATTAACCCTTACAGCAATTGAAGTGCAATGGTTTCAATTAAAGCACTGACAAGCGTCCTATTAGTGAGTAATGAGTAAAGGAGTCGATTCTATTGGGTTCAGGTGTTAATGCTTGTAGTCATTAGGCGTACGTTCGCCTACCGCATGAACGAGTGGTGTCCGCAAAGCAATAGTACACTTGTGGACACCGCACATTTCTTCCCTTTTTGATCGCGTGCATTCGGAGTGCTATCCGAATGTACGCCCCCCAACATAAGTGTACTCCCCCGTGTCCGCCCATGTTTCCGCCCCGTTTTGCCCACTTTGAAACTACGCCCATGTGTCATTCCGCATGACGCCCATAATACGCCCATATTTCCCGACTGATTGCGGGGAACAGTTTTGTACGGGATTTGGCCGAACAGGTACGGAGTCAAGGCGTGGCACATGCGCGTTGCGTTCTCCACGCATGCGCAGACGCCGTAAAGACGCGATCCGAAAGTATGCGGTAAAGTACGCGTCAATCAGAATAAGGGCCTCAGCGACTTTAGCATCTGTCAGGGGAGCACAGTGTGTTCAGCAATAACAGCAAGTTTGTGGCAACAAGCATGAAACACCTGGTAACGAGCAAGTAACCCCTTGCAATGAACATGTACATAAATAAAATTATAATTAATCTATGGTATTCCAGTTACAATCTCTTGCATAGCAAAAGTTCTTGAAAAAAGTCTTCATGACTGAAACTTCGATCTAAAAGAACCCCAGAGTGGTCTCTGTTTCTTTCTCTATATGTCCTGTGAGTGCCACTGCATCTATCCCATATTTCGGTGGTCTTCAATGTACCCAGGAGGGCACCCGGGCAAGTAAACCCTGCTTAATATATATATGTATATTTATTTTATTAACAGTTTCTTATATAGGGCACATATATTACGCAGCGCTTTACAGAGTATAGTTAAACATTCACATCAGTCCCCAGTGGAGCTTACAATCTATATACCCTACCACATGTACACACACAGACATTCTAGGGTTAATTTTGTTGGGAGCCAGTATAATTTTTGATTATGGGAGGAAACCGGAGTACCCGGAGGAAACCCACGCAAGTATGGGGAGAATATACAAACTCCACGCAGTTAGAGCCATGGTGGGAATTGAACCCATGACCTCAGTGTTGTGAGACAGTAATGCTAACCGTTACACAATCCGTACTGCCCCCAATGCAGCGTATACATATGTTAACATTTCTGATATTAAACCAGTGGGGTGACTTAAACAAGTAGCTTACCCTTTCTGCTGCCTGCTCTGCTCTGTCCCTGACTTCCTCATTTTTTCTTGCAGCAAACTCATGAATTCTGATTGGTGGATGGCTCCAGCCATCCACCAATCAGTGCGGCAGAATGGAAACTTCTTTACATGTCTTCTGTCACTCCTGAGTACTGCTGACTTCCAGCGAGTGATACTCACGGCAGCGCAACTTTATCACACACTGCTTTGTTGGTAGTGACCTACAGGGCTTCGGTAGCCCTGTAGGGTAACAAGGGAAGAGCGATGATCAGGTGACTATGGCTGCTTTTTGACTGTCGGCCACCAGCAGCAGCAGCGGTCATCTGCTCATCACTCTTCCCTTGTTATCCTACAGGGCCACAGAAGCCCTGTAGGTCACTACCAACAAAGCAGTGTGTGACACAGTCACGCTGCCGTGCATAGCCACATGAAACACTAGACCTACTGGGCACTTACTGAATTGTTTAAGGAGCTGGCCTGAGACTCTCAGTGACAGAGCAGCCTGGGGGACACATGGCACCCTGCCCCCCCCCCCCCCCCAGCCCAGCCCGCCACTGAGGACATATCTGTAGTACCTGAACCAGTGCTAAGACATTTAGGGGTGTGTTGCTATAACTCTCAAGGAAGTGATTGTGCCACCCTGGCATGACTTACCTATCTGTATGCTTGGCTCCTCATCTTCCCTACTTTTCTTCTGCTCCAAAATCCACACAGCATACACAAAGGTATATGCACAATTTAGACAGATGGCACAATTTTGCATCATCTACACTATCACATATGTTTTCGGCCCTTTTAATATGCATCACACTGAACATAGGCCTATTAGCTACAATTTCAACACTCTCACCAAGGAACGGCTCCGGTGGAGTGCAAGCTTCAGGAGCCAAGGAGGAGAGAGAGTGTGCAGCTGACCCCCTCTCTTCCCTCCTCCGCTGTGCAGGGAGATAAAGAAGGAAGCCACTGGTGGGGAGAGATTTCAAAAATGGCTACTGCATTAGAGGATGCAGAGGCTCCTCTGTCTGGGAAGCGCAGCAAATACAGCACTATAGGGAAGTGAGGATTCTGGGAGTGTTGGCAAGCTGTGAGTCTCTAACCCCCTGGCAATAAGTATACAACCTCCCTGGCAATGACCATGTAACCCCCTGGCAACGAACATGTAAATATCCTGGCAAGGAGCATGAAACCCATGGCAAGGAGCATGTAACACTTGGCAACAAGCATGTAACCTATTTGACAATGTGCATGTAACCCCTGGCAATGAGCAAGAAACCCCTGGTAATAAGCGTGTAACCCCATGCCATGTAATTAATGTATGGGGGGTGGGGGCAGCAGAAACTTTTTTGGCATGGAGACACAATATGTCTAGCTGTGCCACGTTTCTATGCAGAGCCAGCATATTTACATTTCAAAAGGGTTCAGCTATCAGACAATCAGAGCCTATGGAAATGGAACAAAAAAATATACTAGCACTAAAACTAGTCCCGTAATAAACCAATTAGTTCATTAAATACTGTATGAGTGTGGTGGTCCCCTGCAGTGAATTAGTAAATTAAATGCTTAATTCTCAGAAACAACAAAAAAATACAAAAACACATAAAAAAAACACATAAAAAGCACAAAAAACACAAAGGACACCAGACAAATTAACATAAATATCATTAATTCATTACTATTATTAGCAGCTGTTCTGTGCTAAAGTGCCCAATGGAAAGTGTAGAGAATATATAATCCATAATATCCATATTCCTCTATCCGATTGGTAAATATTGAAAAGCAAGCATTGTTAGTAGCAGTCAATGGGGAAATTTATTAAGAAATTTACTACGATGAAAGTTGTGTACTAGAAGATAATAGATAGTATCTGATCTGAAAAAAATCAAAAAGACAATAATAGTGTGCACACACGGTGAGATTCCTTTGCTATTCGACTTGCTATACAATCTTTGCTATCTCATGAGCTGTTTACATACAATTCATACAATCTGCATTAGATTTCCACTATATAGTCATTGCTGCCCTGTCCATAAAGGTTTGATTTGTGCTCTCCTGGGAGCGCGCAACCGGATTGCAAGGTAAAAAACCTGTGCGATCTGTATGCAATCCCGATGCGATATTGATTATATAGTCAAAATCTCATGCTGGATTGTACATTGTGTACACACCATAAGAGGACTTCTCTGGGTCCTGTTTGATGGAGTCCCCTGGCTATTTATTGTAGTGCAGTTATCATGAAAACTGCCTGCCAGGTTGCTGTTTTTTTTACCTTTACAACAGGTACCGATGAAAGCATCCTCATATTCCAGAAGAGGAAAGTGAGAATGATGACACGTTTCCCCGACTCCTTTACGGTATCAGTGGCTTCTTCCACAATCCACACCATGATCTGTAAAAGCCGCTGACACCTTGTAGATGTATTTGCAGATCCATTCGCAAAAAACTAACATATTTTTCCATCTGCGCCAGTCTACGGCTCCCACTAATCTGCTAAAGAACTAGGCTGAAAGTGACAGACCCACCCAAAAATGCCTGAGCAGGCCTGCGTTTTCACAAACATACCCAGAAAATGCCATGTATCCGCTCCGAAATGCCACGTTCCTGTCAATCAAACTGCGACTTCTCTGCAACTGGTTTTGTCCATTAGAGAGTGATTGTGCCCTTGCGAGTGAACTAGAATAACCTATGAGTACGTGCATGTGCGGGGTAGGGCCACTAGATTGACCCCATGAAGGTCGACATACATTAGGTCGAACACTGAAGTTCGACAAGGCTTAGGTCGACACCTGAAATAGGTCAACATGGCTAAGGTCGACAGGGTTGGAAGGTGGACGCAAGCATCCAGTCGACAATGGGAAGGTCAACAACCAAAGGTCAACAGTCAAAAGGCCGACAAGAGTTTTTCATGTTTTTTAGCCGACATGTGTCGACAGGTGGCATTTCATTCCCTACCAACCACCACAGTGTGGTGTGACAATATAATAATGTGCCGAGCGCAGTGATGCATCGTGCCCGAAGCGAGTTGACACTGTACATTTAGGGCGGTATTCAATGAGGATTTTGGCGATGTGCAGCGAATCCTGTTTAGGATTCGCTGCACATTCGCCACTGCTCGCCGCGTACTGGAGCCTCGCTGCCCCTGACTGGCGAATTTTAACTCCTGCGGCGATGCCGCATGGAGCCTGAGGACGGTGGCAGGCAGGGAGATGGAAGTCTCCCTGCCTGCCCCAGACGTTTGTGGGGGGAAGGTGAGCCCCCCCGGGGGTGCCAGCAGGGGACCGGGTATATTCACTACACCCGATCATGCATATGTAATGATCGGGTGAAGTGAATATATGAATATCTAATGAGCGGCTCGGCTCCGGCCCCCTGCTGGCTGCTCTGTGTAAAAAAAAAAATATATATATATTTTTTTATTAAATATATATTCATGTGCTTACAGCACATGAATAAAAATAGCATGCCCCTCCTCAGAATAAAATTCCTGATTTTTTGACACCAAATGTAAAAAACAAAACACTTTATTTTAAAAGTTCACATTCCACTTCACCATCAAAAGATAGCGATTGTTACTCGGTGAATCATGGCGAAAAAAACCTTGAAATGTATTCGCCATCTGGTCATTGAATAGGGTGATTCACCGTTTTAGTAAAAAATTCACCTTACAGCACAAAATCACCATAAAAACCTGGCGAATCAGCCTCATTGAATACCGCCCTTAGTGTTCATGTCGACTATGTTGACATTCGGGACAAAGAAATGGTGAAAAACTCATGGCGACCTCCCGACCTTAGCAATGTTGACCTATTTCAGGTGTTGATCCTGTCAACCTTCGGTGGCCGACTCCATGACCCATACCCACATGCACAATGTGAATGCTGCGCACTTGAAGATGTTCGATAATCGACCAGATTGTGAATTCTCTAAATACAGTTGATACCCATGCTGAATTAGGCCCCATGTGCAAGATTCAGGGATGGAGTGGATGGAAAAAAGTGGAAGAGGGAAGGTCCCACAGGCCCACCCAAGAGAGGCCCATCCATGCCTGCCCATATAATTGTGGGGTAATAGTAACAAGCATTACTTCAATAAACCTGAATTCCTTTAATGTGCGGAGAACTCACTGCCTAATGCTAGATAGAGGGAATACGATACAGAGACACGTCTGCAGCAAGATAATAGTATATATAGTAAGAAGTGCAACCACAATGCAGTTAAAACCTTATTATCTTCAAAACGGCCCTAGGTTTCCAATGCTCGCCCTATGCTCCTCTTCCAGCCCCTCCTCTCCTGGTTATGCATGCAGCAGGGAGATAAAACAGAATTATAAAGTACTGGCAGCACTTGTAGCAAAGGAGCCATTATCGATCTTAAAAGTATATCTTTTCTCTCCTCTCCTTTTCAAGTAGATCCCATCAAGTTGAATGGTTTGAAGTAAGTGATAGAAAGAGGGACGAAAAGTTGAAAAAGAGAGAAATAAGACCACACAAACAAATAAAAGCAAAATAAAGGGAAATGCTCATCAGCTGTAAGAAGATATAATGGGAAAGTGTGTGGGTTGTGCTTTTACGGTAATCTGTTTGTAATCTGAGTGCAGTGACAGAATAATGAACACCAATCACACCCGTTCTGGTGTATTCCTACTTCATGTAGCCGCAAGAATGATGGCATAATTAGGCAGCAAATTGCAAAGAGAGCGGAGGAAAGAACTTATGTAGCAATTGGAAAATATGTGATTTAGTGAGGTCAACTAAAACTGTCAGCGGTGGAGAGAGAACTAGATATATATGACCTGGGAATACTGTTTAGGTACCTGCACGACACAGCAATCTGTTATATCCAGTAGAATGTGATTAGAATCATTATTTGATAATAAATAGGACCGAATTGTAGACATGTACAAATTGGCAATTCATGTCGGCAGTAAATCACAAATCACTGATTCTTCCGTGCTGAAAGTTGAATTGCGCGTGTAAACTCCTAGTATTTTATAAATACAGGATAATAACAGAGAGAGAGAAAGAGACAGAGAGAGAGAGAGATACACCATTATGTTAGTCTATGTTATCGTCTATTTTTCTGTCAGCAAACATAGTACTAATCAATGCAGTACTAGTTAATAGCCAATCAAAATGATGGCTTATCTGCTCCTACTGCCAATCTCTGTCTTCACAGCTGCCTCCGTCTATATCCAGCAAGTTTGAAACAGATCATTTTGGTTTCACTTTCTGTTAAGGAGTAATTTGATATGTCGAGTGGCCTCTAGTGGTCACTGGTGGTACTTCATCTCAAAAAAGGGGAGAAGAATTTAGGGCGGTATTCAGTCCAGGTTTCCGACTGTTGGAATGTCCCGACAGTCAGAATCCCAGGCAATTTCCACTGTGCTAGACAGGCAAAATGCAATGCTCTGCCTGTCGAGTGCCGAAAAGTGGGCGTGTCAGCAGAAATGGCCGCGGATGGAATTTGACAATATGCGGCCGTTTCCAACAAAACAGATTGGACTTGTTTTAAAGTTGAATCTCTTTTGTCGGAATTCGCCTTCAATGCTGTCGGAAACGGCAGCATTGAATAGACGATGCATGTTATTTCCCACAGTGGAAATAATGTCCAAGACTGAAATACCGCCCTTAGCCTTTTATATATATAATGAAGATTATATTGTGGCTTATGCCATCAAATAAATTTATGCTAAAAACAGTTTTGTTTATCAATGGTGTTTGTAATACAGTAAAAATTTATGTTGCTATACATCAATGCTCATTATATTAACTATTGTATACAGGGCCGGCGCTACCCGCTCAGCAGGAGATGCAGGGCAGGAGAGGCGCTTTACCCTCTGTGGCTGCCGAGCTGGTTGCTGCTGTGCCTGTCATACAGGCAGCGGCACCAACAGCACAGAGCTCCCACCAGACTCCTAATAGAATAGAATAGAATCAACTTTATTGGCCATGTGTGCTTGCGCACACTAGGAATTTTTTGTGGATTACAGTGCAGCATCAAGCAGGGATGAAAAGGGGGGAGGGAGACATTACATATATTACATAAAGACATTACAAGCATTTAATTTCTAGCTACGACTATGGTGGTCAGGTCGCCAAGTAGGGACACGTTGTTTGGCTGTTGATATTGGGATTGCATTCGCTTTGATTGAATTGTTCAGGTGATGGACGGCTAACGGAAAGAAGCTTCTTGCGGATCTGGACGTTTTGACGGGGATGGACCTGAACCGTCTTCTGGATGGTAGGATGTCGAACAGGTTGTGACCAGGATGCAGCTTGTCGTTTGCGATCTTCTCAGCACGTTTCCTTACCCTGGATGAGAACAGATCCCTTATCTAGGGGAGGTCGGTCCCTATGATCCTTTCCGCAGTCTTCACTACCCTCTGCAGTTTTTGTTTGTCGTTCTCGCTTGTGCCACCGTACCAGATTGTGATCAAAGAACATAAGACAGACTCCACGATGGCGGTGTAGAATATGCACAGCAGCTCCTGTGGGATGTTGAATTTCCTGAGTTGCCTCAGGAAGAACAGGCGCTGTTGGGCCTTTTTGATGTTTGTGGTTATGTTTAATCCCCATCTTAATCACCTGGTCATCGCCAGGGATGGAAAAGGGGTGGAGCTATGTGGCGGAGGGGGCGTGGCTACACTGACAGCAGGGGTGGAGCTACAGGGAGAGCTTGTCTGAAGGAAAAAAGGAAGCAGGAGACGATGAGCTGCCAGCCTGAACTAGGTGAGTAACTTGTGGGCATACTACTACTGTCAGCAACTGGTGTGAGCATATGTATAGGCAGGGCTACTGTTGTCCGCAACTGGTGTGGGCATATGTACAGGCAGCGCTACTGCCGTTGGCAACTGGTGTGGGCATATGTACAGGCAACGCTACTACTATCAGCAACTGGTGTGGGCATATGTACAGGCAGCACGACTACCGTTGGCAACTAGTGTGGGCATATGTACAGGCAGCGCTACTACTGTCAACAACTGGTGTGGGCATACATATAGGCAGCGCTACTACCGTAAGTTACTTTGGGAATCATGTATAAGCAGCGCTATTACTGTCACCAACTGTGGGCATTTTATATAAGCAGCGATAACACTGTGGCCATGTGCAGGAGTACTTGGGGCAGTACGTGTAGCATAATGTGCATCATTATTTCATATGGGCATTATGGTGTGTGGCATAATGTGTAATGGGCATTACAGTGAGCTGCATATTGTGTAAGGGGCAGCATGATGTGTGGTATAATGTATAATGGGCATTACTGTGTGCGGTATACTGTGTAATCGGCATTACGGTGTATAATGTGTAATGATAATTATGGTGTTATTGGTACTTTTATATGGCCACGCCCCTTCCCCATGAAGCCATGCTCCTATATTTTTGCTGCGAGATTCGGCGCGCACTCTCCCTGTTGTGCCTCTGGTGGTAGGGCAGTCACCAATTCCCTTTCTGGCACAGAGCACCAAAATGTCTAGTTAAGGCACTGGTGCTGTGTAATGTGAATAAAATTGTACTACTCTGTGGTGTAATTTGAAATGGGAATACTATTGTGTGGCCACACTCCTTCCTTGTGAAACCACATGTCTTTCTTTCAGTGTGCGCTGTAAAGTATGTGAGGGCAGAAATTTATAGTTTGCAGGAGGGCGCCTGATTGTATGTCATTACTGTCATTACTCTTGCAAAAAGTACTCTTAGAACTCTTTAATAAATGGAAGAAAATAGCTGCGCAGGTGAGTGAGTGGAATATAGCTCTGTCAAAAAAAAAAAAGATGTAATAAAATTAAATATTTATTGCATTAGAAATGTATTGTAATCAAGATCTGGTATCAATATTAAAAGCCAAGGTAAACAAATGAAACTATTGTATAAAAAAATTGACCAACATACAATATAATATGTTAGAACAATTCATAGAATATAATTCTTTTTATGTCTGAGTTGCAGCAACATTTTTGGCTGATTATATATTTGCATAAATGAGCAGTTGTACCAATTAGTGATCACTGAGTGTAAATATTTAAATATAAGTATTTAATTTCATAATTCACACAATAATTTGTTAACTCTCTACATGCCGAATACATAAAATTTACAAATACTGTAAGTCTGGTTCCACAAAGCTACAAAAACCTTCCCCCTCCCTCCCCCGCGGTACAATGTCACCTGTCGGTGAGACGGTAAAACAAAGCCTACAAATCGGGACTGTTCTGCCAAAACGGTTCAGAGGTTCAGTTTGAAGCTGAAAATCACTGGCAATTGCTGTTTGGGGGTTTGCAAGGAAAAAAAAACCTAAATTAAAAAATGTACCCCTTTTTACATCTATTTATTTGACTTCTAAGCGTTATATATTCTATGTACTTATGCATGGCATGCCCTAATAATTTGCTTTGTTAGAGTGTGCTTTTTAATCCTTGATTTATAATTAACTGTCTTTGCAAGAATTATATCTGTGTACACATCTGCACATATTAAATACATGAAAAAGAATTGAGTATATTTAGAGCACATTTAAACGTCCTTCTTTGGCCATCTAGAATTATGGGAGGTTCATTATGTCTTCAGTTATCTCAAAATTAGCTAGTACGGGCTATGGAGAATCTCCATCTCAGGTTTATCATAAAGTGCCTTTAGTACTAAGCTGGTGCAGAACCAGTGTGACAGATTTGCACTTCATAACCTCAATTAATATAAGGATCAAAGTGTTAATTAAAATTTAAAACTCCCATTCATTATGTTTTAATCAGTGAGAAGGTTATACAAAATATATATTGCTGTTAAAACGGAGAAGACATTTATTCCGGGCTGCTTTTCTAACGGCATTTCCAGCACTGTCTGCTTGGTTCTTCATGCTGCACACAAGGGTTCGGTATGATTTACCTACAATCAAAATCCCAACGGTCAAAATACCGGCAGCAATTGACCGAAGGTCAAAATACTGACAAGGTCAAAATACCTACATTTAAAACATTAGACACATGTTTTTCATATTTTTTTGGGTCTGTATGTTGACATAGGTCAACATGAACCCCGTGCTTCAGGCACACTATTATATTCCCCCTCCATGTCCACTGGGATGGTAAAGTATGTACAAGTCAGTATTTTGACCTTGTCGGTATTTTGACCATCGTCAATGGTTGTCGGTATTTTGACCGGCGGGGTTTTGATTGTAGATAAATTGACCGCATCCCACACACAAATGTGTGCACTAATCTTGCATGGAACATGACAAATGTGTATATATAATTTTTTTTTTTAAGCTGTAATTTCATCATTTACTAAATATGTATTTTATTTTTCTGGCTAACGTTTTTCCAGGTAATGTTAAAGCTTACCACAAGTCTGTTATATCAAAGCAAGTGTGCATGTTTTATTAAAAATCATTTCAGATCACATCCGAGGTGTGACACAGCACTACTAATCTTTATCTGGAACGTAAGCAAGCCAGCATCCACAGGGAAAGAACGGCAATGAAACAAAATCTTATTTTCCAGTCTAGGACAGCCCAAGGATTTTCTGGCCATGCTAATTGTTTTGTTTGTGTCGCGTGCCCTTGAGAACTGATAAAAATACATATGTAGCAGAATTGCTAGTGACCAGTGCTTTGTCAGAGGAACATTAATACAGGTTTCTAACCTTCCTTTAACAGAGGTCAAAAGTAGAATGATGCTTTTTGATAAACCATTAACTACATGTAAATATTACATGGTGGTCATCCACCCACAATTCTTTCAAAGTCCAACATCTGCAATTCATAACTTATGAGGCTCCATTTCATTTGGCATTCAATTCTTTAAGAACAACTTTTTATGTAGACTATCATTTATATATATGTCTAGTGTCTGTGAGTCTCTGAAACACTGCCATCTGCTGGCAGAGAATGATACTACATCTCTTACACATGCACAAACACAGAAGGTAGCAGACTAGCTTTTGAAGCTTTTGAGGTAGCAGACTTACTAGTCATATATACTCATATACCCTTCAAATGTGCCGCTGCCACCGGGACCCACAAATCTCCTTTCCTAAGGTCCCAGTGCTCCTCCTGGCTCCTGGTAATTAAAATGACTATCACAAAATGGCTGCCCCCTTACAACAGATACTTTTTGAGGATGCTAGAGGAGGCAGCGGCTTCCTCTAGCATCCTCAAAAAACGGTCTGCTGTTAGGGGGCAGCCATTTTGTGATAGACATTTTCATTACCAGGAGCCAGGAGGAGCGCCAGGACTGTAGGAAAGGAGATTTGTGGGTCCCAGCGGCGGCACATTTGAAGGGTAAGGCAGGGGGTTGGGGGGGCAGATTTCTTTTAGGGGGGGCGTTTTGGTAATTTCCGGCGGGGTGGGCGCGCATTAGATAGTTACACCACTCTTAAGCAGCTGTAGGAAGCTGCCCAGGGTAGATGGCTGCACCGGGAAGATATCAATGAGATATCAATGAGGATGCCTTGCACAATGATAAAGGCTATTTATTTACATTTTATTGAAAGTCTTTTTTCTCCGTCGGTGGGGCGACAGGAACCCTGTCCATCTCCGCTCAGGTATAAACAGGAGGGAACATGTCATAAAAGAAGACATGGTCAGCATTGAATACTGGCAAGTATACAAAAAAAAAGGAAAAAGCTACAATGTTACACAGAAAATGTAAACTAATACTGAATGCAGTAATATTAGACAACATATTGACCAAAACAAGGAAGTAGTGAGGGAAAAGAATTCCTTCTGGAACTTATTACTGGCAGCGGCCACAGGCCTTATAAGCCAAAGACACCACCAAGACCCGTGACATACTGTATCTGGTGCCTCCTACGGGGGCAGTGTGGCCAGTGTAATGGTAGCCTTGCACCCCTCTTCCCCGCTATACAGCACCATGAAAGAGATATTGTATAGTGGGGGTAGAGCTACAATGACTCAATTCTGTGCTAATTACATCATCGGGTCCCCCGTGGTCTGTTCCTGTTCACTTATGCTCTGCAAACTGGGGGTAGGGGGGAGCTTGCGGGACATCCGGGGGATGTAGGACACTTGCCCATTTTTCCAGAGGCCAGGAGAGCCATCCAATTTTTGTGAGCCTCCCACTCTTTCCTGGAGGGTAGAAAAGCATCATCTGGTGAAGCCAGCAACTACAGCAGTCACCTTCCCTCTCCTCCCATTCAGATAGCCGTAATAGCCTGACAATCTTATAAAAAACGTACTGGCTTCTATTGGCGACTGGCAAACACCTTTTTCACATGTGTTGGAATCTATACTAATCAAAAGAATAAACAAACGTTTATTTATTAGGGATCTCACACAATAGCCATTGCACAACACATGTTTGCTATTTTTTTTATATGTACCCCATGTCTGTGCCCCTTATTAGAGTACATCTAGTATATATATCAGTACTGTTACTGGCTGTGCAATCACCATGTGGCGCCGCTGATTGGCTGCCTGGGTGCTGCAAAGCTTAGTAATGATATGTTCCCCATGTCTGTGTCCCTCATTAGAGTACATCTAGTATATATATCAGTACTGTTACTGACTGTGCAATCACCATGTGGCGCCGCTGATTGGCTGCCTGGGTACTGCACAGCTCGGTAAATATGTTCCCCATGTTCGTGTCCCTTATTAGAATGCATCTTGTGCATATCTGTATGTGTGATGTACATCTCTACTGCCATTGTTGCCTGTTCCTTGTACTGATAACCCTTTCTATTGCAGTATGTGCATTGTTATTTTTAATGTCTGTAAAGCGCCTTGAGTCCTGTTGGAGAAAGTGCGCTATATGAATAAAACTTACTTACTTTTCAAGAACTATTGCTGCATATTGCAGGCACCAGACTTCACTTACTATAACTTCCACAGTCTTTGCCTCTGTTGTATTCTAACCACAATTGCTATCACAGGGCAGTGATAATGAGGAGAGTAAAATGGAACCCAACTGGCCAGCTTTATTAGAGGTCTGTGTTACTTGCGTGCAGCCTCATCAGCAAACATATCAGTAGTAGGTTGTTGTTTTTATATTACAGACAGGACCATACCTAGGGGTCCAAGTACCCCAGTAAAGTGAAGAACTTGACACCCCCCCCCCCCCAAATTGTCTGTATAATAAGTTTAGCTGATAACTTGGCCATTGGATATTTGGGGGAGGATCTGTAGGCTGATGTTTCACCTGGGGGCATGTAATGATAATTATGGTGTTATTGGTACTTTTATATGGCCACGCCCCTTCCCCATGAAGCCATGCTCCTATATTTTTGCTGCGAGATTCGGCGCGCACTCTCCCTGTTGTGCCTCTGGTGGTAGGGCAGTCACCAATTCCCTTTCTGGCACAGAGCACCAAAATGTCTAGTTAAGGCACTGGTGCTGTGTAAGCCGGTGGTGACCCGGGGGAGTGGCTGGAAGCGCCGTCGGAAGGGGACGCACGCGCCTCTCGTGCACGCGCGTCCCCTTCTCGCTATGCAGATGCCGCTGGCGGGGGATGGCGGCTGGCGTCGCCATCCCCTGCCAAGATGGGAACTGCCCCATCTGTATAACATTTATTTTTTTAATGTAGAATATTTATATATGTTTGGTAGAATATACACTAAAATGAGTTTCATTCCTACAGTTTAGGCTTACAAGGTTTTAATTTCCCCATTTTCCTTTGTCTCACTGTGCCCTCTATTTCTCTTCCCTGCGCTCTGTTCGTGATGCTCTGCTTGCTGTATATAATTCAGACAGACAGGATCCTGAGCTTTTGCCACTGACCTTAATCAGTTTACTCAACTCCCAAATTGTTGTGTCTACAACAATGGTCATTGAAAGAATGTGTCCACCCAGGCTGAGCGACTCTATGAGACAGAAACAACGGCAGCCTATTGATTGCAAATATCATTTAACGTATTGCTTGTTATGGATAGTGTCAGCATAGTATAATGCCAGTGCTGGAGTACAGAAAAGATGGTTATGGCTACTTGACATACAGTAGTCATGCTTTTACACAACCATTAAAACAACATACAGCACCAATAGCTGGATCCTGTGGATATCGGTTGGATCCAAATTGGGCTTTATCTCAAATGTAACCCATTTCTCGAAAGTGGTAGTTATGCCCAATGGAGTAACAAGAAATGTGGGGGCTCCATATATACTGTAGTTGGAAGAATCCACAGGACTTCTAGGGAGGCATACCACTCCGACCCTCAACTACTTTCCTACTTTTTTTGCCTCTTGACACTCCCAGAAAACGTACGGTTACCACCCCCAAACAGCGACTTCCTGTCAATCAACTTGTGAACGGCTTAAAAATCGACGAATCAATTGATTTTTTCTTTGTTTGGCTGCATTTGCACTAAAATTGGTACGCATGTGCAGTCTTTAGGTGCAAATCTGCACAGCGGTTCTAAGGTTTGAATAAACCCCATAGATTTATATCTCCACTTTTTGCTAAATATGAAGCTCTTTTAACTGTGTTTGTGGAATGTTACAAGGGTTAAGGCCTCAGTGGCTTTGGCTATTGGAGTGGATTTATTATAACTAGAATCTCATCATGTGTAATTGTTTCGCTAACAAGCACAAATGCCACACTTACAGCAGCGCTTGCTTAAGATTAACAGGACAGAGGAGTTCATTCATCACTGGACTGTGGAGAGCGGATGAGCGCAAAAGATTATTTTTGTCTCTTTGAGGTTCATATCTGCTTGTGCTCCTTTCGTGGCACGGAGCATTCTGCTGCATATATCATTGCCAAGCAACATAACATGTTTGTGAAAGGAAAATTAGTTCCTATGTATAATTAGTGGATCATATTCATAATAATGAGATATAAATTTAAGCAGTAAATTAGCCAACTGCAAAAATGCAGCTGCAAACGTTACATGTCAATGAGCTGCAATGTTAGGAAATATTGGGGCAGATGTATGAAGGTGGGTTATGGGGGAGAAGGGGTATCAGCACACATTATGAGCACTGATACCGCTTCTCCCCCATGCATGAAGGAGCCAGCGTGCGGTAAATGACAGGGGCGCTACCACCTCGTTAATGCGCCCCTATAATACATCTGCCCCAGTGCAAGGCTTGGTCCTCATCTGAGAAAGTGATTGGCTGCAAGGTGTCCAGGGAGGTGTTTAAAGAGCTATGTTTTCTGTATTTTATTCTAAGGGGGCATGATCATGCCACCCAGAATTAGGCAACACTACCTGAAAAGTAACTGGGTCCAGCCAGACTCTCCACTGCCCTGCAGTGATTTTGGGGATGAGACAGGCCAACAGCACTCAGAACCACACCCATGTGTCTCTGCCCATCCACTGACATCAGCACAGGTCACAGTAGGCAATGCCCAAACTTGTCTTTTATAAAATGTTTGATAAATCTCAATTTTTGAAACCCTAACCAGCAGCTGGTTCAACTGCAGATAATGGTTATACAGTGTTCATCATTAGTACACCCAAAGTCAACACCACAATGTAAGAAAATAACAATATGTAACATAAACTTTCCTTTCCTAATCTAAATCTTAAGAAAAACTGTTAAAATGAAATCTGTTGACAATGTAAATCATTCAGAAATACACTTGGTGAGATTAATAATTTATCCGTTTTTCTCACCTTAACAAAAACATTAACGTTTAGTTCTACTGTAGGTATAAATACATTTATTAAATAGTTCTACTGTAGGTATAATTACATTTATTTTATTGCTGATAATTTATGACTTCCTCATATGGATAATAACATTTCCTGTTTTTTCCTAACTTTATTTTTTCATACTAATACAATCTTTTCTGATTCCTCAGTTTGTTTTGCATATTGAGGTGAAATTTTTCTATGAGAAAATCCGAAATCTATTGCATCTGATTATATCCACATAGTAATCTTTTTCTCAACTTGGGATGCAGATTTTAAACTTCTACAAAAAATAAAAAAAGTACAGTAATTCAAACCAGAGGTGAGGAATAACTGAGTTCATCAAAAATGTATATTGATGTATAATGGGTAAAACTCATAAAAACTAGAATTATTTTTAGTTATTTTTGTTCCTGCATTAATTTTTATATAATTTAAATGAATTACCATTTATTTTACAGTGCATTTTATAATAAGCATTTTACAGTTTGCAACATTATGAGCTAGTTTGCAAACTAGATGGCTGATAATGTTCCTGTACCTACTGATTTCCAAGGAGTATGCACATACTATATAATTATTGTCCACATTTGCCATTAATCAGTAGGTCAGACTTTTGTAATTGTATAGTGTGTAGGAATAATCATTTAATTGTAGCACACTTCTTCAATTATCCGATTGGTTAATCTTAACAAAAGATATTGACCAAAAGGTCCTGTTATCATGCACTGTGGCAAAATTTTCCATAATCTGTCCATATTTCGGTGTGGTGTGGCAGAAAAAGGTGTAACTTTAAATAAAATATATCACTTGATACTCAAATACAGGGACTCAACACTCTGACACCATATAGACTGGATTAACTAACATTTCCCTCTGCCGCATTGCTTATTTTTTTTAAATGTCATGTCTTGTCTAAATGTCTTTATGTTTTTAATAAATGTTACTGTATTTTAGACCCAATTGGCACCACAGTATTATTATAATAGTTTTTAAGTTATTCATTTAATTACATAGTGCAGTGTATCTGTTTTTCTCTTTTCTGTATTTTATAAGGGTCTGACTACCCCTTACCCATACTGCAGCTTGGCAGAGCACCTCGTATTTCCTTGTGCCCCCATAATCTGTTGGTAAGTTGTTATCAACTAATTCTTCTTCCCCACACCAGGTTTTGCACAACTCTGCTTGTGTTGGACAACTTAGTTGCAATGCAATGTGACACACAAGGAGACTGTGCTGAATGACTTGATATGCAACACTGAGTCTGTATACAGAGCACAATGGAACTTGACATGGAAAAAAAGCAGCAGTAGCTGCATCATATACAGATCCAGAGACTCAGATGCACACAGATATACATAAATATCCAATTAAATGATGTGCCACATATCAAATTAATCAGCAGATTCTTCTGGGGCTTCCTACCTGCATTGCATTATTACTAAGAAGCATTTTTAAAAAAAAAAAGTTGCCCAACGCTAGCAGAAATCGGTAGGACCTAGAGATGAGTTTAGTGCCATTGCAGCAATGATGTATGACACACCTGAACATTCACCTCTCCTCCTGTAGCAACACATTTTCTCACCTCGTAGCAAAACACAGGGGCATAACTAGAACTTAGTGGGCCCTGTAGCAAAATCTTGAAAGCCCCCCTCCCCCCCACATTGGCACAAGCGGTTTAAATAAACACACACATTGGAACCAATAAGAAAAAGAGGACTGATGTGACAGGACCAGGATAGAGTTGACAGAAACAGGGCCAAGACAGAGGTGACAAGACCAGGACAGGTGACAGGGGTAGGAAAGAGGGGGCACGAGAGAGCTGTGATGAGGACAGGACAGTGGTGACAGGACCAGGACAGGGCCATGCAAGTGGTAACAGGACAGGGGGGACAGGGCAGGAAAGAGATGATATTTGACAGGACAGGGGTGGTATGACAGGATAAATACGACAGGTAGAAGCTAAGGACAGAGGTGACATCATCATGAGAAAGGGATGGTAAGGACATGACAGTGCGGACAGGGACAGAATAGTGGGGGCAATACAAAAGGCAAGGCAGGAAAGAGATGTCAGGGACAGTACAGAAGTGACAGGGTCAAGATAGAAGAAACATTAACAGGGTTAGAGTAGAGGTGTCAAGATCAGGACAGATGGAGAACAGATGGCATACTGTAAAAGAGGGGACATTAAAGAGAAGTAACAGGACAGGAACAAAGAATTGGGGAAGGCCAGCAGGGGCAGACGCAAGGAGTGACAACACAAGTAAAGATGGGACAGGGGCACAATAGTTTGGACAGGGAAGGACAGTGAGGACAAGACAGAGGTGATAAGACCAGGACAGACGGGAAAAGACAGAACAGGGGATAGTTGAGTGGGGTAACAGGGACAGGACAGAGACAAAAAGGACAGGACAGTGATGAAAGGACAGAGGTGACAGGACCAGGGGAGGGATTATGGGGCCAGGACACTGAGCTTATAGGACCAGGACAGAAGGGACAGGACAGAACACAGGGTTCAGGAAGCAGGAGTGACAGGAACAGGACAAAAGTGATGGCACCAAGACAGAGGACACAACCATGGGGACAGGACAGAGGGGACAGTGACAATGAAGATAGGACAGATGTAATTGCATGTAGGGCACATGACAGAACAGAGGGGGCAGGAGTTACAGGGACAGGACAAAGCTTATAGTGCAAGGACAGAGGGGACAATGACATTAAAATGAGGACAGGACAAGGTTGATAGGAGCAGAATAGATAGGACATGACAGATAAGAGAGGTCAGGATGGAAGCAGAAGTGACAGGGACAGAACAGTCAAGGCAGGGACAAGGCAGCAGGGACAGGAGAGAGGTGGCTCGCTGGCTGTAACTGGAAACATTTTTGTTCAATGTATTCACTGCCACAATGCTGCAGTTCCTCTCATCCTCAGCAGGAGTTGGGCCTTGTATGGCACTCCATTAACCTTTTTAATTCCTTTTGCATTTAATTTAAAAACAAACATGACAGTAGTGAATGAAACCTAGTGGTGTATTAGCCCAACATTATACTGTAGATCAGGGGTGGGGAACCTCAGGCCCGGGGGCCGTATGCGGCCCCCATAGCCGGTCTGAGTGGCCCACCCACCCGCCCCGCGGCTTTTCCAGGAGTCAAGTACAGAGGAATTCTCGCGAGAGGTCGGCAGTTCTTGCGAGATTCCTCTTAATCAGCAGCAGCCGGAGACAGTCAGTCCTATTCAGCGGCAGCCGCTGGAGCGTGGGTCGGCTGCAGCAGGTCAATTTGTAAGACATTTTTACATATGGCCCCCAAAGTATTTTTTCCCCATACAAACGGCCCCTGGCACAAAAAAGGTTCCCCATCCCTGCTGTAGATTAATGAAGCATACTTAATTATTATTCTAATTAATTCTTATTAATAAAGGGCCCAATCCATGTTTGTAAGGAATTGCACAGAAGCAGCTGTGCAATTGTGCCTAATTAAAAATCTGATGCAACAGGAGGTGCCTGCAGGAGATAGATGCATCTTGTTTGCATTAGCAAGGATCCGAGTTCTACATCAAAGAGCAAATCCAGGGATCTCGCCATGATTTATGATGAATCTGGGCACTGGCCAGTCTGTAAGCTGAAGCTTATTCATTCTGGCCACAGGATTCAGATGCCTGGGTCAGACCCATTACGCCTTCAAACCAGGGGTGTCAGACTCCGATTTTGAATAATGGTTCCTGGGTGCCGCCCCTGCTTCACCTTCCAAACACTGCAGCATGACAGTCATGCTGCAGCTGACAGGGGTTGCAAGCAGCATAGCAATACTTGCACATACGCAGAATGGGACTTATAACAGTGCAGACCCCCAAATATCATCTCTGTTATCAAAATTGCATACGACTGACAATTGTCGCCTTGCCATGCACTAGGTGCATCATCAAAAAGGCCTGGTTCACCTGAGCCATTAGCATAGGGTGGAAATCCCTGCAGCATGCACCGTGGACCCCACTTTGCCTGATGGAGTGGGTAGGAATCAGTACTTTATTACACCCTAGTTTTCATTTATTAGTTGGGATAATAAGCATCGCGCAAACATGTATTTGACATAAAAAGAATATGTTCTCTGACGCATTGCCTGGGACCTCCACTGAGGGCCTTCCTCTAATACAACACCCTACCGTAGTCTGCAAATGAACTCGACAAGAGGCACAGAATGAAATGTCATAGTGAGATAACTTGGCTAGAAATAGACATAGACACCTTCTACCACGGTGTGACAGATGGAACCAAAATCCAAAAGAATCGCCCTTACTTGCTTTGTAAATAGTAATAATGACATCCTAAATACATTTCAAGTCAACGATCATCATATTCTGTGATATTATAGTTGTTGGTAGTAAAGTCATACAGAAAGTCTTAGTTGGTAAAGAAGTGGTTAAGTTCTCCCTCTCAGTGCCAGGTCCCCCTTTGTGAGGATGTTCCAGAGTAAAATAGAAAATGTGCCATTCCACAGGTACATCAGCTCCTCATTATGAGCTGCAGAGGAAAGCCCAGCGGGGCAGGGCTGAGGAAAGTTAATTAGCACTTCTAAGATGTGTTCCCAAACCCTCCCTTTCTCACTTCCTACGGAACTGTAGATCTCTCCACCATATTCCTTTCTGTTATCTCTCCAATTTTATTTATATCCCAATTTTTATGGCAATATACTTTTAGAATCTAAGAAAGTTATTTTTGATATTATATTATTTAATACAATACAGAAAAATAACTTCTAATCAGATTACGGAGCATTAAAGTCTCCACAGAGAAACCAACAACTGGCATCTCCCATTTAATGGCATTAGGGGCCCTTTTATCATTGGATTGCATATGCAATGCGATCTGGGTGCAATTTACCGCCCATGATCGCATTGCAATAATCAATCCTTTCGGTTGAATGTATCAACCTGCATACACCAGGGGTCTGTGCATGCGCGGTTAGTACTGACCCAAGGCTGACCACGCGGTCTGTAGCTCATAGGCTGCAATGGGCTACCGCCATTTTTGGACCTACAGCGATGCTGCGCAGTGTTGAAACATCGGACAGCATCGCATCCCTCATAGAATGATTTATCCTGCTAGCAGAGGTATGCAATGGGATGTGTTAGCGTGGGGGGGGGGGGGGGGGCTGGCATTTGCGGTTTACCGCGCAAAGCTGAATCATCTCCTAGATTAGGATTCAACAGGCTTCCAGTACTTCCCAGACTTCTTCCCTATGATGTCTGTGGCATAGGTAAAAAATCCTGAAGTACAAAGACTTCTCAAAGATGCTCACTCAGAAGGTGGAAGTTACTTGGACCAGCTTTATCGCAGTGTTTCGGGGCTTACTGGGGAATCACAAGTCTAAAAATGATGTGCAGTTTGACTTGGTTGAGACTTTGGTGAAGAACTCTGGCACAATGGTGTACAGGATGTACCTCAAAGTCCATATTATTTATGGTCATATTGAAAAATTACATTTACATTTTTTGGGGGGAATAAAGTCAGTCCAAATAAATTATCGGGGGTGAAAAAGATGGTGGGTTTAAACACCTAGGGCTAATCAATTACAGCTCTTTATTCTCACCTGATAAACTGTTATTGGATATTAATACATAGAATCCCGGTAAAGTTCCCGGACTTCTGTGTTATCCCAATGTTTGCACTTGATGGCAATATAATTATCATGTTAAGTGCAGTGCTGTGAACTAACTTCGGGGCTAACTGGATAGCTTCAGGGGACCAATAACCACAGCTATTAGCCCCACCCCCACCCATTGAGTCTATGTTTGTTTCTTTGTTTAATACATTAATATCAGCCTTATATTGTGCACCACAGACTTCTAGAATTAATTGGGAAGAGGTTCAGAGCGTGAAGCCTGTAGTACAGAGAATGCTAAAAGCTTGACTAATCTCCTTCTCACTAACCCTAGTACAGTATCTCTGATTTCATCTGTGTTTTTCTCTTTATCTCTACATTACCAATAACCTACACAACCCTTTATCATCAATATGATGGCAAGACATTCCTACGGTGTCCCACAGAGGACAGCATCACTTCTTTTCTTTGAAATATTAATTGTGATGACTAAATCATTCTTTTTAGGCATCACGTGGAGTTATTTTCTCTCTTTTAATTGATGTTCAACCTTCTCACGGCTGGAGAAACAGACCCCCTATACCTGATTATGGATAGAATTAGAAAGATCATCCCTGCCCCCTGCCTCTAACAGCATACAGCTCTGAGTTCTGACTACCTTACAATACCTTAAGTCCTCATATAAGGGGAACACTCATCTCTTTGTTTGTCCAAACATGCGGAGATGGCAGTATTCAGAAGATCATAACACAGGTGTTTTGATATATAATCCTTTCCATATACTCCGGTGTGTTGTATATCAGCGGAGAACACAAGTGTATGAAGTAGTTTGACAGTCAGCCACAGAGAGCTGTGGGAAAGGTTATTTAAAGCACATGTTATAATAGGATCAATCAGTTTGTTTGATGCTATCTTTCTAAATGACACGCATATAAAATAAAGCACCAGGCCTGAGCTCGTATATAAACCTCTACAACTCAGAGATTTGCATATGGAACATGAAAGTCGACAAAGAAACGTGTTTCACCTCATGGGGATGCCTACTATAGAGAAGTAAATCACTTGCCGGATATAAAGCAATAATGCAGCTCCCTTGATTAACTGCACCCTTGTGCTTTATAAACAGGGAAAGTAACCATACTCATGACATCTAGGAACTCAGTAAAGTATATGTTGGTCCTATATTATTTAGTATCTACGTTGTACTTAATGTTTGGGCAGTTTTCCTTTATTGAAACAATTTTTATTAATTTTATTTATAATTTTTTTCTTTAAATTTCCTTAGAAAACAAATCCAAAATAGTGAACGTGAAGAAATATATGTTGGTGCAATTTTGGTTATGGTTTTGTCTGTTAGTAGGTATTTTATACTGAATTGAATAAATAAAGACGCCAATGTAGTGGATGAAAGCAGAGCAGCAGTCGAATGGGGTCTACTCTAGCAGCAGTGAAAAGAGTGGAGGCATAAACCAGTGAAGAGTGTGCCATGGCAACCAATCAGATGCTGTGTTATAGACTGCCCTTGAAAAATGTTACTTCAAAGTTAATTGGGCAACTTCTCCATTGGTTCACTTCTCCACTTTTATCACCGATTCACAGGTGCATGAGATTATCCCAGTCGCCTGGAACCAAAAGAACTTTGTTTTCCTAATGAATTAGCGTAGGCCCAAAACACAGCTTTTAAAAAAAAATGAAGTGCACAAGGTAATTGCGTAACATCCAATAGTACAAAACCAAATTCCTAATAATAATAATAATTTTATTTATATAGCGCTCTTTTTTCCAATAGGACTCAAAACGCTTAACAGATAGAATTAATGTAATACAGTACAGGAACAATGAAATACAGAAAAGCTTTTCATAAACAATACTTTAGGGAATGAAGGAAATGCTTGAGTCTGTTTTTGAAAGCTTCTAGGGTTGTGGCCTCTTGAACTGTGCGGGGATGTGAGTTCCAGAAAGTTGGAGCCGCATAGCTAAAAGATCGACCCCCAGATGAATTATGGAGATCCTAGGTATTGCTAAAAGTCCTTCATCTACAGATCGCAGTAATCGGGTGGGGCAGTATAGAATCGGAAGCTGCTTCAGATACCTTGGGCATTGGTCATGTAGGGCTTTGAAACTCAGTAAGTTGATCTTGAAAATGATTCACCATTTTCTAAACAGCCAGTGAAGGGAGTAGAGAATGAGAATTATGTGGCTAGAATGGGACTGGTTGGTTAACAGCCTGGCTGCTGTGTTTTGTACCAGATGTAATCAGTGCAGTTCTTTTGCTGGGAGCCCAAGGTAAAGGGCACTGCAGTAATCCAAACAAGATGGTGCAAATGCATGAATGACTTTTGACAGATCTTTAGTGGTGATTAAGTGTTTGATTCTGGCTATGTTACTCAGATGAAAGAATGAGTATTTGATTATGGCTGATATATGATGTTTAAGTGTGACTCCACCATCCAGAATCACACCAAGATTCCGCACATGATCATAGTTTTGTAATTCTGTACCTCCAAGTGTCAGTCAGTTGGGTGGGTAAACAGCAGTCTTGTCCTTTGATGTTGAGGCCCTATCATAAGGACTTCTGTTTTATCAGGATTCAGTCTCAGCCAACTGTCACTCATCCATTCCTGGAGCTCAGCTAGACAGCCATTTAGGGTTGGTTTTGGGTTCTCAGTTCCCAGAGCAAAGAATAAGTACAGTTGTACAGCTGCATAGCAGTGGTAGACCAGGCCATGGTCCCTAATTATTTCACCTGGCACTGCAAAAATAATGGAGGATAGTATAGAGCCTTGTGGGACACCAAATGGCAGTGGCACTGATGGTGATGAGTATACTCCAGATGAAACTCTCTGTGATCTGCCAGTGAGAAATTATTTGAACCAGCTTAGTACTGTGCCATCCAGTCCACAGAAATTTTTCAGGCACTCAATCAGATGCCCATGGTCCCCAGTATTAAATGCTGCAGAGAGATCTGGAAGGATTAAGGTTGAACAGTCACCTCTGTATCTTGCCATCAGAAGATCATTTAGCACATACTGTACACCAGGGCTGTTTTCGTGCTATGTTTTCTCCTGAATATATCTCATGAGTTGTCAGGCGGGTTTCCAGTTGATCGCAACCAATATTTCAATAACTTTTCCTAGAAAAAGAAAATCTCTACATGTACACATTATTACACAGAAAACCCAGGCCTCGCATCTTCCGTTACTAAAATCTGTCTACAGCTATGTTATCATTTACTTATTCATCTGCACCAACTCTGCTAACCTTACTCCCAGCACTACAGTGCTACAAAACATGTAAAATGAGGAATGACTTATACAAATGTAAATAAAACTGTTACTTTCCTGTCTCACTGTGTTGGAAATAAAGGATTGTGATTATCATGGGAGTTAATAATGTTTGGACAGTAACAAAAATATATATATAAAAAAAAGTCTGGTGTATTACATTAAATTATAACATTTAACACCCAACGATTTGTTCCTTGACTTACTGATTGAGGTGGAGTAACAGGCTACGATTCACTGCTGAAGAGGAACATCTATTATGGAGAGGGGCACAGTGTACGTGGCTAAGCAAACTCCTGCAGTGAGCTGTACTGCCATATAACATTAGCCACACATTCAGAAGCTCATTAGAGCTTATTAAGAAGCAAACCACCTGATGGGGCTCATTAACTTATGGTAACCAAACTCCTGCAGGTGCCTGTATGATATTGCAGTCATGCCTCAATGCTCATTAACGCACAGTGCATGTTCATCAGTAATAGTAGAAGTGTTTCCTATGGGTGAACAGTTGTTAATGCAATTAAGCACCTCACCCCAGAATATACATATATTCTTCCTGAGGACTCCATAATGAGCACAGCAGACACATTTCCAGTGACCAGTCCTCTACTGATCACAGTGAGAGGGGAAGGAAGGCATTGTCGGAAATCTGTGATCAATATTTGAACAAAGACACATCAGACAGTGATCTTCTGGTTCTATGCATCTGTTGCTCTGATTAGTACCCTTTATGCTTGTCAATGTAGCAGGAGATCCTAAGACAGCCCTGGTCACCCAGAGAGGTTATGGGCTCAGCTATTACTTGCTAGAAACAACCCTTTGTAAACATTCATCTACAGTACATTGTATGTTAACTTAGACAATTATTTACACTGCTCCCTTTGTCTTGAAACAGTAAAATGATTATAATACACAGAGGACTGGCTTTTGCATTCTGTATCCCCCCCCCCACTATGCCTCTGAATGGTTACAACCAGCACTGCAACCAAATAGAATTAAGTCAGTACACCGATATATTAGTCTTAAGTCCACAGGGGGTGTGGACCGCACCCGGGCGTCATCCCCATCACCTGGCTCCTGTGACAGTTTAGGAACTGGCACTGCAGAAAGACAGTCTCTGGGGGCAATCCAACATCTCCGGGACCCCAGATTGAGGGAAAACAGGATAAGTCTGTGAGAACACGCCCCTTATCACAAGTTCATGCCCCTTCCCACTAGGCCATGCTTCCTACCAAAGAGGCCAAACCTACTTTTTGGCAGAGAGCGGTTTCGGAGTACGTATGTCACAAAGCATAGTGATGCCCCAACTTAAGTGAACACACGATTACATCTTATATAAGTAATGCATTGTATTGCATCTTGTACTAGAGTAGACATGAAACACAATAATGTCCAGTAGACTGCATTAGCGAGTGATCTACTGCACTCGCAAGAGGGTTTGGTATCCACCCGCCAGACCAAACAGAAAAGCAATGACCGAAACCCATCATGATGTTATTCATGCCATCATGCTCCTCCGTCTGGGAATCACTACTTCGATCTTAGCCAAGTTTCGTATGCACCGGCAGCCTCTAGATGGCGCACAGACGCCAGCGTTGACATTGCTGTTATGTTGGTCCATCATTTTGATGGGCCGATAAATAGTAACACAATAAAATACAGTACAGTGTATTGTTCTTACAGATCTAGCGCAAATGCAGTATACATATAAAGCTGACCGACATATAAATGATGGCCATCAATTATCCAGAAGCACTGACATGTGCCAAGGTGGTATGAGAACACATAATTATAAACTAAATTATTAATAGGAAATCTGCAATGTACAAATTAATAACATTATTTATAATAGATTCACGTGAAATTGAAGGACATTGTGTAGGAGATGCTACAAAATATAACAGTCATAATCTGGAGAGCTCAGTAACATGTTTTGTTTCTGTATATGGTTGGTGTAGAACTGTTTGCTGCAGATTAATTTATAGTTATTGCAAATAATAATCAAATGCTTGCATAATATTTCAGGTTTAAGTGGTCCAATCCCTTGGGCACAGCACATACAGTATATAGCATGCTTCCATAATTAGGGTACACATTTGCAGGCATCCCACTGGAGGGTATCCCGATTGGGGTAGGGTAGTATGCCCCCCAACCCTAAGCTTCCTTCACTATAGCCTAACCATAACTTCCCCCTGCAGCCTAATTCTAACCCTCACTGCCTAGTGCTTAATCCTAACCCCTGTACCCCACTGCCTAAATCTATCTCCCCACCCTGCAACCTAACCCTAACCCACCTTCTAAGTGCCCAACTCTAACCCTCCCTCTTGGCAGCCTAACCACCCCTCTAAGTACCTAATCGTAATGCCTGTATGCTGCTGCCTAATCCTACCCACCCCGCAATGCTACCTAACCCTCCATCTCTGCATCTAACCATGACCACTCCCCCTCCCCAACCACAGCCTAAACCCTAAGTCTCCCCCTAGTGCCTAAACTTAACACCCCCCCCCCTTCCCAGTATGTTTAGCATACTGACAGTTGGTATTCCGGCGCCGGTATACCCACAGGTGGGAATCCGGTGCCGGATCCTCATTGATATGGGGATAGATTTTTCCAGAAGTTCCAATGAAGCAGGGACTGAATAACTGAATTACTCTCTCTAATGCGCTGTAATCGAATGGTGTAATCGATGGCAGTGGAGGAGTGACCCGCGGCTATGGTTGTCCCTGCTGTGGTGGCATGGCCAGTGCTCTGTGAGCTGCTGGCCATGCTTTCAGATCCTCCATATTACTGAATAGACACTGTGCATATGCCCACAGAGTCTATTCACCACTGCTCTGGGACTCCGGACTCCCTCCCATCTCGGGACACTATCGGCCCCGGGTGGAACATGGGACAGTCTCAAAAAAAGTGCCCGTCCAACGAAAATCTGGACAGTTGGTAGGTATGCTGTTACTTACAAGGAAGCAGCCACTATGCTAAATCTGTTCAAACTTAAATCAGGCCCGGTACATTATGTGTTTATGTTACTTTTCAGTAACTTCCACATTACTGCTTGTCTGCTATACTCTGCCAAAAAAAAAACTATCCCAAGAACGTAGAGCAAGACACAGCAAATCATGCACACTTCCATTTTCATATTGACAAGCAGCACATTCTGCTACAAATGAGACACAGCCAAAGTCATCTTCTATATAAGCATAAAACCAGGCATCGCAGAAAGAAAGCTACTAGGAAAGTCTAGCAGCAGCAGCACATAAATCTGTTTCCATTATGGAGTTAGGAAAAGTGCTTTTTCCCTTTCTGGTAAAAAGAGGAATGACTCAAAAATATCAGTTTATCAAACAACTGTATGCCAAATAATAATGATACACAAAATAACAGCCACTTGCAGGGGCGTAACTAACTATTTAGCGCCCCCCCCCCCCCCCCCGCCCCGCACCTAACCTGCCCCCCCTTCTTCCCGCGGTCTGCGTCTCGCCCGGCTCTCTGTCGGGACCTTCCTGACGTCACGGTCCCGGCCGGCTCCTGCTGCTACAATGAAAACGGACTCTTAGAAAATGGCTGCCCCCATACTGCAGACAGAAAACTGTCTGCAGTATGGGGGCAGCATTTTCTAATTGTCAGTTTTCATTGCAGCAGGAGCCGGAACCGTGACGTCAGGAAGGTCCCGACAGAGAGTCGGGCGAGACGCAGACTGCGGGTAACTATAGCCCCGCAGCCCCCCCGGCGGCGCCCCCAATTTCTCTGCGCCCCCCGCCACCGCGGGGGCTGCGGAGCTATAGGGCCTTATTCTGGTTGGAGCGGCCAAACGTGCGTACGTTCCAAAACAACGTACGCTATCCGTACGCGGCCGTTGGGGTTAAGTCCACCCACAACTCAGCCGCATACGTACGGCCAGAAACAACGTCGAAGGGGAGTGGCGTACAAATGTGCGTACGCCAACGTACACGGACGGGCCAGCCCTTACACTCCGACAACTGGCGTACAATTGAGCGTACACCACCGTTTACGGACGTCTCTCGTCCGTCTTCCCACCGACTTCTTGCGGCTATCTGAGCGTACGCCAGCTTGCACGGACGGGTCCCTATTGTTTTCAATAGAAAAGTCAGCTTATGTCACCGCTCGTGAGAGTGAGCGTACGTCCGTGTACGCTGACATACCCTTCACATATATGGACCTGCAAATCTTGCCTTTCAACTATAATTATGAAAATTAATTAATTGATTGAATTAATTAATGTGCAAAATAGTGGCCATGGGCTTAAAACATTGCTGAAACATCCTTTGTAGGTGTTAGATGTGGTTTATGTTATTGTATCCTAAATACAAAACCTATGTTTGTATTAGAGTGAACACGTTGACACATGTCGACTTGTGTAGATTGAGTGTGCTACTGTGTAAAGTCTATGAAAGCACGTAGTGAATGTGTGTAACTGTTTAGCAAATAGCTTAGCATATATAAGCAGGTCTTAAAAAGATTCTTACCTTAAATTAAACAAACCTTTAAATGTAGAGAAGTATAGAAAGATAAGCTTCCAATGTGTTTGAGTGCTGTGTGTGGCTTGCAGGTAGTGAAATCATGGTTTTGACTTAATAGACTGCAGCATTGCTTATTACATTCAGGTGTATGTGTTTGAGTAGTAATCAGCGTAAATTAGCAAACCCAGGCGCACGCTGGCATGCGGTATCTGTAGGGGTGGTTTGAGATGGCGGTTGGCGGCCGCCTGTTTTGTGTCCGAAATGAACGGTGCCTTAGTCGATCGTGCGGCAGTAGCACCGCTCATTTTTGGTGCACACCCCCGTGTACGCCCATATTTACGCCCATTTTCCCTCATTATTTCGGCCGCTCCCCTCTTCACGCCCCTATGCCGCCCCCAATGCCCGTACACTCGCGTATAGGTTTTTTCGCACGTAGAGGCCCATCCGTAAGCGTTGTGGAGTGGTCGCGCCTGCGCATTCGCGAATGTACGCATGCGCAGATCATAAAAAATCCCGGGACGTACGCGTACGGCCCGGCCGCTCCAACCAGAATAAGGCCCATAGTTACGCCACTGGCCACTTGCATTATCTCATTTTAATATTCCTTTACAAAATGTAACCAATTTTCTGACAGAGTCACAAGAGATCATTTGCTTTGTTGCCGGGGTCCAAAAATGAGAAAGTGCTCTTCTTGTGCCTCCACCCAATGATTCTTCATCTATACTCTCTACTGCCTACATAAATATCTAACTATACAATACTCTATTAACCACTCACTTAAGAGCATTGAAGGCCATGGGCAAAGCAATGTATGCCAAAGAAGAGTTTTGTATACTTAATGCGCTTCACCTATAGGTTGCAGCTATTTAGAAACACCCGGGACTTTCACCAAGTACTAAAAATATTCTCAGACAGTTTAAAAATGTGTTCTAAAATTAAGCACCACCCAAATGTTAATCAAACATTGTGGAAATAGGTTATGAAAAAACACTTTCCTCCCAAGAATTTCTGTTTTCTTTGATTCTTTTGTCCTTATCCTGAAAGAACTTTAAAGAAACAAAAGATGGTGCAATATTGTCTGTATCAGATGGAATTTTTATTCAGTCAAGTTCACACTCATATGTGCCTTCACTTAAATAAGCGTATAATTCCATCCATGTGGAATTCAAATATCTTTCGACCCCTGGAATCCTTCACGTTCAAGTTCTTTCAGGATAAGGACAAAAGAATCAAAGAAAACAGAAATTCTTGGGAGGAAAGTGTTTTTTCGTAACCTATTTCCACAATGCTTGATTAACATTTGGGTGGCGCTTAATTTTAGAACACATTTTTAAACTGTATGGGCAAAGCAATGCCCTAGAGCCCTGATTCTAATTTGATCGGTCCCCTGCGTGTTCGCACGGAGGACCGATGTTAAAACACTGCACATGAAACAATGGGCGTTTCCATTTAGGAGCGCCGCCACCACCCCTGCCCCTGTGCGAGTGCCATGCCAACAGTGCAGGTTGGCGAAGGCACCCTCACAGAAGTCCTGCACAAGTGCATAACTGATATGTGCATATGCACGAGCCCGCGATGGGACACGGATTACTTGACATGTATTCCACGGCCGCTTGCCACGCTTCAGGCTCAGTGAATACATGTCAAGTAATCCGTGTCCGCTCGCCACGCTCCGGGCTCAGTGAATACATGTCAAGTAATCCGTGTCCGCTTGCCACGCTTCGGGCTCAGTGAATACATGTCAAGTAATCCGTGTCCGCTCGCCACGCTCCGGGCTCAGTGAATACATGTCAAGTAATCCGTGTCCGCTCGCCACGCTTCGGGCTCAGTGAATACATGTCAAGTAATCCGTGTCCGCTCGCCACGCTTCGGGCTAGGTGATGCACACTATATAAAATCAACTCCATGCCGTAGTGGATAGTGGGGGTATGAACAGGTAATAAATCGCATCGCATGCAATATAGCATGCGATATCACATGCAAATTGCATGCAATATTGCATGCGATTTACTGGCGCCATGAAAATACACAAGTACCCAAAATAATTCCAATCTGCAGGTGTGTCAATGGAACAATAAAAGTAAGCGTCCTCCAGCAAGAAAGGGGTTATCATTTCAGACAAAGAAATACAACTTCTTGCATGTAGCTTTAATCACAGAAAACAAACAACCCTTCTTCCAAATAAATACCTCTTCTCTCAGAATGAATAAATATGTAAATGTGCTCTGTTTTTATTAACAACTTGGCAGCTTCTTCTTCCTAATAAATATTTCAGCTTTTCTATATCAGCTTATTCTCTGCGTTGTGTAACAGAGACAGTCGCTGTTAAAGTTTACGCGTTGTTGTGTAGAGAAATGCTTTAATTTCTGGAGAGTTAAGTAATTGTTGAATCTGCTGAGTGTCTCTGATTCTCTGCAACTAATTAGAGGTAGTGACAAGAGGGTTTAACAGAGGTGGGCACATGTCCATTGGGAGTTTGAGTCTGACAGAGTGAGAACACAGCACAGTAGCGCAGGAAACAATAGTGACAAAATACATTACAAAGGCACCTAATAAAGCATAGTACAGTAATTGTGTAGGCCACAGGGACATGTAGCGCTACCACGTGTGCTAGAAAACTGTTGTATCTGACCTATTAAAAGAATCTGTGCACACTACTGGTAATGAGGAGCAGCATAGAAAATTATGTATGCAGAGTACGCAAAGTTCTCAACATTTTATAATCACTTTCAAGGATACAGTAGAATTCTAAATCCCGATATAGGCTGGACAGTGCTAATTCCAGGGAACTGTCACAGCATCACAAAAGCAAAGATGCGTGTCCCAATTTGATAGGAATCATGGGAAGGTGTGTCTAGTTTACAGCAACTTCTATTCAGTAGAAGGCAAGACCATGGGCCTAATTAGGCCCGATCGCAGGACAACTTTGTTCTCAAAATGTGAAAAACCATGTGCACTGCAGGTGGGGTAGATGTAACATGTATAGAGAGTTAGATTTGGGTGATTTATTTTGTTTCTGTGCAGAGTAAACACTGCCTGCTTTCTTTTTACACTAGAATTTAGATTTCAGTTTCAACACACCCTACCCAGTCTAACTCTCTCTGCACAAGTTACATCTGCCCCATTAGCAGTGCACATGGTTTTGCCCATTTTGAGAACAAATTTGTCCTGCGATCAGGTCTAAATTAGGCCCCTTGTCTTGAGTTACAAAATATAACTCTTTGGAGGTATGAAATAATGTCTCAGCTGACCTGGGCCTTCATCAGGGGATACAGACAGTACTAATGTACTGGACCCGGGCTCAAAAGGGGGGGTCGCAGCACGCAAAACACAAATGCACTTCCTAGTGCAATAATTTAAAGTAGCCTTTGACTAATATTTTTGTTAATTAATTAATTGTATTAATTAAATAATTGTATGCATGATGGTGCACCATTGAACGGACATATGTAGACTGCACCAAGGGAATTTATTTATTATTTATTATTTATTAACAGTTTCTTATATAGCGCACACAGATTCCGCAGCGCTTTACAAAGCATAGTTATAATCAAAAACACATAACAAATTACATTACAAGACAGTTTAGGACAAGTACATGGTTAATATGGATAGTTGCACCAGGGGACAGGACACTGAAGCAATTATCAGGGTGGCAGAGGTTTATATATTCTAAGAAAGGCACATAAGGAGAGAGGGCCCTGCTCGTGAGAGCTTACATTCTAAAAGGGGAGGGTTAGACAGACTGGGGTGACACAGAAGGCGAAGAAGTGAGCTTAAACAGGTTAGGTTGAGAGATTGTCAGGTTTTATGCAGGAGGGTGGGAAGAGGTCAGCTTAGTCTTTAATATTTTAAGTCTAAAAAAGCGCTGGGTCATCCAGGAGTAGACAGCAGAGAGACAGTTGGAGATACAGATGGGGCACTTCCCATCCTGGCTGGCGGATCGCCAGAACGTCCCCGCTGGCGACCCGCCAGCAGCCTCGCCAGCGAATATACTGAGACGCGCGTGCGTCTCACGCGCACGCGCGTCTCAGTCTCCGTCGCCAGCGCGACGGAAACCCTGTCCGTCTCCGCCTCAGGAAGACGGACAGGGTTAGGGGGGGGTGCGGGCAGGCGGCGGGGACCCCGGGTTACCGCCGGCAAGCCGGCGTGGACCCGGGGGAACGGATGGAAGCGCCGTCGGAAGGGGACGCGCGCGTCTCTCGTGCGCGCGCGTCCCCTTCTCGCCATCGCCATGGCGCTGGCGGGGGATGGCGGCTGGCGACGCCAGCGCCATCCCCTGCCAAAATGAGACCTGCTCCATCTGTATGAGTGAGGATAGAGGGAGAGAGATCAGGAAAGGATCGGTAGATTTTAGTATTATCAGCATAGAGGTGATAGTGGAAGTTAAGTGAGCATATAAGCTCACCCAGAGAGGACATGTAGAGATAGAGAAGAAGTGGGCCAAGAATAAAATGTTGGGGGACACCTATTATCAATGGAAGAGCAGGAGAGGTGAAGTCATTAGAGGTACAGCTGTGCATTTTCAAAACAGACAGTGGACATGCAAGCAAGGAATTCTACACCAACACGAGTATTTGGCTGCCAGTTTCTACATCTTTCAGCACACTCCTAGACAGCAGCCTGTCCCTGATATGCCTTCCGACTAATGCCCAGAAAACTTTATTAAGGTGACCTAACTGTGTACAGATCAAATACCTAACTGTGCACCTCAGGATCGTATATGACAAGCTGCTCACAGCTCCCAGGGCCTTCAAGCAGCACAGCACCTCCCAGAAAGAAGAAGCAGGTGAGACGCCCCCCCCACCCATGCGCATTACATACCGCGGCACTCCCCGCGCGCATTACATACCGCCACCACACCCCCCCTTTCCCCCCGCACATTACATACAGCTGCATCCAAACCCCCACCCCCCACCATGCTCCCGGGCCGGAATCAAGTCCCAATTCGCTCATGCTGTCCCTCCCCTGTCTGCATTGTGATTGCATCAAACTGAAATGCAATTGTAGCTTAGAGGAACAATGCGACCATCAGTTGTGGTGTCCCTCTGCGACTGCAGCCTGGGTCAGTCTGACTATACTCAGGATGGCTATCACAGCCCGGCTGGCGAGGCCAAGAAAACTGCACCACTCAAAGCAGTCCTTGGCCTTGCCACTCTTCCTGAAAATGCTGGCCAACCCTCCCCACGAATACCTTTGACCATGACCACTCCCCCTCCCCAACCACAGCCTAAACCCTAAGTCTCCCCCTAGCGCCTAAACCTAACACCCCCCCCCCTTCCCAGTATACTTATGTTTAGCATACTGACAGTTGGTATTCCGGCGCCGGTATACCCACAGGTGGGAATCCGGTGCCGGATCCTCATTGATAGATTGTTCCAGAAGTTCCAATGAAGCAGGGACTGAATAACTGAATTACTCTCTCTAATGCGCTGTAATCTCTTTCAATTAGCTGTCAGTCCAGCACCAAGGTTGAACTGTTACTTGACTGGTGCTGGGCATCTGCCACACAAGGGCACACAACCATAACCACATAACAATATTATATTGTCTCCATAGGCTTTCAATGCTGTGTTTGCAAAATCCCATGCTCATGGACATGATTGGATGTTCATACATTTCAGCTGTTACACAACAGCCATATGCATCAGCTTTTGGTAAATACTAAGGCCCTTTAAAATGACATTGTTAATTTACAGCCACATTAGTAGTCAAATTATGACATACAATATGTTCTACCAAAAAGGAGTTTAAAGCATCAAATGAACCTATAGTTAGTATACTATTAAACTGCAGAACAATGGTATCAATCTTAAATTCCATTCTACAGTATATATTAATGAGAATGTCAAACAGTAGCAAAGTAATGCCCCTTTCCCACTGCAGCCTTAAAACGGTATATTGCCGATTTTTGAGGGCAAAATACCGTTTAAGGCTGCAGTGGGAAAGTGCCAGAGTTGAAATACCGTTTAAAGTTAAACGGTATTTCAACCCGTTTTCAAAGCAGAGTCCTACACGGTTAAATAACGTTTAAGAGGCAGTGGGAATGCCTCTTAAACGTTATTTAGCCTCCAGGCAGTCCCAGTGCCTGATGAAACCTAGTAGTTCTCACTTTGTGCATGTGTAATGTGTGCACGTGCATACTAATGAGCCGCTAATTACATATGCGCATATGAAATGAGCGGCTCATTAGTATGCACGTGCACTCATTACATATGCAAAAAGTGAGAACTACTAGGTCTCATCAGGCACTGGGACTGCCTGTATCCTGCATGGACCCCCGCTGCCTCCCCACTGCCCACAGGTAAGTACAAGGGGAGGGGAGGTGGGGGCACAGGGCAGGTAGGGGGGGGGGGGGTTAGGCACTATTTACACTGGGGGGGGGGGATTAGGCACTCTTTACACTGGGGGAAGGGGGGGGGGTTAGGCACTCTACATTATACAGGTTCACTGCAATGGGAATGGTACTTAAATGGTATTTAAAACGGTAATCTGCTGCAGTGGGAATGCTAATACCGTTTTAAATACCATTTAAGATTACCAGTACTTTAAACTGGTCTGCAGTGGGAAAGCAGCATTATACTGTCAGTGGCATATGAGATTGTTGTGTACACCACAATAAGATAACAAGGAACCAAGGTGAGAGTGACAGTTGGATGCATATGTCACAAGGATAAGAGATAAAAGTGATGGACTAGATGTGTTTGTCTCACGGGTAAACAGCAGAGATGAAGATACTGTACTCGCACCAAGAATCCTAAAAGAACCGAGATGATCATTTAGAAATGTAGGAAGCTATGCACTTACTCATATGTAATTTACATACAAAACATCAAAGAAGACATTTATTAATCAATCACAGTGGGGAACATCTGTGAGAGCCAAAGCATGAAAAAAAACATCATAGCACTAGCTTGGGCTATGGCTCAGGTAGGGTGCGCCATAGAGAATTATATAAACGGTATGTGGTACGGTGAGATATATATAATATTAACAGGTCTTTGCCTCTAATAAGGCAAAGTGAAGCAGCTGTCTCAATATTCAGCGTTTGGTGCCCAAAATATAGAGAATTATTTACAATAATGAAAATGAACTTGCTGTAAAAGTCATATCTAGAACTAACTCTAATAATGCATCACGCCGCTTGTACTACAGGAATTTATTACCTAGGGAAGGCACCGGAGCAAGTAACCCTTTGAGGGGACCGAAGTGCCGGGGATCTGGAACTCTATATATATAGAAAACACTGCCATCTGTTGGGAGCGAGTGAAACTACATCTACTGTACTAGCTTTTGAAGCATTTGCTTCCAGCGCGCTTACTAGTAATACATAAAAAGGTCATTTTGGTTTTTGGCACAGAAGGTGTTAGATTACACAGTGGCATATACGGAATCACCCGATCTTATTTTATATTCCAATCTAGGGCTGTATTATATACAAGGTTGTGGGGTATAGCTCATAGGGTCAACTGTATAAAGGTCGACATACATTAGGTTGACCACTAAAGGTTGACAGGTCTTAAGGCCGCCATATACTGGGTCCGACTTGTCCTTAGGACAAGTCAGAGCAGTTTGCCCTTGAAAGACCCCAGCAACTTTCCGGGAGGCTGCTTACGATTTAGCACTTGATGTGCCAAATTATACATGCAATAAATCGCATGTGAGTTATTGCATGTATATCCCTGGGGAGTTTTTCGGGGGGCGGGCAGCATGGTCCCTGTGGTGTGCAGTGGGCAGCGTGGTCCCTGCGGCGCGAGGAAGGCAGTGGGATCCCTCTGTGGCGCTGGTCATCGGGTCCGGTGGATGGGAACTGAGTTAGTAGCGCCAGCTTTCGGCCAGTGTTTTCAAATTTGGCAGAGCTTGCCGTGCCACCGCCCGGCGAATAGCGCTACTCACTCAGTTCCCATCCGCCAGACACGATGACCAGCGCCGCACAGGGACCCGGCTGCCCGGCCCATGCCGTTTCCCAGCCGCCGCTGCCTGCCCCGCCACCCAACCAGATGGCAGAGCCCCACAGCCCACCCCCCGCTGCATGCTTGGGAGGTCCCAGTATGGGTGGTCAGACGGCCAGCAGGTCGGACCACCTACTCGGGCCCCTACTACTACTAAAACTTGTCAGAGTATAAATCCCTTAACCTGTTAATTTACATGGTAATATATATGTGTATGCCTACTGTGAGTGGAGGAAAATTTACAATAGACAATTTAAATGTGTCAGTTATAGGGGTTACTCATTAATTACCATTTATGAACATTACATACAGCAACTTAACTCTCATTTTCTTTAATTTAATGAGATAATGTGAAGAATGAGAATAATAGCTATAGAGTCTGGTGGGAGGGGTTTTATCAAGATCTTGCAGTGATGTAGACTGAAGGTGTTTGTGATCTTGTTAAGGTCAGGATCTTTTTGTAGGACATCTTGCACCCAATCAACTCTTTACTCACCTCACCACTTTATTGTATCATCTGCTGATATATAGCCCTCAGTAAGCTGCCGGCAGAGAAAGTCACTTTTATGGCGCTCTGTATGGAAATGTAATTTTCAGGGAGCACAGAAGTGTTTATGAAATCTTATCAGCAGGATCATGTATAGCGCTCACGCCCAATCTCAAATTCTCATTTTAAGTTTCCTGACCTCAGCTCAGGGAAATTCAAGACGTTTCGGAGATGTGTTCTAAAAAGTTTACTTTTTCTAATTTATTTAGCAGTGTAACTCTATTTATGGAACATTTTCATGGAATTTCTAATAATGTTTTGAACACAGTGAGGGTCCTATTCATTATCGGTAATGGTTCCGTTACACATGCAGAAATGCTAGTTTATGTATATTTCAAGTTATATCCATGTAATATTAGGGGCCCAATAGAGCCATCTAGTGTTCAGCAAACCATGAGGAGCATTAGGTTTCAGAGTTTGCCTGTGGCATCCAATGGCATCTTTAGATGTGTTGATTCCAAGAGCCCCACCGCTTCCTGTAGGATTGAGGTTGGCAGTTACTAGACCAGATCTGAGCAAATCTGTGGCCATTCACATGTGTGACTTAATAATATGTCATTTCACAGGCCAGTTAAAGGACTTCAAGAGCAGTTGCCTTACTCTACTGGAAGTCTGATAATAATCCAGGAGTCTACTGGACAGTCTGTGGGTGATTTGTATCAAGCCTTACAGAGAGATCAAGTGAAGACAGATAAAGTACCAGCCAATCCACTTTAATTTTATAGGTTGTGTTTAAAAAGTGATAGGAGCTGGATGGTAAATTATCGCTCTCCAATGTTTCATACATATTGCCCTTGGTGAGCAGGGAACTATGATGAGGTGTAATAAAAATTTGTATTTGATAATGTTTATGTCACACACCATATTCCAAGGCCGTCACTGGGTCTGGCAGTGTACTTTCTAGCACTTCAGAGGCCCCACAATGCTGCCACATAGCCTTAATTGCTTGCCAATATGTAGCTAGCATACTCGCCATACAGCTGTAGTCCATGGGCAGTGGCATTTTGGAATAATGTCACCCAGCTGTCCAGCCAATCAGCTAACAGCAGGGCCTGACCACGTTATCAGATGGACCAATCATTACTCAAGGTACCCTATTTAAATCAGAAAGTGCTTGTAGAACACTGCCAGTACAACAACTGGTTCTGGTTCTTGTTCTGCATTCTCCATATCAGTTTCTAAAAATCAATTCCAGTTTTACTACATTGGGCAACCGGAAATCCTGCTACAGTGTTCCTACATTATATATATTCACTGCCTGCTTCAATTTTCCTACAGAGGAATTCCTGTAAATCTACTCTAGTCTTCATACATTTCACATCTTGAAAACATGCTCCAGTGCTCCTATATTGGACATCCTCAAGCTAATACATGCCCTACAGTTCCAGCATGCAGGTAGTCCCATAAACCTGAACCTGTCTATTGATAACGTCCAGTAAATCCTGAAGTACTGTACCTGCACACATTCTCTTAGTGGATTCTATACACCTGCATTCTGTTCCAGTACCGTATTTTTTGGACCATAAGACACACTTTTTCTCCCCAAAATAAGGTGGGGGGGGGGGGGGGGCGTCTTATTGAGCGAATATTGAAAAAAAAATGTGCAAAAAACTCCTGGATGCTGGTGCTGCACCAGCATCTCAGGAGCTGCAGCAGAGCCAGCTCCCCCCCCCTACTTGTCAGCAGCTTAGAGGTCCGGGCAGCTGGGGTCCATTCAGTGAATGGGATATCATCGGGGGGAACTATCATGGGAACTAGTGCTACTAGTTCCCATCTGCCGCAGGGACCCCGCCGATGATATCCCAATCGCCGAACAGACTCAACCCCACATACTCGGTGTCTCCATACCGCTGCCAGCATCTCTTCATCCTTCGCTCGGCACCTTTACCCTTACCCCATCACATTCCCATGCAGCCGGGTGTCTGTGTCTCCAATCCCAATATGCCCACTCACACCGCCCAACTGCAATGGGGGCGGAGCGTCCGGGTGCAACGAGGGATTGAGCTGCCGCATTGAGCGAGGGAAGGAGCTGCCGGGTAAGGGGAAGGAGCTTCCAATATCTGGGGGAAGGGGGGACAGACAGAGCTTCCAGGAGCCAGGGGAAGTAGGGATGGAGGCTGCCATCGCTGGGAGCCGGGTAAACATAGAAACATAGAAACATAGAATTTGACGGCAGATAAGAACCACTTGGCCCATCTAGTCTGCCCCTTTTTTTAAACATGTTACCTCAAACCATATTTGATCCTTATTTTTTTGTAAGGATATCAATATGCTTATCCCAAGCATGTTTAAATTGTACTACTGTATTTGCGTCTACCACCTCTGTTGGGAGGCTATTCCACTTATCTACTACTCTTTCTGTGAAAAAATTCTTCCTCACATTTCCCCTGAATCTTCCTCCCTCTAGTTTCTGTGCATGTCCTCGTGTTCTGTTGCTCCTCTCCCTGTGAAGAATGTCTCCCACTTGTACCTTGTTAAAGCCCTTGATATATTTGAAAGTTTCTATCATGTCCCCCCTTTCCCTTCTCTGCTCTAAAGTATACATATTAAGATCTTTTATTCTTTCCTGGTACGTTTTGTGATGTAGGCCATGCACCATTTTAGTTGCTCTTCTTTGTACAGTCTCTAATGTATTTATATCCTTCTGGAGATATGGCCTCCAGAACTGAACACAATACTCTAGGTGAGGTCGTACCAATGACCTATACAGTGGCATTATTACTTCTTTCTTTCTACTGCTGATACCTCTCCCTATGCAACCAAGCATCTGACTTGCCTTCTTCATTGCTTTGTTACATTGCCTACCTGCTTTTAAGTCCCCTGAAATAGTGACACCTAGTTCCCTCTCTTCCTCAGTAGTTTCCATTATAGTGCCATTTATACTATATTGAGTCTTTGGATTTCTGAGACCCAAGTGCATGAATTTGCATTTTTTGGCATTAAACTGTAGTTGCCATTCTCTTGACCATTTCTCTAATCTGCCTAGATCCTCAATCATTTGTTTTACCCCTCCTGGTGTGTCTACCCTGTTGCATACCTTTGTGTCATCTGCAAAAAGGAACATTTTACCCTCAATTCCATTTGCAATATCACCAATAAAGATATTAAAAAGCACCGGTCCAAGTACAGATCCCTGGGGTACTCCACTTGTAACCATTCCCTCCTTTGACTGTACTCCGTTTACTACAACTCTCTGTTTTCTGTCCTGCAACCATGCTCTTATCCATTTAACTATCTTAGAATCCAATCCCAAGCTTTCAAGTTTATTTAACAGTCTGCGATGTGGGACAGTGTCAAAAGCTTTACTAAAGTCTAGATAATCTACATCTACAGCCCCACCTTGATCTATTACTTTAGCCACCCAGTCAAAAAAGTCAATAAGATTTGTTTGACATGATCTTCCCCCAGTAAACCAATGCTGTTTTGGATCCTGTAAATTGCTGGTTTTGAGATATTCTACAACTCTTTGTTTTAAGAGTGTTTCCATCAATTTCCCTACTACTGATGTAAGGCTCACTGGTCGATAGTTGCTTACCTCTTCCTTGCTTCCACTTTTGTGCAGTGGGACTACATTCGCTGTTTTCCAGTCCTCTGGGATTACTCCAGTAGCTAGTGACTGGTTGAATAATTCTGTTATTGGTTTTACCAGCTCCCCTTTAAGCTCTTTTAGTATCCTTGGATGTATCCCATCTGGCCCCATTGATTTATCCACTTTCAGTTTTGAGAGTTCTGTGAGGACTTTCTCTGTAAATTAGGGGATCAGCGCGCTGCCGATGCTGGGAGCTGTGTGGAGGACAGAAGGAACTGTCGTGAGCAGCCGGGTAGAGGGGGAATGTGAGGTAGTCATTTGCCACCGAGCTACAGTACTCTGTGCCCGCTCAGTGCCACCCACTGCCCCGCGCACTCGTCTGTCCTGGCATCGTGTCCGCTGGCAGAAAGGCTGACATTTCCCCCTGCAAGAAGCTGCCCGGTTGCTCTCGGACTCCTGATATTAACAAGGAGCAGGAGTTGCAGCAGTCACCTGCAATTAATTTCAGCTGCTACCTAGCCTAATCAACTGCTACCTACCTGTGACCCCTCCTTGCCCCAGCACTGCCCAAGCTGCTGTCTACCCTTGACACCTCCCTACTCCCAGTTCTACCTGTCCTCTAACCCCTCCTTGCCCATAGTACCAAGCCAATATTATCTACCCTTACCCTTTCCCTACCCAGATCATTCCTGCCCATAACCTCCTCCTCAGAATATATATTTTTTTCCTGTTTTCCTCCCCTAAAACTAGTCAGGTACGTCTTATAGTCAGGTGCGTCTTATAAAGCGAAAAATACAGTACCTACTCATTGGCTTATACCTTCAGCGCATCTAATGTATCCTCTGCTATCTGCAATACAGCCATTTTATTGTCTCTACTGAAGCATCTCACCTCCTTACACTCTACTGGTCCATATGCAGAGAAACATCATTAGGCCATTCAGCTTCTCCACTGCCCCAGTACGTTCCGCTATCCCACGCTAGTAGTGACAGTTTGTATACTGTATATTCTTGTTGTTTTTATGTGAATTGATTTATGACTCAGGCCATTGGTGGCTGTATAAGCAACAATTTTTCATTGCAAAAAAAAAACCTCCAACAAATACCTGTTGGTGCACAGTGCAACTAGCAACAAGTATGTACACCTGCTGAGATTATAAATTACTTAAGAAGGCACTAAAGATTTGGGGCTACAAACTTTCTTAAGAGAAACAGTAGAGGTTCTACCTATCATTTTTGTACTCAATACATTATAACTTTGTTTTTTAATGTTTTTGTCACTATTTCTCTAGTAAAGTGATAGATTGTATTCTCATAAACTTTGTTTCAGCCGTCAAATAGCTGCATTCAATATGTCCCAATTTACTCTGTTATTATTACTCTGCATTTTTTGAAATTATGCAAAAATGAAAATATTTGACAGCGAACCACATGACAAAATAATGGAAGTGCTTACTGCTTTCTACAATTGCATTTGTTATTTACATGCTGCATACACTGGAAAAAAAAATATTAGTTTCAGGGACAGATGTATCAAGCTTCAAAAAGTGATAAAGTGGAGAGTGATGAAAAACCAGCCAATCAGCTCCTACCTGACTTTTAAATCCCGCCTGTAACATGGCAGTTTGGAGCTGATTTGCTGTCTGTTTATCACTCTCCATGATATCACTTTTTGAAGCTCTACTTCCCAATGAAGTTTGCAGAGCTGTTCTTGAAGACACATCAAAGTGAATCACACCATCAAGCCACTCCCCCCTGGTGTGTGGGTGTGGATCATGGGATCGAAAATCCACTGGATTGGATGGCATGTCATCTAGTGTTTACCCAGCAACCCTTGTCACACTTACACATTCTTGGAATTGTTCCAAGGTAAGAACATGCTGGAAAGTATTACCTCACCATCTGATTACTCTACAAGAAGATCTCTGCATGAGGCAGCCTGTTCTGCTGTTTGTATTCCCTGTTTCTGACCTTGACCTATTCCTGATTCTGCTGTTTTCCGTATTCACCCAGCTCTGAACTTGAACGTGAGCATTCTGCCTGTGAGTGGACTCCTGTTTCTCCCTGGACTGTGGCTAGACCTACTTTGATAACTCTACTGCAACCAGTGAGTTCTATTCCTGTTATTGTCTCTGCCATACCGAACATTAAAAATAATATATGACCAAATTTGTTGCTTCAGCGTCATTATATTATCCTTCATTAGGCCATTATCACACAGTGACTATATTTTTTTATTCTGCAGATCTATTTGAGATCTGTAGCTTCTATCTCTTGATGCTCTATGCCAGGGGTGGGGAACCTCAGGCCCGGGGGCCGTATGCGGCCCCCGTAGCAGGTCTGAGTGGCCCTCCCACCCGCCTGGTGGCTTTGCCGGGAGTCAAGTACAGGGGAATTCTCGTGAGAGGTCGGTAGTTCTCGTGAGATTCCTCTTAATCAACAGCAGCCGGAGACTGTAAGTCCTATTCAGCGGCAGCCGCCGGAGCGTGGGATAGCTGCAGCAAGACAATTCGTAAGAGACATTTTTACATATGGCCCCCGAAGGATTTTTTTCCCCATACAAACGGCCCTTGGCTCAAAAAAGGTTCCTCACCCCTGCTCTATGCCAATGTACTGTACCTGCTTTCCAGGCAGGCAAATGGCTGCATCTCCTATACTCTTCTGAGATCCTGGGACTCTTCTGAGTATAATGGGACTTGGCAGTGCTGACTGAGGCAAGAAACAAATAAGCATGTACAAGATTCTAATGTGAGCACTGGATGCATAATGAGTTTCCTGAAACACAGCACTCGTGCCTTTCAGGTGACACTTCACTGGATCTGTAGGGGCTGAGGAAACATGTGGGAACTTAAGAGGCTTCTCTAGAAAAGATGTGTTAACTGTTTAGTGGGTTGTTGGAATCACAGACATTTTTGACCTTTTAGTGTCTTCTGTTAAAGGTTTTCTTGATTTTACACATAAAAGGAATCATCTCAAACCTCCCAAAATAATGGCCTTACAGCAGGGTTGCCTACCTGACCCTCTCCATGAGGGAAAAAATACTCTGTTCCTGGACTTCCCTGGTAATGTGTGATTACCATCATCTGTGGTGAAACACCTTTCTTATCAATTAACTAGCTTACCACAGGTGATGGCAATCATAAATTACCAGGAAAGTCCAGGAACAGTGCATTTTCTCCCTGAAGGAGAGGGTTAGGTAGGTAACCCTGCCTTACAGGCTGGTGCGGCTTCCACAGATATATTGTGTAAGAATGGTTTGTAGCTTCTAGATACAGTATGTCTCTGATTATCCCCTTCCTAGTAATAGCCAATTTAAGAGCTGACAAGAGAAACACTGCATTTAATGCCTAAACACTATATGAACTGCACTTCATACTGGTCAGATTTAATTAGAAAAAGACTATCATCAGCAGGCAATCATCTACTTCTTTCTTGAAGGTACTTGAGGTAATGGAGAACAACTATGCCTTAAATGAATATTGTCAAGGAACAATTCATTTTTGGTGTTCATATTAACTCTACATTTAACTCAAGAAATACCATATACAGCCTCAAATAGTTCATTTTGGTTGTGATGCCTCATCATTAGGGGAGTGATAAAATAGAGAGGGATAAAGTACCAACCAACCAGCTCACAACTCATATTTCAAAAACAGCCTGTGAAATGACAGTTCGGGGCTGATTGTTTGGTATTTAAGGGGTGTACACCCTCTGCAATGTACTTCTATTCGATCCTGATTGAAACGCATGGCACTGGGTACACATTACATTTAGACTACAAGATACTGAATACTGTACTATACAGTCTTGCCTGCACATTATATTTTTCTATTAGATCTCGATGCCACGTGGCCGCACATCGCGATCGAATCAAATCTAATGCGCTTTATTTATTGCTTTTGATTTCGATTCGAATTTGCTTTTATAAGCAAAATGAAAGACAAAAATACTCCATATCAAACGTGTGTACTCCATATCGAACCATAATCCTTCTTAACTTTATCACTCACCATTAACTGTTAGGGATTAAAGTTATTAATCAAACAGCGAAGAACCTACTTTAAGGCTAAACCACCAGAAAAAGTCTACTTTTCATTTTTAAAGGGTTAAATTAAGTTACTTATTCACCAGTGCTTACCGCATCCCCAACAGATACCTATGAAATGATATAATTAAGCAATTTATCAAGTCAAGACTATGCTGCCTGTTCATGAGATCCTGAAACCATGTTACCTGTACCTTGCTTACAGCTACCCCCATAGACCTGTAGGGGATGATGGAATTAGGCAATTTATCAAGTTGCAGAAAACAAAGACTACGCTGCCAGCTATTGCCATCCTGAGATGGTAAATGAGACCGACAAAGCCGTGGAGTTTTTGCTGTAACGCCTTCTGGATAAACAACTACGTGCATGTATGGATGTCAGCTGCACACATGCATTTCACCTTTAACCTGTCAGCTGCACAATTGAATTGCACTGATCAGGGAACATACAGCCGGTGATTGCCTGGTAGACACATACGGTGTATTAAGGGTGCTACTTTTTATTTTGTATCATGGGAAGCAATGTTCTAACTGGATCCATTTTTTGGGTAGTTTTAATATTTTTGTTTCTTGGATTGATTTGTGGTCCCATCACACTGTTCTCTTTCCGTAATTAGCATGATCATTCTAATGCATGTAGACCAAGGATGCATTCTCTGCGAGACCACGTGAGGCTGATGACGCATGACTAGTTAACGGAATTATACAAATGTCCATAAAGTGTCAAGTCTTATACATAATTGTTTTGAAGGATGTGATTTCTTTATCCTTCTAAAATATTTTTGAGTTGTAAATATATAACGGTGTGTGCTAAGAGTTCTGGGTTTCTTGCGGAAGCTAATAGCTGGCTGGCAAATTTTAGCCTAGGGGGCAAGTCCAGAGCATAGGCCAATAAGATCCCCCACCCCCTGGAAAAATTAAATATTGCCTCAAGTGGGCAGAGAATAATTCATTAAGAGGGCGAGGGCGAAGCTACGATCGCAATAATCAGACAAAGAAAATATTGAAAACATTTGCTTCATCAGAGGTGATGGGGGGCTGCTAAGGGCTGGGAAAACCCCTTGTAGTATTGTATTATTATTATTATTATTATAACACGACACCACCTGAAATCCCTTCACCAGTGAGGAATTTATTATGGCATTTTTAACCTTTTCCTGACCACTTATCTTATTTAAATGTTTGAAACAACCTATAATATAGACCAGTGGTCGCCAACCCGTCACTCACGAGCTACTGGTAGGTCGTCTGAGCAAAACGGGTGGCTCGACCACTATTGCCCACCTGCTCCTCCCGTCTGGCCGCCCCTGTTTCCAGCACCCACTGGTCCATGGCTTGACCTGGTGGGTGGCATGCAGAGGGGTATGGCAGTGCAGGGTCGGATAGCACTGGTGGGCAGGGGGTCCCTGCAGCGCATGTGAGATCAGCGGTGGGGTCCCTGCAGCAGATGGGAACTACTGGTTTCCATCCACCGGTAGAAGGTCCCTGCAGTGTATGTAAGATGAGCGGCGAGGTCCCTGCGGCAGATGTGAACTACTAGTTCCCATCTGCCTGTAGAAGGTCCCTGAAGCGTATGTGAGATCAGCGGTGGGGTCCCTACTGCGGATAAGTCCCTCCTCATTGCTGCCCCGATATCTTGCTGCGAGTGTGCAGGGAGATGAGCACGGGGTGCGGGGCTGTGCCAAAACGGTGGTCAAAAATTTTTGCCCATATATTCCTTATAAACTGTCAAAGTTGGGAGGTACACAGTGGCAAACGCAGGATTTTCAGAAGGGGGTTTCCAGAGGGGCGGAGCAAAGCACGGAGATGGACACTTAGGTGACCCAATATATGCCGGGTCAGTTAAAGTATTATAGATAGACCAAATGTATATAAATAATAGTAATAATAATAATAACACACACACACACATATTATATTGCTATGCCCAGTGTAGAACCCTGGGCATAGCAATATATTGGGGCCCCTACCAGCGGTAGGGGTGGGGGAAGCTTTGATGTACCGCGGGTGGTAGGGGGTATTATATCAACCGCTCATCATGTAGGGCCTGGATCAGTAATTTGCACTAATTTCCCCTTTACTGCACAGATGGTGGGAGAAGGGGGCATTGGGCTGAATGAAGGGGCCCTGATACATAACTTCCAGGGTGGTAGAGGATGTTTAATATGCAGAGGAGGGGTGTATAGTGGAGTGGGCTTATTATTCATAATTTTCTGGTGGGAGGACTGCTTGCTTAACTGCAGATATCTCCAGTTTGCAGAAACAGATTTCTTAGATTTTAATGGAATTAAAAACTAGAGAATCCCACCTACCAAATGATATTGGGGACTAGGGGATGGGAATTCAGGAGGCAGAGCAATCTGCCAATGAGTATATAAAACTACATACCAGGTGTGTGTAGCTGGAGCAGTAACCAGCTGCTGGAAGGCTGATATCTCTGGTTCTGGGAACAGTAGAGACAAGCTGCTAGTGTCCCTCAAAGGGGAAGAGTCCCAGCTTTTGGAATATATCCTCAGAAAAACTTTAAGTCAGACAAAACCTGTAATATCTGACTGGGAAGAGCAATTATCAGGCTTGGATGGGGACCACTGTTTTATAGTCAGATATCTCCGGTTCCCAAGGGCCGATTTTAAAAATTCTTATACCCATGGAAAGAGGGGACCCTCAGCTTTCAGCCTTGGGCCCTTAGACTCCTGGGGGGGGGGTTTCTGGGTACTCAGAAACCCCCCCTGCGTGCGCTACTGGTACAGTATGCATTAGGTGTAAGGGGCATTGCAATGTGTGGCATATAGTGTCGGGCATTACAATGAACAGCATATTGCGTTGGGGCAGTACAGTATGTGGCATAGTATCACTGGCATTGGTGAAATTTTAGTTGCTCTCTGGAAAGGTTTTCTTTTGTCTTTTTTTGTCGCGAGTAGCTCTCGCTCAATTAAGGTTGGAGACCACTGCTATAGATCATCTTTAATGTTAAATATTAATACTGTATTCCATATTGTATCCAGTGTATAAAAAGTCTAATTTTCAGGGCTTTTACCAATAACCCAGACACCCGTACTTACTCCAATGTGCTGGAGAGTGAGAGACTTTGGATTTTATTTGGAAACCCCCTGCGTTTGCAACTGAAATCACAGTATGGCCAATCACAGAAAATCAGGCCAATCACAAAAAAGCAACAACAAATGTGATAGGTCTGTAACAAGCTCACACCCCTCTGACCACTCTCCTCCTGGAGTGTTCAGTTAATAACTGTAAACACTACTGCTTGTGGTTTGGAATGGTAATGTGAATTGTGACTTATCAGTGGCAGCCTCTGACTGTTCTAATCTCATCTTTACTACCGCTTTGTGCATATTTGTACATTTCCTCTATGGCACCATATATCATCAGGGAGCTGTTAAAAGAAGGCAACTAAATTAAAAAAGGGTACGATTTTTGTTATCAGTTTGTTACATCACTCCTTGAATAATTTGCTATGCTTGAGCAAGCAGCTCAGATAAACACATCTGAACACCATAATCATTAGAAACTGCTTTAGAATATCTAAAGCTACTTAATATAATTCTTTATTACCTAAGGATGTTTCCGGTGGCTGGTGCTTGGCATTTCTTAGGAAAAACTCAGGTGTTACTCATACTTCCCTGCTCTTCTGGAAGTGGCTGGAGACTCCCGATTTGTCAGGCAGTCCTAGGGAAGCCTGCTGGATAGGCAGGTAATGCAGGAAATAGCGGGTCAAAATGGAGGGGCGAGCTAAAATGACAACATGCTTTCATTTTATCCCACCCCTTCCTGAGGACCACAATATGCAGGATTTATGTGTCTAAATGATGCAGATGCCCAGCCCCAGCCCCAAAGTCCCCAGCTTATTTTCCTAGTCCGTTATGTACCTGGAAAAGCAAAGGACATCTCTCCCGATTAGAGGTGACCTTTGCAATAAAAGGACTTACGGGTTCATGCCCCAAGAATCCTTCTGCGCAGACACCTCTCACTTCTGAAAACTCGCACTTTTGCTAATTTAACCCTAAGACACATGCCTTTAAAATGATGCAGTGTATCTGCAATTCAATAAGGTACAAAAGAATACGGTTGTTATAACATAATAATTGGGAGGAACTATCCTTCGGTAAATATAAATGCTGCTTGGCTATGCTATAGTGAAGTGTTAATATGTCATAGATAAATGACATTATTTATTTATTAACAGTTTCTTATATAGCGTACATACATTCCACAGCGCTTTACAGAGAATATTTGAACATTCACATCAGTCCCTGCCCCAGTGGAGCTTACAATCTATATTCCCTACGACATGTACACACACAGACATTCTAGGGTTAATTTGTTGGGAGCCAATTAGCCTATCAGTACATTTTTGGATTGTGGGAGGAAACCGGAGTACCCAGAGGAAACCCACGTAAGCACAAGGAGAATATACAAATGCTTCCTCATTGTGTGAATTAGTATTGATAGTAATAGCCTAACCCTACTTGGTTATATCACTATTTTTGATTAAATAATTTTGCAGTCTTTTTTCATTCAAGAAACAACGGTGGCAAAAAAAAATGTATTAATCTATATTTCATTTCATAATCAGTCCGAGATAAGTATTTGTTAAGATATTTTATTTCTGTACTTTGTTATTAAGTAACTCAATTTTATGCACCGCCAATGTCATTCTTGTTTTATGTACGACTCTGTATATTCCACTACTTGCCTTTTGTATTTATTTACTTTTCAGCACTGTTACGATAATCACATTTGATTTGCTTCGTTAGGTTTAATGTAAAACTTGAATTTAAAAAAACAACAACATTTTATTTAAGAAAAGTTTGGTGCGTATGCATCATTTTTACTAGCTCAGCCACTAAAAGTGATGCATGAGCCATAAAATGTGCGTGAGGTTCAGGAAACACTGTATATCAATTTTATTTTGCCAGTGCCCATTTGAGCCCTGTTCGTGAAGTGTCTGCATATTTTTTGGTGTCTTTGCATCCTAGTTTTGATGCATATTCAGCAAACTCACGCGCTGTGTCATTAAAATATCTTCACCCATTCAGGCATGTGCATCAATTTATATATCTACATATCTATATCTATATATCTATCTATATATAGATATAGATATATAGATATATAGATATATTTACCTATATCAAGAGAGAGAGAGAGAGAGAGAGAGAGAGAGAGAGAGAGAGAGAGAGAGAGAGAGAGAGAGAGAGAGAGAGAGAGAGAGAGAGAGAGAGAGAGAGAGAGAGAGAGAGAGAGAGAGAGAGATAGGGGCATCACGGATGGTGTAATGGTTAGCATTACTGCCTCACAGCACTGAGGTCATGGGTTTGATTCCCACGATGACCCTAACTGTGCGGAGTTTGTTTTATCACTGTCTACTATTGTAAAGCGCAACGGAATCTGCTGCGCTATATAAGAAACTGTAAATAAATAAATAACTATTCTCCCCGTGCTGGCGTGGGTTTCCTCCGGGTACTCTGGTTTCCTCCCACACTCCAAAAATGTACTGGTAGGTCAATTGGTGTCCAACAAAAACTAAACCTAGAATGTCTGTGTGTGTGTGTGCGTGTACATGTGATAGGGAATATAGCTTGTAAGCTCCACTGGGGCAGGGACTGATGTGAATGTTCAAATATTTTCTGTAAGCGCTGCGGAATATGTGTGCGCTATATAAGAAACTGTTAATAAATAAATAAATAGATCATTAAATTAGCTTGATATAGGGTTGTATTTGAAGGAAACTGTAAAACCACGGAATGTTCAGTTTATACAGTACATGCGGTTGTATTTAGTATTGACAAAGCCCTACGCATCACTTAAATAGCGTACATGACAATATAAAAGGTATTTTGTGCAGAAAAAGTTAATAACTGCTTATCTGGCACTATGTCATCACATAAAGTCCTTGTGTGTGTGTGTGTGTGTGTGTGTGTGTGTGTGTGTGTGTTCCATATGTATGTGTTTGTGTGTGTTTGGTCTATGTGGTGTATGTGTGCCATTATTTCTGATGGTAAGCAATTCTCTGCACACATGTATGCTGCTAGTTCCAACCGCATTGAAGCCTGTCAGATTATAATCTACATGGTCGAGTATGGCTGCTGGATATATGTCAATATTTCTTTTAGTACACTGTAACTGTAATTACTGAAAGCGGTATTAGCAGAGGGTTTTCTTATATAGATATTTGGGGTTTTGCCAAAGTCTCTAATTTAATAGTTTCAAACAATTCCCAGAATTTAAATGAATTCCAAATTTGTGGAAAAATGGTTTCTGTCCCCTCCTCTGTAATGCTGAGCCTATTCTTGCACTTGTCGGACATCTGCGAATGCAGTGATAAGCCTCATTCCTTATAGAACGCAGGGTCGTTACGTCTTGCTATAATAAACAGACTGTATAATAAATAGACTGTTTATGATGCTATTTCTGGAGGATAATGTATTGCCGCTCAGGCACATTTACATGAATTTACCTGTAAGTAGAGTCTAGATAATGATCATCCATTGCTGTCTGGAAACGTAGGTGACATAGATAATGATGAACCGTATAACCTTAGTGACCTCATATATAAGGAGAGCTATATTAGCACAATTAAGGTCATGTAAGTACTACTAAGGATTACAGCATTTATTTATGAAATATCCACATTTTCTACCAAGCCTGGGGAATAACACTAATAGAACGAAAATATGAGGGAGTAACAATTCCCTTATAGGCGTGACTGGGACAATATCCTGTAGCTAGCATGAAATATTAAACAAGGAAGCACGTAAGCCATGTTACACTGGGGCAGATGTATTAAGCTTTAACAAGAGATAAATGCCAGGGTGATAAAGAGAGATAAACGTCCAGCCAATCACCTGCTAACTGCAATGTTTCAGGCTGTGTTTGAAAAAAGTCAGTAAGAATCTGATTGGCTGGACATTTATCTCTCTTTATCACCCTTGCATTTATCTCTTGTTAAGGCTTAATACATCTGCCCCACTGTCACATCTATGTGTAGGATTACACAAAACACAATGTGACACCTACATATGATCTGCTTTTTACTATGGAATATTTTCACACTACAGAACCTTGTCTTGTCATGTACAGTGTGCTCAATGCAATTCCTCAGTGCAGAGCAACACCAAACTTTTTAGCAGAACACCCTCATTCATAGACCCAATGCTACCAAACACTACACCCTATCTAAGCATGTTTCATTTGCACCCTGGTTTTTCTTATTAAATTATACTCCTTTCATACATACTACCTGGGATTTTAGACCCGGTTCAAACCCGGGTTTTTAAAAATCCCGGGTCATTGCAGGTGCGCAGGACCCAGGATTTTAGAGGACTAAAATCCCAGGTACAGCCTTTCAGACATACGCTAGTCCCGGGATTGTGCGCGTGCACGTGAAAAAACACGGGATTTTGCCGTATGTCTGAAAGGGTTATGATTTCCACTTTAATTCCCAGGCATAGTTGCTGAAGTGGAAACTCACCCGTAACCCGTCTGGAAATATGGACAAATATCCTGCTATTTCTGGAGGCCCCCAGCAATCCCCCCCCCCCCCCCTCGGACACCCAAAACAGAGTACAATTGGGCGGTCCAAGGGGGTCCTACTGACGTGATTTGTGCTTTTTCAGCACTGTACAGCGAGGGGAAGAGACACAGTGATGCAATCGTGATGCAACAACAGCCCACCTTCCCGCCCAGCCACACCCCCTATGTGCCTACCACATATAGTAAGCATGAATTACATTTCCTCTACAGATGTGATGCCCATATTATGGGAGAATTTATAGAATGATATGGAATAACTAAGAGGTACACAAACAAATATAGATAATATTATTGGGGTGAAAGGAACTGTACAAAGGCTAATTTTCTATTGTTAAATGGACTATGGCACTGATTCTGGTTGGCTTGCAAAGCAGCGGTAGTTCGCTACCTTGTAATGCTGCCCGCCGGGCTAGCGGATGCCCGCCCCCCACCACCCTGTGAATATCCCCGCAGACTAGCGTGCGGGCCCGACCATCAAATTATTTCTCCACTGTTCACAAATCTAAGTCAGTCTCTGCTGACTTATGGTGTCCTGCTCCATCAACTGGGCGGGCGGCTGACGTCCTGTGACATCAGCCGCCCGCTCCTGGAAGGCAGGGGCGGGGGGACGCCCCCGGAAGGCATTCACGTGGGGACGCCCAGCATTTTCCTTGGATGCACTCAGTGTTTTCATGCAAATAAAATATTTAATGGATATAAAGGATTCACAGTTAAACCAATAAATTTGACAATAAAAGAGACTAAAGAGCTTTTGTGGAACTTAGTGGTCCCGTATATGTGGTAAAATGTAATATAAAATATAGGGCTTATCACAAATTGTGAAATCCTGACATGGGATACAAGCATACCAAGGCTGTGGTATGGAGCCACAGGTGATATAAGCAGAATATCTGGCTGGTACTGGGTAGAGTCCTGGGACTGTGTGGAGTCCTGGTCTTTTTGTTGCCACCAATGATATCGCTGATGTATTTCGAGCCACTGTGAGCTCTTTTCGATGCTGGTAAAGACCCCAAAGCTTTGAAAAGAGCCCACAGTGTCTCGAAATGCGTTGGCATCGCTTGTAGATGCTTGTACTCATCATGTACAGTGCACAAACATAAAAAAGTGACTGCCATTCAACTCTGCATTAGAACACAAGATGGCAACATAAATAGTGATGACTTTTCATTTGTTAGAAAAGTACTAATATTAATATTTTCTGGATTCTATTTATGTATTAGATGCTTTAAATTGTGATTCCTGAGAATGCCGGTCTTAAATTCTATTATTTCACTGTAATATTACACATTTCTGTGGATATATAATGTTGGCGACCTCTAACAATGGTTTTATTGTTCGTAATTTTTCTCTCTTCTTGTTCTTCTTCGATAACCTTGCTACCAATAGCTACAGAATACACATATCAAGTGCTTGGCAGGAACTTGGCAGCTGTAACATAAGTATTCTCTCAATAGGATACTTGCCCTAAAATTGCATAATTCTGTCTGCAGATCTACAGACAGGAGCCACTGAGACCTAGATGGCTTATTTTAATGGATTTTCATACCTTTATTTAAATTTTTTGTTCACAATTACAAGTCAGTCCATAAAAGTATATCGATGAAAATGTAGCAATACATGTAGCCACGGTCATCGCACATGTGGTATACTGTACTGTACTGTATGATGCCAAGCTAGTTGCAGGCCAATGTCTTTGTATCTTAGTTCATGGGCATGCTTGATGTGTCAACTTATACCACTGGTATACTGTCGGCAAAGCTTAGCGCGGATAGATTTTTACCTAGGGGCTGTTGCAGAGTATACACTGGGCCCATTTCAGACTTGATCACTGCTGAGCAAATTTACAGCAGCAAGCGAAAAGATAGTCACTGCCCCGCTATGGTGAAATTCTGCCTTGCAAATTAATGTGTAAACTGAGCGAAAAGATGTGTACGGCTAGTGAAGAATTCTCAGCCAGCAAAAAGGTCCAGGACCATTTATTAGAGCAGTGTTTTACAACCATTGTGCCGTGGCACACTCGTGTGCCTTGAGCTGTTCTCTAGTGTGCCCCCAGATCTAGAGATGCCCAAACCAGTTTAATGCCAGCAGTTATTTACTGGTCTCTTTTTTCATGTAAGGGGCCAATGTATTTTATTTTTGTTACCTGTGGGGATCAGTGTGATTGGATTTTTATATAGTGGCCAATAGATTTGTTTTTTTTTCATGTGGGGGCCAATGTGTTTTGCCCTGTGGGGATCTCATAGTGTGCCTTGGCAATTTTAAAATCTTATTTAGTGTGCCGCAAGGTAAAAAGGTTGAACATCACTGCATTAAAGGCTCACCGTCAAATTATTTTTCCACTGGGCACCAGACATCACTCGACTCATTCTGAGATGTAGGACATTACAACAAATGGTACTTATGTAGTATCTGGGCTGCCGATTTTTTGATTGTATGCCTTAAGTTAAGGCATACAATCAGATGCGATGCGATGCGATATCGCATCGCATCGCATACGATGCGATGCGATGCGATGCGATGCGATGACCCGATTTTTCCATAGGATTCAATGTTAAAATGGACTGAGTCCATTTTAACATGAAATTCAATGGGAAAAAGGGGTCCTTTTCATACCCCTACTATCCAAGTGGGCATGGAGTTGGATATAAACCTGTGGCGAGCGTAGCGAGCCACCGAGCCCGAAGCGTGGCGAGCGAAGCGTGGCGAGCGAAGCGAGCCCCGCGAGGGGACGGTATTCTGTGTCCCCTCGCGGGGCTCGCTACGCTCGCCACGCTTCGGGCTCGGTGGCTCGCTACGCTCGCCACAGGTTTATATCCAACTCCATGCCCACTTGGATAGTAGGGGTATGAAAAGGACCCTTTTTCCCATTGAATTCCATGTTAAAATGGACTCAGTCCATTTTAACATTGAATCCTATGGAAAAATCGGGTCCATCGCATCGCATCGCATCGCATCGCATCGCATGCGATTTGGTCGGGTGCGATGCGATGCGATGGACCCGATTTCAAAATCGGCAGCCCAGTTACTACATAAGTACCCAACAAATATTTAACCAGTTCTTTATCAACCCAAAAGGACATACATTGTACACTTCACACTGGTGCAACCAGGGACTAGGGGAACCTGAGTACCAAGAAAACCCCCTGTGGCCGGAATGACCACAATCTCAGCCCCTCTCCTGGTGACACAATGACATGACTTGCCAGTGTCAAAAGTCCATTTTGAGAGGATTCTATCATCAATTCACAATCTTGTTACATTTTGGAGGGGTGTGCTAGAGTTTTCACAAATTATATGTTAACAGTCTCCATGTTTTTATTTCACAATTTCACTCTCTCTCTCTCTTTCTATGGCCCTTATTCTGGTTCGCTCAGATGCGAATTCGCACCCTTGTGAATGATCCAGATCCCACCTTGCAAATGGTGGTAGGCCGGCAGACCATTCAAATGTACATACGTTCACACATGTTTTACATAAACATCCATTCACAGCCTACAGGCTAACACCCACATTCACAAGGCTGAGTGAACACCCCCCCCCCCCCCCCAATCAATCAACAAGGCTGGGTGAACAACCCCCCCCCCCCCCCCTCCATCCATTCACAAGGCTGGGTGAACACTTTGAGCGCGCACCCAGCTTATGCACATGCACAGAAATGTGCATGCGCAATGCAAAAACATCGGCCCCGACCTGAATAAGGTCCGATAGATAGATAGATAGATAGATAGATAGACAGACAGACAGACAGACAGACAGACAGACAGACAGATAGATAGATAGATAGATAGATAGATAGATAGATAGATACTTTATGATCTTTAAGTACATTTCTATTCTCATATTATGATGTCATTTTATCACTTTAATGTCGAGTACAATGATTAAGGGATAAAGTAATTGAAATGATTACAGATATCAGGGTGATCTCAGATTTTCATGACCTGCATAGAAGAAGCTTTATAACCATAGTTCTCCTCAGTGATTGCTGATGTGCATATAAAGTAAGAAGCACCGTATCACATACATAATACACAGCTGATGCCAATAGATGTATCAATACAGGTATTGCGTTATCATATCATTACTTTTACAATTTTCATTAGAAATACATTTATTGTAACAATAACATTCCCTTTAGTGTATTTTTCTTTTTACATGACAAGCTACTTACACGCAGGGCTATCAACCAAACTACACCAACATCCGTCTCTTTGCTTATCTCAAAGTATCTCCCAAGCCGACCTCTTTGCTCTGTGTGAGATCTGCATCTCTCATCCACACACATTACTCGCTGTCACTCATGATTACAGCAGGGTTAAAACTACGAGAGGGGTCTAGGGGGCATGCGCCAAATTACTGCCTTGCTCCAGGTGACAAAAATATTAGTTACGGCCCTGATTACAACACTTCGCTCGGGCTGCACCCAGTTTGTGTAATGCCCTGCTGTGTACAATAAGACTTTTCTCCAGTCTCCAAATCTTCCGCCATTCCCCGAAAACTCACCTCCTCAAGCAAGCTTATCAAATTCCAAAACCACCTACATCATTTCCTATAAGATTTCCTATCTAATTCCATCCTTCTATACAGTCCTCACATATTTTCTCATTCTTCACTTACACATCGACGATCCTACTGACCGCTGTCCAACATTGAAGTGTGACCATATCATGCAGACTGATGTGAATGTTCAAATATTCTCTGCTGCAGAATAGGGGCCACTAAGCTTCAAAAGTGTTAAAATGGAGAGTGATAAACAGCCAGCCAATCAGCTCCTACCTGCCATGTCACAGACTTGGGGCCAGATGTACTAAGCTTGAAAAGTGATAAAATAGAGAGTGATAAACAGCCAGCCAATCAGCTGCTACCTGACATTTTTCAAACACAGTCTGTGACATGGCAGGTAGGAGCTGATTGGCTGGTTGTTTATCACTCTCCATTTTATCACTTTTGAAGCTTAGTGCATCTGGCCCTGTGTTTGAAAACTGTCAGGCAGGAGCTGATTGGTTGGTTGTTTATCACTCTCCATTTGATCACTTTTTGAAGCTATGTGCATCTGGCCCTATGTGTGAACTACATAAATAACTGGTAATAATTAATAAATAAATAATGCAGCCCACCAACAACCTTTTTAACCTGGCCAGAACATTATGCATTAAGTTGCACCTATCCTTGTGAATCAATGCTTTTTTCCCTAAAAATTGTCAGCCCGCAATCAGGGCCTTCCTACCGCTATGTCTGCCTGTTTTTACACAGCTGATTTGCGCCATATTCCCAACTGTAACGTGCAACGGGATATGCTGCACCAATGTAAGAAGCTTAATAAAATAATAAAAATAAAATACTTTCAATTTACAGCAGTGGATGCATTATTGTCTTCCCAGTCAACAATCATTAAGGGCCTATTCATTATGTTAATTATAATTAAGTTATCTATTTGTGACCAAGTGCCGGAGCAGTTCATCATTGCTTTGGTGCAGGAACAGCTGATCCCAAAATCATCCGTCTTTGGAAACGTTGCACTGCTGAGTCTGATCTCGGCATCCTCATGCACATGCGTAACTGTGGGTTTTCTACCTGGATAACCTGGAGACAGTTAATGTTCCCGCAGTCGTGCTCCGAAAATATTGTATTTTCAGAGATTGATGAATTGAGGTCCAGACACTACTATAGTCACCTAAATTCAACATGAGACTCTTCTCTCTCTCATGTGCAGTCAAGAAAAAGGTACGATACTTGCGAAAATGCCTGCGTTATCATTGGAATTGCATAAGACTAAAGGGGCATACACACGGGGCGACTTCAGCCCCATTTCTAAGCAATCGCTCAGAACAGGAGCATGGAACACTCCGTGGGCATCGGTGTTGCCAGCTGGTATCGCTTACACTGGCTTTCCCCAGATTGCAGGGCTTTGCCTATTATAGCAATAGGCTAAGCCCCGATCAGCACGAATGCTCAGCACACAGCATCGCAATGTGCAGAGCGGGTGTCCCTCTATGTGCTGAGCGTTCGTGTTGCAGCACATCGCTCAGCACAAAAACACCAAGGGGGCTTAAAGGTACATACATACTGGGTGTTTTTGCCCGTGTACGATGATGTGAAAATTGCTGGTCGATAAATTGCTTAATGCATACACATTGAGCAATTTTTACAAGGGCCCAGCAATTTTCACGGGGGGATGAACCGCTTTCCACAGTAGGAGACTATGGAAAGTGGTTAATTTGTCTTGTTTAACAAGGTGACCGACAGCGGGGCTGGTGATAATGCAGGAGCAGGCTAGGAGATTTTGAGGTCAAAGTAGTTAAAAACGGGAAGAGAGAGCTACTTTGAGCTCAAAATCACCTTGTGTGCATGGGCCGGTATGTACATACACATGTTTGATTATCTTAATATTGGAAAATACTGCTGTGCGCAGTCCTTAGGTGGCCACAGTGGAATGAAAAAAAACCTGGCAAAGTATATTTAACATATTTGATGCAAGTGGAGCAAAGTGCCATTACATTGGTGTGGAAATCAGGCAGAGGCACCTCATCTTGCGTCCTTCTTACCCCCATGTCACCCCAGTCGCTCGGATTATTGTACATAGCTCTATGGAGCTGAATACAGTATGGCCCTTACAGCGGTGTAGCTAGGTGCCATAGTGCCCGGAGCAAGGGCATATTTCGTGCCCCCCCTACCCCGGTAATGAATTAGGGGCGTGGCTAACATGTGTTTGAATGTTATATTTGAAAAGAAAAAACTAAAAAAATAAGACACTATATAAGACGCTGTAACGGAATCTGCTGCGCTATATAAGACGCTGTAACGGAATCTGCTGCGCCATATAAGACACTGTAACGGAATCTGCTGCGCTATATAAGACGCTGTAACGGAATCTGCTGCGCTATATAAGACATTGTAACAGAATCTGCTGCGCTATATAAGACACTGTAATGGAATCTGCTGCGCTATATAAGACACTGTAACGGAATCTGCTGCGCTATATAAGACGCTGTAACGAATCTGCTGCACTATATAAGACACTGTAATGGAATCTGCTGCGCTATATAAGACGCTGGAACGGAATCTGCTGCGCTATATAAGACATTGTAACAGAATCTGCTGCGCTGTATAAGACACTGTAATGGAATCTGCTGCGCTATATAAGACACTGTAACGGAATCTGCTGCGCTATATAAGACGCTGTAACGGAATCTGCTGCACTATATAAGACACTGTAATGGAATCTGCTGCGCTATATAAGACGCTGGAACGGAATCTGCTGCGCTATATAAGACACTGGAACGGAATCTGCTGTGCTATATAAGGCACCGGAACGGTATCTGCTGCGCTATATAAGACGCTGTAACGGAATCTCCTGCGCTATATAAGACGCTGTAACGGTATCTGCTGCGCTATATAAGACACTAACGGAATCTGCTGCGCTATATAAGACACTGTAACGGAATCTGCTGCGCTATATATAACATGCTGATAGCTGTAAATAAATAAATATACAGCACAGCAGGGCAGCAGCAGATGCCAGACAGATTCACTCCCCCCCCCTCCTCCCCTCCCCCAGGACCCACGAATCCCCCAAACCCCAAGTGTATTATTAATCTTATTACATCATTAATTAGCTGTAAAAAAAAAAAAAAAAAACGAAATCCACCTTGAATAATGTTAGCAGGGCGGCACGGGCGGCAGCAGAAACTATCCTCACCAGCGCTTGGGATCAGGGCCGTCTTAACAGCAGTGTGGGCCCCTGGGCAAAGCAATGCACTGGGGCCCTTACCCATTCTCCCCTCCTAGGGGTGGGGGGTGCTATCAGCAGCAGCTTTGATGTGCCACGGGTGGCAGGGGGTGCTCTATCTTCCATTCAACATGTAGGACCTGGAGCAGTAACTTCTGCTAATTACTCCTTTACTGCACAGTTGGTGGGAGGGAGAACACTAATGTGTGGAAGGGGGCACTGAGCTGAATGAAGGGTCCCTTGTAAATGACTTCCAGGGAGGTAGGGGGTGTTTTATACGCAGGGGAGGGTTGGATAATGGAGTGGGCTTAAGGTGCCCACACTCTAGAAGGATTTTTGGGCCGATATATATCGTCCAATGTTTACCGATAATCGGTCGAAATCGGCCGATTTTGGTCTGATGCGCGCTCCTGTGGATCTTTAGCTGAATCTTCTGATCTTACGTGCTGCACAAAAGATCAGAAGATTTAACAAAAGATCCATAGGACCGCACACGGGATCTTAAGAAAAATCTTTGGTAAAGATGTGCGCTTGCCTGAAATCTTTTGTCCAGGACGTAAAAAAGATTTCAAGGCTAATTTATGCGCACATTTTACGATCGCAGATCTTTCTAGTGTGTGGGCACCTTTAATATTCATCATTTTCCGGTGGAAGGGCAGCTTGTTTGACTGTAGATATCGCCATTATCTGGAAATAGATTTTGATTTCTTAGTATAACAACCTAGAGTCCCAACTTTCAGGAGGTGCTGGGGACTTGGGGATCAGAGATCAGGAGCCAGAGCAATCCATTGACAAAAATATAAAACTGTACACCAGACGTTTGGAGCTGGAGCAGGGACCGGCTACTGGAAGGCTGATATCTCTGGTTCTGGGCATGATAGAGACAAGCCGCTAGTGTCAACAGAAAGGGGAGAGTCCCAGATTTTGGAATATACTCTCAGAAAAACTCTAGGTCAGAGAGAACCTGAGAAATATGACTGGGAATTGCAATTAACAGGTCGGATGTGGACTGCTGCTTTGAAGTTGGATATCTCCAGTTCCCCAGGGCCGATTTTCAAAATTCTGGTATCCCTGGAAAAAGGAGATCCTCAGCTATCAGGAGGGGGCCCATATACACCTGGGGCCCCTGGGCAAGTGCCCATTAAGCCCATACGAAAAGACGGCCCTGCTTGGGATGGCTGTGGCTGATGACGGAGGAGGGAGTGAGAGGCAGGCGACTGTGGGAGGAATCTGAGTGCTGCTGCGCTGCGCTGCCCGGAAGCCAGTCCGAGCAGCAGCAGCAGCACGAAATTACATTGGAGTGTCAGAGTGACCAAGCGTCACGGACCGGGCAGGAGGCAGGCGCCGGGCAGGAGGTAGGCGCCGGGCAGGGCAGCCGCCGGCGCACGCTGCCCGTATTGATCTTTCTTCTGCAGGGATGATTTTTGCGGAGGGGGGGGTGGGCCGGCGGCGCCATCCGACCAATCGGCGCACGGAGCAGGAGCTCCGGTGGCTCCGCCCTCCCTACGCCTCTGGGCCCTTATTCAGATCTGACCGCAGTACAAATTTGTTCTCAAAACGGGCAAACATGTGCACTGCAGGTGGGGCAAATGTAACATGTATAGAGAGAGTTTAATTTTGTGAGTTATTTTGTTTCTGTGCAGGGTAAATACTGGCTGCATTATTTTTACAATGCAATTTATAGTTCAGTTTCAACACACCCCACCCAAATGTAACTCCCTTTGCACATGTTACATCTGCCCCACCTGCAGTGCACATGGTTGTGCCCATTTTGAGAACAAATTTGTACTGCGATCAGATCTGAATAAGGGCCTATATGTGCACTTACTTGCACTGCAAGCCAGCTCACCTTTTATTGAATTGACCAAATAAAGTTTCACCCTAATATGACTGAAATTAAAATTGGGACAGTTGTTATGACTAAAAATCCTTCTTGTAACTCAGAGGTTAATGAAACATTAATAACTCTAGGACAGCGCACATTCTGGGATAAGGATAAATTAGTGCTTATCTTTACTTTGACAGCTGTGTTGTGCCACAACTCAGTTATGCTAAACAGCTTAGCCTCATTCACGTGCACCCACTGCAACCTGACTCTCCTGCCATCTCTGTACCTACACCCTCTGATAACAACTTCAAGGTGCTGAACGTAATGTGTTTCATGGAATAGCCAAGTGTGTTTGTTTAAGCGCAATATTACAAACCTGACAACTGTGTTATTTTACAGTAGGCAGACTTCATTTAGAAAACAAGAAATGTCAACTTGTTCACACCAGTTGTCTGGTGGTTGAGAAACATGTTTTAAGTTTTGTAACCAATAGATGCTTACGGTATATGCCTGTGATGAATGCTGCAATTACCAAAAACACATAACACATTGTACCTACTAACATCACCTAACCACAATCATCATTTTTCAATGGGTCTGGTTAGTTCTGTGCAGGTAGGTGATCACTTTGGCTAGTTATATGCAGGTGATTACTAGGATTATACATTGCAGGTGACCACTATGGTTAGTTTGGTGCAGGTGATCACTATGGTTAGTACATTGCAGGTGACCACTATGGTTAGTAACTAATCATTATTTATTTATTTTCTTATATAGCGCAGCATATTCCGTTGCGCTTTACAATTGGAAACAACCGTGATTAAACAAACTGGGTAGATACAAACCAACACGGAGGTAGGAGGGCCCTGCTCGCAAGCTTACAATCTATAGGGATAATAGGAGGGATACATAAGGATAGAATTACATAGCATGACAGTCCCAGATTACAAGACAGTTGTGTGTGCACACTAATACTCTCCTCTAGCCTCCAAACTTTCAAGCGTTCCCTGAAAACTCACCTCTTCAGGCAAGCTTATCATATTCAGGAACCCCACACAACCTTCAGTAGCATTTATATCTAATTGCATCCCAAGCATTCATATCAGGACTGTCTTGTAAACTGATGGGACTGTCATGCTATGGAATTCTATCCTTATGTAGCCCTCCTATTATCCCTATAGATTCTAAGCCTGCGAGCAGGGCCCTCCTACCTCCATGTCGGTTTGTATCTACCCAGTTTGTTTAATCACTGTTGTTTCCAATTGTAAAGCTCAACGGAATATGCTGCGCTATATAAGAAACTGTAAATAAATAAATAATGGTTAGTTCGGTGCAGGTGATCACTATGGTTAGTATATTGCAGGTAATCACTATGGTTAGTTCGGTGCAGGTGATCACTATGGTTAGTTCGGTGCAGGTGATCACTATGGTTAGTTCGGTGCAGGTGATCACTATGGTTAGTACATTGCAGGTGATCACTATGGTTAGTACATTACAGGTGATCACTATGGTTAGTACATTGCAGGTGATCACTATGGTTAGTACATTGCAGGTGATCACTATGGTTAGTTCGGTGCAGGTGATCACTATGGTTAGTACATTGCAGGTGATCACTATGATTAGTACATTGCAGGTGATCACTATGATTAGTACATTGCAGGTGATCACTATGATTAGTACATTGCAGGTGATCACTATGATTAGTACATTGCAGGTGATCACTATGATTAGTACATTGCAGGTGATCACTATGATTAGTACATTGCAGGTGATCACTATGGTTAGTACATTGCAGGTGATCACTATGGTTAGTACATTGCAGGTGATCACTATGGTTAGTACATTGCAGGTGATCACTATGGTTAGTACATTGCAGGTGATCACTATGGTTAGTACATTGCAGGTGATCACTATGGTTAGTACATTGCAGGTGATCACTATGGTTAGTACATTGCAGGTGATCAATATGGTTAGTTCGGTGCAGGTGATCACTATGGTTAGTTCGGTGCAGGTGATCACTATGGTTAGTTCGGTGCAGGTGATCACTATGGTTAGTTCATTGCAGGTGATCACTATGGTTAGTTCGGTGCAAGTGATCACTATAGGTAGTTCCGTGAAAGTGATAAGTATGATTAGTTAGGTGCAGTAAGTACTGTACAAGTCCTCACTCACTATAGTACTGGGCAGTTTATAGTTAATACTGTGCAGATGATCACTATGGTTAGTTCGGTGCAGGTGATCACTATGGTTAGTTCGGTGCAGGTGATCACTATGGTTAGTTCGGTGCAGGTGATCACTATGGTTAGTTCGGTGCAGGTGATCACTATGGTTAGTACATTGCAGGTGATCACTATGGTTAGTACATTGCAGGTGATCACTATGGTTAGTACATTGCAGGTGATCACTATGGTTAGTACATTGCAGGTGATCACTATGGTTAGTACATTGCAGGTGATCACTATGGTTAGTACATTGCAGGTGATCACTATGGTTAGTACATTGCAGGTGATCACTATGGTTAGTACATTGCAGGTGATCACTATGGTTAGTACATTGCAGGTGATCAATATGGTTAGTTCGGTGCAAGTGATCACTATGGTTAGTTCGGTGCAGGTGATCACTATGGTTAGTACATTGCAGGTGATCACTATGGTTAGTACATTGCAGGTGATCACTATGGTTAGTACATTGCAGGTGATCACTATGGTTAGTTCGGTGCAGGTGATCACTATGGTTAGTTCATTGCAGGTGATCACTATGGTTAGTTCGGTGCAGGTGATCACTATAGGTAGTTCCGTGAAAGTGATAAGTATGATTAGTAAGGTGCAGTAAGTACTGTGCAAGTCCTTACTCACTATAGTACTGGGCAGTTGATAGTTAATACTGTGCAGATGATAACTGTGGTTAGTACGGTGCAGATGATCGCTATGGTTCATTCTGTGCAGGTGATCACTAGGTTTAATATTAAACAAGTGATCTCTCCAGTTAGTGCTGTGAAAGTTATGACAATGGTTGGCCCTGTGCAGATGAAGACTATTCATCTAGGGTATACGGACGTTAGGTTGACACTATTAGGGTTGACATACACTGGGTTGACCACTGAAGGTCGACATCTGAAATAGATCAACATGCATAATGACGATGGTGTCAAAATGACGACACAAGCATTAGGTCAACATTGGGAAGGTCGACAGTCAAAAGGTCGATGTGGATTCTTCACATTTTTTTGCACCAACATGTGCCAACAGGCATTATTTTATGCTCTACTATCTGCTAAGGTGTGGAGGGAGAATAGAATAGTGTGCGGAGCGTAGCAAGGCAATGTTCCTGAGCCATGCCGTGGTCAACCTTTTGCTGTCGACCTTCCTAATGTCAACCTAATGCTTGTGTCGACATTTTGACCCTGTCGACCTAAGGTCAGTTGACCCTAAGAGGTCGAACCAATGTATGTTGACCTTAATAGTGTCGAAACAACAACCCATCCCCTCATTTAGGTTAGTTTGGTTCATTCAAGTGATCACTGTGGTTAGTACTGTATGTGTTATTGCTATGGTTAGTTTATGTAGGTGATCACTGTGGTTAGTACTGTATGTGTTATTGCTAGGGTTAGTTTATGTAGGTGATCACTGTGGTTAGTACTGTATGTGTTATTACTATGATTAGTTTACACAAGTGATCACTGTGGTTCGTACTGTATGTGTTATTGCTATGGTTAGTTTATGCAAGTGATTACTGTGGTTAGTACTGTATGTATTATTGCTATGGTTAGTTTATGTAGGTGATCCCTGTGGTTAGTACTGTATGTGCTATTGCTATGGTTAGTTTATGTAGGTGATCCCTGTGGTTAGTACTGTATGTGTTATTGCTATGGTTAGTTTATGCAGGTGATCACTGTGGTTAGTACTGTATGTGTTATTGCTATGGTTAGTTTATGCAGGTGATCACTGTGGTTAGTACTTTATGTATTATTGGTATGGTTAGTTTATGTAGGTGATCACTGTGGTTAGTACTGTATGTGTTATTACTATGATTAGTTTATACAAGTTATCACTGTGGTTTGTACTGTATGTGTTATTGCTATGGTTAGTTTATGCAAGTGACCACTGTGGTTAGTACTGTATGTGTTATTGCTATGGTCACTACAGGTGATCACTGTGGTTATTTATTTCTTTATTTTCAGTTTCTTATATAGGGCAGCATATTCCGCTGCGCTTTACAATTGGATAGTACTGTATGTGTTATTGCTATGGTTAGTTTATGCAGGTGATCACTCTGTGTGTAGTTCTATGCAGGCTATCACTAATGCTGGGTACACACCAGGACGACTATGGCCCGATCCCCTCAATTCCGACCAATTGGATGTAGATTGTAGGTAGATTGGGCCCTTTTTTTCCCTGTTCTGGTCCGATCCCGATCCGATGTGCGGCCCCGCGGGTCGGTCGGTCGTTATTCAGATCCTACCTGCTGCAGGTAGGATCTAAAGAACGACCATACAGCCGAGTCGCCATCGGATCGGACCCGCTCACGGTGCACATTGTGAGCGGGTCGTGCCCCCCTGCGTCACCGTGAGCGGGTCGGACGAGACACTGACGACCCGCTCACGATGTGCATCGTGAGCGGGTCGTCGTGGTGTGTACCCTACATAAGGTTAGGATTGTTAGCTATCATTATGGTTAGTTCTGTGCAGGCAATCACTATCATTAATGCTGCGCTGTGATCACTATAGTAGCACTGTGCATGCTATCAGTATGGTTAGTACGGTGCAGACCATCACTAAGTTAGTACTGTACAGTGATCACTATGATTAGTACAGTACAGTTATCACTCTTGTTGTCACTATAATTAGTACTGTGCAGGGAACAACTATGGTTATGACTGTGCAAGACATATCCAAGGTAAACATTTCCTACCAAACAGCTGTATTTAGACCTCAGATGGCACTCTTGGGGGTACCTCTCACTCCAGTTTGTAAGAAAAAAAACAGCAACAAGCTAAATATAGCAATTAATTAGGAATCTGGACCACACGGAACTCACGGGCCCTAGGCAATAGGCTAAGTAGTCGTATAATTGATGATCAGGCTCTGCTTCCATGAGTTTCTCATCAGTTGATGTTTTACAGACTCTCTACCTAAGATTTCAGCTTTAAAATGATTTGAATTTATGTTTGATGAATAAGGGCAATATGTACTAAGCCTTGGAAAGTGATAAAATGGAGAGTGATAACGCACCAGCCAATCAGTTCCTACTTTCAAACACACCCTGTGACATGGCAGGTAGGAGGCTGGTGGTTTATCACTCTCCATTTTTATCTAACCCATTTTATCACTTTTCAAGCTTAGTACATCTGGCCCTAAGAGCTGTTACATTACTGCAAGTTATAGGGCGAGATTCTCTATTACAGAAATGCGGTAAAAACCCCGTTATCTGGGTTTTTACCGCATTTCTGTATTCTCTAACCTCCCTCCGCAGTGTCACCGCTGCGCAGGGAATCGCCAGCAAAAGCTGGCGGTTCCCTGCAGAAGCCTATGTGCTTCTTACCGCAGCGGTGTGTGAGGGATCCGTCACGGATCCCTCCCAGCATGCCCTGCGGCCGGCGCGTCAGTCTGCGCATGCGCAGACGGACTCCCGGGTCATAGACCCGGAAGTCCGGCAACGGCGCCGCATCGCAAGGGACAGCTCTTACCGCAAGAGCTGTCCCTTGCGTTAATGACCGCATATTTTAGAGAATATGCGGTCATTAGAAATGCGAATGCCGGCGATACTGGGCTGCGGATTTTAGAGAATCCCGCCCATAGACTTTTCAAAGTTTACAATTCACAACAGCTAGGGACTTTGCCAGTGCTGAAATGCAGATGTACTGTATTCTTTTCATTAAAAATTTAAAGTGTCCAGTATTCTAAAATAATGAATATTCGTGGATTTTACAGAATGCAAAAATGTATCCTATAAAGTTTTCAACATTCACCTTGACATAGTTAAGGATGTTTAATCTGTGTTTTCACCTGTAACTTGCACTCATTTAACCCTGCTATCCACCAAGGCTGACGGATTTTGACTAAAGATCTGGAAATCACAGTAATGGTATGTAATTGCAGCCCCATACATTTGCTCATTCATAACATTTCCGTATTATTTTATGAGCAATTTGTCTATTCTCGAGTTAATTACTAAACTTTGAAGCTGTACATTCGTTTGATCCAGAAAGCAGATCTGCTCACTTTTTCCCAACTCTTGTGGTTTCATGACAATATTGCACTCTAGTGGACTAGTGAGGGGTCGCTGTAACACAGTGTACAGTATTTACTGACTTTACTGTAGTTAACCTGTAGCGTCTCTATTACAGTTGTAGTGTTTGTTTGCAGGTGGGACTGCTCAGTAGATTTTATTTATTAATATATTTAGCTGTGGTCTTTTGGGGGCACACACACACACAATTATAAGGACATCAAACAAATATGCACATTTGGAAATAGCTGCAATGGAAAGTTTTATAGCAATATATAGTGTTCCTCGCACAAGTTATCCGTGGAATCTTTCTGTGCTTGTAAGAAAGTTTGCGTTTTGTTTTTCTTTAAAGCAATATTCAAAGACAGAAGAATAACAGTCTGTGATCAGGGAATGAAGACAAAAATCATCAATCAGATATCTATTATCTTCTAGAAGGTGCTAAATAAATAAGTACAATCTGGTTGCTATGGGCAACATCCCATCTACAACAGAACATCTTAGTAAATGTACCTATAATGAATGAGTTGAAGAAGGATAATTGTGGTAACTAGTGTAGAAGTTGTCAGTTGTCAGCAGTTCTAGCATTATATTTTATCATTAGGATTATTATATCATCTCTATTTCTGTATCGTGCTTTTATGTTTCTCTGATGTTTACTGTATATAGTTGGAGCAACTTAAGCTGGCCATACATCTACAGATCGATTGTCAGATTGGGTTGGTTGGAACAAAAACCTGGTAATATCTGAATGACAGGTTTTGGCAGTTTTCCAGCAATTCGAAGCAAATGGTCAACTGTCATTTGCTCTCATCCATTACCAGGATTTTGTTCCAACCAGACAGATCGGACAATCGATCTGTAGATGTATGGCCAACTTTACTAATAGCTGCAGTTACTTTATTAGACAGACAGTGTCCCTAAACATAAAAATCAAATATTGTACACTCTCACATCCTTCACAATATTAGACAACTACAGTATGCCTTAATTAGGTGTTTTTAATTGGGATGAATGTTGTTAGAGTTTGAATATAGTTTCCATGGGTGTTTTTATGTTGGATAATCGTGTGTGTGTATATATATATATATATATATATATATATATAGGAAAAAAACAGAAAGCGCACAGGTGAGCTAGTATGAAAGTACAAATTTACTATAAATAACAGGCTCACATACATGTAGGTTTGAGAAAGCAGGTATGCGGTAACATAAAAACCAGCACAGCGGAGTCCACAATCAAAGATAGGCACAGCGGCAGGACATCAGCGGCTGGAAGCGGAGGACCCGGAGACGCCACAGCATGGATAGCTGAGATCAACGTCAACGTCAACCCAGGAACGCCCCAACGCGTTTCGTCAGCATATGACTTCGCCTCCTGACGAAGTCATATGCTGACGAAACGCGTTGGGGCGTTCCTGGGTTGACGTTGACGTTGATCTCAGCTATCCATGCTGTGGCGTCTCCGGGTCCTCCGCTTCCAGCCGCTGATGTCCTGCCGCTGTGCCTATCTTTGATTGTGGACTCCGCTGTGCTGGTTTTTATGTTACCGCATACCTGCTTTCTCAAACCTACATGTATGTGAGCCTGTTATTTATAGTAAATTTGTACTTTCATACTAGCTCACCTGTGCGCTTTCTGGTTTTTTCCTGCATGTTCCTACCTCTGGTGTTTGGTGAAACACCTAACGGATTACAGCTGCACTACATGTCATATTGATTACGGACAGACCCTTTCATTCTGGGACTTTCTAGCGCAATTGTGGATTTCCTGTATGTATGTATATATATATATATATATATATATATATATATATATATATATATAAACATAAGCAACTCGCACACTTAACTGAGGTTCTATGGTATGGGTGCCGGACCAAGATAGTTTATAAGAAAACTGTGTAACCTCCAAGGTACAAATAGGGCAGCACTCCTTTTTAAATGAAGAAAGTTCCTTATTTATTGGATTTCTAGCCACCAGCGTGACAATAGTCAGATAACAGCGTTTTTTGGAATAGTGGGATACTTGATATATTCACCCATCCATATGTAGGCTGTAGACAGCTATGTGGCAGTGTAAGCAGTCGACGAATTCATTTCGGCACAACTTGCCTTCCTCCAGACTGACTCGAAGAAGGCAAGTTGTGCCGGAACAAATTCGTCGACTGCTTACACTGCCACATAGCTGTCTACAGCCTACATATGGATGGGTGAATATATCAAGTGTCCCACTATTCCAAAAAACGCTGTTATCTGACTGTTGTCACGCTGGTGGCTAGAAATCCAATAAATAAGGAACTTTTTCTTCATTTAAAAAGGAGTGCTGCCCTATTTGTACCTTGGAGGTTACACAGTTTTCATATATATATATATATATATATATATATATATATATATATATATCCATCCATCACACCCACCATCACCAGGACACCTATTTATAAATAAATATACTTTCAGTAAACTTCAATATTCTGTATGCAGCATTTACAGCACAGATTCTGAGAATTGCACCCAGGTTAAATAACAAAGGGTGTGGCACGGTGCGGGGTCTCACTAATAAAGTACAAATATTTAGAGTGGAAGAAATGTAATTACTAATAATCGTTACCACAGTATGGTCACACATTAATGGGGATATATTTATCATGCATAACAGTACAGAAAGCATAATATGATTACACAGCATTTATCAGTGTTTAACCTTCAGTGAAGTCCAGGAAAACCCCCCGCTCTGGGTTCCCCTTTCTACATTAGCACCCCCTGTTTGAACAGCACAGACAGGTGCGTTAGTTGCAGCCGGCCTGGATGAGCAAGAGAAGACTCTTTCCCTGACAATAAGCCCGATTCAGGTCTGTTTGCTAGGCTGCGTATACTTGCAGCCTAGCAAACTTTTAAGTGCAGCAGCCCTGGCAAACTAACGATTCATGTGATGTCAGCCGCTCGCCCCATTCAGACATTGACCCACCTGTGTCCCGAGAGGAACACCCAGTATTTTCATCTGCTGACGTCAACTGCCCGCCCCCCCCCCCCCCGCACTGGCATCATCGGGGAATCACCATGGGAACCCCCAGCATTTTCATGGGAATGCCAATGAAATGCTGGACGTTCCCATAGGCAAAATCCCCAGACAGCCACCCCACACCCGTACTTTTGTGTCCATGCGCTGTGGGCGCTCGTCCACAGCGGCTGCACATGTGCAGTCGCAAACAATCTGCCCTCCATGCAAACAGATTGAATTAGAATAAACCCCATTGTTTTAAACACAAGTGGTAAAAGTTAATATTTCCTGCTGATAGAGAAATGAGATCAATTCACTGTCTCTATAGACATCTATGGTAATGGCAGTAAAATGTGTGAAATGTGTTAAGTTAACATGCATTGATAAATATGCAGAAGCCTTTTTTAATTAAAAATGATAGTTTTCGCTGGTAATAGCACAACCTCTGCTTACTAAGTAGACTCTACAAATGAGCAATAGGGCTAAATTTACTATGCAGCACTTCTGAAAGCCGACACATCAGGTTTTTCCAGTCACTGGATTTAAGGGGGCAATTATATTCAAGACAAAACAACCCTGACTGTGCCTTGAATTTAATTGCCCCAGTGGCAGAACTTGAGATTACGTGGTTTATTTGAAAATCACTGCATAGTGAATTTGGATTCAGAGACCATAAACATTTGAAATACTAGTAAGGTAACGTAAGTGCATTGTAGCACAATGAAACCCTTAATTAAAAATCACTGATCCTAATATTATGTTGTCAGTACACACATGCAGGAATAGACTGCAGTCTGTGCTGTATCCCAGCCTGTTAGTGCTGGCGTGTGCAGATTAATTATAAAAGGACTCATTTGATTTCATTCAATGGACAAAAGTGACATTGGATAATGTCTCTGCACTTACGGATTTACATGAGGACATTAAATGGCAGCAATAATATTTTCGCAAATAGCAGTACAACAAAAGGTTCATCTAAATAAAATTCTGGTCCCTGCTACATACACAGAGATGCAATATCAATTTCTGCATTAGGCATATTACACTTAGAAAGTAAAAATTGTCAGAGCGCAAGTCTGCAATATATAACAACCTTGGATCTGCAGCTGTCACTATCAAGGGGATAATCCACCCCTTGAACCACAATGGGTTCTGTGGAATATACCCCCTCAGATAAATATAATAGGTTTGTCTTCGGGACAGGGAATATTCGCTGCAGCACGTAAGACAATAAACTCCACACAGACATAGGCATTCATCCACACTCACACCACTTATCTAAGAAATAAAGACGCGTACAACTGAATTGGGCTTAAAGGGGACGGCTTATTTATTTTGAGCAGGGGCGGCCTATTTGAATCTAACTAAAATTTATGTCCCTGCTCTAACTAAGGTGGCGGGCAAAGAACGGCATGCAATATAAATAACATTGCTGGAAAATAACAAAGTAATAAAAATAACAAACTCCGGATCTAAGGGCCTCCTGCCCTTAATTGCCTAGGACCGGCCACCTGCCAGCGTCCATGACAACGGCACAATTTCGAAGCGGACTTTTCCAAAAGGGGCCACTTGCCCTTAAGGTCAGGGGGTTGACCTTCTGCCTCTGCCCCTGACCTCGCATATCACTAAGGCAGAGCTCACCACTCTGCCCGAGTCAGCAAAAAATTGGGCCACCTGCCCTAACCTACAAATGTCCGCAACAATTTACCATATCCGAAGTAGATGATTGTTAAGGTCCAGATGTGGGCCCACCTGGATCGGTGAGGCCCACATCTCGACATCAACCACCAGCTAAGTGTAAATACGGCTCTAATTTAAACTACCGTTCTTTCCGCCAAACAAAATAAGCCGACAACAACTAAACGGATAAATGCGAAAGACGTCTTAAAGCGAATTCTAACTAACAATTGGGGCGGGAGGGAGGGCAACGGTTCCTGAAGCAAGAGGCAGAAACTTCTGGAAGCAGGATCATCATCCCATCAATCTCCACCTCCAACTTCAAGACAGCCTATCCTGAAACATCATTCAAATCTGCCACCCGTCAATCAAGACAAGCCGAACCCCCGGGCCCAGATCCAGTGTGTAAGCTAAGGATTCCTGCCGATAGCCAGGTGAGTTTATGCTGTTTTCAGCCAGACAAGCTGGCTTCTACAGTCTTAAACTCCACACAGACATAGGCATTCATCCACACTCACACCACTTATCTAAGAAATAAAGACGCGTACAACTGAATTGGGCTTAAAGGGGACGGCTTATTTATTTTGAGCAGGGGCAGCCTATTTGAATCTAACTAAAATTTATGTCCCTGCTCTAACTAAGGTGGCGGGCAAAGAACGGCATGCAATATAAATAACATTGCTGGAAAATAACAAAGTAATAAAAATAACAAACTCCGGATCTAAGGGCCTCCTGCCCTTAATTGCCTAGGACCGGCCACCTGCCAGCGTCCATGACAACGGCACAATTTCGAAGCGGACTTTTCCAAAAGGGGCCACTTGCCCTTAAGGTCAGGGGGTTGACCTTCTGCCTCTGCCCCTGACCTCGCATATCACTAAGGCAGAGCTCACCACTCTGCCCGAGTCAGCAAAAAATTGGGCCACCTGCCCTAACCTACAAATGTCCGCAACAATTTACCATATCCGAAGTAGATGATTGTTAAGGTCCAGATGTGGGCCCACCTGGATCGGTGATGCCCACATCTCGACATCAACCACCAGCTAAGTGTAAATACGGCTCTAATTTAAACTACCGTTCTTTCCGCCACATCAGTTCAACCTGAACTGACCCGCCACCAACCTAATGACAAAAACTCCATCAACTAAACCTCTAAACTTCTCAAGGCGTCTATCAGATTCTGAAAAAAACAAATCCATGCCGACTATAGAGAGATGCACCCCATCTGGCCTATACAGGGTCTCGTTTCTAAAGGATATGGCCTCGTGCCTGACGACCACTCTGCCCTCCGTTACTATAGCCCTGCCGACTACGGAATTGATCCGCCTCCGTACCAAATCGATGGCACCCGGATTGAGTGCATCTCTCCAAACCCTCCTAGGTATAATCTCTGACCAAAAGAAACGGCAAAATCGCCATTCTCTGATCAGGTCCAGCAATTAATTCCTAATCTCAAATCGTATATTGAGACCGGAATTATGCGTGAGGTCGTTGCCCCCCAAGTGAATGATGACAAAAAGTGGGTAACCAAACGACCTAACCGACTCATCCAAAAGACCCCTCAAAGCGGACCACCTCATACCTCGACGCCCCAGCCAACGGATAAATCGCGTCTCAGGGAAACGTTCCGTATCCGTGGTTACCTGGGACAAGGACAACCAATAAATAAATGAATGCCCCACCATCCAAATCAAATTGGTGTCCAAGCGTTGACCTGTAATTCGAAATGATAGATACTGTTAGAAAGATTGAAATAAAGGCAAACATCTGGAAAAATTTAACGGGCCCGGGAAATTCCCTTAAAGGTGATTTTGGAGTTCTATATTAAATTGTTGATAACTAATAGGACTGTGATTTGGGTGATCTATTTAGGACTAATTGATTTTTGACCCACTTAATTTATTTATAATCCCTACTTGTTGTTTCTTGTGAAGTGGGGGGGGGGGGGTGGGTCACCCGATTTGACTTGAGGCAAAAAACACAAATCTTCCACCAGTTGGCTAGAGCCTAATTTAAGACTGGTGATAACACAAAAAATTCCTCAAGGCCCCCCAAACACTAAAGCGCGTTTGGGCGAGCGGCTACTCCTCAAATGGGCTCACTGGACTATGTCGGCCTGATGTAACGCTTAAATGCACCAGACCGCCATCTTCCTAGTGCTCGTATGTCGACCTGAGACCAACCCGCCGCAGCGGCTGCCGAAGCGGCGCCGATACGGAAAGAGTGTGTCCCAAAGTCGGCTGGAGAAAGACCCTGATGCAATATACAGCGCCTGAAAACCGACCTAAACTGAAAGTTAGTAAGGGGGGACCCGTCGATGTGCATCAGCCAGGCCCCGGGCAATTGGGGCCGCAACTCCACGTAAGCCAGAGCCGCCGCCACCGGACAGATCCGGCGGTCGCCACTCCGACCCAAATGGACCCACTGACCCCTGCCTGCTACATCGGTCTTTGAGCGCTGTATCTTGCACCACAAACCGTCGTGGTGCACGTCGACATGGCCGAACAGCATAGGCGAGGGAGATGCCCTGGTTGCGGACACCAGCTCGCCTACTCTGAACGCCCCATGGAAAGCCATGACAAAGGCCAGCCTGAAAAGTCGAACCTCGTAATCGTTTGAGCAAATTACTCTTAGAGACCTCGAGATTCGACGCAACAGGCCGGCATCAATCGGCCGGCGCCTGTCGGGCAAAACCGGCCTGGTTCTGGCCCATCCTTTTAGCATCCTGGAAAGGATGAAAGACTTGGTGATGTCTCTCTTCCCACCAAGACGCAAAAAGAATGATATGCCTGCCAGAGAGCGTCCCGCAAAACTTCTGGACTTACCCTCCAAGTACAGGCTCCATACATAGGCAATAATAAGACGCTTAGAGCTCTTACCTGTGCCACCCTGTTCAAGCATGAACTCGCTCCAGCACTCCCATGAGGCCAGATAAGCTCTGAAAGTCGCCGGCGTTAAAGACCGCAGGGCCAGCTCCTCTACCCCTCCAGAGGCACCTGCCATAAAAAAGATGGACACTGTTCACCATGCTTCTGGGCTAAAGGCACAAGTTGCCTGAATCTTACCCATTCGAAACGGGACAATGCATCCGCTACTTCGTTAAGCACGCCTGGGACGTGCTTGGCTCGCAACGTAATGTTGTTTGCCAAGCACATCATCACTATCCGTGCTAAAATACGCAAAACTGGGAGAGAGGTTGACTTCAGTTGCGTAATGGATTGTACTACCCCTAGGTTATCACACCAAAAGACAACCTCCCTGTTTCCCAATTCTGCGCCCCAAAGCTCTAAGGCGACCATTATTGGAAATATTTCCAATAATAGCATATTCCTAGTCATGCCGTCTCGTGCCCAAGATTCGGGCCAGGCATCTGCGCACCAACGTCCCGCATAGAATGCGCCGAATCCGAAAGATCCTGCAGCATCTGTATATAATTCCAACTCCGCATTTGCAACGGCTGGAGCTTGCCATATGCATATGCCGTTAAAATTATCCAGAAACATTTCCCACACTTTCAAATCCCTCTTCATTTCTGAAGATAGACGTAGAAAATGGTGGGGTTTGCGAATCCCGACGGTCGCTCGCTGAAGTTTTCTACAAAATATTTTGCCCATGGGTATAACTCTACATGCGAAATTAAACAGGCCCAATAGAGATTGGGCCTGTCTAAGTGTTAACTTAGCAGCCGTGATGGCATAAAGTATTTCGTCATGTAGGCGGCGTACCTTATCCAGAGGAAGTTTACACAGACCCAGCTCGGAATCAATTTCGATTCCAAGGTACACCAAATTCGTAGTAGGTCCCTTGGTTTTTTCCCCTGCCACGGGAACCCCGAAATCCCTAAATAAATCAAGCGCTGTTTCTAGTAACTTAAAGCACAGGTCAGAACTTGGAGGACCCACTAGAAGAAAGTCATCCAAATAATGAGTAATGCTGTCAGCTCCCGTCACTTCCTGTAGGCACCACTGCAAAAATGTGCTAAAGCGCTCAAAATAAGCGCATGAAATAGAGCAACCCATGGGCAAACATTTATCTATGTAAAAACCCCCATTCAATTTAAATCCCATGTATTGAAATGCGTTCTTATTTAAAGGTAATAGTCTAAAAGCTGATTCAACATCCAATTTGCACATGAGGGCACCAGGACCCATCTTTCGAATAATGTCTATAGCGTCCTCAAATAAAAAATAATTAACAGTGCACAAATCGTCATCGATGGCGTCATTGACAGACGACCCTCTAGGACAATAAAGATGTTGAATCAGCCTGAATTTCCCTTTAACCTTCTTGGGAACCACCCCAATAGGGGACAAAATTAGTCCCTCAACTGGTGGTGTTGAAAATGGGCCTGCCATGCGACCTAGTTTTACCTCGTCTTCAACTTTTTGTGATATTATGTCAGGATATTCCATGGCGGAGCGTAAGTTTCCCCTAGTTCCCGTAATAATCGGAGCGGAAAACAGGTAATTGGAAACCTTCTGAAAATCCGGACTGCAAAAATTTTGCTCCATCTCTGTCCGGATACCGTTCCAGCCATGGTAACATCCTGACTAATACTATTGGAGTTGGGGCTCTATCCAACGACAGGTGCCGCTGGACCGCGGCTTCGTTTTGTCGTGGACTGAGTCCCACCTCCCCCCCCAGTTGGTGGTTTTGTGCAATCCTTGATTGCGTGTGGACCTCCGCATCTGAGACAAAGGTGCCGAAAACGACACCGGTTTCCCAGGCTGCACTGCCCATTATTAAATGAGTAGCACTTACCATGGCCAGGCTTAGTATTACCTCCCTTATTAATGTTATTGTAAGGCCTACTCCCATACTGTCTTACCCACCCCTTATTCTCAGCAGCACTAAGAGGTGTAGCTGATTCGGTAACTTCGACGTATAACTCGACGTCTTTCTTACCAAAATCAAACACCTCTCGGCCATGCTGCTTCCTCCTAAACTCTTCGTCATAGATCCGCCATTCGGGACCGACATACGAAGTGTAGAGTTTACGAATGAGAAACTGGTATCTCACCAGTAAGTTGTTTAGACGCCCCTCGTGAAGAGGAGCTCTCTGACCCATCACCAGTCGACACAGCGTCACCCTCACTTGTCCAGTCAGGGTCATTTGTTGACTCACCCGTATCAGATGCCGCTGCTCTTCGTCTTGCTCCTCCATCGCTGCCACGGCTTTTTGACGGCCTTTCCATAACTTCCTGCTCCGATCCCCGACCTGCCAATAGAGGTTCAGTAACAACCCCTATAACAGACGCATTGGCGGGTGATGGCCTCTGAAGCGAGGAAACCCCTTGTTCGCCCCTAGCCGCAGCAATGCTTGACGCTATGGCTCTGGCTATGATGTCAGACACCGAAGCCACTGTAGCCGTAGGAGCAGCGCCCCCCTGCCCACCTGGACCGGCGGTCATCAGAGGAGCCACTGCAGACACCACTGCCGCACAAATTGATGTTAGCGCGGATGCGTCTAGCGACACTATACTCCCTGCTGTGTTTGTTCCCCTTACCGCGTCCGCATAAGTGCGGCCGGGTTGTAACCCCGCCGTTGGTGAAATTCTGCTAACCTCAGTCGCCCTTTCGGCTGCCAGCCTTCTACGCTCACGACGCCTGGCCCTGGCGTTATTGGGATTGCTCCCATTATCATGGCCTGTTTGTACAGGGCCCGCACGATTGCTCTCGCTTCCCCTACTTGCCAGGCCGCCCCGTATGTCATGCCCGGCCCCACTCGCCTGAACCTCAATCTCGCTGTCCCTATCAGACTCATTGCCAGATTCGGACCCAGAAGATAAGGATTCATCCGAATCCTCACTGGAATCCTGTCCCAAACCTATTGCGGCCCTAAGCATGGCATATTCTGCATCAGTCAACCTATGCCTAATATCATTGATAAAATGGCCCTCAGGTATGGTGTTCCTTCGCCTCCCACCAGATGGCGCTGCATTCCCAGCCAGCCTACCATCTGCTCCAGAGGCAACCTGACTCCCTTGTCCTCCTATCTGCCCACTGCTGTGTGCTGCATCATCCCTAGAACCCCCAGCCACTGGAGCCTGTCTCCTTCTACTTTTTTTATTATTTGCACTGCCCTGGTGGTCTAATGGCCGACCTCCCCCTTCACTTATTAACACTACCTGGCCAGGGCTGGGCTGTCCAGATCCAGCCCTGACCAAGATCTGCTCCTCATTATTTGGGGGTAGGCTGCTATGCCTAGCAGCCCGCCTCCCACTGCTGCGCGCCGGAGCACCACCAGGTTGTTTCCCGGCGGCTGCCCGGCGCGAACTACATTTCCCACAATCCCTTGCGCGCTCCGGAGCGGGCCTAGCTATCCGCCCGCCGCCGGAGCCTCGCGCGGCAGGAGGTGTCCTGCGCTGCACATACCCTGCTCTCCCCCTCTGCCGCCCGCCCGCTTGCACTACCCGGGCGGGCGAATCAGCTACTTGCGGCCTACCCCGCTGGCGTCCGCCCGCCCGAGCACCGCGGCCGGACGGCGCCATCCCCCTGCATCTTCCTCGCCGCCCACCCGCTTGAGTACTGCGGGCGGGCGGCGTAGCCACAGCCCGCGGCACCCCTGCAGGGGCGATAACTTGTGTATAATTCATGGGGGCTGCAGCAGCCGCCTCAGCCCCCATTCTCCGCGACGGTGATGGGGATAAGCCCCTCTCCTCACCGCGCACTGGAGGCCTGTTCCTGGGCCTGACTAAACCAGCCCCAGCATATCTAGTGGGAGCCCCCACTGATCTTTTAGGCCTCGCTGACATGATAATAAGTTAGGAATAGAAAGAAAGATAATAGGGAAAAGAAATTAAGGGAAAAGAAATTAAGCTTTATTAAGTTGATAGTGTAAGAGAAGAAAGATTAGGAGAGAAAGAAAAGGAGATATATAATCACAATAATATTTGTAAATAAGAAATGTCCCTGTACTCAACAGTCCTCTTCAACGGTTCCTGAAGCAAGAGGCAGAAACTTCTGGAAGCAGGATCATCATCCCATCAATCTCCACCTCCAACTTCAAGACAGCCTATCCTGAAACATCATTCAAATCTGCCACCCGTCAATCAAGACAAGCCGAACCCCCGGGCCCAGATCCAGTGTGTAAGCTAAGGATTCCTGCCGATAGCCAGGTGAGTTTATGCTGTTTTCAGCCAGACAAGCTGGCTTCTACAGTCTTTCTATCACAGTGGGTGTCATGTAACAGTTAGAACCACGAATTGCACATCTATTTCAAATGGATTGGTTAGAGAAGTCGTTAAGGTACTTGTGTATTATCTGGGCACTTGATTTTATCATTGCATGCCACTACTTAAGGCAGGCAATGCGATGCAATGCGATTTTTCATTGTAAAGACCCGATTTTTAATTGTATAGTCACCCATGGGTGATTTCATACCCCCACTATCCAACTACGCATGGAGTTGATTTTATATAGTGTGGCGAGCGAAGCGAGGCAAGCCCCGCGAGGGGACGCAGATTACTTTACATGTATTCTGCGTCCGCTCGCCACGCTTCGGGCTCGGTGGCTCGCCCATGGGTGACTATACAATAAAGAATTGGGTCTTTACAATTAAAAATTGCATCGCATGAATTGTATGCCACTATATTGCATGTGATGCGGTGCGATGAAAAAATCGGGCGCCCAGATATTACACAAGTACCGTCGTTAAATAAGGAAAAGAAAGTGGAGATATTCTTTGATACTTGGATGCCATATGTTAAATTATTAACCTATACAATAAAAGATTCTTTAAGAAAGGTTGTAAAAACAACTGCCTGGTACATATCAGAGACGATACGCCTAGGAACACAACCCTTTTAAAAACACATAGAATATAAAATAAAAATGAGTCACTAAAGACACAAACGCATTATAAATGAAAACACAGATTCACGATTTATATATTTTGTAAAACAATAATCCAACAATAGTAAATTTTATAAATACTAAACTTAAACACGAGTTGTAATGTTTAAAATAAACAATGTATCATGGAAAATAACATGTACTGTAATGTATATAGTATATGCTTCTTTGTATACATAATTGTATGAACTGCATGGAAATATAATAAAATATATATATATAAATAAAAGATTGCTTGTTGGAACAGGGTCTCCAATGACCCACAAATGTGCACTAGATAATTCTGCACTTGGCTGTCACAGCATGCGAGCACAGTAGCCCTGTTCCACTAATCACCCACTAGAGTTAGTGGATTATTTCGTTTAAAGTAGAGGTTAAGGAAATCCTGCAGCTTTTGATGAGATCAGGAAGCCTGCTTACAGCCCGTGCGTGCGGATGTTAACACATTTCAGTCACATGGTCATTTTAAGAACCCAATTGCATCTAAAGTCTGCTTGTTAAGATCGGCTTTGTGACTTCTAACCCCCCCACCCTCTAGATTAAGCATTAGATGGGCAGGAACAGATTTAACTTGGATTACAAATAGCCTTAAAGCACTGCAGAGGGATCTCATACCCAAGCTCTTTAGCAGTTGACGGAATATAAAAAAGACTAAAAGATTCCCTTATGAAACTGGAAATATAGAGGTGCGCCTCACATTAGGCGAGATGAGCCAAGCTTCAATAAGTGATAAAGTGGAGAGTAATAAACAACCAGCCAATCAGCTCCTAACTTCCAAGTTATGGGACGGGTTTTCAAAATGACAGTTATGAGCTGACTGGCTAGTTGTTTAGCACTCTCCACTTTATCACTTATTGAAGTTTGGTACATCTGGCCCCATTGTCAGAGGCGGACCCTCTTTGGTAGCCAATGTCCGGGAACAGACGTCATCAGGCACCTGTTAGGGTAATTGCACGCTCAGGGCGTTTGCCAAGGCAGAACTAGTATCTCCTACCAATACATATGAGGGAATGGAGTTCCGCCCAATTCTGACTAACTTTTATCCCTTTGCAGTACCTTCTGTCCCTGCCTGGGCCTGAAGCTATTTCTGCACATTGCACCTATTTTGACACATAGATCGTACTTGCCTACTTTTTTTTGCTTCTCTCCGGGAGACACCGACGTGCAGTTCGGTGGTGGGACTCTGCCATCATTAAGCCAGGTCCCCATCCCAACAAAATGGTGGGATTCGTTGGTCTATGGAAACGTGGCAGGGCTAATATGAAGTGAAATGAAGCAATTCCAATCATGTTTAGCCCCTCCAACCTCCCCAAAGAGACACAATCGTTCGTCTCTGTAGCCTATGGTGATTCGGGGGTCGGGGGCTCGTGTAAAGTTAAATGTTTTTTGTGTCAAACATGCAGGCAGTAAATACCCTAAAAACCGGCCAATTTGCACAGGCTGCAGAGCTGGCCTAAGCTGAAGATGTGTGCATCTTGTCATAGAGAAAATATTTATTCCCAGAGATATGGCCTGATGTAGTTACAGTATAGTACATAATTCAATTCATACACAATATACTACTTGTCCTATTATATGCTGTATATAAGACAGTATATAAGACAGCATGTCTGTGTCTAGACAGTGTTATTACTAAATACTAATTTGTATTTACCATGTACAATACATTTAAGTACAGATGCAAATACAAAATCAAACTACTAATTAAGCAGAAACACCCGTTGTCTTCGCCATCAAACAATCAAATAGGAATTTGCTTTCCTGCTGTGAAACCGATTGCAAATATCAAATAAATAATGTGAGCAGATCGCAGCAGCCACACTAATAATAGTAATAGTATCAGTGGGAAGAAACCAGGCACAATCAATCGGAAGCGGCTTCTGAATGTCCTTATCATCATCACCATCATCAGCAGTGTCTATTTTGTACCAGGAGTGTGTTATACATCCTGACAGCAGCATTTGCATCATTCTTACTGTGGCGCATTTGTGTGCACACAATTTACAGTGCTTGCAGGCCACTCCATCCTTACTCTATGGGTCAGATGTACTAAGCTTCAAAAAGTGACAAAGTGGAGAGTGATAAACTACCAGCCAATCAGCTCCCAACTGTCATTTTACAGACACTGCATGGCAGTTAGGGGCTGACTGGCTGGTAGTTATCGCTCTTCATTGTTAGAAGTTAGGTCCTTATTCAGATCTGATCGCAGTACAAATTTGTTCTTAAAATTGGCAAAACGATGCGCACTGCAGGGGGGCAGATGTAACATGTACAGAGAGTGTTACTTTTGGGTGGGGTTCGTTGAAACTGAAATCTAAATTGCAGTGTAAAAATAATGCAGCCAGTATTTACCCTGTACAGAAATAAAAAAATAAAAAAAAAAGCTCTCTGCACATGTTACATCTGCAACACCTGAAGTGCACACGGTTTTGCCCATTTTAAGAACAAATTTGTAGTGCAATCAGATCTGAATAAGGGCCTTAGTGCATCTGGCCCTATGTCCTGATGGGGAGTTGGTTGCCAGCGGTAATCAATTATCGCATTGCAGATTGGGACAAAATTATTATAGCACATCTGCAACTTATGATGCGGATGGTGATAAATCGGCCTCTAGATGTGTAAGAGGATATAAGAGTTTTATGTGCAGGTGAAAAACAAAAAAACGCATCAATTTCATAACATTTGCTATAAAGACAGCATCATCTCAATTTCAAGGGTTATAAAAGAGTAAAGGTCAGACGAGAAGTACTCTGGCAGAAATCAAATGTATAGATGTACAAGTGGGCAAGAAGAGCCATGCATAAATTCTTCCTGAATTCATACTACCTGGCATACGAGTACACATTAGCATGTGGCACTAGTGCAATGCATGTAACTGTGGGTGATATGGTATTTCAATGCTAACAATGTCATTATACTGTACTGTAGCCACTTTTATACTTGCTTTTTAGGAGCTTTCCATTTTATTTTGTGTTTAGTTTAATGTTAAACACAGGTCAAGTCATACTTCCCCACGTTCTCTATCCCCTCTCCAGGAGAAGCCCTGAGAGGAGAAATGGTTTGCGAGTCCCATTATGGTCCTTTTCTCCACATCCTGCTCCCCCCACTAGGAAAGCGAAGAGCCATATACTATTCCAGGGGTGTGGGGCTACCCAAAAAAAATCAGTAATCTCCTACTAATTTCCTAGAGAGTGTGCAGTATGAGCCAAACTCGTTGAATTCAATATTGCTATCTTGGCATAATAAGTTCTTCATAAATGTACAGATTTTCATTTCAGGTGGATGAAAATGACACGTTGATGTAGAGGTCTAATTTGCATCTAAATTATTTGAGATGTGCTGCAAGATGTGTGATGCTCTGCAGGGATAGCATGGCTTAATACAGGAGAGAACAGTGCTATGGACATAACTCAGACCTGATCTCAGGACAAATATCAGTGCACATGGATTTGCCCATTTTGAAGTGTGCCCAGGCATTTTATGGGAGGCTCTCTGACATCAGCGATGACCACTTCCAGCCTGATTTTTCTTAGAGCAGATCAGCCGAAGCCCTAGCCTGGAAAGAACTGATCAATGGTTTGGATCTGTGAAACTATTGATATGTGCGATGCAATCTCACTTTTGCAAGGGTGTCTTTTCTTTCTGTCTGGGTGGAGGCTTTCTGCTCGCAGTCAACTGCAAATTCTCTGATTAGCGATACATGCTTAATAAGGCCCTATTTGTATCTGGTTTACTCCTGTAGAGAACAGTAGTATATGCCTCTGGTTTACTCCACAAGAGAACAATAGAATATACACTTGGTTTATTCCAGGAGAGAGAACAGCATATTTGCTTGGTTTACTCCAGGAGAGACCAATAGCATATGCGCCTGCTTTACTTCAGGAGAGAACAGAATATGCACCTGGTTTATACTAGGAGAAAATATTAGTATATATATATATGCCCCTGATTTGTAAACAGACCTATCACCACAGTCCTGGGCATGCACAGCACTGCAAACTACACACTACTACAGGAGGAGAGAACAGTACTATACAGTATGTGGCTAGTTTATTGAGAAGAGTACAATATGCTCCAAGTTTACAGTACTCTACTAGAGGACAGCCTCTATGTGTACATGGTTTACTCCATAAATTGCCATGACCATGCCCCCTTTGCGGGTGCACAAGTCTTGAACACACAGAGGAGTCACAATTGGGACATCCATAATGTTGGGAGGTATGTATTAATAGTACACAATTCATACACAATATAGCCCAAGACTGTGGTGTTGTTAATAAATAATAAAGTCATATTTACCTTGCAAAGGCACTTAAAGGCAGATGCAAATACAAAATGAAAATACCAAGTTTGTTCTTCCCATTTATGTGACCCACCTCCTGCGGAAGCGGTACATCTGTCAGAACAGACTTAGGTCTACAGTCATTAGGTCAACCCCGGAAGGTCGACTGGCCCCAAGGTCGACAGGGTTAAAGGTCGACATGGGTCAAGGTCGACATGACTTAAGGTCGACATGGGCCAAGGTCGACATGGGTTTAGGTCGACAGCCATTAGGTCGACACAAGTTTTTCACAGTTTTTTTACCCGGATGTCGTCACAGTCGACATGGACACAGTTGGAGTTGAGCCGCAGCCCCTCGCATCGCACGCTTCGCTCACAATGCTTCTTTTCCCCACCACGCCCTAGTTGATGGTAGAGCATGAAATACCGCCTGTCGGCACATGTCGGCTCAAAAAACAGTGAAAAACTCATGTCGACCTAATGACTGTTGACCTAACCCCGTGTCGACCTTGGCCCATGTCGACATTAAGTCATGTCGACATTGACCCATGTCGACCTTTGACCATGTCGACCTTGGGGCCAGTCGACCTTCCGGGGTCGACCTAATGACTGTCGACCTAAGTCTGTTCTGACAGATTACTGTTTCCCCCTCCTGCATGTCCTGCATTTACATGACCAGCCTCCTGCATGTCCTGCATTTACATAACCAGCCTCCTGCATGTCCTGCATTTACATAACCAGCCTCCTGCATGTCCTGCATTTACATAACCAGCCTCCTGCATGTCCTGCATTTACATGACCAGCCTCCTGCATGTCCTGCATTTATGTGACCCACCTCCTGCATATACTGCATTTACATGACCATCCTCCTGCATGTACTGCATTTACATAACCAGCCTCCTGCATGTCCTGCATTTATGTGACCATCCTCCTGCATGTACTGCATTTACATAACCAGCCTCCTGCATGTCCTGCATTTATGTGACCCACCTCCTGCATATACTGCATTTACATGACCATCCTCCTGCGTGACCTGCATTTACATAACCAGTCTCCTGCATGTCCCTGATGGACGTGCGGTGAGGTAAATGGCTCAAGAGCCCCTGGCAAGTACCAGAGCCAGATATGCACACAATATATGAACCATGGGGTACACACCAGCATTATACACATGTGCAGCAGTGTGTACTGCTGGAGATTCACTGAGTTTTGATAAGAGATGTGCAGAAAAGTTAGCCAAAAGTATACTTTTTACTCCAGAGTTTTGACTATAAAAATGATTCGAATAATAAAAATAAGATTTTTTTTTATAAATTATTTGTATTTTTGACATACTTTATCAATTCGAAACGTCGGCATATGCGCTAGTATGACAGGAAAGGCTGTGCCTCACCTGCCTCACCCCACCGCACGCCAAAACGGCTCCTGCATGTCCTGCATTTACGTGACCCACCTTCTGCGTGTCCTGCATTTACGTGACCCACCTCCTGCATGTCCTGCATTTACGTGACCCACCATCTGGGTGCCCTGCATTTAAGTGACCCACCTTCTGCATTTACTACATTACCTGACCAGCCTCCTGCATGTACTACTGTACAGTACTTTGCCTGCACTTGCTGTACATGCCTCCTTTAATATCTCTAAAGCTGGGCATACACTATACAATTATCTGGCAGCTCATCTGCTGGATCTGGATGGTTGGAATGTAAATCCGATAATAGATAAGAGCAAATAATTATTGACCATTTGCTCCCAATAATTGGATAACGGACAAACACTGTCATTCATATAAATTGGTTATAAATCCCTGATTTAACCAATTTGTCTGAATGACCGGTTTTGTCCCTTTTAATAAATCACAGCAGTATGTAGCTTGAATCAATTTTAATGGCAGGAGTATGATAGGAATCACTATGTTGTGCCAATAGGAGACCCTGCTATTGGTTCTTACAGTGTAGCATCCCATTTGACTCCATTCTCATCCGCTCACTGGCATATCGATAATGGGTGCAATTATATACTCACATCTCCAATCTTCCAATCATGTGCAATAGAGATGTCCCTGGCAACATAGCATCCAAACGGTCGACTGCAAGAGGGGAGGAAGCCCAATCGGAGCCTGTACAAAGGCCCCCTCCTTTCTTAAAGTGCATCCCCTCATTAGGAACGTGCCCCATTAGGGAGGCCAATCCCGGGATCGGGATCGGCGGGATCCCGGGATTTAAGGCCAAAATGTGCGGGATTTGAATCCCGGGATTGTAGTCCCCAATCCCGGGATTTCGGGATTTGCTGTACCTTTAATTATGTATGTTACCTGCGCCGCCATCAGAGGCTCCGTTCTGCAGAGAGATGCTGCTGCCGCGCTACGCGGCTGAGCGGGGCGGGCTGAGCGCTGCGTGCTCTGCGTGACGTCAGAGGTCACACGGCGCAGCCTCAGAACGTGTCATGACAGTCCGCCCCTTCAGCTGCTCCCCCGCCCGCCATCTTAAGCGCGGAGGAGGACGCCGGAGCCGCGTGAGTGTGACAGGCAGCAGCAGGCTGCAAGAGTCTGGGGGGGATCGTCGTGCAGCACTCCTGATCCCCAGACTGCAGTCTGGAGCGGGTATGGGCAGTCCGACCTGCGCAGCGTGACCTCTGACCATCACGCTGCGCAGGTCGGACTGCCCATACCCGCTCCAGAATCATCTTTGACCTGGACCGGACCTGGCAGCGTCGGCCGCCCGCCCTCCGGGCGGCTCTGCTGCTACCGCCGCTGATGCCTCCTGCTCCCGGCCGCCTACCGCCGCTGACGCCTCCTGCTCCTGCCCTGCTCCCGGCCGCCTACCGCCGCTGACGCCTCCTGCTCCTGCCCTGCTCCCGGCCGCCTACCGCCGCTGACGCCTCCTGCTCCTGCCCTGCTCCCGGCCGCCTACCGCCGCTGACGCCTCCTGCCCTGTCTGCCCTGCTCCCGGCCGCCGTTGTGACTTGTGAGTAAATGAATGTGCGCGGCGGCTGTAGCGGGGGGGACAGGGCTTCTCTGTAGCATTTTTTTTTGCCTGAACTGATTAGAGATGCCAATCCCGGGATCCCGGGAATCCCGGGATTGAGCATTTTTCAATCCCGATTCCCGGGATTGAAAAAATGCCCCGGGATTGGCATCCCTATGCCCCATCACATGTAGACCTGCCCTTTCATTAATTATCACATCACTACTGTAGAGAAGATCAGTACACTTCTCCTCTGACATACTCTGTGCTGCTGAGAACAACCTGATTGGTTATTAATCTGGGGACACCTCGGACATGTCGAGATGAATATGAAATGCAATAAGTTGCAGTAAACCTTGACAAATGCACACTATAAAAAAATCTGTTTGTAATTATGGAATCAGGAAATGTTTTGGCTTATGTAATCAGTGCGTATATGACATATATAAATGTACTTCTGTAAATGCAGCAAAGGGCTGGATATTGCAAGTGAGTTATCTTTTCCTGTGATGCTTAGTTTGAGTTTAAATTGATTACTCATTAGGCAGAATGTATTTGAACAGCCAAGTGAACTAAAATACATTCATCTAAAGTAGTTAAATCTTCTTACAGCATTTAATGTAGGGCAAATGACAAGGCTGCAAGGTCATAAAAATAAACAGGAATCAATGGTGGGAGTCAGACAACAAGAATACATGAATAACATTGCCTGCTGTCAGAGCAATATCTTTTAACTATGTGAGTGCCTAAATACAGAACAAAGGTGATCATGTAAGGATGAGGAACTGAGTGCACTTAGTTATCCAGTATACATATGATTATTTTTATTCTCTAGAGTCTATTAATCATACTTACCAATGTTACCAATGTTTTACACATCCTAGAGCAGGAATCACAGTGCATGTGTGCAGAGCCGGATTAAGCCTTCGGGGGGGCCCGGGGCACATTAGAAAGGGGGGCCCCCTCCTACTTGTCATTACTGGCCGCAAACTGCATGGGAGAATATTACACAGTCAAAACACAGAGTAAAAGCAGTATAAACTGGGTAAATGGTCAACTGCAGGGGGGGTGTTAATATAAACATACATATATATATATATATATCCTGGGGGTCGGCCTGGCACTCTCCCAAAGTTGCAGCAGCCCCGGTGCCTTCCGGAAGAAGTAAATGTATGGGCGTTCAAACAAACTGCGGCACTCAGAGGTCTTGGTAAATGGTTAAAAAGCTGTGGCATTTATTTTAAATGCATGTGTACCGACCCCTCTTCCCACTAGCATAAGACTGCACCCCTCTTCCCACTAGCATAAGACTGCACCCCTCTTCCCACTAGCAGAAGACTGCACCCCTCTTCCCACTAGCATAAGACTGCACCCCTCTTCCCACTAGCAGATGACTGCACCCCTCTACCCATTAGCATAAGACTGCACCCCTTTTTCCACTAGCATAAGACTGCACCCCTCTTCCCACTAGCATAAGACTGCACCCCTCTTCCCACTAGCATAAGACTGCACCCCTCTTCCCACTAGCATAAGACTGCACCCCTCTTCCCACTAGCAGAAGACTGCACTTGTCGACACTCTACAGTAAGACTGCAGGCAATGTCCACTTAGCAAAACTGGCTAGCCTGCAGTAAAATGAAGGCTTCTACACATTTATACTGATAAAAGATACAGAAAACCGAAAGCTGTTTAAGCAAAGAGGTGACATAAACCATCCAAAGGGGTCTGAGATGCTGGCACTTTAAGTAGCAAGTTGCCAAGGTGATCTCACAAGGATAGGAATAGCCAATTAGGGATCAGGGGAGGAGTTCTGTGTGCTATGAGTAGGCAGGAAGTCAGGTGATCTTCCTGTTTGGAACAATTTTCCCCACCCTCCCCTCCCTATTTTCTATTTCTCGGCGGCGGTAAAGAACGGTCCTTGTTTATATGGAAATCGTATGTAGATAGTGGGTGCCCTCTCCCGACATCGATATGTTGGTAGCCCATGCCCCTGGACAGGGGATGGGCTGCACCATCCGCACAGGTGGGTTGCGATGGGAGGGTTGATCACCAACAGTGTCTGAATGGTGTGTGGTGATCTAACCACCTCTTTTCTATGAACGTTCTTTAGTGCCGCCACCATTTATAGTCAGATATAGCTGTCAATCAATAAATTTGACACTCTGTTTGAAACACCAGCACTTGTGTCTGTCTCATTATTTTAGTGATAATTTGATAAGTTAAAGGTTTAAATAAGTTTGTTTAAAGTGTATGCATTAAGATTACCGATGGTGAGCTTATAAGCGTGGCACCTTACAGAAGCAGTGAATCCATAAAAATAGGTGTATAATACTAAATGCACCTGAGTCCTGGAGCAAAACCTAAACCAGAGCCCCAGAGATATAAATAATCAACAGCACAGTCTTTCTACTCCTGAAAGAATGTAGGAACATAGCTCAGTGATGTATTGCGCCCAGTGTCCCAAGACCCTGATGTGCTTGATAACTACAGCATGTTTAGTGCTACACCATTGCATGGATAGAGATTAGATCCTTGGTGGTCATCAGAAGTATAGCACACTGCACATGTCTGAAAACATGGGAAACTATATTTGTGGAAGCCTTCTGTCAGCTTATCCACAACTGTTCCTAATTGTATAACACAAAATTTGAATATGTTTTAGTGATAAGAAAGGAAAAATGAATATACGACAGCTAACTAATAACTATTTGCATAATCCCTGGAAAGTAAAGTGATAACTTTGTGATCCTTGTAAGATTTGTTCTTTTGGATCTTGGTACAAAGGAAATGTTGCAGAAAAAAAATCACTTTACTGGTGGTGTTTCATACATTAACTGCATGTGTTCTGCTCTAGAATTCAAAAGGCATACCTCCCAACTGTCCCGCTTATCGCAGGAACGTCCCGATATTTTGGGACATTCCCACGTCCCTCCCGCCGCCGGCAGTGTCCTGCGGCTGGGGGGGGGGAGTTTGGAGTCCCCCCTGTAGTCCGTGAATAGACGCTGTGCGCATGCACAGCGTCTATTCTTGCAGGCTGGGGGCTGGCCAGCAGCTTACAGAGCTGCTGGGCAAACCCCCACCGTGGAGAAAAATGGGGGTATGGCCTCGCGGTAGCGTCACGAGTATAGGCCATGCCCCCTTTCTGACAGGCCATGCCCCCGTCCCGCCGCCACCTTCACAGATGTTGGGAGGTATGCAAAGGGAACAGCTGTAGAATAACTTTTCCTTCTTAGGCAGTGATGTACGACTGAAATCTGTTGGTAAATGTAATAGATCGTCGGAAGCTGGAGGTGCTGGCGGGAAGCTGGAGGAGAATGGCCATATTTTTAAAGAGGCATTCATTTAGTAGCAGTAGCAATTTTCACCTAAAATCCATCACTGTGTGAAGCCAGATGCAGTCTGTGAGACTGCACTGGCTTTACTGTGACTGGCAGTGACTTGCCAACCTGCCAGTCACTCATAAAAACGAGTTTTGCCCATGTGCAGTACCGAGGACCATACTGCGCATTCGCCGGACCATGAACATGTTACTATGGATTGCTGCCAAAGCAGCCCATAGAGGCTGGGGGACAGCGCATGCGCAGTACCGAAGAAGCTATTGTGCATGCGCCAGTCCCATGACCGGGAAGGGGATGGAACCGGTGGCGGGGATAAGCGGGCACGAGCACGATGGCGGGGAACAGCAGTGGCAGCAGTGGAGAGGGGGGCCCGTCATCGCGGCAGCCCCCCTCCTCCAAAGAGGTAAGAGATGCAAAACCAATCTGTCCATACAGCAGATTCTCAGTCATGTTAGAAAAACAGAGGCTTTGGGTTAAATTTACTAAGATGGGAGTTCTATTGAAGATGGGATGTTACCTATAGCAACCAATCAGATTCTACTTCTTATGCATTCAGCACCTTCTAGAAGATAATAGATAGGGGGGCAGATTTATTAAGCTTGGAGAAGAGATAAACTGGAGATAAAGCAGAGAAAAGGTAAAAGGAGATAAAGCACCAGCCAATCAGCTGTGTTTGAAAAAGACAGTTGGGAGTTGATTGGCTGGTGCTTTATCTCCTTTTGGGCGGGATGTACTAACGGGAAAATGCGGTAAAACACCCGTTTTACCACATTTTCCTATGTATCAATACCCGTCCGCAGCGTTTTCGCTAGGCAGGGTATCGCCACCCTCTGGGTGGCGATACCCTATAGAAGCCTATGGGCTTCTTTCGCCGCCCGCCGTCCGCGCGCCCACCCCCTCCCGTCCTCCTGTGATCATCTCCTCCCCCTGGTGTCACAGCCGGCAGGACATCCGGCTTCAGGGGGGAGGAGGAGACACAGGGGGACGCTGGCAGCCGCCGGGAGGTGACGGAGACCCCCGCAGCCAACATCACAGGTATCGCGGGGGTCTCCGTTACCGCAGCCCGATGCTGGCTGCATATGTTAGTACATATGCGGTAGCATCGCGGCGGCTGCCGTGCGAAGGGCGGAGGTGTATGTTGATACATCCCGCCCTTTGCCTTATCTCCAGTTTATCTCCAGTTTATCTCTTCTCCAAGCTTAATAAATCTGCCCCCAAATCAGATAACGTAGACAAATAACACATTCTTATTTTCTCACTGATGCTGGGAGCAGATACATATATATATATATATATATATATATATAAAGTTTGTAGAGAGGCAGGCACTCACCAACACTGAGAGTTTTGTGCAAAAGCAAAAGTAGTCTTTATTCGTCACATCAGGGACATCAAAAAGGCATCGACGTTTCGACCCACAACAGGGGTCTTTGTCAAGATAATCAACATGGGTACAGCAGACCTTGTCTGCTGTACCCATGTTGATTATCTTGACAAAGACCCCTGTTGTGGGTCGAAACGTCGATGCCTTTTTGATGTCCCTGATGTGACGAATAAAGACTACTTTTGCTTTTGCACAAAACTCTCAGTGTTGGTGAGTGCCTGCCTCTCTACAAACTTTATATTTGGGATCCAAAAATCCTCTAAAGTGGAGCACCGCCCTGTATCCCTTGCTTATGGACTGAGTGCGGTTCTTCCGAAGTATATATATATATATATATATATATATATATATATATATATATATATATATATATATATATATATATATATATATATATACAAAAAAACTATAGCCAATTGATAAAAAATCATGGAATGCTCATGATTAGGACAGAGAACATTATTAATCAAAATCGACTCTTAAATCCCTGGCAACAGATTGACTGTCCCCAGTGTTATCAGCTGAGATGAGAGGTCATGAAGGTAACTCCAGTTGACTGGTTGAAATATTATCATCTGTGTTTTTGAAAGATTGATTATGAGGCTGTGAGAGGGCATGCAAGATGGAATGATACTAAGACAGCCAGTAATAGGGGCCAACTGAGAGTTCCATATTCCCTCTATCTCTTCTCTGGGGATACCAGTGTTCTAAGGATGCATCTATAGTAGTTGCAAGAGGTGCAGCTGATATAAGGCCTTCGCAGTGCATCCAGTTATGCTGCCACTGGGCAGGTTCTCACCTCCTGATGGCTGCCACATCAGCTGTCCCAGCTAGCTCTGCCTACTGTACGTCTGTCCTCCATAGTGCTGGCCTGGCCTAGCCGCACTGAACCTGCAGGGTCATTGCCGAACCACATCAATGTCTCACTCAGGGGGAGATTCTCTAAACTAAAAATAGAGTAAATACCCCGTTATAGGGTTTTTACCGCATTTTGGGATGCTCTTAGCATCCCCCGCCGGGTTATCACGACGGGGGGCATTGGCAGAAAAATCTGGCAATGCCCCATAGAAGCCTATGGGCTTTTACCGTGACCCACCCCAGCCCCGCACCGACCCCCACATCAACCCCCGCCACCCCGCATCGACCCCCCCCCGGATCTGTGACCTCCTCCTCCCTGCACTATTATCCTCTTCCGGGTGCAGGGAGGAGGAGAGCCCGGCGCAGCAGTAGCGCCGGGTAAGGGAGGGAGCCGCCGGGAGCTGCCGGGTTCCGATGGGACCCGCTGTCTGTCACCGCAAAGGACAGCTCTTAATGCAAGAGCTGTCCTTTGCCATAATTATCACATATGTTAGAGCATATGCGATAATAATGTAGGCGATCTGCGGCGGTAAGGAGGCGCGGATGTTAGAGCATCCCCCCCTCAGCCTCAGTAAGGAGAGATGGTGCTTATCAGGCTAGCAGATGTGCCAACAGCACTACACTGCTATGAATGGAGAAGCTGCCCATAGGGCTCAGGTGGTGAACACCCACCCCACTATTATCCCTTTCATGTAGCAATGCGAGGTTGGCCCCTCCACAAAAGATTCTTTGACCTTTATTAGATGATCAGGTTGGTAAGCGACACAAGTAAACTGCACTTAGAATTATGTGTGCCCCTGGATCATTCCTCTGCTCTACAGATTAGCAGTAGCAACACTCTAGAACACTAGAAAACTGTACGTGCACAAACCATGGTTTCTTTTGCTGCTTGACTAAACAGCAGAGTATCAAGACAGAGAGCAAGGGCAAAATGTAACAAAATACAGTTCTGTACTAGCCTTTCTAATATTCCCATAGTGCACAATTTAGAAGGGCCAGAGAACAGGACAGAATTGTAATCGTCAAGAACATCAAAGGGGTGAGTTCATACATCGGAAGCATGCAAATATGCCCGGCTTGTACTGTACTCGTATAGAAATCCAATTCCAAGATTATGGTCTGATGCTAAGGGAGGAAAGCAAAAAGTAAGTGACCTTGTATCTGGACCATGTGCAATCACTTTACTTCTAGCATCTGCTCTCCCTGCTGGTACAGCACCGTACATCGGTCCCTGTGCAAGCAGACATCAAAATCTGCCCCACCTGTAGTGCAACATGGTTTTGGTAAGGTGTAAAGCTGCCTGTTTTATCTGCTTTGCTGCCAACTCAGAATCAGCCTCTGTATGCCCAAACAATTTGCAGGTCACAAAAAGTTAATTACTAGCACGTGCAATGTTCAAAATTTCAAATGTATTACAAATGAACACATGCTTGTTAGAAAGTAGTGCACCATCTCCTTACTGCATATACATGGAGGGAACTCGGGCCCAAGAAAGTCTGACCTCCAATCTGATATACTTACTGCACATATGGATGCAGCCATCTTGTAGTTCCTTAATGGTATGTTGGAGACACAAGTATCCATTTTGCTCCAGGAATACCTGCAGTATAAAGCTGTCCCAAAAGCCCTGCACCACTACCTGCCAGCAGCATACACTCCCTGGCTGGTGAGCTGTATAGAACCCACTTTGCACAGTGTGCATACAACAGTGAGTACAGCTGTAGCTATTATACTTCAATAAACCAGCACCACTAGTTAACTAACTTGGCTGTTCATATCTTGAGTCATCCTCTGGTATTTGCCTTTATAACTACAGACATTTCAACACTTGCACGCAGATTATTAACAACAATTCCTGTGGCATAGAAGGCACATTATCTGCATAAATGGTAGAATCTATACTATTTGTTTCAATTGAGCTAGCAACGATTAAAGGTCTGAAATCAATGACAAGATAACATTATGTTAAAACATGGATGATACAACATGCATATCCAGTAATGGGAATATTGATCCAGTTACACTACAACTGTAAACTTTCATTAATCATGCAGCATTACATAGCAGGGGAACGGAGAGGAAAGTGGTGGTGTTTGATACAGTATACTCAGGCAGGACAGTGGTGGTGATGGTTGGATTGGTCTCATTCACCTAGCCTCAATCCCATCTTTCCTAAATTGGGTTTTAAGTATAAGAATGAGAGTTACTGTGTAAACCAATAGATTCATGTACTGGTGGCTAAATTGTGCTCACAGCTTAGGGATGTCTTCGAGCACACCCTAGTATGCAGGATCACTAGGAGTGGCTGCAACAGCACCTGGCGGCCCTGCTGTGTCGTACAACCACAGTAGCGTCCCACATTATATATCTTTACTTGCCCTCCTTTTTTTATTGAACAGCCCTTTGGGCCTAATTCAAACATGAATGCATGAATGCAGGGCTGAGATTTCCCAGCCCTGCTCATTATCGAACGACTGCTAATTAATTAGCAGCCGTGCTCATGGTCGGGAATTCGCTTGTGCGGGGCAGTGTTTACATACCTCCCAACTTCTGGCCGGAGGAAATAGGGACACTCGCGCGGCGCCCGAAAAGGGGGCGGGGCGTATGCAAATGAGGGCGCGGCTTATGCTAATTATCATGCGCACAGCGTCTATTCTACTAGATTGGGGGGTCTCCCAACTGCCACCCCCCGCAGCGGGACAATGCCTGCCGCGGGTGGGACAGCGGGACAGTACCCGAAAATCGGGACTGTCCCTCTTAAATCGTGACAGTTGGGAGGTATGTGTTTACATGATTGTTGGGCTCCAAAAACTCTCAGCCCAGCCATCAGGTCTGAATCAGGCCCTTTGTCACAGAAAAGGAATACTGGGATTATTATGCTAGAAAGCATGCAAACTGGCAATAATCAACCAATGGTGAGATGCCTACTACACATTATAGACCTCTCAGTATTTTGCTGTGGTGTTGTCTGCCACCTACCTGCCATAAGTGGGCATCACACAGCTTGTTTGTGTATGTGTTGGGTTTGCAATGCCTAGAAAACCATCTGCAGAACTCTAACACTGCAATGGTTCCTGTCCTTTGTGGGGCTCCCCTCTGGGAAATCCTGGATGGAGGTCCCAAGGGCATCTTCTGCAGAGAATGTCATCCTGGATTTCATCATCACAGTCCCACACTATGATGCAAATGAATGCAATATGCTCTGCCTACTTAACTACACAATGCAGGAATGTCCTCCCTCCCAGGTAATGAGACATCTCCCTGAAATCCATGAGTCTCCCAGACTAGGGGCCATATGTACTAAACTTGAAGAGTGATAAAATGGAGAGAGATAAACCACCAGCCAATCAGCTCCCACCTGCCATGTCACAGACTGTGTTTGAAAAATGACAGGTAGGAGCTGATTGGTTAGTGGTTTATCACTCTAAAGGCTTTGTACATCTCGCCCTATGTAAGCATGACTGGGAGAGATGTCAATCCAAACAGCTGACTGTGACTTTATTACATTTATACAACTATCCAAGGAAATCATACCAGTTATGCATGATATTTTAACCACTGGGTGGCACGGTTTCATAATTGCGGAAATATATTATTTAATGTTCCTATTTATCAATATGACACACAGTACACCCATATGAGAATATGCACAGAAATCAGGAAGCTCATCCATACAAATCAGTGTGTCATAACATTTTTATTAAAGTAAAACTACTATCAATGATATTTACATAAACCAGGTATATTTTTCTGTCTATTTAAATATTTCTAAAAATCTAAAATGTGGAGAACTTGCAAAAATATCTAAAGAAAGGGGAACCAGAGCAGGTGGATTTCACACTCAGTATTGGTACACAATACTGTTCCATAACCACAACGTAAAACACTTTGTACATTTGATGGGTGGTAAGCTTCTCTTTTCCTTTCCCCTTGTTACTGGAAAGAAAAGCATTCCAGTTCTTTTTGTCAAAGGAAGCACACCGCTTCTCCCGGCAGCACAGCATTAAGATATACCCAGTCAGCCTTTGTTTGAATTAGACAGGGCTGCCTAGTTCAGATAGCAGTCAGCTGTATAATGAATCGCGGATATCTGTCATTGTGTTTTCTCCTTATTATATTTCCAATTCTTCATCATATGCAAACAATAATGCTGAGTGTGCAGTTACTGGCTCCACTGCATCTGCTAGCCTGCATCTGTTTGCCTGCTATGAATGAGTGACAATAAACAAGAGCATACTTTATTGCACAAACAACCTATTTCCATCAATGTGACGCAAGCGCCATAATGAACTGTACGCGGCACACTGAGGATAAACATAAGTGTATGCCTGCAATGTGTGGAATGTGGTTATTACATAGAACTGACCTCTGCCCTTCAATATGTTCTCCAGGTAAGACGGCTGTTATCAGGGAACACAGGAGAGATCGGTGTATTGTTGCAATATGTGATAAAAACAATTCTTCTATCCTTAAGTCTGCACAACCAGCCTATGGACAAAAGACAATTTTGTCTACTTACCGGACTAATAGACACCCTACTAGTGAAAGGATAGGATAACATAAAAGGATACAGTCAGCAATATTCTGGACTGTACCTTGAATCTTTAACCACAGAGGCACGCTGATGCTAGAATGTATATATAGTTGATGTGGTAGAACAATTCTGTGTATAATGAGATCTGGATTTGTATATGTTAAGGTTTTCCCCACTGGACCCCCCTTCTTATTTTGGGTATACAATAGCTTGGAGATCTATTAGCATTGTTCTCCCTGGAACCTACACAGGCAACATCTGCCATATTTGTAAGTTGCATGTTAAAAATTCATAAGTTGTCCAAAATCTGAAAATATCTAGATATAATAAATGAGGGTATATTTTCCATTGCCACTATGGTACTGACCTGTTCTGCCCAGTGTATTATAGATAGAATGGAAAACAGAATACAGTACAAAGCACTTGTTGAATTATTTTGAAAACCAGATTATACACTATGGTCTAAATCAGGGGTAGCCAACCCTAGTCCTCGAGAGCTACTAACAGTGCATGTTTTGCAGGTCTCCTCACAGAAACACAAGGGAGCTAATTAGCTCCATCTGTGTATCTTTTAAAATGTGTCAGTGATTAATGAGTGCAGCTGTGCAGCAGCTAGGTTGTCTGGAAAATGTGAACTGTTGGTAGCTCTCGAGGGCTAGGGTTGGCTATAACTGGTCTAAATTCACCTCAGGGGAGTGTCATAAGGACTCGGTAAGCTGCAAGTCAATTAGAATCAGGGCCCTAATGTGGTCATTGATTAAATTCCTGTTATTATACCCTTTATTATTATAACCCTTTACATAACCCTTTGTCAGAAATGATGTGGCGGTGAAAACATAGCCATGGAGCCCAATATCAAAACCACTGCCATGTTCTTCAATCTGCGGCCCAAACTATTTATTTTAAGAAGCGGGACGTGGCAGAGCTCTAATTGGGATTTTACTACTGAATGCCCAAACAGGGCTTCAGTCTTAAAGTGCCTAGTGCTGGCCTATGAATGGAGAAGCCTATACCTTAAGCAATATTTAATTGTGGATTATGGACCTTATTAATATATGCATAAGGTTAGACGATTCATTTTCATTTCCTTTTTATGTCCAAGGACTATATTTCAGTCTCTATTTTTCATCACTCAACGTCACACAAATGTTAATTGTAACTGTATTTATTGATTGAAAGGAAAATGAGGCTTTCTTGTTAATAAGCTTTCCCTACTTTCCTTGGCACTGCTGTTGTAGTCTGTATCTCTGGCAGGATTCTCCTGTTATTACCCTCAGAGCAATATATCAATGCCGTGACAGCACAAACACCCGTTCTAGAACAATACTACATGTCCTGTAAAATAAGTACTGACATAGGAGATGGCGGTAATTTCATGTGCGCTGCTTCTGCCGGTAGTGGTCAAGTCCTCTGATAATGAGAGGCTCCACTATCAAATACACATTAATATGCATGTCTTGTTCTCAACTATACTTACTACACGATAGACAGCTAGGCTTTGCCATATGGTGACTGAGATTTGCATTTCATGGTCTCTATAGTAAATAATCAACAGTGATTCAGAAATGATGTATGTGGGGCATGTTTCTTGTACTAAGAGATTTCCCATAGTTCCAATAAAAGTTCCTTGCATTACATTAGCTAGCATTGGAAAAACTCTGTCACTATTATTAAATTATGTATATGGCACTACAAGGGATCCGCAGCGCCCAGTTCATAAGCAAGTAAACAAAACAAGAAAATGGTGATGAAAATGGTTCAAGACAGTATAAGACAGGGTATATAAACATATCTGCATCAGCAGGTGATACTGAAATAAGTATTAGGGTGGCGTAAAACCAGGGGATTCAATGCTATCGAAGGAAGTATGGAGATGCTTTAGGTAAAAGAAGGAAGGGCACATGAGGGAAGAGGGCCTCATCCATGAATGCACAGTAGTTTACTATAGAAATTAAAGGGCTTATTTATTAAGTATTTACAATGTGATTTGGGCAGAAAGTTACCGCCCAGGATCGCAATGAAATATGCGATACTATCGTGGAGATGTATTACCCTTCACATGCAAGGTAACCCTGTGATGCGCTCAGCCAGGTGCCGGGGGTTTGTGCATGCATGGTCAGTGCTGACAACCACCACCACGACCCCGTCCCCCCAGCCGAGCCCGCTGACCGCCTCGGCGGCAGTGCGGTCTGTAGCCAATTGGCCACAATGGCCCAAAGACCCAAAACGATGCTGCCCAATGTTGATACATTGTGCATCTTCACATCCCCCATAGCAACCTATGGGAGATGCGGCCGGCAGCGGTGCAGGAGAGATCGCAGCTATGATCAGACAATGCTGCTGCGCGCCCTCCTGATACATACAAGCGCTACTTAATATTTGTGGCTTAGCCACAAATATTACATGATAAATAAGCCTCGAAGGGCAGTATTCAATCCTCCCAGTTCGCTGATTTTCCTGTGAGTATCGCTTTTTTTTGGCAAAGCCAGTCCACTTGCCAGAAATGGTTCTCGCCATATTCAACACTCCCGCTTCACCAAAAATGAACAGCGACCTTTGCTGTTCGCCGGTTGGTCCTCGCCATTGTTCATCGCTGTTTTCTTATGGGAAATTTTGCGTACCTCCCCGTTTGTGTATTCAATGCTAAAACGGAGAACGCTGCTCACTTTTTTTGTCTCTCTGCATCTTTTTTTAGGTGAACTCAGCTTTCAGACTGCCTATAAATGGAGCCATTTACTCCTCGTACGCCGCATTGGTCAATGCTTGCGGTCAGGGGTGGCGAGCAGCTGACGCATTGAATAGGGTGAGCGGAAGGCATGGTGACAGGTGGAAAAAATGGTGCATGCACGGCGAGCGCACGGCGAGCGCACAGCAAGCGTAAAATGGCGTATGCTGTTCTGCGCTCACTGGAGCATTGAAAACTGCATTGAAAAAGTTTTTTGAAGGTGTATTACTATTAAGAATTATGAAGCTGGCATCTCAAAACTTTACGATAGCAAAGTGCTTCGGTGGGACAGACGCTTTTTAGATGCTCTGTTCCAGCAAAGAAAACTTATTAAATAGCCCAGAGAAATGGGAGCTAACAATGTGAATGTAATCATTATTTATCATTCATTGTAAAACCAAGTTAAATAATAAATAGACCCCTTTGGCACATTTACAGAGCAGTCAGTAGACAATTTTTGTCAGCAAATTGTTACCCTGTATTCTGTATATCTTACTGTCTTCAACAGCTTAGAACTTATGATGTCATACAATAAATATTTACACAGAACTGCCCCAGATTTCCAGCACAAAATGTGATTGTGTAGATGCAGGCCCTATGGGTAAAATTTAATAGGATGAGAGATTTAGAAAGTGAGAGATTTGGTAAGAAATCTTTTTTTAAAGCGGGAATCATTTACACTGCAAAATCAAACTAATTTTGCAGTGTAAATGATTGCCGCTTTAAAAAACTGGAGATTTCTTACCAAATCTCTCACTTTATGAATCTCTCATCCTATTCAATTTCCCCCAATGTGTCAGTACAGGAGCCTGGTCCAGGACCAATTAAAATATTTAGGGGCAGATTTATTAAGCTTGGAGAAGAGATAAACTGGAGATAAAGCGGAGAAAAGTTAAAAGGAGATAAAGCACCAGCCAATCAGCTCCCAACTGTATTTTTCAAACACAGCTGATTGGCTGTGCTTTATCTCCTTTTACCTTTTCTCCGCTTTATCTCCAGTTTATCTCTTCTCCAAGCTTACTAAATCTGCCCCATAGGGTTCAAATGTTGGGCAAAACAAGTGCTAGTGCCTACCAATCATAAAACATGCGGACAGATCAGAAGCATTAATGTACACCAGCACATAACTAATCCTAAGGATGACAGAAAAGGCACCCATTTACTTAATTTATTATTGTATTTCAAATTCGTCAATAAATTATTTCATGCTAGGGGTGCCCTGATAAAATGTGATACGCTAGGGTGCTGCGATTCAAAAAAGTTTGGGAACCACTGTACTAGCCATTAAAGTAACCATAAGAGCAACCAAAAATGTAATCCAAATTTCAATGGGATTGCACAGCATATTGCTCAAGAGGTGAAATAAATTTAATTTACTATCATTTAAAAAAAAAAAAGAAATTGACACATATATCAGATCTCTGTAACTGTGTAATGCCAATCTAAAATATGTTTACGGCATAAATATATATTATACTATATTAATTTGTGTTCCTTTATTTGATCTACTGGCCAATCAGCCAGTAGATCTCTCACTGGCATCTGGGAGGGTAAATATCATTAATAGCATGGAGTTCACCTGGAGATGAGACAAGGTGAAAAACCAAACAAACTACAGTTTTGACTTTTGAGCATTTTTTTGGTTGTGAAAGTTTATTGCTCATTGCATGGCCAGCTTTGGGCTATTGGCTGATACTCTCTCTGACCACTTTATTTGTCTCCAAGGCCTTAGTACGTAGGGGGTTATTTTGGTTCACTCTTTCTGACAAAATCCTTCTCAGATGGACAAAACCATGTGCACTGCAGGGGGGCAGATGTAAAATGTGCAGAGAAAATTAGATTTAGGTGAGTTATTTTGTTTCTGTGCAGGGAAAATACTGACTGCTTTATTTTTACACTGCATTATAGATCTCACTTTGAAGTAAAACCCCACCCAAATCTAACTCTCTCTGCACAAGTAACATCTGCCCCACCTGCAGTGCACATGGTTTTGTCCATCTAAGAAGGAATTTGTCAGAAAGAGTGAACCAAAATAACCCCCATAGACACAACTACGGTGCTATCCCCAGCTATTTTACCATGTGAGAAAATGATTTTGATTCCTGAGAACGACTCCTGCAAAATCAATAGGATCATTTTCAAAGGTGCACATAACACCTCATGCACATGAATAAAATAATTGTGATTTACCTGCGGTACAGTGAGCTGCTTCTACTACACTAACTGGACTCATAGTAGACATGTATGGTTATAGAGACCTTTGATCTGTATAGTAAAATGAGTCCTCTGTACTCAGTGAAGAGTTGGATGCGCCAAAAACAGAACAGGATTCCAGCACTGTCTCTCAGCATTTGGACTTAAAACTCGTCTGCTTGTGGACATCATAGAAGAACTTTAATTATTAAGCTAGGTATCAGACTAAAAACCTACAGCAGGAACAGATTTCTATTAACATCACCTCAGAACAATCACACAGCAATTCATTGGGACACACAATTGAGTAGTTTACTGCTGCGGGGTCAGATACATCCTTGTCAATACAAGATGTGCCGGCGCCGCACTGCACAATGCCACAAAAGGGCAACTTCTCTTTTCATCTAAAGTTGTGTCAGCATAAGCAAAGGTAATAATTATATTTTCCACATATTGGGCGGGATTCTCTAATAACTCCCGCAGCACATCGCCGGCATTCGCAGTTTTAATAATCGCATATGCAGTAACATATGCGATTATTAACAGCCAAAGCGATGGGCGGCGATGTCCTGCGGGTCCCCCCTCACTCCCTGAACCCTCACACGGCTGTGAGCGCTCCGTTTCCTCCTCCCTGCACTCGGAAGAGGTGCAGGGAGGACAAGATCACTGGTCCGGGCAGCACAGCAGGAGGCTGCCTGGACACAGGTAAGGGGGGTGCGTCGCAAATTGGCAGGGGGCGCAGGGGGCAGCGGGGGATGCGAAGGGAAGCCCATAGGCATCCATGGGGTTACGCCATCTAGAACTGGCGTAACCCCCCGCAGCAAAGCCCCGGCCGTGGGGCTTTGCTGCATAAGAAAATGCGGTAAAAACCCCGAAAACTGGGTTTTTACGGCATTTTTAGTTTGGTGAATCTCGCCCAATATCTGTACTAGAAACCATTACTAGCAGAATTAATATAATAGCAGGAGCTTCTTAAATATGTATTACCACAAAAAATATATTTTCGCCCACTTCGTACAATGTTTATCTATTGATTAAATCCAGGACATGCGGCTATAATCCCAACAGCTGTGTTCAGTGGCCATGTGACAAGTCTAATCATAGCTAAATAAAACCTCTGAACAAATAAAGAAGGTTTCTAAATCTGATCTCTGAAGAAATAAAGGCGATTTCTAAATCTGACACTTTTATTAGACAGCTTAAAGCGATGCACTATGTAAAGCAGGTGCGTAGTTTCTGCGTGGTATTAGGGACTTGTATGGGGGAGGAGGAAACAATATATTGTTATTTGTTATTGCAATATAAGCACTGTGCCGACAAACGTAAAGGCAGATGAATTACTTGCTGGATCTCACTGATCTGTTGCAGACTGAGCTGTGTTTGTACTCCTTGTTCTGCATATGTTCATTTATTATCTATATTATTTGTGAAGCTTCCTGACTATAAACTGTGAAATTCAATATACTTTGTGATAAAATCACACAAAAACTCAATGTATGTCTGTACCTGTGTTCTTTAAAAGCAACTAAATAGTGCACAATAAAATCTGAACTAGAATAACAGTGGCGTAAGTTCTTTCCAGATGCCCGGAGGCAAGATATATATTGCCCCCCCCCCCACACACACACACACACACACACACACAACCCTATATAAAATATATTTTTCTGTTCAGCAATATAGATAGATAGATAGTAGATAGATAGAGAACACATACAGTATATATTTCAGAACTCAGCCACAGAAGCAATATCCTTGGCTTTTAAAAAACTGATTTAAGCTTCCAGGGGAGGAGAGGTGCCCCCTTGGGAGCAGGAGCCCGGCGGCAAATGACTCCATTGCCTCCCAGGGTTCTGCCTCTGTAGAATAACATATTTTCAACAATAAAGGTAAGTTAAATGTGATGGCTTTAATATTTGACTATGGTGACAATGATTGTAAACCTTCACACACAATGGCCGCTTCATCTGCCAGAGGATGGGTGACGTCACCATAGGCACTTTTTCAGCTTTGAAAATGCATTGTTCAGGAGCATCAGACATATGGCGGCCGGCTAGCAGATGGAACCCTCCTCCTATGTCCCACTGGTTAGGCTAATACAGATATACCCAATCATTGTTCTTCCCATGCAGTGGGGGAACTACATCCCAAGTTGTGCTTGTATGCGGTATGAGACTCAGCCGTAGGGATAGACATCGCATTGCAATGGTTTGCAACTATCAATGTTTTTGTTGTGATGGCAGTGGTTTTACTATTCAATGGTGGCGTTCCCATGTTTTCTGCCATCGAATGGTAAAGATTTGATGGTATTTTGATGGTGCCGCCACCAGTACCATTCCACAACAGCCGCTCTGCAGGGGTTTGGTGCATGTGCGGCTACAGTGCAAATGTCTGTGCATGCACAAACAGGGTTGTTTTGTTTTTTAAATGCATGCAAGATGACTAAGTGTACACGTGAGAAACACATCTAAAATAAATGTGCACTTTGGTGAAAGTTTGTTCTTGTAGCTCTTGCTACACTAAGTTTGTCTGGATCCCATGTAACATAGCCAGCACTGCAGTTTGCAATCTGCTGTTTAAAAAAAATGATTTGCAGTGTTTCCTTTGATAAATGCATAACTTGAAGACCTACCAATATAACACATTAAATAGCTGTTCAAAGGAGAAAAAAACACCTATATATCCCTCATGGTGCAGAGAAGAGAAAATCCAGCCTATTTATGTCTGTAGGCTTTGACTATATACAGTATTCTGCATTATGAATACACCCAATACAGGTAAATATACAGTAATTCCACAAGGCTGTACCTGAAGTAGTGGCCTTTATTCAGATCTGATTGCTGTACAACTTTGGTTGGAAAATGGGCAAAACCATGTGCACTGCAGGTGGGACAGATGTAACATGTGCAGAGAGTGTTAGATTTGGGTGAGTTATTTTGTTTCTGTGCAGGGTAAATACTGGTTACAAAATTTTTACACTGCAATTTAGATTTCAATTTCAACACACCCCACCCAAATTTAACTCTGCACATGTTACATCTGCCCCACCTGCAGTGCACATGGTTTTGCCCATTTTCCAAACAAACTTATACTGCAATCAGATCTGAATAAGGGCCTGTGCCCCTTTAATCACTATCACTTATCTACATAAATATTACTTTGGATCTACTGACTCGGTCGCTGTAAGACATCATAAGCATGTGTGGGAAGAGACACTGCATATTAATTAACTGTGTATCCCATTTCCCTATCCCAACTTCCCTTTTTCTTTTTTCTGTTTACCCTTTTACCCACCTCATCCTATATATAGGAATGCATATGTTGTTAATTGTACATCTTTGACAAAGCATTCAATAAAATAATTTAATTTAAAAAAATAAAAAAAAAGAATGTGTGGGAAGTACTTGGTTGTTCGACAATCAGAAAGTTGATAGCCATTATGGGGGCACCAAAATGCACACTATGTATTTACAGTATTTTAGGCTGCATCATCAGTACAAACTGCCATCATGATTAACTGCCATGATGTTGACACAAATTATTGTGAGTATATAGCGCATGTACATAGGTTACAAAAACAAACTAAATAAAATAAATATATGTACAGTATGTTCCAAACCCAATTAAGGAGTGTTTATTCAAAGTAAAGTGTGTATATATATATATATATATATATATATATATAGTGTTCATTCTAGCACCCGCCATCTTTGAAAACCCATGCAGTTCCTCTTCCCTGCCTGCTGGGGTGCGTGCCGCTGTCTGCTGTAGTGCTTCTAGCACAGTGTGGTCTGTAAATCAGCACTGATATGCACACCAGACCTGTGCTAGAAACATCACAGCAGACAGCGACACCCCAGGCAGGGAAGAGGAAATGCATGGGTTTTCAAACATGGCGGGTGCTAGAATGAACACTATATATATATAAAACTTCTACACTTTCTGGATATAGACAGTAACACTCCATGAAGATGGGTATTTACAGTCTATTTGATGAAGTGAGTTTTATAAGAGTTACAGCATCTGGATATTAATAACATCAAAGATTGACTGTCGGAGACTAATCCCAAGACCCTTACAGTACAACACTAATCACACAGGCAACACATTTCATAGTAATATAATGCCTGCTCTCTAGGCAGCAAAATATGGTGGCATGTAACACTACAGCGGAGGCCTTATTATATTACTGCCTCAATAAGATTACGGTGTGCACAGAGCACGAGACAGATACCCTCAGCATACTAAACTGTACAGGCAACTGTGTGATCATGCTGCTTTCCCAGTTCTTACACAGTGCACAACTTCATCCAGCCTCCTGCTCAGCATAACAATTATATTAATCATCATATTCACATTACAGATTAGATTATTAAGGCTTTTTACTCAACTCATAAAACACCATGCCGTGGTGCAAGCAGCAGATACTGTATGTTACAGAAATTGTACTATTAAATATAAAGTACATAAGACCTGAAGATTAAAGTGTTTTAGAGGCCTACTCCAAGGGGAGACACCCATTTACGAAGATGGGGGTTGTATTGAAGATGGGATGTTGTTAGGGTGACCAACTCATCCCTTTAATCCGGGACACATTAATTACACAGGTTCTGTGGCAGTTTAAAACCAGGTGAAATGGAGTCTTGAGGTGTGGCAGTTTAAAACCAGGTGAAAGCCAGCCACAGAACCTGTGTAATTAATATGTGTCCCAGATTAAAGGAATGAGTTGGTCACCCTAGATGTTGTCCATAGAAACCAATCAGATTCTACTTATTTACTTAGCACCTTCTAGAAGATAACTGATATGATTTGATTGGTTGCTATGACCAACATCTCATCTCCAATAGAACACCCATCTTAGTACATTTGCCCCTTAGGGTCTGAACCATTGTTACTGACTGCCAGATGTATCAATCTTCAAAAGTGATAAAGTGGAGAGTTATAAACCACCAGCCAATCAGCTCCTACCTGTCATTTTCCAAACCCATCCTGTAACATGGTAGGTAGGTGCTGATTGGCTGGCTGATATCACTCTCCATTTTATCACTTTTTGAAGCTTAGTGCATCTGGCCCTGAGAGTGTAGCAAACCTCTGCTAGTGGGCTACCTCTGTATTAGAGAATCAACTGGTATGATTTTCTAACCATTCTAGTCATTCATGGGGCTTCTTTCAGACTTTGCATGCCCTTCTTTCCAATCACCACATCAAACTCTACTATCTCTCCTTCTCCTGATACTCACTGCAGAGGAACTTCCTAGGGTTGTTCTTCTTAACGGCAGTATAGTGTACAAATACATCTTCCTTGGTGTCAGTAAGGTTGATAAAGCCATACCCCCATTGTACATTGAACCAAATGATTTGACCCAAAATTTTCTAAGCAGGGTATTACAAGAGTCGATTCCACCAATTCAGTACCTCTATTCAAATTACATCCAACTGTTGTTTCTTGCACTGTATGGGCATTTTCTTTGTTTTACCATTTGTCCCAAGATTTTTATTTATATTTCTATGCACTCTAGCATGCAGTGTATAATGTTCCCTCCTTATAGCACCATGTTAAAATACACAACTGGTGCTATAGTAAAGATTGTGTGATTTTTAAAGATGTATTTAAACAGAAATTTTATGTACTTGGATTATTTTTTTCTTTAAATGAGCAAGTTAAGTACCTTTTGTATATCTTATAAAGGGTGAGTCACCCATATCCAAAACATCCTGAAATCCAAAATATTTTGAGCACGACTGAGTTAGTTACATTCTGATGGATTAGTGTACACTAACATTGTTTCATGCATAAAATTTGTACAAATATTGTATAAAATTCCCTCCACACTGTGTTTAGACTTGGCTCCCATCCCAAAGGTATCTCATTACCGTATACAGGTATTCCCAAATACAGAAAAATCCAAAATATGAAACTATTACGTTCCAAGCTTTCCTGATATGAAAGGATGAACAATAATCAATGCCAGACATTTAAGTGGGTATTTATCAAAGCTCGGAGAGAGATACCATTGTGAGAGATAAAGTACTAGCCAAAAACCCCTAAGTCTGTGCAGTCCTCTCTGTCTTCCATCAGCATGTCAAGTGATGGGAGAGGAGAAGTAGGCTTTCATAGTTACATTATGACACAGCTGAGAAGCATGTTCCAAATCATCTCTGCTCAGTACATCACGTCATATGACTGTGGTTGCTATGGTAGTCCAAAATCATAAATTATTAGTAGACACCTAGAGGAAAAAAATACATGGGAAAAGGGAACCAAAAAAAACTGCTGTTTTTTTATGAAATTGTTGCTTTTTAGACTTAGTAAATTCCAAGTGACGGGTAAGGGTGTCATTATAAATGTTTTTATGAAAATATAAAGAAATTGCACATAATTGCCTGTCTAGCCCATTTATAGCTAAATGTCCACTTTTGCTCCCCCAGAAATGTATACAATATCCATGCTACTAATGTCATGGAAATAGTTGAAATTTCGCTTCAAAGCCAATTCTACTGTCCCACTGGTGTTTTCATAATTCAGGAGAGGATGTAGTCATTAGGTGGACAATAACATTGTTGATATTGATAATGTTGACATCACAATATTAACAAATAGGATGTAAACAGGCAACATGCTGACACTCAGAATAGTGACATGTGAAATGACGACATTGTCAAAATGTCAACATTAGGGCTAGGCTGTGGGACAGAAGGGTTTTTCAATAGGAGGAGGCTAGGGTAGGCACTAGGGGGAAGTTATGGATTAGGGCTATGAGCTCGCACCATCAGGTGACATGACAGTCATGGAAGTGACAGTCGCATGACTGCCGGGACCCTGGAAATGCCACTGGAGTTGCTGCAGCCATCTAGAACTGGGCCACCATGTCCACATTCTAATATAGCAATATTGTTTCAATATCTACAAGCTATGAAAGCTAGCAAACTGAGACATTGTCACTTATGTGTGTCACTTATGTGTGTCACTTATGTGTGTCACTTATGTGTGTATCAATATTTATATGAGAGTTCTGTAGTTAAAATCTGCCTAGATGGTGGGAAAGGATCACCATGGAAAACTATTGAAAGTATCTGGTGACAGCAGGGCCGGTGTAAGGCTTCTCATCACCCTAGGCAAAACTTCAACCTACTGCCACTCCCCCCCCCCCCCCCATAATGCCACCAATAACCATATTCCAACATCAATGCATACTTGCCTAACATTCTGGAATGGCAGGGAGCCTCCCAAAATTGAGTGGTCTTCCCAGCCCCTCAGGTAGGTGGGAAAGACCCCTGCTTTCTCTGGAGGCCCCCAGCACCCTCCCCTTTGCCACCCACAACAGAGTACAGGAAGAGAAGGCAGCAAAATAGGAAAGTATGCCTCAAGAGGAAGTATGGAGGTGAGGTCGTAGAGGTTCCACAGCAACCACCTGCATTAAGTACAACAAGGATCCTCACAGACATCGTTGATTTTTTGATAGGCAGACTTGGTGGTGCCCCCCTAGATCCTGGCGCTCTAGGCAGCTGCCTAAAGCTGCCTAGTGGTAGAGCCGGCCCTGGGTGACAGCTTGGAGACCAGTAAAGAGTCATTCTACATTGTGGGAAGAACAATTCTTTGAAAAACCTAAAAATTCGGAAACACTTTCTCTGTAAATTCACTTTCTCTTCCTGTTTCATTAAATGATCTTGTTTTTCCGCAAAACTAAGTGAAGTTTTGGCATTTGGATAGATATGTATTCTGTGTAGGTGTTATTCTGTGCTGCCCACAACCAGAATGCAGCACCATCCCAATCTATTCACTGCCTACCAACAGATGATATGATACACATTGCATACACAACACACTCCACCTTTTTGGTCCAAAATCAAAGCATGCAATCATGATAAATGGGCCCCTTAACCCTATAAGCTGGTGCCCTTGTGGGAACATAGCTATGCAATGAGCCGGCCCTTGCACTGCACTGCACTCTTTTGACTAATAATATTGCACCCAAACTGCTAAGCTGTAGAGTACAGTAGGGCATATTTCTATCACTTATCTAAATAACTTAGAACATTTGTTGACTATTACTGTGTTACTGTTATAGAAGAATCAATAGTACAACACACCAAATTGAAATGCCAGTCTAGGAATACATTATGTGCTTTGCTTTGCACACATCCATAACTAAACTTTTTGAATTCTATTTGTCTTAGCTATACAATTTTTGGGATTACAAATAGCTTTTTTAATTTGGCGTATTCATAAGTTCTATAGGTGCCGCACCAAAGGAACCTCCCTTCTGCATTTCTATTTGAATTTTTTTTTTTTCCGAATACCTGTTCAGATTTCTGTACCGCTTTATCTGATAAAACTCTTTTTCTACATTCTTCCCCGACATACACTTTGCCTGCAAACCAAAAGCTTAAACTTTGTACTCATGGTGTTCATAAATGGAGAACAATAACAAGGTAAGTGATATACAAACAGCCTGCTTGAGGATAGTTTATAGGAACTGACTCTACAGTGCCTTATTTTGGTATTTTAGCTTTTCTTTAGCTAAGAAAATGCTAAGCTACTGGAGTTTTTGGAAATTCTGTTTTCAAAAGATTATTTTTTAAAATAGGAATAATCTTCAGGATGCTAACAGCTGTTTTCCTAGAAAACTGCGACATTTACAACACATTATAACCAGAAACACAGAATTCTACTAATACAACATTTATTGTAATCGATGTGATGCACCCTGAACACATTTTCTTAAATAATTTCCTGAAGATATGTCCATCCTTACTTACACCACAAGACTTAACCTACAATATTTATGAATAACATATGTTTTATAACATAGTGTATGAGGTGTATAGGTGGGTATTTATCAAAGCGCGTACACAGATAAAATTGTTAGAGATAAAGTACATATCCGCTCCTAATTGTCATTTTTTTCAAACACAGCCTGCAAAATGTAAGGCAAAAGCTGATTGGCTCGTACAGTATCTCACTCCAAGCTTTGATATACATCCCCCATAATCTTATTAGAGTATATACACACTGACATTGTACTTTGAATCCAGTTTAATATTGTACAGTGATAATACAGAACAACAAGACCTACAATTACTCATTAGTAGTATCAACATGACTGGATTTTAGATGACAAAGTGTATAATCTACTGTCAAAGATAACCGGAATTTATCATTTGTAACCTGGAGAGTATTTCAATTGTCTTTAATACACTCCGCAGACGTAACAATGATTATTAATATTAAATAGTTTATTTTTCCATGTAATATTTTTTGGAAAAGAAATGTTATATTAAACATTGTATGGAAAATCCATTTTTAGAAAATGAATACAATCTGTCGCCCATACATGCAAAACATCAGATACTAAGTAGAAACTAGGTTGATTTTTTTTCCTTCGTCTATTACAATGGAAAACAGCCATGCAGAGGAAAAGCATAGTGTACGAGCAGCGTTTGAGAAATCCTATTAATTTATAATTTATGTTCACTGTGAATATAAATTATTTTCATGATAGTTACGCTGACGCTGGGCACGAGCGTAGAAATGAGCACAGATTTCGTGTGATGTGGACCCTGCTCATCACATAAATGCAACAGAGCTCTCTAGCCATCTGACACTCTGTATGGTGACCATTATACACTTTATTTCATTCACTGAGCTAAATAAATGAAACAGAGCATTCAGCTACATACAGAGATTTGTATCACAGTCTATAGTTGTACAGGGATACCTCTTAGGATTCTAGTAGAGGGACCACTGCATTACTATTAAAGGATTCTAGATGCCAGCACAGAAAGATGGTCACAGACTAATTCTAGTGACTACCTGTCCTACAAACAGGCAATGCTGTGTAATAAGCCCGAACCACATGCATCAGGTGATGCTGAGTCATATATAAAGTTTATTATGTTTATGTATTTTTTTTTTACTATTTCCAGTTTACTATCTTGTTACTTCTTGAAGTATTTTTTTGTGAAATAGCATGCTGTTCTATGGCACAGATAGTGTGATCTCAATAACCTTGGAATCTGAACAGCTACACTATTCATATGTTAGTTTTTTTAATTAGACAGATTGAACCTTGGGAAGGCAAAGACACCTTTTGTGCATATATAGTTACCAGCCAATATTGCCCAGTGGGCCGCAGATATACTGTTTGATTTTCCCAATTTCCATGATAAGAAGTTAGGAAGTTAGTACCTCATTTATTAGCATGTCCGGTGGCACCCAGTGACTGCAAGCAATTTATGCATTGTTCCAGTGGCGTAAGTTCGTTCCAACTTACGCCACTGGATATATATTGGTGCGCCCACACCCACACAACCCTATATAACCTTATATAAAATATATTTTTCTGTTCAGAAATATAGATAGAGAACACATATATATTTCAGAACTCAGCAATAGAAGCAATTCCTTGGCTTTTAAATAACTGATTTAAACTTCCAGGTGGAGGAGAGGTGCCCCCTTGGGAGCAGGACCCCAGCGGCAGATGACTCCATTGCCTCCCCCAGAGTTCTGCCTCTGCATTGTTCCCAATACTTATTAGTGATTAATTTGCTGTTATGACAAAGCAGTCTGCCATGTAATTATCCGGGTTTAAATGAACACTTTTTGAGATGTAATTTTGGAATCACTGTCAGAGTTTCCTATCTACCCCCAAATCATATTGTAAATTAGCTGAAGGATCAGAGATCACTGCGACTATGGGACACAGTTCCCTCTGGCACTGTGTGTATAACCCCACCCATCCGCAAGGGAAGACTCCAATTTAGAGACAGAAGAAATGTGGAGAGGCTGGGTGGGCATAACATCCTGGCAACCCTGCTGGCTGGCGAAATCTACTGTAATTGCATTAATTACAGAAACTAGCACGCCTGCTGTACTCACTGTACAGTATATAATACAGTGTATAATGGAAATGCACTTTCATTTCAAGTACTTTAGAAGACTTAGTTGTCAGTGACTGGCTGCTTACTGGACTCTGTGCCAATAAACCGTTAGCTCACTCTGAGCTCACTGTGTTTTGTCTCATAGAGAAACAGCAGCCCACACACTGAGGAGCCCTAGACAGGAGCCCCCCACCTACTTCTCTCCTGCTCTCACTTCTCTAACAAGTTGCTCTCTGTAACATGAGACAAACAAGGTGCCGATACAATATAGTCCCGATACAAGCTGTGCATATAGCCATGATACACCCTGCTCCGTAGTCCTTATGCATATAGTCCTGATGCATATAGTCCAGGCTGATACATCATGTCCCTATAGCCCTGATACACCCTGCCCCTGTAGTCCTGATGCATATAGTCCGTATATATCATGTCCCTATAGTCCTGATTCACCCATGTCCCTATAGTCCTGGTGCAAGCTTGTCACTGTAGTCCTAAAACAGTGTATACATACAGTATATATCTGATACAAGCCTTTCCCTACAGCCTTGATGTTGCAGCATCTCCCATCGCTACAAGTGACTGTGACAGACTGTAGTCCCTCTTACCTTGTGTACAATCCACTGGCAGAAAATGGCAAATGCCCAGAAGAGGAGATCCATCTTCTCAGGAGACTGCACTCCACTTATATAGCAGACGGGATGTTCCTAGCTGAGGGGACAGAGACCTGTCCGGAGAGCTAGAGCAGGGATAGAACCTTCCCCCATTGAATCTGCCACTGTGTGTGTGTGAGTGGTGAAGGTGAGAAGAGGACAGAGGAGGGATGGGGTGCCGGAGTTTTTTGGAGAAGGGGAAGGGCTGGGAGGGAGAGAGATAACAGAGAGAAGTGAGATCTTAGGCTCCTCCACTTATACTAAGGATGGGAAAGTGAGATATGTTACCGGAGAAAGTCCAAGCAACGAGTTTCACAGGTCCACAGCCACCCCCAGCCCCTCCAGTGGTGGAAAAGAGAGACCCCCTCCTCCCCTCCTGTCCTCATCCTCTATTCCTCCAATCCTCCGCTGCCTGGCACAGGCTTGTGCTAGCCCCTCCATCCCGTCTCCCTCCCACCCATTACTGTCTGAGTGCTCCTGAGCACCCCTGTCTCCCCTGTACTTGTGCCTATCCTAAGCCAGCTGTGCCGTGGAGAGCGGGAGTGTGGGGGGGGAGCCGGGGGCCGCAGGTGTGCCGGGAAAAGCAGGGGTGCCGTGGAAAGCGGGAGTGCCGGGAAGAAGCAAAGGTGCCAGGGCGAGCGGGGGGTGCCGGGAAGAAGCAGAGGTGCCAGGGCGAGCGGGGGTGCCGGGAAGAAGCAGAGGTGCCAGGGCGAGCGGGGGGTGCCGGGAAGTGCAGAGGTGACAGGAAAAGCAGGGGAGAACAGAGGTGCCGGAGAAGCTCGGGAGCAGGGGTGCCGGAGAGAGCAGGGGAGAACAGAGGTGCCGGAGAAAGCAGGAGAGAGCAGGGATGCCGGAGAGAGCAGGGGAGAACAGAGGTGCCGGGGAGTGCAGGGGTGCCGGAGAGAGCAGGGGAAAACAGAGGTGCCGGGGAGAGCAGGGGTGCCGGAGAGAGCAAAGGAGAGCAGGGGTGCTTATGGATAACTATTAGGCAGTAGAACATCTGATACCAGCAGCAGGCAGCATTGTATGTGCTTACTATGTACCCTGCACCTGCCGGGCACCCATACATTACAGCGGACCGCTGGGGTGAACACACCTGGCTCAGCTCATCTAAAATCAGTATATTCAGCAGCATTGCACTTGTCCACACACATTGATACTTGGATGGAAAGAACTAGTTATACAGACAGATACTGTAGATAGATGTACAGTGTAAACAGTATATGTAGATGTATTAGTTAGCTAGCTAGATATAAATATATATAGATTGATATTGATCGATCAATCGATCTAGGCCAGGCCTTGTGTTTTCGCTACTTGTATTCATGTATTTTCATGACACCTTATTAAGCGGCAGGGACAGGCGCTATAGATAGATAGAAAGATGGATATATATATAGATAGATAGATAGATAGATAGATAGATGTATATATATATATATATATATATATATATATATATATATATATATATATATATATAGTACACACAAACACACACTTGTACTGTACTAATTGACTGATGTGCAGGTACAGGCACTGAATTGTATATACATATGAAGTACATATACAGACAGATTTCATATATATATATATATATATATATATATATATATATATATATATATATATATATATATATAAGGATGGACGGCACTCTCACGGACTTTCACATTTCAATAAACACACCACACTTTGGTTTTCTTATTGCCAACGTTTCAAATCTATTGACAGATTTTTCCTCAGGGTGTACCTGCTCTATTATATATATATATATATATATATATATATATATATACACATACACACACACACTTGAGCTGTACTACTGTACGTGGCTGATGTGCAGGGACAGGCGCTACAGGTTGAGCTTTCTGAATGAATGAAGTTGCAGTCTGATCTCTCTTTGCCTGTTGCACTAGTCTGCAAGCTCTCCCTTTCTGGCATGAGAAATAATAATATTTTCACATTAGTAGTATAATAGCATAGGAATAAGTTTTGCTCCAGGCATCCATGGTATCGATCTTCAAACAAATGTGTTCATTCCTGATAGAAGTGGCGGATGTGGTCTGTTATGTGTCAGAGGGATGAATGCTGCATAATCTGTATGAGAAGATCCCCAGCTGTCTGGATGGGAAGTACACAGTCCCCCCTCCACCCCCCTGTTCTCATCTCCTACTGTCCCTACAGGGGATTCATGCACAATGCGATCTGTATTATGACATGTCCCCGAGAAGAAGCAAATGTTGATCTTCTCGATGAAATGCAATATCTTATTTTCTTCAGTCCCCGTAATTACTATTGTCCAATGACAACTGTACCATTTGTTTTTTTTATTTTGTGGAGGTTTGATGAGGTTTGATGAGGGACTGAGATTTACTCTACCTCAAGGAAATGAACAGAAACTATAAAGGGCTGTATAATTATGAGAGGTGGACTAATATTTTGGAAGTGATGCCCCAGTCCCCGTTCAGGGCTATGAGGATAAATTAATGTGACTTGCCAGCTTTTCTGTGCACAGACCAATTAAATGGCACTGCACCTCCTGCATAATAATCCTGCCATTGCACAATGCTGATATTATTATAGGAGAGAGGAGACTTTCTCTGCTCACATGTACACTCTCCTGATGAATACACATTTGAAGTAATTATGAAGGCAAATGAGTCAATTTCACCTCCCATGAAAGAGTCAGTGTGAACACAGAACCAGAATGAAGAGTGAGAGACAAGGGGTAATATTGTATCTATTGTAGCCTTGTTATCTCTCTGATCCAATTGTCATTGATTTAAAAGCTTTTTTTCTGCAACAGAGCATGATGTTAATGGTGACAAAATGAAAATATTATAGACTTTTAACACCTCAAAATCTTCACTGTCACCTTGTACTAGCAGCCTGATATTAGCTTTGTACTAAACCCTGCGACAAAGTCTAAGCCAATAAGATGCTTGTACTTATTATTAGGAAGGGTGTAATAAACTGCACGAATACATTTGACAATACATTTACAATCCTTCTATTGACTTTTGAATTGCTTCCTATTATTGAGCATTTATATAATGCCTCATATTTGTGAACCTTATCTGTTAGCTAGTCATAGTTTATTCATTATTTATAATCTGATCAGGAGTTTAAGCGACATATTTACTAATGATCTGGTTTTAGACCCAATTATTATAATTTCCTATTGCCAATATTCACAGCAATAAATGTACTACAAGTCGCACTCAGGGGTGATTCAGGTGGGCTAGCGAAGAACATTTGGCTTGCTAATGGACAAAACCATGTCCACTGCAGGTGGGGCAGATGTACCATGTGCAGAGAGAGTTAGATTTGGGTGAGTTATTTTATTTCTGTGCAGGGTAAATACTGGCTGCTTTATTTTTATACTGCAATATAGATATCTATGCAGTGCACGTGGTTTTGTCCATTAGAGAGAGAATTTGCTTTTGCAAGTGAACCAGAATCAGGCCCATAATTTGTCCATTAGCAAACCAAGGGCCTGATTCTGGTTCACTTGCTAAAGCAAATTCTCTCTCTAATGGACAAAACCATGTGCACTGGAGGTGGGGCTGATGTAACATGTACAGAGAGAGTTAGATTTCTGTGGGGTTTGTACTTCAAACTTATATCTATATTGCAGTGTAAAATAAAGCAGTCAGTATTTACCCTGCACAGAAACTAAATAACTCACCCAAATCTAACTCTCTCTGCACATGTTACATCTGCCCCACCTGCAGTGCAGATGGTTTTGTCCATTAGAGAGAGAATTTTATTTTGCAAGTGAATCAGGACCAAAATGTGCTTTGCGAGCCAACCTGAATCACCCCTTCAGGGAGAGGAGCTCTGTATGGAGCCCATTCCTGCAATAAGAAACGACTGTAATTAATGCAAAGGATGATTAGCTGGGGCTTTCTGTGCATGCTCAGTCTGCTGGCCATTGCTGTGGAGGGTTCTTGAGGAAAACCCCATATTTTAAGGGAAATAGCCGCCTATAGGCTTCCCTAGGGTAAGACCATCATCCCAACAGGTTCCAAGCTACAGATTGCAAAGCAATCCAGACTTTGGTGAGTCCAGTGGCACTGCAGCTGCATAGAAACCATTGGGGACTGTGGTAATATCTGCTGCAATTTCATTCATAATAAGTCTGGAGGACACTGTACTTAATACCGGTTATTTATGTGTAACCCCCTAAAAACACATCTGTTTGGGGGGAATATCCTGCACATATTTAGTTATAATTAAGCCCCTAAGTGTCTGTAAGCTCATCACAGCCTGAAGCCCCAGGCACACAGTTTATGGTTCAGCCTTGTTCTCTAACATGTGGACAGGTAGGTACACAGTACCTGTGGACAGTAGGCTTCTCTTCCTACGTACATGGATACAATAGAACCATGTCCTTTAAAACAGCTTACAACTAGAACGTATAGTCATAGAGTGGTTGCATTATTCTGTCTTCACTTACAATTCATTTTAATTATCTAAAGTTGATATAAAAAAAAACATGAGACAAATGACTATAAAATTCACAGGTTAGAGGTTAATATCTCTAGCACAAACCAAATTGCAGTAATTGTGTTAGGCCAGGCAGTGATCATGCAATAGATTTAAGGATGAAGAGTAATTTATTCTAAATAATTTATCACTGATGTCAATATCAGGTACAAGAGGAAATATACATCAAGGAGATAGGTAAACAGAAATGTGTGGTACAGATACGAGACCTTTACTGCATTACAGTATGCAGTATACTGTATGGTTTGGTGAGAATTATGTGGCCACAAAAATGTGACTATTGCATTGTGTTTTTAAATCTATAGAAATATGAATACATAGGCAGATACATAGCTAGATTATTATAGGTGGTGAAATATAAAGTACCAGTGAGTTAGCACCCAATAGCCATGTTACAGGCTGTGTTTGAGAAATGACTGGAGCTGATTAGTTGATAATTATGGGCAGGTAGACACTAGAGCGACATCTACCTGGATCAGAGGCAAAACTATCATTGGTGCAGCAGGTGCAGTGCAACGTGGCCCCTAATGACTAAGGGGCCCACTGCTGCCCCTGTCACACTTGTCACCCACTGTTTTTCCCTGTCAAATCTGTGCCCTCCCAGCCTCTCCCTGTCACCCACTGCCTCTGCCTCTCCCTGTCACTCACAGTTTTTCCCTATCACACTCTTCCTCTCTCTGACACCCGCTGATGTGTTGCATATTGTGGAATTGGGTTGGAGTGTAGGAGGAGGGCACAAATAATAGATTTTGCACCTGGGCCAACAAACCACATTTTCCGCCACTGACCCGGTTGATATGTCAGCTGACATCAAAAGCAGAAGAATTCAGAATCAGATTCAGCTTTATTGGCCAGTTATACTTGGGTATTCTAGTAATTTGTGTTCGGTTTGCTGTGCAACAGCCAGGTGGGTAACAAGTAAACAGTATACAGTATACACAAGCATTCATATCTAATTGCATCCCATCTGGACTATCTTGTAATCTGGTGGGATTGCCATGCTATGGAATTCTATCCTTATGTATCCATCCTATTATTACTATAGATTGTAAACTTGCGAGCAGGGCCCTCTTACCTCTATGTCAGTTTGTTTCTACCCAGTTTGTTTAATCACTGTTGTTTCCAATTGTAAAGCTCAAAAGAATATGCTGCGCTATATAAGAAACTGTAAATAAATAAATAATAAATACATGTAAACAGGTGGGGGAACATGTACGGTCATACAGAAAGATATTCCGAAGGGACACAGTGTTAGATTATGTGCAGAGGGTTATGGTGCAACTAGACAGTGAGGTGTTCACAAGTTCACATGCCAACAGGTGAACCGCTTGAGGGAAGAAACTTTTTAGGCCTCTGGTGGAAACGGCCCTGTAGCATCTGCCTGATGGCAGTAGGTTAAACAAGCCATGGCCAGGATGTAGTTGGTCCTTGACTATATTCGGTGCCCGCTTTTTTGATCTGGACAGGTACAGGTCCTGGACAGAGGGAAGGTCCTACCCGATGATCTTCTCCGCAGTTCTGACTACCTTTTGGAGTCTGCCTTTGTGTCTCTCGCTGGCGGAGCCGTACCAGACCAGTATCGAGGAGCACAGTACAGACTCCACAATCGCGGATTACAAGAGGAGCAGAAGCTTCTGTGGGATGTTGAACTTCCTCAGTTGTCTAAGGAAGAACAGCCTCTGCTGCGCTTTTCCAACAATAGTATCAGTGTTAGGCCCCCATTTAAGGTCCCGGGAGATTGTGGTTCCTAGGAACTTGAAGGAGTCTACTAGCGACACCACACTGTCAGCACTTGTTAGCGGAGGAACAACAAACAGACTTCTTCCTAAAGTCCACTGCCATCTCTCCACTTTAGCTCTGATTCTGGTTGACTTGGTAAGCTGCGAAACTTGCAGCTTACCAAGTCCCAGAGGGCCTGCCCCGCTGCCTTGCCAAATTGCCGCCCCCTACCACATCCCTTCGCAACCATGTGAGGGGATGTGCCAGTAAGACACATCCCCTCGAATTTGCCCGTAGCAGGAGAAATCATATGATGGTCAGTTCACTGGAGACTTATATTAAAAAATGTATATTAAAAAAAGTGATATGCTTTTGTCTCAGCGTTTAAATTCCTGCAATGGTCACGGATCTCACTCTGGCTTCAGCCAGAATTCAATGTAAAGTGTGGCTGCTGCCACTATGATTCCTTACCCGCAAAATCATTGCTGCTAACAGGATTGACCCCTTGGTCTGAAAAAGACTACAGTAATAAACCTATCACAAATCAAATCAGGATGTGCGTGTGTTGACATTTTGAAAATGAAACAGACTCATTGGGAACAGAGGTGTAGGTTGGTTGGCTTTCACTCTCCAAGGGAACTGTTATGGTAGATTTATACACTCTGATGTCCCAATTGCATTATTTACATACTGTCATTTATTATTGTCATTCTGTGTATTATCATGTCAACTTTTTGTCCTAACTTGGCATATGTTATAGCTGTTTGTGATGAGTGAGGATGATTTATGTAAAAAGTTTAAACAGATAGGTATATCATTTAACAGCATCATCAGAGCCAGGAGGCACTAAGCAGTGGAGTAGTACCCATGGCCCCGCTCTATCTAGGGCCCCCTGTGGTCAGCATGTATTTATTTTTTTAAGCTAAAGGTTTTGTGCATGGAAGTGGGGTAGTTCTGCAGCTTTACCTATCTGCGAATGGGACAATGATTAATGGTGCTGAGCATCGGGAGCCAAGGCACACTGACTGCACAAGTGTGCAGTGCATTACTGGGAGTTGACGCATGAGATTTTGCACAAGAGGTCAGAGGCTGAGAAGCTTATACTGAGCTCTGATTGATGGAGCTCAGCACATGCTTCTCAGGCCCATGGAAGACAGCAGCAGCAGCGGCCTCCTGATGGGAGAGTTTTTGATCAGAGGCATCACTGAGCCTGTGAGGTTTCTTACAGAGTAATGCACAGAGGGACAAACACAGGCTTTTCATGCGGTATATATATATATATATATATATATATATATATATATATATATATATAGTAGGTGTGAGATACCGCACTCAATAGACTCCTTTTTCAACTCGGTGGTGCTCCACTTTTAGAGGCAACTGAGTCCCATATATAACAATACTTGGAGACACTCACCATAGGCAGCTTTTAAAGGTTGAAGCAAAATGACTGCTATGACTGAATAAATTTTGCTTCAACCTTTAAAAGCTGCCTATGGTGAGTGCCTGCTTCTCCAAGTATTGTTATATATATATATATATATATATATATATATATATATATATATATATATATATATATATATAGAAAAAGGAGAAATTCGGCACTCTACCAATGGTAAAAGCTATGCTTGCTCCGGTGCCTTCCCAGGTGCTGAGACCCAATGTAGAAGAGATGGCAATAAGGCGTCACTCGGAGACTGTACGAAGTTTCAAAGCTCCGAGTGACGCCTTATTGCCATCTCTTCTATATATATATATATATATATATATATATATATATATATATATATATATATATATATGCAGACAGAAGTGGCACTCGGAGACTTAGTAAGAGGTGAAAACTCAGTTGATGCTTTTAATCCAAAAAAACAATTTACGTTTCGGGGTTCGGCGACCCCTTCATCTTTTTTTACATTTTTGTATAGATTGTAAACTCCACTGGGGCAGGGACTGATGTGAATGTTCAAATACTCTCTGTAAAGCGCTGCAGAATGTGTGTGCGCTATATAAGAAATGGTTAATATTAAATAAATAAATAAATATATATATATATATATATATATATATATATATATATATATATTAATCCCCCAACCCTGCAGTTACCCATTGACCAAGTTTATATTGCCTTTTCTCTATGTTTTGACAGTGTAATATTCTCCAATGCAGTTTGCAGCCAGTAATGACAAGTGGGAGGGGGCCCCCCTGTCTAAATTAACCCGGGCCCCCCGAAGGCTTAATCCAACCCTGGTATCATGTGATAATGTCAAGTAATTTCATAGCCCCTTATTCAGAGATGTTAAGAGGACAATATATAAAGCTTTGCTTTTTAATAAAAGATTCATTAGGACCCTGTCTGTTGGTTGGTACAATCCAGATAGATTTGGCACACTCTATCATTTTTATGCTCTGTATATGATTCATTCTTCTTGATGTATCTGCCTAAAATGTATGTTGTCTTACTTATCTTATTTTTGTTGAAAAGTTTATTAGAATTGTTAACATTTATTTTCTGCAACTATTAACAAAGGTGACCTCAATTTATTATCAAAGAAGTTAGTAAAGTATTGACAATCCTAGTTTTACTGGGCCTTAATCCGGTATTCCATTTTTCGTCACTGCGCCTAGTGGTGCCAATATGGCTGAGCTCCAACTGCAATGACTCAGTAACTGGCAGTAAGCAATAGATCACAGCATTCTAGATGTCAAATCTCTCTTGCCATTCTTTAAGTAATGTAGCCCTCTGTACGTCCTTTAGGACTGACAACAATGTGTCCTCTCGATGCACAAAGTGGAAACTGCTATATTACTTTCAGTGTCATTTATATCATTAGTTGCACATTTCAAGTTATATAAAGCAGCTGTTGGTACGTCTACCACAGCAGAAGCTATGTATGTGTTTAGTGCAGGCTTGTCCAAACTATGGCCCTCCAGCTGTTGTGAAACTACAAGTCCCAGCATGCCTTGCCACAGTTTTGCTATTAGGGAATGCTAAAACTATATCAAGGCAAGCTGGGATGTGTAGTTTCACAACAGCTGGAGGGCCAGAGTTTGGACATGCCTGGTTTAGTGTATCTATGGGGATGATTCTGACCTGATCGATCCAGTGCGAATTTCCTCATCTGCAAACCCCAGGAGCGAACACCTTCAGTGAGTTTCACACTCGCTGGGATATTCGCTCAATGGTGGGTGGTAAGTGGGTGGGCAGAGGGTGCCTCAGTGGACCATCCCGCGTTTTATGGGCGTGCTGACAAAAATATTGGGTGCACCCTGGAAACGCTGTGAGTACCCCTGTGATAACAGGCCTGTCCATGCATCCTTGAGGTGAGCGGCTGACATCACGTGATATCAGCGCCCGCCCCCAATTTGGCAGATTGCAGGCATCTGAAAAATAATTATAGACTTTACTATTCAGAGCCAAGGCTGGAGAAACCGTTTGATGGTGAAGGATTTCTCTTCCTTGCGACCACATGTGTACTGATGTGTAAGCGTACATGTCCCCTTGCAAGCTAGTGTGGGGATTCCCTTGGCAGGGGGTAGGTGTGCGTTCGGCGGAGCAGCGTTTATCTGCTCGCTAGGTAGCGAATATACACAGCCTAGCGAGCGGGTCTGAATCAGGCCCTATATTCACTAATGAAATCCACGGTTCCACCTCTGAGGACAGTTTTGTATAAGTGAAAGTATATTTAAGAACTATGTTGATGGTAATTATAACAGTACTTGGTTATTCTGGGCAGAAGAGAGAAGGAATGGAGCCAAGGGGCCGTATTCAAATGTCATAGCTGTCGGCAGGCACTAGAGGGCGCCCAGTGGAGCTTCTCAAATATAGCTCCATTCGGGCGCATGCTGTTGTTGGAGTTTCAGCTCACACCCGCTGGGGGAGGCTAGCTGAAATGTGCATAAATTCAGCCATTTCAGATCTCAAAGAGGTGTTTTTGCTGCGTGCCCACCTCCATCTGGTTCTGAAATTTACTAAGATGGGAGATCTATTGAAGATAGCATGTTGCCCATAGCAACCAATCGGATTCTATCTATTAGCTTCTAGAAGGTGCTAAATAAATAAGTAGAATCTGATTTGTTGTTATGGGCAATATCCCATCTTCAATAGAACTCCCATCTTAGTAAATGTACCCCATTGAGGGCCAGATTCTCTAAGCTACAAAAGTGATCAAATGGAGAGTGATAAACAGCCAGCCAATCAGCTCCTATCTGACATTTTTCAAACACAGCCTGTGACATGGCAGGTAGAAGCTGATTGGCTGGCTGTTTATCACTCTCCATTTTATCACTTTTGAAGCTTAGAGAATCTGGCCCTGAGTCTGAGCACTAGAGGGCGATTACACTATTGTACATGTGCAAAACATAGGGGAAATGGCAGCTGTGGCATTTTCTCTGTGATCTCTGCAGCACTGATGCCTTCAGTGCAGGACTCTGGAGGGGTTAGTATTGAAGATATGGGTGCAGTGTGGTCCTCCTTTGGTTCTCAGGGTACCGTGTGCACTGCACACACTGCAGCCATTATCAATACGCCAGTGCTTAGAGGCATACTTTCCAACACCATACCTCCCAACATGATCCTCTCCAGGAAGGACAGATTGCTCTGTTTCTAGACTTTCCTCTTAACTTATGGTGAAACGCCTTTCTTATCAATTAACATATTTAAAACAGGTGATTGCAAACATACAATAAGAGGAAAGTCCAGAAACAGAGCATTGTGTCCCTCCTGGAAGGGCTAATGTTGGGAGGTATGCAGCAATACTTTGTGGTAAATGTTGTGAGCACAGCTTTTTTTGGAGGATGCCCACAGGATTTACGTGTGCCCTAAATGTAAGAAAGGCAGATGTGAGATACATAATATGCCTGCTCTATGGGTGCTGCTAAAGTATGAAATGTAACAAGCTTTGCCCCAACAATTTAATGCCACATTTATATAGCGCTAGTCTATGGGGCTACATTTACACCATATTTTTGCCAGAGACAGGCAGTGGCACTGAAAGAGGGGGGTTATTAACCCCTTGAGTGGTATGGCTGGAAATTTTCCGGGCTCAGCTGCGCTGCCGCAGCGGGCTGTCTGCAACAGGAGTCTGAGGACAGTTCCTCCTCAGAAGGAATAATTATAAAGAGAAAAAAGTGCACAGTCCCTGTCTGCTCTGAGGAGAGCAGGGACAGCTCTCAGTCTGAGAGGGAGCCACCTGGTGATCAGCAAAAGGTGAGGAAACACACCACAAAAAAGAAACATACAGACAATGTTTCTCACAGTATGGGAGAGCACTTCTCTTTCCTGGGTATTGCCCGTAGTCGGAATACCCAAATGGTGCGTGACATACCACCATCTTCTGCCCATGGCCGGCACAAATACACTGCCTCTGAACGGCAGCATTTGCTGACCCAGTCCTATAAGAGTTCCAGCAAGCAGCAGGCACTGCCTAATCCTCACGATTATAGTGAGTCACAAACCCCTCAGGTAGACTGGGAGTCAGAGGAGGTTACTAGAACTTCTGCATCCTCTAAAAGGGGTGAGTACAGTGACCTGCAGATGGCCAGGGTACAATTAGCGGGCAGAACGCCACCTAATAAATTATATGCCTCTCATTGGGCACTTAATGAATGCTCAGAGGTTCACAATTTTGCCCAATTAGCATTTAGAACTGCACTGGTGAAAGAGGATGAAATGGTTCTAAGAAGCCATACTGGCATACCCGATATACCAGCCCTATTTGCTCCCGAAATCGACCCCCCACTCAGCTCACTGATAGGAGAAAGAACCCAAAGTGACGCTAATGATAAACTTCTAAGGAAGATACAGCTGAAAGTGTCAGACGCAGCTGGTCCCCTCCTTTTTGTCCTAGATAAAGTGGAAAAGGAGGGAGAATGTGGAGGTTCTTTAGATTCCTTAATAGCATCTAAGAACGCTCTCCTTAAGGCTATTAGCAGAGCCACTTTAATGATTGGCCAAACCTTTGATTTCAGAACAAATACCCGCAGAGTACGCTGGCTCACAAAGGCAGGTTTAACTAACCTCGCACCTAAGCCCATTGAGGTACCCAACCTGGTAGATGGAGACCTGTTCGGTCCAGATTTCATCAATGAGGTTAATATACGATACAAGGCCCGTAGATCCTTCTCAGATCTCAAGGGCCCCCAATCCTCCAGAAGACCCTTTCCCCAGGAGGGTCGAGCTGCATCAGCCAGTGGTTCGGCCCGAGACTACAGTCGTGCCACCAGAGGATCAAGAGGAGGCTCCTACAGGACAAGACCCACGAGAGGTGGAACGTCCTACAACAGGAACCCCTCAAGGAGAGATGCACACATAACCCCCCACCTTGGCCTCTCTCAAGCTATAACAGCTTGGAAAAATATCTCCACAGACAAGTGGATTATAAAAATCCACTTGAAGGGGCTATCCCTACCTATTACCCATTTTCCGCACCAAGCATTTCCCTGTACAAGAAATTGCAGCCCTCTGCTAGACGAAGTGTTGTCCATAGCACTATCGCAGGGGAAGACCGAATTAGCGGACAAAACCAAAAAAGGTTGGATCAGCCTCCTTTTCCCTATTAGGAAAACAGATGGACCCGTCTTGAATGTCAAAAACCTAAATCGCTTCATAAAAAGACGCACATTCAGGATGGAGGGCTTACCAGAAGTCCCATTCCTACTTTCCAAAAACGACTATTGTATCAAGATAGACCTCAAAGAGGCTTTCCATTCAATACGGGTCTGCAAAAACCACAGAAGATTCCTAAGATTCTTCTGGAAGGACACACTATGGACGGTGATGGTCTTTGGGCTGTTGAACGCACCATAGTGTTCATTCTAGCACCCGCCATATTTGAAAACTCATGCAGTTCCTCTTCCCTGCCTGGGGTGTCACTGTCTGCTGTAGTGCTTCTAGCACAGTGTTGTCTATATATCAGCACTGATATCCAAACCAGACCTGTGCTAGAAACACCACAGCAGACAGCGACACCCCAGGCAGAGAAGAGGAACTGCATGAGTTTTCAAAGATAGCGGGTACTAGAATGAACACAACACCATACACATTTACTCGCCTGATGAAGGTGGTAGTATCTCACCTTCGTCAGAAGGGAACCCGTTGCCTAATATATCTGGATGATCTATTAGTAGTTCACCCAGACAGAGAGACTCTCCTCTCACAACGGAATCTAGTTACAACACTTTTCCATAGACTTGGGTTCCACCATAAACTATCCCAAATCGATTCTAGTCCCATGTCAATCAATAATATTCCTGGGATTCCTAATAGACTCCGTCTCTTTCTCGATCACAGTCCCACCAGAGAAATGGACGGATGTACAAACACTCATTTCTTGTACTCTCCATTGCCAGCTATCGATGAGACACTTAGCCAAACTCATAGGGAAAATGAGAGCTCTGGGTCCTGGATTTCTGGAAGTCCCTCTCCTATGCAGATTTTCCCAGTTCCTCCTAGGTAACCTACACAGGAAGGGTTTTTCCTGGAGAGAGAAAATCCAATTAACCCCTCCAGTTCGAACAGAAATGGAGAACTGGACAATTCTTCCATTGCCAATGCCCAGACCTCTATTAGACCCAATACCAAACAAAATAATACCAACAAAGATGCTTCCCTGATGGGTTGGGGGGCATGCACACAATACAAAGCAATAAGAGGCGTTTGGTCCACTCAGGAATCCAGGTTCCACATAAATCTATTAGAGTTGAGGGCGGCAAAACTAGCACTACACTCCCTCATTCCTCCCCACACTCAGGGGATGTCTATACAGATCTGCTTAGACAACAGGACCGCAGTTTCGTACCTGAACAGGATGGGAGGTACCAAATGTCTCCATCTCTGTCTAGAAGCAGTAGAGATTTGGAATTGGGCCGTCCATTCTCCTCACAGCCATTTATATACCGGGGGAGTTAAACGAACTGGCAGACTCTTTATCCCGGGAACACCTCTCTTTAGACAGAGTAAGCCTCAGACCAAAGGTTTTACAGAACATTATCGAAATGTTTGGAATTCCGGGGATAGATCTTTTTGCGACCCCATCCAATGCACAAGTTCCAACCTTTGTTTCCAGGGTTTGGACGAAGGGAGCATCACACATGGATGCTATGTCCTTCCCATGGACAAACCTTTCCCTCCCATATGCCTTTCCCTTTCCAGCCTTACTGCTAAAAGTCCTCCACAAAATCAGGATAGACAAAGTACCCCACATAATCCTGATCTACCCAGTGTGGCCCTCAAAGATTTGGTTCCCTTTAGTCAAACAGTTGCGCAAGGGCCCCAAGATCCCTCTAGGCCTCTCCAAAGACTGTTTCCAAGGGACCCCAGACCTCCTCCAGAAACTGCCACAATCCATGTGGATGGCGATATTACTCGGCTGTTAGCAAACGTCAACCTATCATCTGCATCATTAACACTAATCAATGCCTTTCTGAGACCCAGAACAAGGGCCAGATACCGAGCTATCATTAACGAATACAGTACTTGGATAGCTACTAGGTCTCAAGCACTCTCTTCCAATACCCTCAATTTAGCCTTAGATTTTTCAGCAGCTAAGTTTGAAGCTGGCCTGGCATCTACTACCATACGCTCTTACGGCTCTGCCTTAGCGTTATTGGTTCCCGGTATTACAGAGAATAAGCTCTACCTACGACTGCTGAAGGGAGCTTTCGCCCCAGACCATGTTGTCCCCGCTACCCAAGCACATGGGACACCGAACCACTTTTACAATTCCTGGCCTCCATAGACTCTACCACAGATATGGGCCTGTTATCTAAGAAACTAGCATCTCTATTAGCCTTTGCTGCGAGAGGTGCTGAACTCAGCCTCATACACATATCAGACCCATGGCTGACACAAACCCCACTAGGTTTTCATATAATCCTAAAGGGTCACACGAAAACCAGTTCTATAAGCAACTGGTAGAGTTCAAAATACTAAAAGACCACTCAGATGTTGACCTGTGTTTAGTTACATGCTTGACACATTACCTTCAAACGACATCCTCTATACGGGGTGACCAGTCCCAGTTATTTATCACATGCCGCAAACCATTCCGTCCCGCTAGACCATCTACTATCCATGGATTATAGTAGCTGCAATGAATCTTGCGGGAATAGACACTTCAACCTTCAAATGCCATTCAATCAGGGGCGCAGCCGTTACTTCTGCTGTAGCCAAGGGCTTACCACTGCAATCGATAATGCAAGCTGCCCGTTGGTCATCCAGCCGTACCTTTGTGAAACACTACTGGAGACCCACTGATCCTCAAAGGATCGAGTTTATTAGAGCAACCACCAGGTATGTGGTAGTCTACCCACCAGCTGTTGCGAGGCGGCAAGCCTCCCGACGAAGAAAAAGTGGTTTGCAGGAATCTATGACCTGCAAACTTTCTTTGTTCTAGGGAATAGGATTGCCACCTAGCAACAGCTCCCACCCAACCCACCCTAGACCTTGCTAGGTCCGTTGGTAACTCTAAATCAATTTTAGAATCCTGTAATTCTTTTCTGCCCTTTCAGGCGCACCAAAAGGCCAGAAGAAGCCACAGGCACAACCAGCTAAGGAAAACAAGTAGATTCGTCTGGCTCACTCACCCAATGATTCAAGTTGACCACTTGGTCCTTCTTATTGGACTCTATCCTCTATAGACAGTATGTCTGGTTCTAGTTCATCCTTACCAGTTCTTGTTCACTAACAGGGTTTATGTTCAGTAAATCTTTATGTTGCATCTATCTTCTCTTTGTCATTATTCCTTAATAGTTTGACTAAGGTGTTCCATCCAGATTGTTCTACCCTGGGATTGCCATCGGCGACCTGACGAAAAAAGTAAAGCTAGGGGGTGGGATCCAGTACTCAGGAGAGCGTGCACATGCACGAGACCAGCGTGCGCGCGCCTGGCGCATGCACGCGCCTGACATCCGGACCCACTCCCTAGGTCAGGGGAAAGGTAAGTGAAAGTTTTTCACTCTTACCTTTCCTGCGCAGTCGGGAGGCTGTTGCTAGGTGGCAATCCTATTCCCTAGAACAAAGAAAGTTTGCAGGTCATAGATTCCTGCAAACTACTGTAAAGCAATGGTAGGAACTTTGCGTTAAAAAAAACTGTAGGACCCTGCTTTTTTACCGTTTCCAAATACCGTTTTTTTGGGAAACAGTAAAATCACTCTGGATCTTTCAGACTGCACAGATTACAATTTTAAAATGGTTAAAAATCGGCAAAAAATTTTTCTATTTTATTTTTTCTGTATTTTATTCTGGGCGCTGGTCACGCCTCCAGCAATTAGGCCATGCCCCCTGAAAAGTACCTAGGCCTATCCAGGCTCTGGCTCTCTACTGCTCTGGAGACAGAGCCCTGGTCACTACATGTGTTTTTTTATATATTGTTCTGTGTTTTTTATATATTGATCTGGTACATTATTTATTGTTGTTGCAACCTGAAACTTATTATAATTGACATAATTATTAGGGCAAAAATGTGGATCTTAATAAATATACTGCTAAAAAATGAAAGAAGTTTTTGAAGGATTGAGGACTACTATAAATTACTTCAATGAAAGGTACGATAGACACAAACACAATGTCCTTATGACGGAACATTCATTTTCACCCTTTCTTGGAAGAGTTATGTTCTTGTAGTATAAATTACTTTCACGGAAAGCAGTAGATAGGTGAATGCTATAACATGAACTGCTCCCATAGGCTGCCTCATGGTTTCTGGAACTACCGCCTGTTCTTGCAGGGCGATTATACTTGTGGTTTAAATTACTTCCTTAAAAAAGCCAGCTGCTGGGGCAGAGAGAAGATGTTCTTACGAGGAATCTGTCCCAAGAAGATTTATCTGAAACGTAGCCTTTCCTACAAATGAGTAACAAATGCAAAATTACAGCTGCATTCTGATAAGCTGAAAGGGAAGGATTCAATAAGTCTTTATCATTGAAACAAGGTCAAAGCCTACTATTAGTTTTGTGAAGGGGTGACTTGGGCGTTCCAATTTGAATTTAAAAATTTCTGATTTTCTCTTAACCCCTTAGTGCTTGACTTGTTGACACAGTAACATGATTGCCCACGTTGAATCATAGATTTGAGAGGAAACAGGGGCTCCAAATCAAATTGACATAAAAAAAAACTAAAAATAAAAATAGAGAAGAGGGTAGTGGTGCCGCGCTCTGCCCCTATAGTCCTTTTTGCTGGTGTGATGTATATGAACAAATGATGACTGGAAACTCTGGTCTATTTTGAAGAATATTGTAACTTTACTCATGAATAAATGTGAACATTGTATGCATTCCAAATGCTTTCACAGATAGGTTTATACAGTGTTAGTATCCACGGATATTGTTACTAATAAATAAAACAATGAAATGGGGATTAGGATAAACGTACAGATTAACAAATGCAAACACATCTATGCAGATTCATAAATGCAATCATATAAATGCAGATGTATATTTCTGTATGTGAGGGGTATTGGGCGGTGTAGGTGGGGGTGCACAGGGGGTCTGCAGGAAGGTGGATGGGGGCATCCTGGAACGGAGATGGGCTGCCTTGCGGGGATGTTGTTGCTCGTCCCGGTAGATTTGAATCTACAGGTTCCCCGTGCTGGTCAGGGGGTGCTGGTATTCTCGTGTTGTCTGTTGTTCGTGTCGACCGTTTTCCTGGCGTCAGGTCTGCGGGTGGATGTCAGGTCTGCGGGTGGTAGCGGTGCACTAGCGGGTTGGGGGTTGGCGGTGGTTGGTCCGGAGGAACCTTATGCCGTTCCTCTTCAGGGTGACAGTTCAGCGCCGTTCGCCGTCCAGGTTGCTGCGCTGTCTGTCACTCCTGTTCGGTCTAGCGTGGTTCTTCTGACAGGAAGGCGGGAGCGGTTGGCGCTGATTAGCCGCCTGCCGCTGCGCTCTCCTGCCGACAGAGTGCCTACTCACCTACTCCCTCTCCGTTATGCCCGTGCTGCGAGTCTCTGCACCCGCCGGTGTTCTTCAGCTGTTTGGTCTTCTCCGTGTCCTCGCTCTTTGTGATGCCGTCAGTTGGGGGTCTCGGATCACTGCGGGTGATGTTTGCCGGCTGTTCCAATCTTTCTCTGCTGTTGTTGATTTGTGCAGGCCCCTGGCTGGTGAAGGGGTGGGTTTTTTTTTTTTTTTTTTCTTCAGGGTTCTTGGGAAGGCTGTGGATTGTGGGTGCTTTTTGGTTCCTTGGTGTCTCTCTCTCCAACGCGTTTCGGCCTTTGGATGGGCCTTCTTCTAGGGAGTTTGCAGAGTGTGCTCCATGAGGCTGTCTTTATTAGAGGTGGGCGGGAGTTTGGTGGGAGGTTTCGTGTTTGTCTCTTTCTCATTGGTTGTTTGATCTTGCTTCTGAGTGGTCGGTTGTTCTCTGTTGTGATTGGTCCTGTTGGGCTGTCAATCACTTTTTGCTGGTGCTTCTTTTGGTGGTGAGTTTCTGCCGGTGTGCCGACAGATTTCTGACATCTGTTTGTGTCTACAGGTGGCTGCTACTGTTGTGTTTAGGGTCCTTTTTGTTTTATCTGTTGGGGTGTTGTATTTGCTGGTTGGTTTGTTGCTGGTGTTTTGCTGCTGTGTCGACCGTTGGTTGTGTCGATAAGTTGAGTCGGTATTCTTTATTTTATTTTATTTTTTTGTGTTTATTATTTCTTGATTCCAACAATCGATTTTACTTCATTGTCGAGGTTCAGGCCTCTTGGGTTGAGTGTTTTCAATTCGTACATCCATTTTAGTTCTTTTGTGTTAATGCGCAGGGTGTAGTTTCCTCCTCTCCAATCTGGTTTGATTTTTTCTTTTCCTATGAATGTTAGGGATTTAGGGTTGCTGTCGTGGAAGTCCTTGTAGTGTTTGGATAGATTGTGGTCTTCGTAGCCATTTCTTATGTTTCTGATGTGTTCATACAGGCGGTTTTTCAAAGGTCTGGTGGTCCTTCCAATGTATTGTTTGTTGCAGGGGCACTGTAAGAGATAGATTATTCCTTTGTCGTTACATGTGATTCTTTCTTTGATGGGGTATTGTTTCCCTGTGGTGGTCGATGTAAAGTTGGTGGTCGGTTTTGTGCTCCGTTTTTTGTTTTGTGTGCATCCTGTGCAGTTTCCGCAGTAGTAGAAGCCTTTCACTGGGTCGGTGTTTTCAATGGTGGTCTGTTTACTTGCTGTGGGGGGGATGTAGCTGTGGACTAGTTTGTTCTTTAGGTTTGGTGCTTTCCTAAATACAACCTTTGGTCGGTCTTTGATGTGTTCCTTTAGTAGTTCGTCTTCTCTTAGAAGCGGCCAGTGTTTCTTGATGATTTTTTGTATGTCGGTTGATTGTTCGGAGAAGTTTGTGATGAAGAGGGGTTCTGTTGTTTCTTTGCTGTAGTCTGTTTTTGTCTTGTATTTCAGTAGTTCTTCTCTTTCAATTGATTCTATTTCTTTCAGTGTTTTCTCCAGGTGTTTTTGTGTGTATTCTTTTTCTTTGAATTGCAATGTCAGTTCTTCACTTTGGGTTTTGAAATCAGATGTTCTGGAGCAGTTGCGGCGTAGTCTTAAGTATTGGCTTTTTGTAATTGTTTGTAGCCATTGGGGATGGTGTCCGCTTGTTGTGAGTATGAAGCTGTTGACGTCCACTGTTTTTCTGTAGGTTTTTGTTTGTATTTTTGCTTCGTCGATGAATATCTGTAGGTCCAAGAAGTTGACTTGTGATTTGCTGTATTCAGTGGTGAATTTTAAGTTGCTGTTGTTTTTGTTGATGTATTCTAGAAATGTTTGTAGTGATGCTTCGCTGCCCTTCCAGATAAACACAATATCGTCGATATACCTTGCCCACAGGAGGAGGTTCTCTCTGAAGTCGTGCTCATTCCATATGTATTGGTCCTCCCACCAGCTCATAAATAGGTTTGCATAACTTGGTGCAAATTTCGTACCCATTGCGGTCCCGGTTGTCTGTTTATAGAATTGGTTCTCGAACCAAACATAGTTGTGCTGTAAGATGAATGTGATGCTGGATATGATGAAGTCTCTGTATTCTTTGTTGATGGATTGATCTTGTTCGAGGTGGTACCTGATGCTAGCTGCTCCTTGGTCGTGATTGATGACTGAATATAGGGAGGTGATGTCTGATGTTCCCAACCATAGGTCTTCTTTCCACTCGATGTCTTTGAGTCTGTTTAGTGTGTCCGTTGTGTCTCTCAGGTAGGATTTCTGTTTTTGTACATAGGGTTGCAAGATGGTATCTAGGTATTCTGATAGGTTTGACGTGAGTGATGATATTCCAGAGATTATTGGTCTTCCTGGTGGGTGTTCTGGATTTTTGTGGACTTTTGGTAGGTAATAGAATACTGGGATGATTGGATGATTGTTTTGAATGAACTTGAATTCCTGTTGGTTTAGTATTCCTTCGTTTAGTCCCTTTTGTAGGTGGGTGTCCAGCAGTTTTTTGTATGATTGTGTTGGATCCGTATCTAGTTTGGTATATGTGTTTGCATCGTTTAGGATCCTGTGTGCTTCTTCCAGGTAATCTGATTTGTTTAGTATTACTGTCCCTCCTCCTTTGTCTGCTGGTTTGATGATTAGTGATTTGTTGTCTTGTAGTTCTTGTAGCGCTGTCAGTTCTTTCTTTGTTAGATTGTTTGTGTTCTTTTTCTTTTTTGGTTGTAATAGTTCCAGGTCCTTTTCTACCATTTTGACAAATGCGTTAACTTGTGGTCCATTGACGTGGCTGGGGTAGAAGTTGCAGGGGCACTGTAAGAGATAGATTATTCCTTTGTCGTTACATGTGATTCTTTCTTTGATGGGGTATTGTTTCCCTGTGGTGGTCGATGTAAAGTTGGTGGTCGGTTTTGTGCTCCGTTTTTTGTTTTGTGTGCATCCTGTGCAGTTTCCGCAGTAGTAGAAGCCTTTCACTGGGTCGGTGTTGTCAATGGTGGTCTGTTTACTTGCTGTGGGGGGGATGTAGCTGTGGACTAGTTTGTTCTTTAGGTTTGGTGCTTTCCTAAATACAACCTTTGGTCGGTCTTTGATGTGTTCCTTTAGTAGTTCGTCTTCTCTTAGAAGCGGCCAGTGTTTCTTGATGATTTTTTGTATGTCGGTTGATTGTTCGGAGAAGTTTGTGATGAAGAGGGGTTCTGTTGTTTCTTTGCTGTAGTCTGTTTTTGTCTTGTATTTCAGTAGTTCTTCTCTTTCAATTGATTCTATTTCTTTCAGTGTTTTCTCCAGGTGTTTTTGTGTGTATTCTTTTTCTTTGAATTGCAATGTCAGTTCTTCACTTTGGGTTTTGAAATCAGATGTTCTGGAGCAGTTGCGGCGTAGTCTTAAGTATTGGCTTTTTGTAATTGTTTGTAGCCATTGGGGATGGTGTCCGCTTGTTGTGAGTATGAAGCTGTTGACGTCCACTGTTTTTCTGTAGGTTTTTGTTTGTATTTTTGCTTCGTCGATGAATATCTGTAGGTCCAAGAAGTTGACTTGTGATTTGCTGTATTCAGTGGTGAATTTTAAGTTGCTGTTGTTTTTGTTGATGTATTCTAGAAATGTTTGTAGTGATGCTTCGCTGCCCTTCCAGATAAACACAATATCGTCGATATACCTTGCCCACAGGAGGAGGTTCTCTCTGAAGTCGTGCTCATTCCATATGTATTGGTCCTCCCACCAGCTCATAAATAGGTTTGCATAACTTGGTGCAAATTTCGTACCCATTGCGGTCCCGGTTGTCTGTTTATAGAATTGGTTCTCGAACCAAACATAATTGTGCTGTAAGATGAATGTGATGCTGGATATGATGAAGTCTCGGTATTCTTTGTTGATGGATTGATCTTGTTCGAGGTGGTACCTGATGCTAGCTGCTCCTTGGTCGTGATTGATGACTGAATATAGGGAGGTGATGTCTGATGTTCCCAACCATAGGTCTTCTTTCCACTCAATGTCTTTGAGTCTGTTTAGTGTGTCCGTTGTGTCTCTCAGGTAGGATTTCTGTTTTTGTACATAGGGTTGCAAGATGGTATCTAGGTATTCTGATAGGTTTGACGTGAGTGATGATATTCCAGAGATTATTGGTCTTCCTGGTGGGTGTTCTGGATTTTTGTGGACTTTTGGTAGGTAATAGAATACTGGGATGATTGGATGATTGTTTTGAATGAACTTCAATTCCTGTTGGTTTAGTATTCCTTCGTTTAGTCCCTTTTGTAGGTGGGTGTCCAGCAGTTTTTTGTATGATTGTGTTGGATCCGTATCTAGTTTGGTATATGTGTTTGCATCGTTTAGGATCCTGTGTGCTTCTTCCAGGTAATCTGATTTGTTTAGTATTACTGTCCCTCCTCCTTTGTCTGCTGGTTTGATGATTAGTGATTTGTTGTCTTGTAGTTCTTGTAGCGCTGTCAGTTCTTTCTTTGTTAGATTGTTTGTGTTCTTTTTCTTTTTTGGTTGTAATAGTTCCAGGTCCTTTTCTACCATTTTGACAAATGCGTTAACTTGTGGTCCATTGACGTGGCTGGGGTAGAAGTTGCAGGGGCACTGTAAGAGATAGATTATTCCTTTGTCGTTACATGTGATTCTTTCTTTGATGGGGTATTGTTTCCCTGTGGTGGTCGATGTAAAGTTGGTGGTCGGTTTTGTGCTCCGTTTTTTGTTTTGTGTGCATCCTGTGCAGTTTCCGCAGTAGTAGAAGCCTTTCACTGTATTTTCATGTGTTCCATTGATATTTCTTGATCACTCAGGTTGAAGATACCTTTCCCTATCTTCGTCCCTTGTGGTTGGTTTTCCTCTGTTTTTTGCTGTTTGTCCCCGCCTCTGCAGCCTCTTCGTGTTTTTTTGGGTGGGTTTTTGTTCTTTTGCTTTGTCTGATGTTCGGGGGTTTGGTGCCCCGATTCTTCTCTAAGAAAAGGGTGTGTATTGTAACTTGTTTTTCTTGTGTGTCTTCTTGTTGTTTCTCAGATGTCGTTGCTTCTTGATCTTCAGGTGTCTCGGTATCTGTTGTTGGTGGATTTCTTGGTGTCGGGCTTGTGGTGATTGGGGTTAGGTCGAGGATCGGTGTGGGGTTGATTGATGGTGTATCGTCTAACTCTGTGTATTCCTCATCTGAGTTTCGGCTTGTGTCTGTCTTCAGGGTTGTGTGCTCTTTTCTTTGGTTGTTTTCGGTATTGTACAGTGTGCCGGTTATGCTGCTGTTGTCCCACCCTAATCCTAGCGATGCTCTTGCTAGGCGGGCGTAATGTTGATCTTCGTCTATTTCGTGTATGGAGAAGGATATTTCCGTGGAGGTGCTCTCAAAGGTGGTGTATTGTACTGAGGTTTCTTGTTCTATCTCTTCTCGTTCTGTTATTTGTTGTTCTGTTTTTTCTTGTTGTTGTTTGGGCTCTTCTTTGTGTTTTTCGTTTCTATGGAGTTTGGACATGTATTGTTGGTATGTTAGGTTGAGTCTTTTGTATACCGGGCTTCGTTTGTTGTGTCCGTCTCTGTCTGTTTCTTTGATTGGAGTTTTTGGTTTTTTCGTTTTCTTGTCTTTTGGTTTGTCTGTCTGTTTCTTTACTTTAGTTTTTTCTACCTGTTTCTTGGTTCTGTTGATGTTGTATTTGTCTCGTATAATTTTCTTCCTTTTTGTGTGGATGATCTTGTTTTCGTTTCTTTGTAGACAGAGACGGACACAAAAAACGAAGCCCGGTATACAAAAGACTCAACCTAACATACCAACAATACATGTCCAAACTCCATAGAAACGAAAAACACAAAGAAGAGCCCAAACAACAACAAGAAAAAACAGAACAACAAATAACAGAACGAGAAGAGATAGAACAAGAAACCTCAGTACAAGACACCACCTTTGAGAGCACCTCCACGGAAATATCCTTCTCCATACACGAAATAGACGAAGATCAACATTACGCCCGCCTAGCAAGAGCATCGCTAGGATTAGGGTGGGACAACAGCAGCATAACCAGCACACTGTACAATACCGAGAACAACCAAAGAAAAGAGCACACAACCCTGAAGACAGACACAAGCCGAAACTCAGATGAGGAATACACCGAGTTAGACGATACACCATCAATCAACCCCACACCGATCCTCGACCTAACCCCAATCACCACAAGCCCGACACCAAGAAATCCACCAACAACAGATACCGAGACACCTGAAGATCAAGAAGCAACGACATCCGAGAAACAACAAGAAGACACACAAGAAAAACAAGTTACAATACACACCCTTTTTTTAGAGAAGAATCGGGGCACCAAACCCCCGAACATCAGACAAAGCAAAAGAACAAAAACCCACCCAAAAAAACACGAAGAGGCTGCAGAGGCGGGGACAAACAGCAAAAAACAGAGGAAAACCAACCACAAGGGACGAAGATAGGGAAAGGTATCTTCAACCTAAATGAGCAAGAAATATCAATAGAACACATAATACTCGACAAGGGCCTCAAGTTCGCACCCACAAACAAGCTGAACAAATTCCAGACCTACTTGGACTTACACAACTTCGCACGCAAACTCTCATTAAGGAAATTCTTCACCAACATAACACCAGTCGAAATAAAAAACCAAGGACCTCACAAACACACCAATCTTAAGCCCCCCTCAAACTTCTACCCCAGCCACGTCAATGGACCACAAGTTAACGCATTTGTCAAAATGGTAGAAAAGGACCTGGAACTATTACAACCAAAAAAGAAAAAGAACACAAACAATCTAACAAAGAAAGAACTGACAGCGCTACAAGAACTACAAGACAACAAATCACTAATCATCAAACCAGCAGACAAAGGAGGAGGGACAGTAATACTAAACAAATCAGATTACCTGGAAGAAGCACACAGGATCCTAAACGATGCAAACACATATACCAAACTAGATACGGATCCAACACAATCATACAAAAAACTGCTGGACACCCACCTACAAAAGGGACTAAACGAAGGAATACTAAACCAACAGGAATTCAAGTTCATTCAAAACAATCATCTAATCATCCCAGTATTCTATTACCTACCAAAAGTCCACAAAAATCCAGAACACCCACCAGGAAGACCAATAATCTCTGGAATATCATCACTCACGTCAAACCTATCAGAATACCTAGATACCATCTTGCAACCCTATGTACAAAAACAGAAATCCTACCTGAGAGACACAACGGACACACTAAACAGACTCAAAGACATCGAGTGGAAAGAAGACCTATGGTTGGGAACATCAGACATCACCTCCCTATATTCAGTCATCAATCACGACCAAGGAGCAGCTAGCATCAGGTACCACCTCGAACAAGATCAATCCATCAACAAAGAATACCGAGACTTCATCATATCCAGCATCACATTCATCTTACAGCACAACTATGTTTGGTTCGAGAACCAATTCTATAAACAGACAACCGGGACCGCAATGGGTACGAAATTTGCACCAAGTTATGCAAACCTATTTATGAGCTGGTGGGAGGACCAATACATATGGAATGAGCACGACTTCAGAGAGAACCTCCTCCTGTGGGCAAGGTATATCGACGATATTGTGTTTATCTGGAAGGGCAGCGAAGCATCACTACAAACATTTCTAGAATACATCAACAAAAACAACAGCAACTTAAAATTCACCACTGAATACAGCAAATCACAAGTCAACTTCTTGGACCTACAGATATTCATCGACGAAGCAAAAATACAAACAAAAACCTACAGAAAAACAGTGGACGTCAACAGCTTCATACTCACAACAAGCGGACACCATCCCCAATGGCTACAAACAATTACAAAAAGCCAATACTTAAGACTACGCCGCAACTGCTCCAGAACATCTGATTTCAAAACCCAAAGTGAAGAACTGACATTGCAATTCAAAGAAAAAGAATACACACAAAAACACCTGGAGAAAACACTGAAAGAAATAGAATCAATTGAAAGAGAAGAACTACTGAAATACAAGACAAAAACAGACTACAGCAAAGAAACAACAGAACCCCTCTTCATCACAAACTTCTCCGAACAATCAACCGACATACAAAAAATCATCAAGAAACACTGGCCGCTTCTAAGAGAAGACGAACTACTAAAGGAACACATCAAAGACCGACCAAAGGTTGTATTTAGGAAAGCACCAAACCTAAAGAACAAACTAGTCCACAGCTACATCCCCCCCACAGCAAGTAAACAGACCACCATTGACAACACCGACCCAGTGAAAGGCTTCTACTACTGCGGAAACTGCACAGGATGCACACAAAACAAAAAACGGAGCACAAAACCGACCACCAACTTTACATCGACCACCACAGGGAAACAATACCCCATCAAAGAAAGAATCACATGTAACGACAAAGGAATAATCTATCTCTTACAGTGCCCCTGCAACAAACAATACATTGGAAGGACCACCAGACCTTTGAAAAACCGCCTGTATGAACACATCAGAAACATAAGAAATGGCTACGAAGACCACAATCTATCCAAACACTACAAGGACTTCCACGACAGCAACCCTAAATCCCTAACATTCATAGGAATAGAAAAAATCAAACCAGATTGGAGAGGAGGAAACTACACCCTGCGCATTAACACAAAAGAACTAAAATGGATGTACGAATTGAAAACACTCAACCCAAGAGGCCTGAACCTCGACAATGAAAGAAATAATAAACACAAAAAAAAAAAAAATAAAGAATACCGACTCAACCTATCGACACAACCAACGGTCGACACAGCAGCAAAACACCAGCAACAAACCAACCAGCAAATACAACACCCCAACAGATAAAACAAAAAGGACCCTAAACACAACAGTAGCAGCCACCTGTCGACACAAGCAGATGTCAGAAATCTGTCGGCACACCGGCAGAAACTCACCACCAAAAGAAGCACCAGCAAAAAGTGATTGACAGCCCAACAGGAACAATCACAACCGACCACTCAGAAGCAAGATCAAACAACCAATGAGAAAGAGACAAACACGAAACCTCCCACCAAACTCCCGCCCACCTCTAATAAAGACAGCCTCATGGAGCACACTCTGCAAACTCCCTAGAAGAAGGCCCATCCAAAGGCCGAAACGCGTTGGAGAGAGAGACACCAAGGAACCAAAAAGCACCCACAATCCACAGCCTTCCCAAGAACCCTGAAGAAGAAAAAAAAACCCACCCCTTCACCAGCCAGGGGCCTGCACAAATCAACAACAGCAGAGAAAGATTGGAACAGCCGGCAAACATCACCCGCAGTGATCCGAGACCCCCAACTGACGGCATCACAAAGAGCGAGGACACGGAGAAGACCAAACAGCTGAAGAACACCGGCGGGTGCAGAGACTCGCAGCACGGGCATAACGGAGAGGGAGTAGGTGAGTAGGCACTCTGTCGGCAGGAGAGCGCAGCGGCAGGTGGCTAATCAGCGCCAACCGCTCCTGCCTCCCTGTCAGAAGAACCACGCTAGACCGAACAGGAGTGACAGACAGCGCAGCAACCTGGACGGCGAACGGCGCTGAACTGTCACCCTGAAGAGGAACGGCATAAGGTTCCTCCGGACCAACCACCGCCAACCCCCAACCCGCTAGTGCACCGCTACCACCCACAGACCTGACATCCACCCGCAGACCTGACGCCAGGAAAACGGTCGACACGAACAACAGACAACACGAGAATACCAGCACCCCCTGACCAGCACGGGGAACCTGTAGATTCAAATCTACCGGGACGAGCAACAACATCCCCGCAAGGCAGCCCATCTCCGTTCCAGGACGCCCCCATCCACCTTCCTGCAGACCCCCTGTGCACCCCCACCTACACCGCCCAATACCCCTCACATACAGAAATATACATCTGCATTTATATGATTGCATTTATGAATCTGCATAGATGTGTTTGCATTTGTTAATCTGTACGTTTATCCTAATCCCCATTTCATTGTTTTATTTATTAGTAACAATATCTGTGGATACTAACACTGTATAAACCTATCTGTGAAAGCATTTGAATGGATAAGAGCGTGGTTGCAGGACAGAAAACAGAGAGTTGTAGTAAACGGAGTACAGTCAAAGGAGGGAAAGGTTACAAGTGGAGTACCCCAGGGATCTGTACTTGGACCGGTGCTTTTTAATATCTTTATTGGTGATATTGCAAATGGAATTGAGGGTAAAATGTGCCTTTTTGCAGATGACACAAAGGTATGCAACAGGGTAGACACACCAGGAGGGGTAAAACAAATGATTGAGGATCTAGGCAGATTAGAGAAATGGTCAAGAGAATGGCAATTACAGTTTAATGCCAAAAAATGCAAAATCATGCACTTGGGTCTCAGAAATCCAAAGACTCAATATAGTATAAATGGCACTATAATGTAAACTACTGAGGAAGAGAGGGATCTAGGTGTCACTATTTCAGGGGACTTAAAAGCAGGTAGGCAATGTAACAAAGCAATGAAGAAGGAAAGTCAGATGCTTGGTTGCATAGGGAGAGGTATCAGCAGTAGAAAGAAAGAAGTAATAATGCCACTGTATAGGTCATTGGTACGACCTCACCTAGAGTATTGTGTTCAGTTCTGGAGGCCATATCTCCAGAAGAATATAAATACATTAGAGACTGTACAAAGAAGAGCAACTAAAATGGTGCATGGCCTACATCACAAAACGTACCAGCAGTGTTGCAAGTAAGGGGGTACGGCGTGGTACGGAGTACCTGTAAGAAATATGTTGCAGGTACGCAGTACCACTTACCCCCTGATCCACTGTCAATTCTATTTTTATTTTAAGTCTAAATATAATGCATCCGCAGCCCGCCCACCCAGCGTTATGATTGGTGCTGTATGCAGCTACCGGCTACAGCTGATTTAGCCTGTCACACTGACAGTCATCAGCGGTGCCGACAGCATGAAGAGCAGGTTCCACAATTGTAAGCACAAGCTGAACGGCTCTCCCCCAAGCAAGAGCCAACCCACCCCCAGTCATTCCCTGTATCTCATTCCCTGTCTCCTGATGCCACACCACTATTGTCATTTAGTCACTCCTCTAGCTTTGTGTGACCACGCCCCCTCATGACACATGGTCACGCCCATTTTTTTGGTGGAAGCTATCAGTACCACCAAGAAAAAATTTTTACTTGCACCACTGCGTACCAGGAAAGACTAAAAGATCTTAATATGTATACTTTAGAGCAGAGAAGGGAAAGGGGGGACATGATAGAAACTTTCAAATATATCAAGGGCTTTAACAAGGTACAGGTGGGAGACATTCTTCACAGGAAGAGGAGCAACAGAACATGAGGACCTGCACTGAAACTAGAGGGAGGAAGATTCAGGGGAAATGCGAGGAAGAATTTTTTCACAGAAAGAGTAGTAGATAAGTGGAATAGCCTCCCAACAGTGGTGGTAGACGCAAATACAGTAGTACAATTTAAACATGCTTGGGATAAGCATATTGATATCCTTACAAAAAAATAAGGATCAAATATGGTTTGAGGTAACATGTTTAAAAAAAGGGGCAGACTAGATGGGCCAAGTGGTTCTTATCTGCCGTCAAATTCTATGTTTCTATGTTTCTATTTGGAATGCATACAATGTTCACATTTATTCATGAGTAAAGTTACAATATTCTTCAAAATAGACCAGAGTTTCCAGTCATCATTTGTTCATATACATCACACCAGCAAAAAGGACTATAGGGGCAGAGCGCGGCACCACTACCCTCTTCTGCATTTATCAAAACTAGCCGTGCCAGGTCAAACAGCTGGTGCCGCCGCTAGCAACGAACAAAGCACAGTGCGCAGGTTACCCCCAAGTATCTAAAAATAAAAATAAAAAACTGCTATTCTTTATTTTATTTGAGGGATGGATATGGCTGTTGCCTAAATAATTTGTGCTGATTATCAGAGCGGTCAAGTGATGGGTGAATACAAAGCACCATGGTCTGTCTGGGGGCTGTGCTGCTAACAAGGAACAGCCACACCTCCATGACAGCGTGGCCATTGATCGTGAAATATATTATATATTAATTTACAGGTTTTTTTTATATAGCATGATATTCTGTTGGGCTATATAACAGTGATAAAGCAAACTGGGTAGTAACAGACAGACGAAGAGATAGGAGGGTCCTGCTCGTAAGCTTACAATCTATATGGAAAACCAAAGGCTTTCTCAGGTGGGCAAAACAATGTGCATTGCAGGTGGGGAAAATGTAACATGTGCAGTGAGAGCACCGTTCACAGGGGGCGATTCCTGCTAGCCTACATGCTGAGCTAGGCAGGCTGGAGAAATCACCCTTGTGGTTCCCAGTGGCTAGATCACCCATACACATGTAGCGATGTATGGACAATCTGTGCTAACCAGTGTTCTCTGATTAGAACACTGGCGATCTGACTAGATCTTGACTACATGTAGTTATGATCTAGTCAGGGGTTGGCACATCATCACAGCTTGAGGGCATACACACGGAGCGATCCGTGTTTAATTTCTAATCGATCTAGACCAGGGGTACTCAAACTATTTGCTCTGGGACCCCATCAGTCAATAAAAATAATTGCAAGACCCCAGTAAGTTACTACAGAAGGCCATCATATCACATGTGCAGTCAGCAGACAGCACATACATGGCAGCATTGTGGACACATAAAATGATGGGAGGAGTCTAAAATAACAGACAACTCAACAGAGAATCACTGACTGAGATTAGAAAAGTCATCAGCCTGATGGCCAGCAACATGGAGTCGCGACCCCATGCTGAGAACCGCTGATCTAGACATATTGCTTAAAAATAGGGTGTATGCTCCCGTAGATTAGATTTGGGTGGACTGTGTTCAAACAGAAATCTAAATTGCAGTGCAAAAATAAAGCAGTCAGTATTTACCTTGCACAGAAACAAGAACTCACTCAAATCTACTCTCTATGACAGTGGTTCCCAAACTTTTTGAATTGCGGCACCCTTAAGTCTCCGAATATTTTTCACGGCACCCCTAGGCCAAAAGTTGGTTACTAATTTCACAAACAAATATTAAGTAGTTGTGATTTAAATGTTTTCGGTACTCTTTACCTAGAAGGGCGCCCGTCGCGGGCATCGCGGGTACATTTATGTATGGCCGCGACGCGACCGACGCGATGCCCGCGATTTCCCATTGAAACCAATGTTAAACATGGAAATCGTGTCGGTCGCGTCGCGGCCGGCCATAAATGTACCCGCGATGCCCGCGAAGCGATGCTCCCGATTTCCCATAGGAATCAATGTTAAAAGGCGCGATGGACCCGATTTTACTGTTAAATGGCTCAATCCACCCGATTTGGCCATAGGAATCAATGTTAAATGGGCCACAGAGCACATTAACCCTTAAGTGTCCCCCCAAATTTTTAACGCCACCCCACGATCCACGCCAACCCGAAGCGTGGCGAGCGCAGCGAGCCCGCGAGGGGCGGCGGTACGCGTCCTCCAACCTTTTCATGCCCTACTATCCACTAGGGCGTGGTGTGAGAATATAATAGTGTGGCGAGCGCAGCGAGCCACCGAGCCCAAAGCGTGGCGAGCGCAGCGAGCCCCGCGAGGGGACGCGGATACCTTCACAGTTATGCGCGTCCCCTCGCGTGCTTCACAGGTGTCCGTGGCGAGGCGGACACCTGTGAAGCCCGCGAGGGGACGCGTCTACCTGTGAAGGTATCCGCGTCCCCTCGCGGGGCTCGCTGCGCTCGCCACACTATTATATTCTCACACCACGCCCTAGTGGATAGTAGGGCATGAAAAGGTCGGAGGACGCGTACCGCCGCCCCTCGCGGGCTCGCTGCGCTCGCCACGCTTCGGGTTGGCGTGGATCGTGGGGTGGCGTTAAAAATTTTGGGGGACATTTAAGGGTTAATTTGGCCTATTTGGCCCCAAATCGGGTCCATTGAGGCATTTAACAGTAAAATCGCGGTCAATCTGCCGTTTTAACATTGTTCCCTATGGGAAAATCGCGGTGATCGCGGTCATCGCGGGCATCGCGGCCATCCCGATTTACCCGCGATGACCGCGATTTTTACCCCCGACGACCGCGATTTCTATCGCTGGCGCCGTTCTAGGTAAAGAGTACCATGTTTTCCTTAGGTCCAGTTATGTGTTGAGAAACATGATTCATTTCTGAATATTCCACATATTCCTAATTGGAAGCCACAAGCACTGTTTTTGCCTATTTCATTGGCCATAAATAACTTGAATTGGTTCTGGACCACCAACGTGAGGCACCCCTGCAAGTGCTCCAAGGCACCCCAGGGAGCCTAGGCGCACAGTTTGAGAACCACTGCTCTATGAACATGTTACATCTGCCCCACCTACAGTGCACATGGTCTTGCCCATTTGAGAAAGATAAAGTGGAGGGTGATAAACCACCAACCAATCAGCTCCTAACTGTCATTTTTCAAACACAGCCTGTAGTATGGCAGTTTGTAGCTGATGGTTTATCACTTTCCATTTGATCAATTTTCAAGCTAAATACATCTGGCCCAAACAGAAATAAAGGACCATCCATCAGCTGTTAACTGTCATCAGCTGTTTTCGAGAAATGGCATTTAGGAGCTGAATGGCTTTATCTCTTCATCGCCCTACACCTTTTAAAGCTTATTACATTTGTCTTATTTTCCCTTCCGTGACTTACAAAAAGGTGTCTTCAGTATTCCCAACAGGATGTGGCCACGCCCACCTTGGGGAGGCACAGATTTCCCTGCAGCAATAATGATTATTATAGGTCAGCAAAAGCAAAACTGCCCAGGACTGTGTGTTCATGGAACATTTATGTAAAAAAAATATTCTGGATCACTACAAAAAAAATAAATGAAATTTCTGTAACCACTGGCAACCAAACATTCCATTTTCCTAAACTGAACTTGAAAAATGACAGTTACAAGCAGTTTAATTCATATGGCGTACTATATCATCTCATGGTACATATCATGACGCATAAACCCCTTTATAAAATCTGTCCATTTGATGCTTGCTTTTTATATAAATGACATATTCCAGGAGCTGTGCTGTGAGGGACTGACTGGCAGCACAGTACTGAATGTTTTGCAGACAAGCAGAAACTTTTTTGTTACCTTACCTCTAAGCAATATGAAATAGGTTTCGGTACTACCTAAAGCTGATACAAGGTTTCGTCAGTTTCCATACTTTGGATAAATCTTTATCTGCTTATTTTATGCATATCTAAACATGTTTTTTTCCTTTTTCAGGAACTAGGTATAAAAACACAAAAAGCCACTAGTAAAAAAAAGGTGGTGATACTGTTGCGTACCATGTAGTAACCACAAGAATTCTTCAGCAGGGGCATAAGAAAGCTTTTAGGTTGGGGGACCAAGATATAATATCAGTTTGGAACCCCTAGCATCCAGTCACCTTAGAAATTTAGTTAGTATAGAAGAATATATATATATATATCGGGATATTGGAGTCGGCACTCCTGGTTGCATCAGTTGGTAATACCTCTGGTGCCTCTCTGCATGTGCAAGCACACGATATATACGAAGGAGCTGTTGATGGCACTCAGAGGATATTTCAAATGAAACACGGGACACATATAGTAGACATACTTTTATTAGCCTCTTTCGTCAGGAGGCTAATAAAAGCCTCAGAAACGTTGACCACACCGACTGGGGTGTAGAGTCTTTATTACCGCCGTAAATCTCCGGAGTGCCGGCCCAGGCACTGACAGTGTCTCATTGCTTCATGTTTCTATGGATGGCAAGGTCACCGGGAGCTGCTGATTGGTATCCAGAGTGCCGGACATAAAGAGTCCACTATGTATATATATATATATATATATATATATATATATATATATATATATTTATGCAGGGCTATTTTTCAGCAGGCTCCAGCAGGAACTGAGGCCCTTATTCTAGTTCACTCTTTCTGACAAAATATTTCTTAGATGGACAAAACCATGTCCATCTAGTTGGATGGAAGTTGGTCTAGTGCAGGTGTGACCAAAGTGTGGCCATCCAGCTGTTGTGAATCTACATGTCCCAGCATGCCTTGCCATAGTTTTAGCATTCTCTAAAAGCAAAACTGTGGCAAGGCATGATGTGACTTGTAGTTTCACAACAGCTGGAGGGCCATAGTTTGGCATGGTATAGTGCAGGCATGTCCAACGTTGGCCCTCCAGATGTTTTGAAACTACACATCCCAGCATGCTTTGCAATAGTTTTAGCATTCTCTAATAGCAAAACTGTGGCAAAGCATGCTGGGAAGTGTAGTTTCACAACATCTGGAGGGCCAACGTTGGACATGCCTGGTCTAGTGTATGGCCAGCTGTAGAGAAGTGGATATAATTATTAGAAAAAAACATCACTTTTTTGCTTGTGATATGTAACGTTAAACAGTGCCACAAGTCTGCTTGGAATCAGTTTGGTCTTCATGTCATAGAACAGAGCTTCTGACCTGGATACACTGTTAAGGTGTTAGTTACTAAAGTAGATCAAAAGGGAAAACAACAACATATTTGAATGTGTTATTGAATGTGTTATAGTGTAAACTATATTGGTTCAGCGAGACTATTCTGACACCCATGTAAAATTTCCATTCAGGTAACTGCATTTATCAAAAATATTTGTGGCTAAATCTTTGGGGATTAGCTGCAAATATTAAGTAACACCCTAATGTACCAAAGGGGACCGCAGCAGGAATCTCCAATCCCTGCTGCGATCTCAATGCACCGCCACCGGCCGCATCCCCTATAGGTTTCTATAGGGGATGAAAAGGTGCCCGATGTATCAACATCGGGCAGCCCGTCTTTGCATCCCTGGGCTATTGCCATTGCTATTGTCATTATTTTTATGGTCTGATGGGGTCCCAGAGAAAATAGTTTGAGGACCCCTGTGTTAGAGCATATGCGATAATTATGTATGCGATGGGTGGCGTAGGGGGGCGGAGCTGGGCTGCGGATGTAAGAACATCCCGCCCCAAATCTCTCACTTTCTAAATCTTTCATCCTATTAAATTTCACCCTGTGTTTTGAACTGCAGTAATTTAAATATAATCTGGGACTTTTATGCAAATAATCTCTTGACAATAGTTCTGCTGTAAAGTTTGTTCCTCATGTTTATAATTTTCTTTAAATATAAATAAAATCAGGCTTGAAAAAGCAGTCTGTCACCCAAGTCAGCACAATGCAATCTATTTTGAGATACAGCATCATTGCAGCAAAACATGACTTTCTGAAACTGTTCCGCAACATCATTTATCCTTGTGAAAGGCATGGCTGCAGCTTCACTGAAAGTTTTCTGTTGTTGTTGTTTTATTAAGGCGATCTGATCTATATATTGGTGCTTTGGCCAGATGCACCAAGCTTCAAAAAGTGATAAAGTTTGTCCCGTGATAAACAACCAGCCAATAAGCTCCTAGCGGTCATGTTACAGGCTGGGTTTGAAAAAATGAGCTGATTGGATGGTGGTTTACATCTCTCTACTTTAGCTCGTTTTGAAACTTTGGGCCTGATTCAGACCCGTTCGCTAGGCAGCGTATAGTCACTCACCATCGAATGATTTCACCAGCCTTTGCTCTGAAAAGTAATACTTTTCAAATGTACGCTATCCACCGAATTGGGGCTGGGCGCTGACATAATGTGACATACATCAGACGCCCACCCCAAGCAGGCATGGACATGCCCAGCATTTCTATGGATGCTCATATAAAATTTTGGCTGGTCCACTGCATCCGCCCCCTGACAGCCCCCTGTCCGCTCATCCTGGTGCGAGTGTGAATCTATGCACAGATGGGACATACTCAAAATGTCTACATTTACAATTCATAATGTCAACAGCTCTGATGGAGGGTCCCAAGGACTGTTTGGGTTTCCAATCACCTCCACCTGTAACAACTCTCCTCACTACCACTGGCCATGTCCCACCATGTCTGAGATTTTGTCAGCCCAGGGCATACAGTACTCACTGCCAGAAGCTCTGTTGACCACCAGACCTGAAAAAATTTCTAGAGCCTCTGTACCTGCCTTTCCAGGTAAGTCACAGCCAGGGTCCTAAAGAGTGTAGTGTGGTCTGTGTGGAATACAGGGCGGAATGCTCAGGGTGTGTGGGGCACATAATCTACCCAACAGCCACTGACTGAGGGAGAGATGTCATAATGCACCAGCCAATCAACTCTCAACTGTCATTTTTCAAACACAGTTGATTGGCTGGTGTGTAATCTACTTCCATTTTATGTCCACTTTTTTCCACTTTATCTCTTCACCAATACATCTGCCCTCTTGAGAGATGTCTCAGCATGTAAGTAACCACCTTGGAGATTCTTGTTATGAGTGGAAGCAGTAAAGCTCTCAGGGAGATTGGATAGCTCAAGAATAGAAGGCGAGGTGTGGGGCATCAGCACAAAAGCACATGGCTGCCATGTTTGGGTACTGCTTACAGCATAGACCAGTGGTTCCCAACCCTGGTCCTCAAGTACCCCCAACAGTGCACGTTTTCCAGGTCTCCACACAGAATCACAGGCAAAATAATCAGGTCCACCTGTGGATCTTTTAAAATGTGACTGAATAATGAGTGCACCTGCCGGGTGACCTGGAAAACGTGCACTGTTGTGGCTACTTGAGGACCAGGGTTGGGAACCACTGGCATAGACCATCAGTGAGGATTTGTTGACATTCTAATCATATTGCTATTTCATTGGTGTCAACATGAGGACTGTCAACCTGGTCAATGTTGACATTGTGTGTGTATATATATATATATATATATATATATATATATATATATATATCATCAATATGAATGTGTTGTAAGCAGGCTTACTAATAGATAGATAGATAGATAGATAGATAGATAGATAGATAGATAGATAGATAGATAGATAGATGTATTAAGCAATCCTTGACCCAGTCACCCTTGAATTACAGTAGTATCATTTTAATTAGACTTTGCTGCAGTTATTGTTCTTTGTGTTGTCTTTGTATGGAGTGCAATATTGTACAACTTCTGTATTTGATGTGCATTGTTTTTACTCAGCACATAATACTGCCAAGGGAGGCTCTCTGTAGGTCTGGGCTTGCAAAGGATCATCTATCTTTTTCCTCCAGTGACACAAAGTGGGAAATTATGCAGAAATTTTCCATGTAACATTTTTTTTGTGCTTGGTTCTGGCCGCCGAGTACATATATTATATTCTACGTTGGTGACAGCTGATAGATTGACAGCAGTGAATACTGAAACTCTCTTCCATTGTATGCAGAGTGCAGGCGGTGTGTGAGACAGGGGCAGCACTCCTGCTCTTATAATCACACCCCGCTTCAGCTGATCTTTCTATGCACAGTTAATACAGACAGCAGTACAAGGTGTGAATGGCAGATACTGACCCCCAAGGATGTGTCTGCACAAATGACAGCCCTGCAGTGGTTCTTCCTTACAGCATGACACACATTATTTGGAGATATCCCCAACAAAATATTATAGCGATGTATTTAATCATTGTAATTCATAGTCTACAATGTTCTAATCTCTATGCTATAAGGATATTTAGTTTAGCTTGTGAAACAATAATAATAGTAAAACATTCACATTATGGGGCTGATTCAGAATCAGGATCCCTCATAGCGATCCGAATTCAGCCCCAGCCCGATGGTCCAGGTTTGTGTCTGCGCTTGTGCAAACTGAGGCACCAGATGGCTTTGGTGAGACACACACGTCGGGCCATTCGCAGCCAGGGGCAGAAACGGGGCTGGAGCACCCAGTGTTTTATGGGTGTCCCCATGAAAATGCTGGGTGTTCCCATGGGTACGCGGATGAGCCAATGCCTGCCAGGGGCGTTAGCCGGCCGCCCCGTCTTCGTCCTAGTGCTGGTAAATAAAAGTCAGTCGAGACAGACTTTTGTTTGCGAAGGAAGACGGCACTCGCCCCCTCTTCGGCTGAGTCCAACGGAAATAAATGTCAGTTTAGAATGTCTTTTATTTCCAAAGGGGAGAGAAATCATTCAATGGTCAGTGACCATCGGATGATTTATCTCCCCTTTGGTTGCATGCGAGGGGATGTGTTCGAATACATCCCCTTGTATGGTATCGAGGAGAGTCAGCGGCTGGGGGTGGACGTTCAGCCGGGCGGCTGGCGGCATATCAGGGCTTGCTTAGCATGGAACAACCGCTGCTGAAAAAGGCCCTATGTCTACATCCAAATGTACAATAAAGTTGTATTTGAAAACTGCTATAAAAAAACATAAAGGAAACTAAGGTAGTGCAAGAGAGAGGTGCATTCACAACTGAAATTTTGCACATGGTTACAGTTTGAAAATGTGCTAATGTCGCTGTCGCTGTGATTTGTACAAGGTCGCCCGCTGACAGCGTCACTTATCCTCCGCTTGTGTAAAAAGAAGCAACATTGGTCAAATAATCGATCATCTGAGCTACACTATGGGTACCTCCCACAAACGATCAATGCCTGACAATCAATATAAAAACTAATTGTTACAGTGTCTGCTGCTGCTATTCAATCAGCACATGTGTGAAGTGCACCAGCAACGCATGCTCGGTACCAGTGGCGGATTCAGGAGGGGTGGGGCACCCGGGCACGTGCCCCCCCTGTCATTCATTTTGTAGATGAGGACCAGAGCTTTCCAATGAGCCCAGCCCCATGTCTCTAGCCCCCCGGGAACCGGAGATATCGCCTGAGAAAGCTGTAACATTGATGTTTGATGTGATTGATGTTATTCAATTCCAAATCGCTGGGCCTTCAATATGATACCAGGATAGTTCATATCGGTCAATCGGTTCCAGAGATATAGCTTGTAAATCGATTTTTTTATTTTTGAAATGTAATTTCATGGCTGTTCATGTTCTTTGAGGGCAGATTACTCTGGAACCAAACGTTCCAGTTTTACTGGACTGAAATCATTCAAAGCCCACTCAAAAGTTCTTCAATATGATACTTGTCTCATGTAAATGGGTCAGTTATTTCCTAAGATATAGCCGGTTAAATGAGATAACTGGTTAAAGGGGAGGAGGGGTGGTTTTCTCTCCCCCTAACACCAGAAAATGCAGGGACTAGGGTGTTGTAAAAGGGGCCAACCTGGGAATGCATTTTCTGGTGTGAAATGGGTATTATTTCAAATAGCTGGGACCTGCAGTGCTCGGAATACAGCCAGGCTCTGCCACTGTCAGTGGCTATCACTTCTGCCTGGTGGCGGCTGTCCCCCATTTACCACGAGCATGTATTCCCCGTTGGCAATGAGCATGTAATCCCACATGGCAATGAGCATGGAACCTCTGGCAATGAGCATGGAACCCTTCGCAATGAGCATGTAGATAAGTAGCACTTACTGTATGTAGCATCATTTTTAATAGGCATTATGGTGTTTGGCATAATACATAATGGACATCATGCCGTGTAACTTAATGTGCAATGGACATTATGGTGTAAATGTTTAATGCGCGCCTTTGGTAGACAATGTCCCTGTTTATGAAGCGTATTGTGAATTTTGTCTTAATCTGTGTGGCATTATGTGAATTCTGGCTCAATCCGTGTGGCATTATGTGAATTTTGTCTCAATCCGTGTGGCATTATGTGAATTTTGGCTCAATCCATGTGGCATTATGTGAATTTTGGCTCAATCCATATGGCATTTTATGAATTTGGCTCAATCCGTGTGGCATTATGTGAATTTTGGCTCAATCCATATGGAATTTTATGAATTTGGCTCAATCCGTGTGGCATTATGTGAATTTTGGCTCAATCCATATGGCATTTTATGAATTTGGCTCAATCCATTTGGCATTATGTGAATTTTGACACAATCCATGTGGCATTATGTGAATTTTGACACAATCCATTTGGCATTATGTGAATTTTGACACAATCCATTTGGCATTATGTGAATTTTGGCTCAATCCATTTGGCATTATGTGACTTTTGGCTCAATCCGTGTGGCATTATGTGAATTTTGACACAATCCATGTGGCATTATGTGAATTTTGGCTCAATCCATATGGAATTTTATGAATTTGGCTCAATCCGTGTGGCATTATGTGAATTTTGGCTCAATCCATATGGCATTTTATGAATTTGGCTCAATCCATTTGGCATTATGTGAATTTTGACACAATCCATGTGGCATTATGTGAATTTTGACACAATCCATTTGGCATTATGTGAATTTTGGCTCAATCCATTTGGCATTATGTGACTTTTGGCTCAATCCGTGTGGCATTATGTGAATTTTGACACAATCCATGTGGCATTATGTGAATTTTGGCTCATTCCATTTGGCATCATGTGTAAGGGGCAAGTATAATGGGGTCTAGTATTTTGTTGCATAATGTGTAGAAGTTGTAAATGGTGTTGTACACTACACTCAAGGACATGCCCCCTGTTGAGAGGCCACACCCCCTTTTCCAGAGCGCGCCTTCGGCGCGCGCACAACTACATCCTTCGCTTTTGTCGCCATGGTGGGCCTGCGTACTTTAAATGCCAGGGCCTATTTTTAATCCCATTCCCACCCTCTCTCTGCCGCTCTCTTAGCATGTACACTGGCACCACTAACACCACCCCTCCCCCACCTAAACCCTCTTTTATCATGGTGCCCCCCCTGTCATTTTATCCTGAATCCGCCCCTGCTCGGTACTGAATGAAGAAGGGTTTGGTTCATTGTGTCACCAGTGTCTAGGTCGATTCCAAAAGGTTGACACAAGGATAAGGTCAACATGATTATTTTTTTTAAGTGGTGTGTACATTTTTATCTTGTAGTACACGGACCCCAAATGACTACTGTATCCCACTACGCTTCAGGCAAGGTGCCTCGTTGTACTAATGCTGCACTTAACACGCTTTCCCAAATGTAGTTTATGGCAAAGTATAAAAAAGGTAAATAAATGAAAATAAATTTGTGAAAAGCTCATGTCGACCATATATTGTGTTGACCGTTATCATGTCAACTATGTAATCAGGTTGACCATGCCATTTTAATGCATGTCAACCAACAGTGGTTCACCTTTTTATTGATTGTCAACCTAATAAATGTAGCTGTAAATCCGGATATCCTACGTCAGAGCCCCAAGGGATGACTTTGTGTGTACAGTATAGTGACCTATAAGCAGGGAGATCCTAAAGAGCTATTACTTACTAAGCACGCTTTATGAGATGCAGGTTATAGGTTTATAGAGATTCTGAGATTCTGATTTCATGTCCTCAAGTACAAGTCATGTTCTTAAGATTCTTCTCTGAGGTAGAATAAATTACAGTTAAATCGATTATTCCACCTGATTAGGATTACTATAACGTGACTTTGGGGAACCAGTGGGAAGAAACTCTGATCTGAGCAGAAAAACAAATGTGTTTTTAAAATGAATATCATTTCATGTTTCTTCTTAAGAATATCATAGATATTCAGAATACAATCGCGTAATTTATAAAATATTGTTTTACACCCTACACTGAAGATTTATAATACAAAAAGTGTAAATCAGGACAGGTCCTCTGAGTACCACTAGTTAAAGGAGAGAATATCCAAAATCAAAAGAAACTAAGAGATTATTAAATCAGGTGTGCATTCCGAATTATAGTATATTTGCAATTTAATTCTAAACTCGCGTTGATTTTTCAGAGAAAATGTGGGTGTTTTTGTTTGCACCCTCTAGCAGGCGAAAATGTAAAGAGGCCTACACTGAGGACAACTTTAGCCACGTGCTGAGCGATTTGCTGAGGGGTTGGGGTGCCACGAATCGCGGGAAGGGGGGTGGGAGTGGGGGGTTGGCGCGAATCCCGCCGGGAGGGGGGGTCGTGAGGGTGGTTGCCGCGAATCACGGGAGGGGGGGCGCGGGGGGGTGTGCAGCGAATCGCGGGGGGTTGCCGCAAATCGCCACAATAAAAATCAACACAGAAAGGTCAACACATGTAAATGTTGACATAAGCGTGGCACTTCATTGGTGTCCATGTCGACACATGAGAATGAATATGAAAACATACTAAAACATAATAAATAAAATAAATCTTCAAAAACTCATTTCAACCTTTTTCATTGTCGACCATAGCCATGTCAGTGTTTTGCATGTGCCATTTAATCCTGGGGTTGCCGTAAATCGCTGGGGGGGTGTACGCGAATCATGGGAGGGGGGGTCGCAGGGGGGGTGCCGTGAATTGCAGGAGGGGGGGTCGCGGGGGTTTGGGGGGGGTGCCGCGAATCACGGGAGGGGGGGTGGTTGCGGGGGCTTGCAGCGAATCGCGGGAGGGGGGGTCGTGGAGGCGGTTGCCACGAATCACGGGAAGGGGGGGCGCGGGGGGGTGCATTGAATCGCGGGAGGGGGGGGTCGTGGGGGGTGTGCCGCAAATTGCGGGAGGGGGGGTCGCGGGGGTTGGGGGGGTGCCGCGAATCGCAGGAGCGGGGTGGCCGGAGGGTTGCAGCAAATCGCGGGAGGGGGGGTCGTGTGGGCGGTTGCCGCGAATCACGGGAGGGGGGGGCACAGGGGGGGTGCAGCAAATCGCAGGAGGAGGGGTCGCAGGGGGTGTACCTCAAATTGCGGGAGGGTTGCCGCGAATCGCGGGAGGGGGGGTCGCGGGGCTGGGGGGTTGCCGCGAATCGCGGGAGGGGGGTCATGAGGGGGTGCCGCGAATCACGGGAGGGGGGTGTTTTGCCGCGAATAGCGGGAGGGGGGGTCTCGGGAGGGTGCCGCGAATCGCAGGAGAGGGGGGCGCGAATCGCGGGAGGGGGGCGCTCACCTGGTGGCTGTGGAGTAGCAGTGTATTTGCTGGGCAGCATGGGGAGGCAGAGGGTGTCTGGCACTGTGGGCTCACTGGGCTGGTTCTCTTTCATGTGAGTCAGAGGCTCCACCCAGCGTTACAGACACATTCACACACTTTGAGTGACAGATGTAGCCAAATATATAAGAGATGATCAATAGAGCTGCCACCACATCATGCAGTGTAAGGGACAGAGCAACTTCTTCTACCACATTTACTGTATGTGTGGATCTGAGCACTCAAACATCGCACCAGACCAGAAGGTAGTTGCCAGGAGGAAGAGAAAGGAGCCTTACCATGAAGTGGGAGATTGTGAGCTTAGAAAGTGCAGTACTGGTTCTATTATGTTTGTATATTTATTTATTTGTGTATTTATTTATTATAGCATGTTTATCATTTCCTAATCACTTATCTTATTTAAATGTGTGATACAGCCTATACTATAGACCATCTGTACTGTTAAATGTTAATACTGTAATACAGCATTCCATATATATAGTGTATAGAAAGACCAATTTTCAGGGCTGGGACCCACCTTGTTTAATATATTCATTGATGATACTGGAAGTGGCATAGTCAGTAAAATTGCAATATTTGTAGACGACACAAATTGAATAAGGAAATTAACTCAGGAGAGGATGTGTAAACACTGCAAAGTGACTTAAATAAACTGGAAAAGTGAAAAATGTAAAGTAATTAATTATGGAAACCAGTGGTGTAGTTACATATGTGTCAGACCCTGCGGCGGCTTGGTGGAGCGGCGCCGGAGGGGTCTGTGGTGGGCGCTGCTGGCTGAACTGACAGATGACCCAGGCAGCAGTGAGCGCTGAGCTGGTCCCGCCCAGTACATATCTAATGAGCGGGGACCCAGTGCAGTGCATATTGAATGAGCAGGGACCCAGTGCAGTGCATATTGAATGAGCGGGGACCTAGTGCAGTGTATATTGAATGAGCGCATCCTGCTCGGGGCGGGGACACGCTCATTAAATATGCACTCCGCTAGGTCCCCGCTCATGAGATATGCAAGGAGCAGGACCAGCTCAGTGCTCACTGCTTGCTGGGTCACCTGTCAGCTCAGCCGGCAGTGCCGGTAGTCCATCGCCTCGTCCCTTCTTGAGGGGGGGCGCCTGGAATTATTTTTGGCAGGGGGGAGAAAAATTTCTAGCTGCGCCAGTGATGGGAACAAAAATTAACAAGCTACTTATAGGCTAAATGGAGTTATTATAGGAAATTCTGTTGTAGAGAAGGACTTGGGGGTCATCATAAATGAAAAATTGGGTAATAGTGCACACCGCTCAAGTGCAGCAGCAAAAGCAAACAGGACACTGGCATGCATTAAAAGGGGTATGGATTGAATGCGGTGAGACCACACTTGGAATATTGTGTTCAGTTCTGGGCACCGCGCCTTAAAAAGGACATAAATGAATTGGAACAGGTACAGAGAAGGGTGACGAAGCTAGTAAAAGGTCTTGAATCACTAGAATACAAAGATAGACTAACCAGGCTGAATATGTTTTCACTGGAGAAACGGAGGTTGAGAGGTGATATGATTAGTATGTTCAAATACAGGATTGGGAATCTTATTGAACAGGGAGATGATTTGATCACTAACAGGGCTATACTTAGGACACGCAGGCATGTACTGAGGCTCGAGGAAAAGAAATTCCGTACTGAATTAAGAAGAGGATTCTTCACCATTAGAGCAGTAAAATTCTGGAACTCATTGCCAGTGGGGGTGGTTACAGCAACTACTGTTAATGAATTTAGATCAAAACTGGATGGATTTTTGACCACTAAGGGAATCCTATAGATATGAGTCAGTAGTTACAAGTTACATACTGTAGGTAGAACTCGATGGACTAACGTCTTTTTTCAGCCTTAATTACTATGTTACCGCTCCCCCAGACTCCTGTACTTAGTGGAATGCGCTGCAGAGTGGGCGATTTTTTAATACATTTGGAAACCCCCCTCTAAAAATCCTGCTTTTGCCACTGGAGGTGACTGATGATGTCATGCTGACCACCAGATTTAAATCGCCTACACTATTTTAGGTATGAGACATCAAATTACATCATTGCTGTTATCAATGTTTTTACCTTTGGTCACAAAACAACATCAATAGAACACTGGTCACAAAATATTAATTGTTGTTTTTCGATAAGAGAGCTTACTATAGCTCTTAGCAACCCTGTTCCCTTATCAGCAAGTAACATGAAACATGACATACAGCTGGGTTGCAACACCACATTTAATTTAAATAAAATGCCAGTAGCATACAGAATTACAATCAGTTACAAACGTTTGTACCTGAGGTTTACATACTGCTTATGTTTATCTTTGTTGTGAAAAATCTATGGTGTATGAGCCTAAATCAGATTAGTTTGCAAAATCAAACTCATTCTTTAATGGGCAAAACCGTGTGCACTGCAGATGGGGCAGATGTAACATGTGCAGAGAGAGTTATGCTGCTTTCCCACTGCCTAAACGGGTAAAGACCAGGTATTTGTAAACGGGTCTTTAAATGGGTAAGAGCTACAAAGACCCTTTCCCACTGCAGCTCTTAAACAGTAATTTGCCATTTAAATGCCGTTTTTGTCACATTTATGCTGCTTTCCCACTGCCTACACGGGTAATGACCCGTTTTTTTTAAACGGGTCTTTAAACGGGTAAGAGCCATAAAGACTCTTTCCCACTGCAGCTTTTAAACGGTAAATTACCGTTTAAAAGCTGTTTTTGTCACATTCACACTTACCCGTTTAAAAACCCGTTTAAGCAGTGTAAAGATAGGGGGGGGGGGAGAATTTAAAAAAAACAAACGGCGTGGGGTCCCCCCCACTGCCGTAACCAGCACCAGGCTGAAAGAGCCGGGGCTGGTAATAAAAAATCAGGAAACCCGACAAATAGGGGATTCCTGATTTTTTACAACCAGCCCCAGGCTCCAGGTCTGGGGCTGGTTCCCAAAATACGGGGGACAAAATGACTAGGGGTCCCCCGTATTTTAAGAACCAGCCCCAGGCACAACCAGCCAGCAGGGTAATGCCACAGCCGGGGGACACTTATGATATAAGTTCCCGCGGCCAAAGCATTAACCCTACCGACCAGTCAGCCTGGCCAGGGGCCCTGGGGGAGTGGGGACCCCCCCAATAAAGGGGTCCCCCCCTCCAGGACTTACCTGACCAGGCTGAAGCCTGGTGCTGTCCTCGATGCCCCTGGGCGGTGGGCATCGAGCTGATGGTATGGTGTAAAAAATAGAATAAAAACCATTGTCTTTTACTGGTGAACTATGAGTCCCAGCAAGCCTCCCCCGCAAGCTGGGACTTGGAGAACCACAAGTCCCAGCCTGCGGGGCATTAAAGGGCCCGCTGGGTCTTGTAGTTCCACAGTAAAAGAAAGAGTTAAATAAACACACTGACACACGTGAAAAATAAAAGTTTAATACATACATAACACATACATACTGATACTTACCTATCTTGAGCCCGTAGGTAGCCCTGGTCCTGATGTCCTGGTCCGTGTCGGCGTCTGTATCCATGTCGGCATCCCTGTCGGCGATGGCGTCGGCGGTCCGGAGTCCAAAGAAATCCATTTGGGAAGCTGTGGAAGGAAACCATACTCACCTGTCCCAGCGCGACGTAGTCCAGGTAAGGTCTTTGCAAAAAAAACAAACCGAACACCCGAACCAAGCGGACAGCTGAGAGACGCACAGTGTTTGTTTACATCGTGCGGCTCCGCCCCCGAATGCCGCTATTGGCCGCTAGGCCGCAAGGCGGCCAATAGCGGCATTCGGGGGCGGAGCCGCACGATGTAAACACACCGTGCGTCTCTCAGCTGTCCGCTTGGTTCGGGTGTTCGTTTTTTTTTTTTGCAAAGACCTTACCTGGACTACGTCGCGCTGGGACAGGTGAGTATGGTTTCCTTCCACAGCTTCCCAAATGGATTTCTTCGGACTCCGGACCGCCGACGCCGTCGCCGACAGGGATGCCGACATGGATACAGACGCCGACACGGACCAGGACATCAGGACCAGGGCTACCTACGGGCTCAAGATAGGTAAGTATCAGTATGTATGTGTTATGTATGTATTAAACTTTTATTTTTCACGTGTGTCAGTGTGTTTATTTAACTCTTTCTTTTACTGTGGAACTACAAGACCCAGCGGGCCCTTTAATGCCCCGCAGGCTGGGACTTGTGGTTCTCCAAGTCCCAGCTTGCGGGGGAGGCTTGCTGGGACTCATAGTTCACCAGTAAAAGACAATGGTTTTTATTCTATTTTTTACACCATACCATCAGCTCGATGCCCACCGCCCAGGGGCATCGAGGACAGCACCAGGCTTCAGCCTGGTCAGGTAAGTCCTGGAGGGGGGGGACCCCTTTATTGGGGGGGTCCCCACTCCCCCAGGGCCCCTGGCCAGGCTGACTGGTCGGTAGGGTTAATGCTTTGGCCGCGGGAACTTATATCATAAGTGTCCCCCGGCTGTGGCATTACCCTGCTGGCTGGTTGTGCCTGGGGCTGGTTCTTAAAATACGGGGGACCCCTAGTCATTTTGTCCCCCGTATTTTGGGAACCAGCCCCAGACCTGGAGCCTGGGGCTGGTTGTAAAAAATCAGGGAACCCCTATTTGTCGGGTTTCCTGATTTTTTTAATACCAGCCCCGGCTCCTTCAGCCTGGTGCTGGTTACAGCAGTGGGGGGGGGACCCCATGCCGTTTTTTTTTTTAACGGGTAAAGGGCTACCCCTTTCCCACTGCCGAAAAAACGGCTTTTACACGGTAAAAACACTGCTTTTTACCCGGTTAACAAATACCAGTATTTGTTAACCGTGTAAAGCAACCTAGAGCTTTCCCACTGCAGCTCTAGCCGTTTAAAAAGGCTAAAAAAACGGCATTTTACCGTGTAAAGCCTGCAGTGGGAAAGGGGTATTACATATACCCATTTAAGCAACCCGTTTAAACCCATAGTAAACATGGGCTGTCATATAGAATGGACTTTGCTGCCCCCACAGGCCCACACTGATGACGTTTTGAGAGAAAAAAAGGAGGGGGTGGGGAGTGGTCTGATCAGTGTTGTAATAATGGCAGACAGAGCACATGTTTCTGCTGATTTCATGCTTGTTTCTGCTGTTGTGCTGCTGGATTCAGCATGTGATCGTTTCAATGCCTTCAGCTTATTTATAATTTGCGTAGTAGTTCTTATAAATCCTGATGATGCCATCATATTGCTGATATTACTGTATATTGCAGCATCCTTTACCGTACTGTTCATCTGACACATGATTTCTTCTTCCCAACGAATTCGAAGGAGTTCCCTGATCTCTTCCTCTGTCCAACTGGGCATGGTAGCAGAATGTAAACAGCAGTACAGCACAAAAACGTTTTAGCTCTTCTCTGTCTACTGTCTGCTGTGATTACATCCTGGATGTGGTGACTGTACAGTCATCACAGGCAGGAAGCCAATCATGTTCTTAACCTTTATTATTATTACTAAATACCATTTAAGACCCTTTCCCACTGGCAAAAAAAGGCTCTTAAACGGGTAAAACTCTGCTTTTACCCATTTAAAAAAAAGTTGTATTTTTAAACGGGTACAGCAACCTGGAGCATTCCCACTGCAGCTCTACCCATTTAAAAAGGCTAAAAAAATGGCAAATTACCGTTTAAGAGCTGCAGTGGGAAAGGGGTATTAGATTAGTGTTAAAGAGATTGGTTTGTGTGTTTTTCTGGTGCTGGATATGACATCTATATTTTCTTTAATATAAATATTCAGTACCAGGGAAACAAATTGTATGGACACTGCCAAGTATGGCTACCATAACACAAAATGGCCCAGAGTGTGAAAGAAGAAGTAGGTAAGATCTGGCCAGGATAACCAGGAGATATTCATGAACTTGGCAGTGAGACGTGACAGTCACATGCTTTGCAGCAATGTCCATACTCTCCTCAGGAGTACCTGGTGATAGACATAGATATATTAGAGACTGCCTCAGGTAATACCAATCCTAGCTAAGAGATCCTCTACTTTGTAGTGTGGGATTGATAGAATGAACCTTCATTATTGAGGGCACTGATAGAAATATGCTTCACATGTTGGGTAGCCTTCCTCCTGAGCATGCATCTGCAGACTCATGCCCATACTGGTACCTGCATGAAAATACTGGATGCTCTCCATACTTCCTATTATTTGGAGTGAATCTTGAAAACCAACTGATTCCAATTAGAAACAAATTTGCTGAAAACAATTCCAACAAGATCCGTGATGACAATCATAGATATTATGATGCAAAGGTTTACTACCAAAGCTGGGAACCCACTATACGATATGCCGCCTGATCTGGCGGATCAGACCGACATATCAGGCAAATCGTCCAGTGTATACCTGCTATGTCATTGACCATGTACGCTCCGAGGTGCGCCAGCAAGATCTTCTGTCCGCCCTGCATGCAATGAAGACATTGCTAATGAGGGTAATGCTCCTGGATGGAGCATGGCCACCATTGGCATTTCCACTGCTTAGTGAGTGGGTAAATGCTGTCAACACGGGGAAGTGAACGCTCGCCTCCCTTTGTTTACCGAATGCCCGTGAATGGATGTGTACACTGATACATCCATTTGCATGTCGGCGTACAGGCAAAAAATAATTTAATGGTCGCTGAATCATTCAATGACTGTCAACCACAGAATCATTTTTTGCCTGCTCGCAGATAAAAGTCGGTCTGATCAGGGCCGAGATGGCCAAATATGGGGAAGGCACTGATGTCATGTGACACCAGCCTCCCGCCCCATGCAGGCTTCGCCACACCTGCATTCAAATGGGGAAGTCCAGCGTGTTGTGGGCACACCCACCATTTTTGTGGGGCCCATACGACAGCCACCTGCCCACCAACTACCCGCCCCTCTGTGTACAGACACCTAGCCAATTGTGATAGTCGCCGAAGGCATTCGCACATTGGATCTGCTCATGTGTATATTCACCGATACGCATGCATGAGTGAATCTGAATCACCCCACAATTTTGGAACCATAGCACTAAACAGTTACCCATTTTGATTTAAACCTCCTTCAGTAAGGATGGATGCTGCATTAGGTGTTTCTGCAGCAACGTGGGTTGATGCAGCTTAAAGGCATAAACCACAAAGCATAATAGCGTAATTAATAAATGCTAAAAATGAAATATTATTAGTGCTGACTAAAATATTGTGAATAATTAAAAGGCAGGATTGAAAACCCTTAATTGAGCCTCGTTCACAACAAAATCTGGGGCTAGACTATAATTATATCTCTCACTTTTCAGGTGTTAAATAATGGTCTATGGGGCTATCTTGAGACATAGATATAATTCTACACTTTTTTCCCAAACAAAGTGAAATGTTTGTTTTCCCTACTTCCAGATTCTGCTAATCTGAATGACATCTCCTGTGTGTATGCCAAACTTTTTTGCATAAAATAATTGCATTTCACTTAGGAATGTACCATACTCAACACAATACCATAATACTTCTCTATGTCCGTCAATTCATCCCATCCATATAAAAAATAATAATGAACTGAAATAATTCATCCCTAATACTGTACATAATTAAATGTTTATAATATAGAATTTATAAAACAATAAACAAAATCATGTGGTTGCATGCCACTAGTAGAGATGGGTTACATAGACTATGTACTATTCAAGGTCCAGATACTGAGGGGCAGATTTATTAAGTTCAGTGAAGTGATAGTGTGGCTGGTACTTTATCACCGGCCAATCAGCTCCTAACTGTGAAGTTAAAGGCTTGGTTTGAAAATGTAGGAGCTGATTGGCCGGTGATAAAGACCAGACACTTTATCACTTCACCGAGCTTAATAAATCTACCCCTGATTTATTTGATTAAATGGATCTCAAGATCCATGTTTCTAATAAACAGATTGCACAATTAGCTTGCGAGTAGGACTACTTTTAGTCCCAATAGTAAAACACATCTGAATATGCTAATACTGTTTAAATAAATCAAATACATAAATCACATTAATCAAACTGCTAACATATGACTTTTTTCGGAATTGTTTAACTCAACTCAAAATATGGAATGCATTTTTTAATATGAAAACAAATGAGAAATACATTTTATTTTGCTAGTTTGACAATGTGATAAACTTTACTGTGGCTAGAGACTGTAAAACTTCATAAAGTACAGTAACATGGAAGAGAAATATGAAGACGATTCTATAAGACAATGCATTATAACAACAAATAGAAACTACTGTAACAGGGATAATGTATGACAGAGCACCACCTACTGTCCTTCCAATACAGTATGTTCAGTTAAGGATACTCCGCTTCCAGTTGTAACCAAGCGCCAACATTTTTATTTCCAATGGAAATATGTCTTCCTGTATTCCCCTGGCCAGGTATTGCAGCTTGTTGTTAATCCTAGATGCCAAGTAGCATATTTCAACCTGTAACCACAATGGTAGGTAGAGAGAATGAAAGATAGATAGATCATGCTTGTCTACGCTCCTGGAACTAGTGGAAGGCTCCCAATTTATTGTGTAGTCGTCGTCCCCCATCCCCATCCCTGGAAGAGCAGACAGATCTCCCTAATCCTCTCACACATACTAGTTAAGTGGGCAGGATGGAGAGTTAGATACCAACATTCACGGTTCTGTGGTAAGGACATTTACTAAAATTACACCATTTGCATAATTTAGCCCTGTTCCCTCCCAGAGGACCCTCAAGTCATGGCATTTTGCAGAAGAAGGGGGTAGGGCTTAATGATTTCAGAGCCAGTCCCCACCCCCGGAGTTCCCAGCAGTGCAAAAAATAGTACATAAGTTTGAGATAGACCATATTGGTCAACAGGCAAATGGCCTACAAATTGAAAAGATCCACATACATTAGGTAGACGTTGTCAAAAGATCGACACAAGCGATAGGTCATCATGGAAAGATCTATATGAGTTTTTCAAAAACATATCCCAAAAAGGTGGTTTTTCATACTTTATTATACAAGTGGACATACAGTGAGATTATAATAGAGTGCATTTCTCAGTGAGGCACCGTGCCCGAAGCGGGGGATGCGGTACACTTATATGGTGTCCGTGTCGACTTAAAAAAAAAAACAGAAAAAAACTCATGTTGACATTTCCCATGTCAACGTATTGCTTTTGTCGACCCTTTGACCTAATGCATGTCGACCTTTTTCACATTTCGACCAATAGTGGTTGACCTATTGACTGTCAATCTAATTGCTGTCAATCCTATGATCCATACCCACCTGGGTAGGTAGAGAGAATGATAGATAGATTGATGGAAAGACATATACATAATTGATAGAATTAGGGATTTCCAAACCCATTTGCAACAAGAAACAATTTGATTATCCCCACCCAGTGGGAATCAATTATTAGGACAGCAGGAATGCCACAGATGTTGCGATCACATCATTTAGAATATATGACTATTTCAAATGAACAAATTTGCTGAAATTCAGATTTACCCTAAAGACAGAAAGAGAAATTAGCATTCATTTTTTGTAATGTTAAAATTTTCTATTCTGAACTTAAAGAAAACTGTTTTCAGTATTTGCGTAATGTTTATTGTCGGCATTGGAAAATAATTGAAATGTTTTCAATATAAGCACACATTTTTAAAATGCATAAAACCTGTATGTTTAAGTAAGCGGCATAAGCCAGAATGGCAAAAACACAGTTATACCTCTTCCACTGCCCAAATAGCCTGACCGGGTCTACCTGTCTACAGTAGACCCAATAAAATTACTGAGATCGATTTAATTGGCAATCCTACCCTGGTCTTAACCAGGGTTGAAAATTGCTAGAACTGCAATAACATGGCGGTTGGAAATGAACTCTACCAAGGTGAGGTGACCCCTATAATGATTCTACACAGGGATTGAAGCTTCTGGGGCACTGGCAGATGATGTCATCTGTCAGTGCCCCACAAAGAGAGGGTCATCGACACAGACAGTCTGAACCACCTGCAGCTGGCATACAGCCTCAAGCACAGGTTGTTCCACACCCTGTACATCACCTGCAGTGCAGGCCAGACAGAAAGGCAGCCCCAGTTACAGGCTAATCCACACCCTATGTCTTCCTGCAGATGGACTGAAGCATAAATGAAACAGCTACTTCTCATTAGGAGTGAAGAAGAAATGACACCAAATGACTGACACTGTAAAGGACGCTGTTGTGTACCAGAATATTTCACAGACGCTCGTAGGATAAATTGATCACAGCAGCAAGTAGTATACAAGTAAAATGGGAAGCCAGGTCTCTGCAGATTCCATGCAGAGGTCATGGAACCTGCAATAAAGGCCACCCAAAATGGCCACTGCCTTCTAGGAGACTGACACTAGAGGACCTACTAGACCTCTAGCGTCTCTCCGGGGAAGGCAGCACACCCAGTGCTACCCAGAAGTGTGGATTCAACGCTGGTGTGCTCTGAGCAGTAACCCTTAGCAACAAGCATGTTACCCCCTGACAATGAGCATGTTAACCCCCTGGCAACAAGCAAGAAATTGACAGGCAATGATCACAAAACCCCTGGCAAAGAGCATAAAATCCTTGGCAACGAGCATGAAACCCCTGGCAATGAGCATGTAACCACTGGTAATGAGCAAGGAAACCCATGGCATTAAACATGAAAATCCCTGGTAACAAACATGTAAACTCCTGGTAACAAGCATGAAACCCCTGGCAATGAGCACATAGGTAAGAAAAATTATAATAAATGTATGGGGGGGGGGACCACTTCTGTATTAGCCTAAGGCATCCAGAACACTTAATCAGGCCCTGGAGGGAGTCGACCGTCCACCATGACAGCGTCAATGAAAGAATACAGTGGGTGGCGAAGACAAGCTCCGAGGTGGCCCACGCCAAACATGACCACCGCACTTTAATAGTAAGTAAAATGTAAAAAAAGCACACACACGCACTATAGTCACTAAATTAAAACAGTATATGTTGCAGTAATGCAACCTTGCAGGAGGGAGAAGACCACAAGCACAGGTCCGCAAATACAACTGCTATTTTTCAATTCAGTCACTCCTTATTGTAATTAGTTTTTTTATTTTTCCCCTTCTAGTCTAAAACGTGACACCAAGGAAGAATAAAAAAAAACAAATAAGTCAGATGAAGCTGCAAGAGCCATGTCATCTGTAAATGTCGAGCATTTCCATCAGCTCGACTCCGGTGGATTCTCGAATGGAGCGATTTCTGGAATCTGAAAGGGTTGGGGGAACATTACAGGGCCTATGAACACATAACCATGGAATAACACATTACTATAGGTGTGGGGGAGAAAATGAGAAAAAGGACAATAGATTCTTACCTCTCTATGGAAATGCCATTCACCCTGCTTTTCCTCAGCGATACTGCAAAAGTTAGAGTTGGCGAGGATGATGGCATCATGTACCCATCCAGACCATCCAATGAAAACATCTGTGAAACTAAAACAAAACAAAAAAAAATTAGATTTGAAACAAATCATAACAAAATACTAAACGTGTAAATTAAACATTCATTCGTAGAAATGTGCTTACCAGTATCTGTGATCCACTATGGCTTGTAGGAAATTAAATGGCAATCCTTTGCAGTTGCAGTAGTCTACAGGTTTGGCATAGAGGTCGATGATGGGATATGGGTTTCATCTATTGCACCAACACACCAACACGCCTCTAGGAGTTGAATCACTGGTATTTGCATTCACAATGCCCACTTTCCCTGGTAGATGATCTTGCAGACTGTAGAAATCCCAACTCCAAAGAATGGGGGCGCTAGGATTATGCAAATTGGTCATCTGTCTTATAATTAAACATTGCATGTGACATATAGAAGTGAGCCACTCACACTACTTATAGTATTCAGTGCAAAGAAAAATCATGCAAAACGAAGAAACAGCAAGGTTGGAAGAACAACACAGCGGGGATGTACATTGGCCAATTCAGTGCTGAACACAAGTTATCTGACATTGTTCCCAACCCGCAGCTTGCTTTTATGCAAAGATACAGTATGCTGCTTGAAGCTAAAGACCTGACACTAAAATGACTTAAAATGTAGGAATATGTATTAATGGTTTTAATGTTTACTCTGCTGCTGCTCTTGACACTAATAGAATGTAGCCAGTTATGTATCTTTCATTTTGGAAGAGAATTTCTGTATTAATGCCACTTCTGGGGTTAACAAAAGATCACATCCGATAACAGTTATTGAGATGGATATTGTGTTCCTCCAGCAGCTTCAAGATTGTATGCAGATGGCCTGTGTGAGCACCCCAATTACGTCATAATGGCACCAGCTGTACAAAGCCACAAATTGTGTAATTAAAGAGCCTGGACCAGCCAATTCACTTGGGAAGACTGGTCTACTCTACCTGGAGTCTGGAAGAGCCACCTGAAATTCAGGAATCTCCCAAAGAATACCCAAGTATGACTTCAAATACTCTCTGCCATTTTCCCTGCTCCCTGCATCCTCCTAATCCCAGGCATTGGGCCTTGTTCACCTTTTCTTTGCTAGGTGTACATATATTATTCCTTTATGAGCATTCTATATACCAGTGATGGCTAACCTTGACACTCCAGCTTTTGTTGAACTACACATCCCAGCATTCCCTGCTCCAGTTTTACTATTGGGCCATACTGATACAGGGCATGCTGGTATGTGTAGTTATTATTATTATTATTATAATTTTATTTATAAGGCGCCACAAGTGTTTCGCAGCGCCGTACAAAGGAACAATACAGGGAGACAAAGCTTGGCATAACATTGAATAAATAACAAAAATACAGTACAAATAAAGAGCACCACAGTTCAATACACATTACAGCTTAAATGTAAGTAGTGAGGACTCAATCAACATACAACTAGAGGCTTGATGCCAATGATGGAGATGAGTATGCGGACAAAGATGGTCACTGGGTGTTGGAGTATAGGAGAGCTGTGAGTGAAATGTGAAGAGAAGTGGGCTTTGACAACAGGAGGGAAGAGGAGTTTACAATCTAGTAAGAAGGGGAAACAGACAGATTACAAGAGGTGCACGCGAGTGGGTGGTGGTTAGATAGCAGGATGTAAAAAGGCAAGGGGTCGGAGAACCAGCTGGTTTATGCAGTGGAAGGGTATGCTTTGATAAATAGGTGAGTTTTAAGTGCCCGTTTGAAGCTTTGGAAGGTCGGGGAGAGTCTAATGGAGCGAGGGAGTGCGTTCCACTGAAGGGGTGCAGCACGGGCAAAGTCCTGTACTCTAGCATGGGAAGCAGTGATCAGGGTGGAGGAGAGACGACAGTCGTCAGCCAACCGTAGAGGGCGGGAGGGTGTAGTTCAACAACAACTGGAGCGTCAAGGTTAGCCATCACTGCTATATACAGTAGTATGTCTCCCAATTTCCCTTGGCTGATCCTCTATTACTAAATGTACAAGACCTAGGTCAACCATGAACTGGATTAAGAAATGGAGACTGCTGTAGGTGAAAATGATGACTTGCACGGATTTAGAGGTTCAGTATAGGGTTTGGTATTGGGATCCCGGCGATTGGTATGCTGGTGGTCAGAAGATGATAGTGGCAGCGCAATTTTCAGGATCCCAACACCTAGTAAGTATTATAACCCACCCCTTAAACCCTATCCCTCGATCTCAACCATAGCCCCCAACAGAATAATCCTAACCCTCCCCCTTAGTATCTAACTCTAAAGGTGCCCACACACTAGAACGATTTTTTTTTGCCGATTGACCGATTTTTGATAATCGGTCCAAAATCAGACGATATCAGTCGTATGTGCACTCCAGCAGATCTTTTGTTAAATCTTCTGATCTTACATGCTACATGAAAGATCAGAAGATTTAGCAAAAGATCTATAGGAACGCACATTGGATCTTAAGAGAAATCTTTGGTAAATATGTGCGCTTGCCTGAAATCTTTTGATTTACGCACACATCTTAAGATCGCAGATCTTTCAAGTGTTTGGGCACCTTAAGTATGGAAACTCTTCAAGAACTTTACAGAAGCTGTAAAGGGGGTGGACTAAAGCCAGCCATACATCTACAGATCGATTGTCAGATTGGGCTGGTTGGAACAAAATTCGGGTAATGGTTGAGAGCAAATGACAGTTGACCATTTGCTTTGAAATGCTGGAAAACTGGAAAACTGCCATTCAGATACTACCTGATTTTTGTTCCAACCAGCCCAATCTGACAATCGATCTGTAGATGTATGGCCAGCTTCACAGCTGAAAGCAATATGTGCTCAAGGAGAGATAGAAAATGAATAAAGGTGTCTGGGGAGGATCTGGAAAAAGCTAGAGGAGCAGTTGGTACTACATGCTGTGAGAGATGGAGGAGGCTGAGAGCGAGCTCCATGAGAAATGCATGCAGAGGCAAGGGTGGAGTAGAACTGTCAGAAGACCCAGCACTCAAGTAACTGCAGGAGTCATGTACACCTAATACCCTCTATAGTAAAATATAATCTTCCAATACTGGCAGGTAACAAAAACACCTAAACTGAGGTGATACAGTGCTCACCTTCACTATTAGTGTAGAATAAGTGAAGGAACTTACTTCATGTCAGGTTGTTACTTCAATTATAGACTTTTACTGGTGGCTCGGCTATTGCAATAGAGGAACCTTGATAAGGATCAAGAGATTCAAGCAGTGTTTAATCCTGAGAGCACTGTGACATAATAAATGCTCGCTCAGAGCAGTGTGTATAGCAGCCTAATGATCATGATCTCCAGATGCTATTGGGAACTGTACATTTATAGAGACATAACACCATCTAGTAGCCCTGGCCAGACTAGGGGGGAGATTCTCTAAAGAAGAAATGCAATAAAAATCCCGTTATCTGGGTTTTTTCCAGCATTTCTGTATGCTCTATGGCCCCTCCGCAGTGGCAGCTGTTGAAGCCTATGGGCTTCTTACTACAGCGGTCGCCGTCACTCTGCGCATGCGCAGACGGACTCCCGGGTCTGTCCCTTGCGTTAATAACCGCATATGTTAGAGCATATGGGGTTATTAATAATGCGATGCCCGGCGATACAGGGCAGCGGATGTTAGAACATCCCGCCCATAGAGAGTTCATTTGTTCAATGAATTTCTCTTCTTCAGTAAAAGCATCTGTAGATTTTTGTCATTTTTCTATTATGTATGCCACAGGATCATTGCAAACTCCTCTTACTAGTGGATTGACTTTGGATATTTTCCTAATTAGATATTATTCAAGGGAAGTGTCTCACTGTGTGATTGTCTCATAATAACATATTCACTAAAGGCAAAATGTAATAGGGTCCGATCTTTTGTAATGTGTGAAAAAAGGCCAAAAGTGCACATTTACTGATAATCGCACATGTAGTAGTGTGCGATTTGTGTCTGCCCGCCCAACCCCCCCCCCTTCCTCCCTTGAGCATAACCAGCCCAAGGCTCTTTGAGCCGGTCGTGTTTTCCCAAATACAGGAGAAAAAAGTGATGGGGTTCCCCTGTATTTAAGAAGCCATCACCGGGCTCTTGGACTGGTAATGGTTCCAAACATATTGGGGACAAAAAATGTATTTGGGAACTAGCACTGGGATCCAACACCCAGCAGGGTAATGCCACAGCTGGGGAACACTTTTTATGCAAGGTCACACGGCCGTCACATCGCCCCTGGATGGGGACCATTCTTGTTTGGATGACTGAGAGATTACCTAATCTCAGGACACAAGGTGACCATACACGGTGCGACAGGGCAGTGCGATGAGGTGCGCGCTCCCGTGCACATCCCATTACACAGCACATAAAGGAGGTTATTCTGATTGGAGCGGCCAAACGTGCGTACGTTCGCCATTACCGCACGCTAGCCGTACGCGGCCGTTAGGGTTAGGTCCACCCACAAATCAGCCGCTTACGTACGGGCAGAAATACCGTAGAAGGGGAGTGGCGTACAGATGAGCGTACGGCAACGTACGCGGACGGCCCAGCCCTTACACTCCGACAACTGGCGTACAACTAAGCGTGCGGCGCCGTTTACGGACGTCTCTCGTCCGTCTTCCCAACGACTTCTTGCGGAGATCTGAGCGTACGCCAGCTTGCACGGACGGGTCCCTATTGTTTTCAATGGAAAACTCAGCTTTTGTCACCGCTCGTGAGAGTGAGCGTACGTCCGTGCACGCTGGCATACCCTTCACATATATGGACCTGCAAATCTTGCCTCTCAACTACTAATCTGACAATTGATTAATTAATCTATTTGTTATTCAATTATTGTTTTCTATTAACTCAATTGTCTACCTTAATAAAGACCTAATAAAACTACATTTGAACCCTCATTACATGTATATTTGTTATGTTCTAATGTGGCATTTTAATCACTATCTATGTGTCCCCATATTGCTGTTACTTTTACATCAAGTTATGTTGGTGTTTCTGTATATGTACTAAATTATGTCCATAATTACTTTGTCCACAATGTGTAACATGTATACCTACCCTGATGTTATGTGTGATGTTTTAATCTAACAACATTAAACATGCATGCATTTTCACTATGTGTTATTTTACTCAAAAGCACACACATTCACACATCAATCATTACCCCTCACCTCAAATTACAAGTATAACGTACAGTACACATCTGTATGTACCTACCCTTACAAGCCCTCTAACATATTTATTAGTAAAAACACAGGCAATTTATAACCGAATCGAAACTTTTATTTGTAACAAACATAATAAGGGGGGGGGGGATAAAAATAAATTAAATGAGGGCCTCCAGTTGCCCAAAAAGAATAAATAAATAGAGGAGGGTCAGGAACATTTCCCTCATGATTCTGGCGACCTCCTCCTGGTGCTGTTCAGTGTCTGTAGTGAAGGGATAAAAAAAAAAAATAATATATAACATACACAAATGTTTGTTGTATTTGTACATAATAAAAAGTTCAGAGTTATGTGTGAAGGCCACATACATTTGTAAACTACATTAAAGATGGGTCTGCTGTAAACACAGTACTAAAAAATAATATGTTAACACACACATACTGTACATAGTAAATAACATTAATTCAATTACTCCTTCATCAATGAATGTATGCTGTATCCCAATTGGTACTTTGGTTTTGGGGGACTGTCCTCTAACCTCACAATTAGCCTGTGCTATTTAAGGGTTATGACATTGTTGTGGCTTAAGCACTCCTTAGTATTTTAAATTTAGGACATTGCTGTACAAATTATAGGCCTACAGCTATGTTTGTAAAGCATGCATCCGCATGGCCTCACACACTATTACCAAAACAATCTCTACATTTAAGTTGCACCAGTGGCAGATTAAGCCTTTGGGGGGCCCGGTGTACTTTAGAGCGGGGGGCCCCCTTGCACTTGTCATTACTGGCCGCACACTGCATGGGCGAATATTATACTGTCAAAACACAGAGTAAAGGCAGAATAAACTTGGTCAATGGTTACCTGCAGGGGATATATATATATATATATATATATATATATATATATATATATATATATATACACACACCACATGAAAAGCCTGTGTTTGTCCCTCTGCCCCTTACTCTGGAGGAGACCTCACAGTCCTAGTGCTGCCTCTGATTAAAGACCCTCCTATGACTAAGCTGCTGCTGCTGTTCTCCATGGACCTGAGAAGCATGTAATGAGCTCCACCAATCAGAGCTCAGCACAAACTTCTCAGCCTCTGTCCTCTGGTGCAAAGTGTCATGGGACTTAGTCAACTCCCAGAAATGCACTGCACACTTGTGCAATCAGTGTGCCTTGGCTCCCGATGCTCAGCACCATAAATCATTGTCACATTGGCAGATAGGTGAAGCTGCAGCACTACCCCACCCATGCACAAAACATTTAGCTAAAAAAAAAAAAACATAACTTAAACATTTTATTTTTAAAAAATACATGACAACCACAGGGGGCCCCTAGCTAGAGGGGGGCCCAGGGGCACTGACCCCTTGCGCCTCCATTATAATCCGGCCCTGTGTTGCACATCATGCTGGGAACTGGAGTTACCCAACACCTGGAGCCACATAACTACCACACCACTAATGTCGGATATCTCATTGGATGTACTGTTATGTCAATTATTCAAGGGGTGAGGCATGGCCACACTCAAAAAAACCACCAAGGGGAGCCTTGTTCCTGGAGAAGGACAGGACACACCTCATGGTCGGCCTGCAGTGATATGTTGCAACTAATGTTGATGTTGGATACACATATGTGGTTGTTGTGATTGTTTATGTGTAGAAATGTGTAGGTCAACATTAGACACATTATTTACTTACGGCTACTTGAGCCATCCTGGTTGCCGCTGGTTGGCTGTGCAGTGGTTGGGGGGGTCAGGAGCAAAGGGGATGGTCCTGGAGTTTGGACCGAGGTAGTGGGTGTGAGTGGGGAGTGGAGAGGTTTGGGGGTGGGTGGTGGAGAGGTGTAGGGGGGTAGGAAATGGGGTGGGGAGGGGGGGGTGGGGGTTGGGGAGGGGGGGGGGGGTTGTGGAGGGGGTGGGGGTTGTGGAGGGGGAAGGGGATGGGGAAATTGTGTGGGTCCAAGCTGCACCCAGTGTCTCCAGTGTTGGGGAGGGGGAGGGGGTGTGGGTTGGGGAGGGGGTTGTGGAGGGGGTGGGGGTTGTGGAGGGGGTGGGGGTTGTGGAGGGGGTGGGGGTTGTGGAGGGGGAAGGGGATGGGGAAATTGTGTGGGTCCAAACTGCACCCAGTGTCTCCTCTTCTTCCTCCTCCTCTTCTTCCTCCTCCTCTTCTTCCTCCTCCTCCTCTTCCTCCTCCTCTTTCTTCTCCTCCTCCTCCTCCTCTTCCTCCTCCTCTTCTTCCTCCTTCTCCTCTTCCTCCTCCTCTTCTTCCTCCTCCTCCTCTTCCTCCTCCAGGGCTGCCTGGTCCCGGGCTGCCTGGTCCTGGGCTGCCTGCTCCCGGGCTTCCATGCGTGCCCTTGCCCGTGCTGAAATGTTCATGTTGATGGCATAGAAATCGAAGATTGGGTTTCATAAAAAAGGGGGAAAGAAAAATTCACATTAGTCATGCTCATAACCTTCAAAATTATCATTGCTGTGATATTTCAGACATTTATCATGCAAACTATTTGATATCCTACACCCAAAAACTGATCAACTACTTAAACCCCCCCTATACACCCCCTATACACCCCCTATACACCCATATACACCCATATACCCCCCATATACACCCATATACACCCATATACCCCCCATATACACCCATATACACCCCCATACACCCATATACACCCATATACACCCATATACACCCATATACCCCCCATATACACCCATATACACCCCCCATACACCCATATACACCCATATACACCCCCATATACCCCCATATACACCCCATATACCCCCCATATACCCCCCATATACACCCCCATATACCCCCATATACACCCCATATACCCCCCATATACACCCCCATATACCCCCATATACACCCCATATACCCCCCATATACCCCCCATATACACCCCCATATACACCCCCATACTCAGGAACATATTTATAAAAAGTACACAAAACATTGCTAAAAAACGCTGACATACTAGTAATCAAAACTTACATCGGGCAATATGGCGGCGAAGGCTGCTGAGAAGAACCGGCTGCCGCCGGCGCAGGTCTGACCAGCGCCGCTCAACCTGCCCCAGGCTTCTGCGGACGCCGGTCGTAGAGAAGATCAGGCGGCGGGCAGCAGTATACGCCCGCCGCTTGTCGGCATTGCTAACATATGGGCCCCTGGGCCCCAGGTGACGGTCCATAACGTCGACCAGGGCCAACAGCTCAGGGGTGGAAAAGGGCCTAGCACGATTAGACGTGATAGTGGCAATGGCGCAGTTATTAATTGCAGGTACATATATCACTTTTGGTGCTTGCTGATTGGTCGAAAAAATTGTTTGTTTGGTATTAACTTTATTAATCCCTCTTACAGTAACAAACTGGATGCGAATAGAAACTTACGCGGACCGTTCCGATATACACACACCACAACCAACAGCATGCATTCAATGAAGAGAGAAGTACTGTATTTACAGTGTGCGGAAAATAATACACGCAACCCTCTACTTATAACTACGCTGCTTAAAGGGGGCACGATGCACCGATATGCATGGAGAGGAGTACTGTATATACAGTAGGCGGAAAATAATACACGCAACCCTCTACTTATAACTACGCTGCCTAAAGGGCCACAATGCAACATGTTGCTGTATGACAATTTCATCCACATTACATATGTAAGGAAAGCATTATAACGTGATGTTTTGAAATGTGACTCACAAAGCATACACGAACTCCAACAGATACCAGCTGACAACACTCGTCATTGGAATGACAGGTGCCCACATTTCACGATGTAGCACAATGCTCCACAACCTGTGTATGTGCATATACAGGTGTTTGATCAGGTGCGTTGAGACCTGCGTAATTTAAGCGGGAATTATCGGCAGGAAATATCGGCGTAAATTTGCATCTATATTGCGTGGAAAAATATACGCCCCCTTGTTCATGGTGGGAAATTAACATATAAATATTCAGTCAGATGCAGGCCACAATTGCTGCAAACATGTCTGACTCTGACGATTCAGCAGCAGAGGACGCTCTGCAGAGAGCTACAGCACAATCCCTGCTTGATGCACTGAACAAGAGGGAACAGGAGCGGAGAAGGAGGGCCCAAGAGAGGAGTAGCCTGCAAGATCAAGCGGGCCCCTCAGTAACAGGCCCTGGTGAACCTCCACCAGCTCCACAAGGGCCAAGCAACCAGCCAGAACAAGAGGTTGCATCTCTCCAAACAGGTGTGACCCAGCAGGTGCATGGTGAGAGAACTGGGGCCACCAGAAAACGTGCTGCAACATCTAGGGTGATGACTGAGCAGGATACCACCACCAGAAAGAGAAACCCTGCATTTGTAGAGGCCGAAATGCGAATTCTAGTGCCCAGGGCACGCGAATGGATTGAATTGGCAACCAGGAAGCCGGGTGCCAGTGCAAGGAGAAACCTTTGGGACAAGATCACAGAGGAAGTGAACCAGGTGGCACCAGTGGTCAGAACTTGGGACGCGGTGAAAAAAAAGGTTAGTGTGTTTGTCAGGGCAATTTTTCAGCAGTCTCCAGCAGGAACTGAGGCCCTTATTCTAGTTCACTCTTTCTGCCCAAATATTTCTTAGATGGACAAAACCATATGCACTGCAGGTGAGGCAGGTGTTACTTGTGCAGAGATAATCAGATTTGGGTGGGGTTTTACACCTGCCTCACCTGCAGTGCACATGGTTTTGTCCATCAAAGAAATATTTGGGCAGAAAGAGTGAACTAGAATAAGGGCCTCAGTTCCTGCTGGAGACTGCTGAAAAATTGCCCTGGTCTTTGTCCCCCTGATAATGTCATATGTGTGTACATATGTTACATGTATGTTTTGAGACTAATAGAAAGGTGTGTTTGTAGATAGTGCTACACTTCAATGTCACATGTGAACACAACCATGTCTAATAACCCACATTGATATATGAAACATGCACCATTGGTGTGATGTGAGGTTATGGGCACAGTTCTGCTCATGTGAAGTATGTGATGGGACAAGAGAAAGTGTGTTTTTGAAAGAGTTGTTGTAACATGTTCCATATGATGCTACTGAAACAAGAATGAGCAAACTGTGCACATGTAGCTGGTGAGAAACTACACATCCCAGTATGCCATTCCATAGTTAAATTACTCCATAATAACCACATTGTCAAGCTATGGTGGAATGTGTAGTTTCACACCAGGTGGAGGTGCCTAATTTGGCCATGGATGATGTCATTTCTGCATAGTGATGTATGTATGTGCATTTAGTGGCCTAATGAATGAGATGAGACACTGAAATGCCTCCTAATTGAGACATGAATGTGTGTGTGGGACACATATGGCAAAAAAACATAAGATCACCCACACTAGGAAATGTCACGTAGCTAGGGGTACCACATAGTCCCTTTAATTCCGGACACATATTAATTACACAGGTTCTGTGGCTGGCTGACTTCAAGACTCCACTTCACCTAATTTTAAACTGCCACAGAACCTGTGTAAGTAACATGTGTCCGGAATTAAAGGGACTAGGTGGTAACCCTACACGTAGCACAGTGGTGCACATATCTCATGGTGATATTTGTATTTTTAAACTTGTAGGTGGACTGACTTCAAAAGTGCACTGAAGAGGAAGATGACTGACCGGTACAACCACAGCATGTCCACCGGGAGAGGTCCTATGCCTGACCATTTGGAGTATACCCCCCTGGAGCTGGACTCCTGTGACGTGATTGATGTGGGGGAGATCAGGGGGATCTCCAATATGGACAGTGAGCTCCCGGCGGAGGTCTTTGCTGCTGCTTTTGATGGTAAGTCACAGTAATGCATTGTATTTAGAAAGATATTTTTTATTGCGTATGTGATGGTGACATTGTTTTCAATTCTTATCCTAGCAGAAGCAGAAAGCCAGGATGTACCGGCAGCATCTTCCTCTGCAGAGCCACAGGTGGAGCAAGTGGTCCAGCCTCCACCAAGACGTCGCCCCCAGCCCCAGCCACAGGAGACATGGAATGAGAGCCTGTTGGTGACGCTGGACAGGATCGAGCAGCAAGGGGTGGATGCTGCGATCCGTCAGCAGCAGGTGGCGGATTTTCTGGCGGAGTGGAAGGCCACAAACCAGCTGCAGGTTGAGGCCTTGAACCGCATTAATGAAACTCTGGCGGCTGGCATAGTAAGCATTGGCCAACACCTCAGCCGCCAGAATGAACTTCTTGCGGAGCAGCTGTCCACCGCCAGGTCCCTAAGGGACAATCCCCCATCTGCTGCCCCACCCCAAGCTGCTCCCCAACCTTCCACCTCGGCTGACCCTCCTGTGTCGACTAGGGGAAGACGCCGAAAGCCAGCTGAGCCAAAGGCCCCTGTCCCCAAGGCCCCATCTAAAAGGGGCAAAAAAGGGCCCAAATGAGACCTGGTTCACTTCCTCTGTGGTTGGAGGCCAAAGGTTTAAATTGCACTGGACATCCGCTTCCTGAGTTGGCCATCGATCCATTTGCGTGCCATGGGCATGAAAGTTCGTATTTTGACCTCTACAAATGCAGGATATTTTTTTTTGGTGGTGTGTATCTTGCTTAGTATTCACCCTGGTTGTTGCAGTACGTATTCTGGTGTCCCCATTTCTTTCACCATTGCATTTGCAGGGTAACACATGTTTGGAGATATGCAACCTCTTGTTCTGGCTGTTTTCTTATTTGTGTGTCTATTTTATTTGTTTATTTGATTTCTCACATTAAAGTGTCAAGCTGTGATGCTGAACAGCAAATAAATTTATTTTACAAATTAAATCTAAATTGTGGTATGTGTCATTTCTTGTGTGAAACAAATACTAGATTTATGTGTACTTACTGACCAGGGTATTTTTGAACATTTGTTGAAGTGTGGTCGAAGTTTCCCATGTGTAACCCTCTCCATGGCCATTCCCATGTTCCTATCCAACTTTTCCCTGCTAATTAGTTTGTGTCAGCACATGTGCAGAGCAACTTAATAGGTGAGAAAGCAGTTTGTGTGCAGGTGAGGTAGCTCCTACAGTAGTAGGTAAAAGCAGGTCCAGAACAATGCTTTCCTCATGGAGTGGGTGAGGCAGACAAACAAGGGTGAAAAGGTACATTTGTGTAGGAATGCATATGTGTCCTCCCTAAAAAAAGATGTGTGAATGGGCCAAACATGATAAATTAGCTTGTGAACAAACATGCATAACTTTTTAAATATATATGATTTGACAGTGTCATAAGCAGATGTAGGAATTCTTTGTTAGAGAGATGAGAGTGCAATAATGTGATTGGTGGCATCTTACATCCAGAGTGTAGTCAAATCCAAATCATAGCAGATGAGATAGTGGTACAGGTCATTATTTTGGGTACTATACAAAGATTGTGTGGAAAATAGTGGTCATGGGCTTAAAACATTGCTGAAACATCCTTTGTAGGTGTTAGATGTGGTTTATGTTATTGTATCCTAAATACAAAACCTAGAGTGAACACGTTGACACATGTCGACTTGTGTAGATTGAGTGTGCTACTGCGTAAAGTCTATGAAAGCACGTAGTGAATGTGTCTAACTGTTTAGCAAATACCTACCTTAGCGTATAAAAAGATTCTTACCTTAAATTAAACAAACCTTTAAATGTGGAGAAGTATAGAAACATAAGCTTCCAATGTGTTTGCGTGCTGTATGTGTGGCTTGCAGGTAGTGAAATCATGGTTTGGACTTAATAGACTGCAGCATTGCTTATTACATTCAGGTGTATGTGTTTGAGTAGTAATCAGCGTTAATTAGCCAACTCAGGCGCACGCTGGCATGCGGTATCTGTAGGGGTGGTTTGAGCTGGCGGTTGGCGGCCGCCTGTTTGGTGTCCGAAATGAACGGTGCCTTAGTCGATCGTGCGGTAGTAGCACCGCTCATTTTTGGTGCACACCCCCGTGTACGCCCATATTTACGCCCATTTTCCCTCATTATTTCGGCCGCTCCCATCAACACGCCCCTATGCCGCCCCATTACCCGTACACTCGCGTACAGGTTTTTTCGCACGTTGAGACACCGGCCGTAAGCGTTGTGGAGTGTTCGCGCCGGCGCATTAGCGTATCTGCACATGTGCAGATCATGAAAAACCCCGGGACGTACGCGTACGGCCCGGCCGCTCCAACCAGAATAAGGCCCATAGTATCTGTAGCCCATGCTTTTAGTACTAGATTGCATCGTATCTAGAACAAAACATACGCTGCTGTAGCACAATGTATCCTTTTTGTATTAGATACAATGTAATCTAGAACTAAAAGCACGGAGTTCATCGCATCGTGTATGGGCACCTTAAGGGATGAGAGGATGAGGAATCTTATAAAGTCTGAATGAACCTTGTTGTAAGAACTACTGTATGGGAATCATCTTTCAATGTATGCAATTTAGAATAGTATGAAGCAATTACATTAGCTATATCTAAGCTTATAGATTTTGCATTCCCATTTCTTAGTTTATTTCTCACTTCTTGTCTCTGGAGCTTTCAGTTCGCACTTTCTATTACTGCAATGTAGAATTTCTGATGAAAGCAGGAGAGTGGTGACTAAATTTGGGCCATTGATAATATTTGTAATTGTTTCCTAGAACTTGAAGAGTTCTATTGCAATGTAATTCTGCTGGTCCATGTTATTATGGATCATGTTTGTGTTCTACAAAGTTTTTTTAGACTTTAGAAGGTTTTACTTCAAACTACGGGCCTGATTCAGACCTGATTGCTAGGCTGCGTATGTTCAATCATTTGATGGTCGCTGAACATAGAATGATTTCTTCAGCCTTCGCTATGAAAAGTCAGTCCATAATTACTTTTCAGATGCTAGCAGTGCTGACATCATGTGACATCAGCTGCCCCTTCCCCCGAGCAGGTATCGCCATGCCCAGAAAACACTGTGCGTTCTCCTGCTCTTCCCTCCCCTCTTCAAGAGGGTTTGCGTACATCGCTATTGTGTGAAGCACTCGCATATCACCGGCTGCCTCCTGGCTTCAAAGCTAGTGCTAGTACTTAATGACAGGTCACTAAATTACACTGTCATAGGAATGGGTCTAGGATCACAAAATGGCTACCTCCACGCTGGCTCTGTACAAAGCGTTACTGAGCTAAAAATAAACATAGTTACATAGTAGTTAAGGCTGAATAAAGACTCACGTCCATCCAGTTCAACCTTGGTGTATTAGCTTCCTCCCTTGTTATACATAGTGTATTTGTACCCCTGTATGTTTTTAACCAATAGATGTTTGTCCAACCTTATTTTAAATGTGTTTATTGTGTCAGCCGACACCACCTCACCAGGAAGAGAGTTCCATAGTTTGGCTGCCCTGACTGTAAAAAAATTTTTTTGTCTAATGGAACAGAATCTTCTTTCCTCTAATCTAAACTCGTGACCCCTTGTCCTTGAGTTATATATTAGTACATGTTTAGCATGTCCCCCCTTAAACATCTCTTTTCTAGCATAAACAATCCTAAAGGGTTCAATCTATCTTCATAACTTAAATTCTCCATTCCCTTTATTAGCTTTGTTGCTCTTCTTTGTCCTTTTTCCAGTTCTATGATGTCCTTTTTATATTGCGGGGCCCAGAATTGTACTCCATATTCTAGAGTGGTTCTCAACCTTTTCCAGCCTACTGCCCCCTTTGGTTAATGGCCAGTTGTCCAGTACCCCCTAACTATATTTCGTACCCCCCCCCCCCCCCTTCCCATTTACAAGGTGGGACGTTTTTGTTAGCTGAAACGTCAAAAGTGAGCGCAAAGCCTGTTTAATTCTAACCACTATTTTGATAACTCAGACCTAAGACCGTCAGAATTTCAAATTGTGTTCACTGGAGACAACCTTTAATTTTTAACCTCTTTAAAACATATAAATAAGTAAAAGAGTAGAACATTATTTCCAAATCACGAATAATCACAGTATATTTGTCAAGAGGGTAAAATATTTGTAACTCTTTACCAAAAACAATTATGTACTTTGTAACTAAGACGTGAATAGCGTGAACGAGTCAGTATTGTTAATGGCTGCCTTGAGCTTGATGAGAGGACACAATTTTTTCAATATCTGGTTCTAGTTTGACCATTCAGTAGCATGTTACTCCACAGCATACAAGTCATGCCCAGATGTACATTACCTCAATACGTCCAGCGGGACCCTGACACTGCCCCGTTACAAGTCCCTAGCCCAGTGGTTCCCAAACTGTGTGCCTAGGCACCCTGGGGTGCCTCAGGACACTTGCAGGGGTGCCTTGGGTTGGTGGACCAGGATCAATTCATATTATTTATGGTCAATGTACCAGGCAAAACCAGTACTTGTGGCTGCCAATCATAATATATGTGGACAAACAGAAGCAAATCCTGTCCCTCACCAGATAGCTGTGACATATAAACACAATGCACTTAATTTAAAAAAAAAATCTGAATTTCTCGATAAGAAACATTTGGCCTAGGGGTGCCTTGAAAATATTTTGATGCTCTAGGGTGCCGTGATTCAAAAAAGTTTGGGAACCACTGCCCTAGCCACTGGCCAGCTTGTCTGGCGTCAGAGGTGAAGTGTGGTTGAGCTAAAGGATGATCCCTGTGGGTATGGGTAAAAACTGGACCAGGACAAGACCCCCGGACCACCGGACTGGACTTCAAACTCTGCATTTTGGAGCTTGTAGCATCCGGTCTGGGGGGTGTTCTGTCTGGGAGTGTCCTGTCCAGGGAAGGGGGGGCTGCCTGTGACAGCTGTCACCAGGGAGAGGAGGAGGGGGAGAATTAAAGAAAAAAGCAGGGAGGCGCCATGCTGAAAAAAGGCGCTGTCTCCCTCCCTGCTCTGCTAAAGCTGCCTTAGCCCTCATTGTCACTGCCTCCTGCACGCCGCCCGCAGCGCCTGTCTGACAGCGGGGGGCGGCAGTAGAAAGAGCTGCTCCCTGCACCACGCACACACTGTCCTCCTCCTGCAACCTGCCCCCTTTTCCTCACGGACACCTGTCTGTGAATGCCTGGATGACATGTCATGTCCGGATCCGCCCCCTACCCATTGCTCCCTGCGCCTAACAGGGAGCAGCGCCGCCCTTCCTTCCCTCTTCTCAGTGTGCTGTGCCAGTGCCACTGCCAGTCCTCAACACTCCACCCCCTCTATCTCCTCCCCTCTTCTTCCATCTCTGTCTTCTTTCCCCTCCTTTCCCCCTCAGTCATGAGAGGGGTATAATGGCATCCTGAGCATCCTGGCTACGCAGACAGAAGAGGAGGGACTGCACAAGAGTTAAACAGCAAAAGAACAGTGAGTCTTGTATTATACATGTTTATAACAATTTTTAAAAAAAATTATAGATTTTTTTAATATTAAATTTAGACGCTTTTTAAATAATGGGCTGGGTTATGTGCCTAAAGGTGGTCATACACGCTGCGTGCGATGCGATGTGCGCTTCTGTGGGCATTGCATCGCACAGTACAAAAAGTATGTGCTGCACATACTTTTTGTACTGCTTTTGGATCGCTTCGCACACACATTGCATGCATGCTGTGCGATGCAATCTAGCACATAACGTATGCGATTCTCGCAGTGTGTATGGGCACTTTTCATGCCTGCAACATTTTGAGGACACAGCACTGAGATGGTGTATGCATACATGTACATGCACCCGAGATCCTCCATTGGATGGCATGTTGCATATGCTCCCAAAATCTGGCTGCAGCTTATTGCAATGGCAATGTGAAAGGGCGCAAAATTTATGGTTTGCAGGAGGGCGCCGGACACCCTAGCACCGGCCCTGCCTGTATGGTCTGGGCATCTAGCAAAAACCGGACGGTCCGGACCACACCACACGGGAGGCTGTAATCTCCCCTTCCCCATGTCCCTGGTGAAAGCTATCACAGGGACCCCCCGGACAAGACACCCCCCGGACCGGACACTACAAGCTACGGACTGCAGATTTTGATGTCCAGTCCGGCGGTCTGGGGTCTAGTCCAGGTCCGGTTTTTACATAGTCCCGATCCCAGCTTCCACCTAATTGCTCAGCCAGGTCAGCTCTGTCATCACCAGACTCCAGAGTGTGTTGACCCCTTAGTTACTGGTCTGACTCCTCCAGCAAATCACCAGCCCTATCACACTATATACACACACACACACATATACTGTATACACACACAAATACATACATACATATACACAAGGTAAACATGTACATAGCATAGACACACACAGTATACATGCACACAGTATACACACCCAGGCAGTATACATGCACACAACATACACAAACACACATATATACCCAGTATGCATGCACACAGTATACATGCACACAAAATATACACAGGGCCGCCGAGAGGGGGGAGAGAAGGTACTAATTACCCAGGCCCAGGCTTGCTGGAGGGGCAAAGCAGGGGCCCTGGTCCCACCACCACCCCCCCCCCCCATACCTTCCCCCTCCCCAGGCAACAGCAGCGCACACCTACAGAATGTGCTGTGCTGACAGCATGACAGCAGGCTCAGCATCAGCGTCTCACTGACAGCTTATGCTGAGCCTGCTGTCACCACAGCACATGCTGTAGGTGTGTGCCGCTGCTGCTGCTGAGGTGGTGGTGGGGGGGGGGGGGCGGGATTACTTAAGAGTGTTTTTTCACCCACCTTAAACATTTTGGGGGCGTGACCTAATCGTGGAAGATGGCCACACCTCAGTCAATTAGGCCACGACCCCAAAATTTTACGAGGGCCCGGCATTCCTCTTGGCTGCCCTGAATATACATGCACAAAGCATACCCCTGAAAATATGTAACACCCACCTGGCTGCTGCAGAGTCACTGGGAATGCCTCTTCCAGCTCTGTAACTGTTTCAAAGCTCCATATTAACTTTGACTTTTGATCTGCCTGAGAGGAGCTGTGTGATGCTGCTACTGCTCCCCCTACAGGCAGCCCACAGCCACACAGCCAGCTTCTTTTCGGCGGGTGCCAGACGGGTTCCCGACAGTCGGGATCCCGACAGTCATTTACCCGACATCAGGATCCCGACTGTCAAAACGCAGACAGTGCCCAACGACCACCCACTATTTTCCCTCGTGGGGGTCCACGACCCCCATAGAGGGAGAATAGAATAGGTGGCTCGCGTCGCGAGCCACCGTGCCCGCAGTGTGGCGTGCGCAGTGAGCCCGCAAGGGGCTTTTTTGTGCTCACCATGCTGTCTGACTCCGGGCAGTCGGGATCCCGACGTCGGGATAATGACTGTCGGAGTCACATACCACACCCTTCTCGGCAGCCATGTACGGAGGAAGAAACCCTGCCTAAGCTCTCTGATGGATGCGCTGCCCTCTATAGTCCTGCAAAACGTCCACCGCCCCCTTTTTTTCACTGCCCCCCTGGAAATCAAGAATGTCCACCAGGGGGCACTACCGCCCAGGTTGAGAACTACTGGTCTAACCAATGCTTTGTACAGTGGCATAATTACGTTTGAGTTCCTACACTCCATACCCCGTTTTATGTATGCTAGTATCCTGTTCACTTTTTTGTTGCTGCTTTTTTTTATCCTGACTCCAAACTAATAGCACTCACAAAAACATTGCAAGATCATGTCTGCACTAAGGAAATGGGATTGTCACATACCAGAAACATCAGACAGGTGCTTTTTCATTTTCATCACAATGCCTATCTGAATATCTGATAAAGGATTAAAACATTGTCTTTCTAACTAAACACAATTTTTTCCTCTTTGATGTTATAATTATGTGTTGAAGTGATTTTGTTACTGTCTCCGGCTGCGTACGTTTATTTTATCTACTCTGGGCAAAAAAAAGCTGGGACTTAGAGCAATTATCTTGTTAGAATTTCTTTTTTTAAATAATTTTTTGACATGCATGGTATGAAGTGGAAGAACAATTGTTTACTGTTTAGCTCAGCACGAGACAGCATTATAATTTATCCTTTTGCATTGCTAACATCACAATGTTATTTTTTTGTCTTGTTGGAAGTCTCTCTTCAGTTTTCTTTATTTCAGCCAACATGCCATTTTTATCCCAGTGAAAGATAGGCAGAAGCTTTGATGTACAGAGCGCTTCAGCCAGCACTTACAGCCTTACTTAATATGATTGTGAGCCTCTTTTTCACTGCAGTGAAACACCCTCGTTTTAGTCAAGACTGCTGTACCTCAAACCAGCAACTTATTTTATTTATTAACAGTTTCTTATATAGCGCAGCATATTCCGTTGCGCTTTACAATGGAGACAGTGATACAACAAACTGGGTATTTACAGACAGTCAAAGGTATGAGGGCCCTGCTCACAAGCTTACAATCTATAGGCATTGATACACAAGGATACATATTCTTTAATGAAGAAAGTCCACCAGAATGCAAAGATTCCTGGTGTGCTGTAAGATACGGTAACCCAGTAGTATGGCCATGGGTCAGGAGGATGGAAAATGTGAAGAAAATAGTGGATGTGTGTAGACTGTACAGTGGGGATGTAATTAGATAGGGACAGTATATGAAGGTTAAGTGGCTGGTTCTGGAATTTGATAAGCTTGCCTGAAGAGATGAGTTTTCAGGGAATGCTTGTAGGTTTGAAGACTGGAGGAGAGTCTTATTGTGCGTGGGAGGGCATTCACAGAGTGGGTGCAGCCCGAAGAAAGTCCTGCAGTCGGGAATGGGAGCGAGTAATGAGTGTGGATGAGAGACGCAGATCTTGTGTGGAGCGTAGAGGTCGGGTTGGAAGATATTTTGAGATAACAGAAGAGATGTATTTTGGTGTAGTTTGGTTTATGGCTTTGTGTGTAAGTAAAAGGATTTTGTATTGAATACGGTAGAATACAGGTAACCAATGAAGTGACTGACAGAGTAGCTTTGCAGATGATAAACATCTGGCTAGGAAGATTAGCCCCACAGCTGCATTCATGATGGACTGTAGTGGTGAGAGTCTGTATTGGGGAAGGCCAATAAGGAGACTATTGCATTAATCAATGTGTGTGATCATGAGAGCAGGGATTAGAGATTTTGCAGTGTTTTATGTAAGGTAATGGCGAATTTTTAATATGTTTTTTAGGTGCATGTGGTATGATTTCCAGACAAATTAAATGTGGGGAACAAACCAAAGTTCAGAGTCAAGGATAACACCTAGGCAGCGAGCTTGAGAGGTAGGAGTGATTGTCATATTCTCAACAGCAACGGAGATATCAGGTTAACTACTATTTATATATGATATATATGCAGGGGCGGATCCAGGAGAAAATGACAGGGGGGGCACCAAGATAGGGGAGGGGGAGGGGTGTTAGTGGTGCCAGTGTGCACGCTGAGGAGGAAGGTAGGGAGGACAGAGAGAGGGCGGGAATGGGCTAAAAAATTAGGCCCTGGCATTAAAAGTACACAGGCCCAAATTGGCGTCAATACTGAAGGATGCAGTTGTGCGCACGCCAAAGGTGGAAAAGGGGGTGTGGCCTTGAGTGTTGTGTACCACACCATATACCACATCTACACATTATGCAACAAAATAGTAGACCCCCATTATACTTGCCCCTTACACATTATGCAAAACTAATTGAGCCAAAATTCACATAATGCCACATGATTTGCGGCAAAATTCACATAATACTACACAGGTTATGTAAAAATTGACAAAGGGCTACACAAAAAACGACATTGCGCGCCGTAGGTGCACCAAATTTTTTTTACCATAATGCCCATTACAAGTTAAGCCACAGACCATAGGTGTTTGGCATACGTATTATGCCAAACACCGTAATGCCTATTACAAATTATGCTACATAAGTGCTGCTTACCTACATGCTCGTTGCCAGGGGTTCCATGCTTGTTGTCATGTGGGGTTCCATGCCTGTTGCCAAGTGGGGTTCTACAGGAATTACAACAAAACGTAAACGGCGCTAATGGTCTGTAACCCAAGTATCTGAATGAATTTAAAATTATTTATTTTTCACAATAATAAAAGGTTATTATTTCAACATTACCACCGGCCGGTGAGACAATCTCATACAATTTGTAAAATACAATCATCTATTGACTAAGAAAGTCATAGAAATAAAAAAACAAGCAATAAAATAAAATATGTAAAATATAAGATCAATTTATGCACTACAGCAACACAACTTGATAAAAAGGCTGGCGAAACCTCCAATAATGCTTTCAATTTGATTTTGGCAACACATACTGGGTTAAGTTCTTTGTTAGTATAGCCACATAAATTGCCTCTTGGAGCGGCTATTTGGATTTAAACCCACACTTGTGTGGAAGCGCCCAGGTTAGCAGTGTCAAGCAATAGGTTAATATTTGTAACTTGTAAGCAGGTTAGTAATTGCAGCTTGTAGGTAGATAAAGCATCACACATGCAGGTCACTCAGGTTACTTTAGTACAATTGTCAAGTCTGAATGCACTCAGTAACACTCATTCGTGCAGTGCTGTGAACATGGACTTTCCTTTGTGCTTATGCTCCGTTTTATGGAGACTATAGCTTTGTAATCCACTTTTGGGTGACTAATGCACGCCTGGAGCGGGTCCCCGGCTGCTGGTCTTACCGATGGTGCAGCCTTCTCAAGGACTCCCAGCTCCGGCTTCTGTCTCCCAGGCTCCGGTGGTTGATGCGACAGGCAGTAATTTGATGACGTGTTTCCCCGCCTCTGCTCGTGAGCGGCTTCATCAGCCGCTCCAAGAGGCAATTTATGTGGCTATCTTAAACAAAGAACTTAACCCAGTGTGTGTTGCCAAAATCAAATTGAAAGCATTATTGGAGGTTTCGCCAGCCACTATATCAAGTTGTGTTGCTGTAGTGCATAAATTGATCTTATATTTTACATATTTTATTTTATTGCTTGTTTTTTTATTTCTATGACTTTCTTAGTCAATAGATGATTGTATTTTACATATTGTATGAGATTGTCTCACCGGGGGCGGTGGTAATGTTGAAATAATAACATTTTATTATCGTGAAAAATAAATAATTTTAAATTCATTCAGATGCTTGGGTTACAGTCCATTAGCGCAGTTTACGTTTTGTTGTTGTTTTTGGTCTAAAATAAAGGGTTGAGTATCCCTTTTAAACGGCAGCTGGTACTGTAGCTAGTGCCCTGCGCTTGGTTAAACCACCCATTCTTTTGTTCTACAGGAATTAGTTGCCACCCGCCGCCGCCTGAAAGAATTCACAGCCGGGCAGATTGTCCTGCTGCCCGGCTGTATACATGTGCATCAGGCTCAGCTGTGCAGCAGCCCCTAGGTCCCGACCGGGTGGCTCTCGAGTCCCGGCTATTTTAAAGCGTATCTATCTCGCGCTGACGCTGTCGCTTGACGGGACCGCAGCCAATCAGGAGCCACCACTCCTGATTGGCTGCTGGACCGCGAGCAAGCTCTGATTGGCTCGCGGTCCTGACAGGCTGCCGCGGCAGCGCGAGCCGCGAGCTAAGCTTTAAAATAGCCGGGACTCGAGAGCCGCCAAAGACTGAGCCTGACGCACAGCACACTGTATACAGCCGGGCAGCAGGACAATCTGCCCGGCTGTTAATTCTTTGCGGCGGCGGGCGGCATTTAAAGTGAAAAAAAAATTGGTACGTGTCCTCGGACCTTTCATAACCTCACTATCCACATGGGCGTGGAGTCGATTTTAGATAGCGTGGCGAGCGCAGCGAGCCACCGAGCCTGAAGTGTGACGAGCGCAGCAAGCCCCGCGAGGGGACGCGGAATACATGTAAAGTAATCCGGGTCTGCTCGCCACGCTTTGGGCTCGGTATCTAAAATCAACCCCACGCCGACATGGATAGTGGCGGTATGAAAAGGTACCCCTGCGCTCGCCGCGCTTCGGGTTGGCGTTGATAGTGGGGGTGGCGTTGACAATGGGGGTGCATTTAACATTGTAAGCACCCATTAGGGTGCTTGTACAATTAAAAATCGCATGCGATGCAATGCAATTGCATAAGAAGTACTGCAATCAAAATCGGGGGCGCCGTGCTAGGAAACAAGTACCGGGTCATGTCATTATGTTGGGGGTGAGTCACACACAGTTGATGCAGTAACCACATAAAATTGCATTCTTATACAGGTGGCTCTACTGTCATCCAGCTTAGCACAAGAAGCCCTTGTAGCAACTTCTATATCTGCAGAAGGACAAACAGGGAACATTTACAGATGTTTCCAGGTCCAGCTAGCCTACTTTTGTCTTAAACAGCCCTTCTGATTGTTTTCATTAAAATGCATATTATTCACAAAACAGAGTTAAAATGATGCACTGGCATCTTCTGCTGATTAAAATGATATGTGGCATGACTATATTCTGTGTGCAACTGTTGCTGTAACTGCATATGAAATGCTTTGTTAGTGTTTTCATGGAAAAAGTAACACACAAAGAGGACCAGCACAACATCACAGTCATTCGGCACTCAGGCATTATGTATAACGCATCATGTATTGCATGAAGGATAGATGGAGCTCCACCCCAAGTCCCTGATTGGCCCACATTCCATTCAATAGGAATGCAGAGATGACCGCTTTGGGGGAAACCATTGATGTTTCCTTAGTAGATGTGTTTGTAACATCAATGTTGTCCATTGATGGTGATCATTGACAGAAAAGCCACCTTGTTCCTCGCTTTTAGTAGTTTTTTGGACAAGGCCTTCATTGTGACAGGGTCAAGAAAGGGAGTGGCCTATCTCCTCTCCTCTGGCTGGACCACCTCGGATCCCTGCTATGTTAGAGCCATCAGCCAACTGCAGCATGATGTTGCTGCTCTCTGTATTTAAAAAAAATGTCAGACATGACTGTGGAGGCACGGGCCCATGTATCCCCCCTTCTGGATCTAGCACTGGGCAGGAGGGACACAAAACAGAAGCCAACCAGATAACCAGCATGTATTCAGCAACACAGACATTGGAAGAGATCCGATGCTACTGGGAAAGTCTAATGTTGGACTCATATGCCCTTTTTGGGTCACTAAGTTAATAAAGCCTTAGGATTCATGAAGAATTCTTTGTATATCCATTGCCAGATAGTCAAACTTCAGAAAGTAATAATGGTTTAGCAGTCGTGAGTGGCTTAAATAAATGCTTTTAGCATGGTGTGTTATTATGTTAATTTGCTATTTTCATGCCTTGTTTTTCATTAAACTATTTTGCTTCAGCTTACATTATAAGATTAGAAAGAGGGGATCTTGCAGGTGCTCCCACCAGCGCTTGTCACTAGGCACCACCAGATTACATTCTCTGCTGCTTGAATGTAGGAATATGCCATCCGCGGCAGTTTATTGTGTGTAAGTCTCATAAAAATGTGTGTAGCCTTAGGTTAGAACTATGTGAATAAAACATGGGTATTTACAATAATCTCATTTCACCAAAGGCACCTGCCATTTACTTCATCTGCTTACAGTTCTCCATATTATTATGAAATGTAATTTGTCCATAATTAGGATTACGCATGTCAAGGCGATAATAGGTCATACTTATTAGTTATTTAAGTACCCTACATTACATAATAATATTATAAAAATATTCAAGATATATGCAAAACCGGTATCTAATCCTTTTCTGTAAGCACTAAATACCTAACAGCTTTTGGGATATATTTGTGTACACATACATATATAAACTACAATAGTGTTTGAAGGCAGGTATATTTGCCCCAGGTTTATAACGTACATATTTTATAAAAGTGTTTAAATTTGTGTTATTATCAGTTTTTGGGCTTTTAGTAAAAGCTGGCTAAAAGTTCCTGGGTTATGGATGGAGAGTGAGGGTGAGCTCCGCCCATTGGGCCCAGTTCAGGACTTAGGGCATTAAGCCTCAAAGCAGTCTAATTAGTGATTGAACCTGCAGGAGTGTGCTAATAGGCTGTTAAGCTGTGTACACACAGTGCAATATATAGTTCAGTGTCTCCTTTTCATCAGCGGCCAGAGCCGGGGGAGCTGCAGAGGGAAACATTAGGAGCAATGGTGTAAATTCATCCCAGTTGCCCGGAGGCAAGATATACAGTATATTGGTGCCCCCTATATATATATAAGCCAGAAAGAACGTCACTCCAGGACTTTGTAGGTGAAGAAAAACCTTTTACTGTTTCGGGCCGAGGCCCGTCTTCAGGACAGGACAGGTTCATGTCCTGAAGACGGGCCTCGGCCCGAAACGCCGTAGGCATAAAACAGTAAAAGGTTTTTCTTCACCTACAAAGTCCCGGAGTGACTTCCTTTCTGGCTTCATTTACACAACAGAGGATTTCCCCTGTTTGGACAGGTACCCGGGCAGGCTATTTAACATACTTGAGCTAATAGCTCCCTGGTAGCACCCAGCGATTTATCGCTGCAGCAAAAACAAATCGCTGGAAATATAGTCGCTCAGCGACCATATTGCCAGCGAAATTGCACCGTGTGTACGCAGCTTTAGCCTGACCAATCTGTAGCCGCACATCCGCCCGTCCCTCCGTTGCTGCTTCCCTTCTGAGGGGTGGAGAGCGCATCATCGGAACGTGCCCACCCCGCACACAATGTAAAGCGGACAGCTGGGCAGAGAGCACTGGGCTGCCCGGCTGTATACTGAAAGCAGGCCCGCCGCTGTTTTTAATGCTTCCTCTGGACCGGGAGCCAATGGAAGCTCGCGATCCGGCAGCCAATCAGGAGTGGTTGGCAGTGCAGCGTTTACTCACACACTAAGCAGCAAAAGAATGCTGCTTAGCGAATGAGTCTGAATCAGTCCTAAAGATTTTGTGGACTTAAATGGCATACTTCTGCCTGGAAAAAAAGTACAATTGTTTCTAAAATGTCACAACATTTCTAAGCATATTCCAACACAACAAAATTCAAAACAATTCACTAACATCAAATGTAGACAGAATATAACAAAAAAAGATTTTTCTGAAATGCATCCCTTGAACTAGATGTACTGTAGATGTTCCAGAAGTTTTCAGATGGAGTGATGGATGTGATCAACCTCAAAGTGTCAGAGTCCTTGTTAGGATGACTCAAACCATTTGAAAAAGTAAATAGAAATAACCAATGTGATGTAACAAGACCAAAATATAAGGTTAAAGGTGTTCTGTAAGTTAAACACAGTGTGCAAGTTTCATGCATAAACCATGCTTGAAGCTGGCACTGTCTTCAAGTGTTACTTCCACCATAGTGTGAACAGGAATTGGGTCAATTGACCCAGGGTACCGGTTCACACTGCGCTACCCAGGTCCAACCCAGGATTAACACTTCTTTTGGAATTAGGGTTACCACCTCATCCCTTTATTCCGGACACATATTAATTACGCAGGGTCTGTGGCAGTTTAAAACCAGGTGAAATGGAGTCTTGAAGTCAGCCAGCCACAGAACCTGTGTAATTAATATGTGTCCCCGAATTAAAGGAATGAGGTGGTAACCCTAGTTGGAATGCCTGGTTGCTGGACCCAGGAAATTTAAAATGGTGCTTTTACACCACACCTAAACCTGGGTCTCACTCTCTCATGCAATGTTCTCTGTATTAAACATTATTGCTGGGGATATGCCTTCCCCTTATTTACTGACTGGGGTAATAGTCTTCCAAATTCTAGGAAGCCTTATCTATGCAGTAATGATCAAGGGGTACATGTACAGCCCAATCTTCACTATCGCCATCACATCCCGCATGCAATACAATTGTAAATGGTTTATTTAATTAACTAAATCTTTTTAACTTTTTCAATTTGTTTCTATTTTTACAATTTTTGTTTTTTTTTATGAAATATGCACTGAAAGCAAAAACTATTATCCCAGTGCACAGCTGTGATATGTCACCTGTGCGTAGTGGATTCCTATTGGCCTAGAATAGGTGAGCTTAGGCTTGTCTCCGCAACACCACGGAGGTGAGCATCACGCAGACTACCACAGTTTCAATCTCATTTAATGACAAACAGCGGTAATAGAAAATGTTCGATCGCTGCTATACACAGCAACAGAAAATCTCTTCTACTGCATGTCTGCTCTTTATGAAATACCAGGAAAACAACTAAAATATTGTTTTTTCTTTATTTTGATGAGGATGGCCCTTTAAGAATAAGTTAGGTAAACGAATGTTATTCAAACTTGCAAAAATTGTCAGTAATTATGCATTGAGACTCAGTGATCGTTAACTCCCTGCAAGCTTTGTTCTTCTCAATTCCACTCAATTGTAATGATCCCTGTCATAAACTGAATATAAATTTCAGCAAAATTATGCAAAAATGTGCTTAAACCATACAACATTGACTAAGCTTCCTCTGCCTCTATTTCTAAGCTTTCTTGGCTGCAGGGTATAGTGCATGATTGAAGCAAATATCTTCTCGGTAAATGTTTGCGATCACAAGACACAGTGGAAAGGGGTGTGCATACATTGAGTAGCATGCAGAAGTACATTATTCTAGCTGAGCTAATTTGTGCTATTCACTGAAATATAATAAAGGTGATCTTGCAGTCTCCATAGGAGTGCTGGAAAGACCTAGGTCTTTGTATAACAAAGGGTGAACATAGCTCCATGGCTAAAACTCTGAGGTACTGAAACATTCAAATCTTCTAACTGCTGGGTTGTAAAATAAACCTATGCAACACAGACCATTTGTCACAGCTGGTGGGCAGAATGCGATGTTGTCTGATGCTAATAACAGTACTTATCATTACCGCTCATGTCCAAGCTTCTTCTTCGCTTTTTTTTTGTAAACATAAAAAAATGTAACCACTCTATTTAATCCACAAAACATAAATGAAGTGTGATTTGTACTACAATGAAGTATAAAGAGAATTGGTTGGCACTTGAATGAATTCTGCTTCTTGCAATCAAAGAAAATTGTATTAATTCTAATAGCGTTTGAAGAACTAGTGAGACATTTACTTGTCTTTGTATCAATAGTTTTTCCATGCATACATTTGCTTTAACCTGAGGATTATTTCATTATCTGATGTTCTGTTTAGTTACCGAATTCCCATTTTGCTAATGTGTGTGCACTCGTACTGTTGGCCGTCTATGCACTGTTTGAATTGTCCAGATATTTACAATCTGTTATGGCAGGTTCCTGCTAGATATGAATGAAATGATAATTGACATGAATACTTTGAATTAATGTAACTCTGCCAATTTGTATGCTAGGGATGACATTCTTTTGTGCTTACACAGGAATAGGTCTTTCAGTGCTCTGCTAGACGTACCAATGGCAAAGGGCTGCTTGAAGTTATTGGTGGGAGGCGATTTCCCTTTGCCAAACACAAAGGGTGGTTCCTACGGTGGGATGTGTTCAGTGTCTCACTGTGGGACTGCCAACGTTCACAATAGTGATGCCGGCATCTCAACTACCACCAGGAGACCAACGCTGGATTGCCAACATCAACAAGAATGCTGGAATCCAGACTTCCGGGTTGCCGAACTAGTAAGGTATGGGTAAACACCGGACCCGGAAACGACCCCGGAGTGCCGGACCGGACATCAAACTCTGCATTCCAGAGCTTGTAGTGTCCGGTGAGGGTATGCCTGTGACCGCTGTCACCAGGGAGAGAGTAAAGCCTCCCTGTATGGTCCGGGCATGTAGCAAAAACTGGAATGGTCCAAAACACAGAGGGAGCCTGTAATCTCCCCTTCCCAGTGTCCCTGTTGAAAGCTATAACATGCATCCATTCCCCCCCCCCCCCGGACACGACCCCCCCCCCCCCCCCCCCCGGAATGCACATTGATGTCTGGGGTTCTGGGGTACTGTCCAGGTCTGGTTTTTACTTAGTCCTGAACTAGTATGTGGGGTGGGTTAGGCCAGAGAGGGAGCGGGGTTACGTTTAGACACTTTGGGCTAGGCTGTGCCGGGGGGGGGGGGGGGTAGTGAAGATATGGTTAGGCTATGGGGAGGGAGGGTTAGGTACTTAAAAGAGAGGGTTACGATTAGGCTGCAGGGAGGAAGGGAGGGCTGGGGTTAGTGAGGGAAGGAGAAAGGTAAGTATACTTACCTGACACCTATTGGGATTCTCTCAATTGGGATGCCGATATTGTTTTTAAACCGCCAGCATCCCCACTGCCAGTCATCCATATTCACTGTAGGACTGGGGCAAGAAAGGCCAACCTGGAGAATGCAGCAGTAGGTGCCATGATTAGTAGTGTGGCCAGTCTCCAGAGAGGATGTGGCTAGACACAACATTGGGTTGCCTAAACATTAGTAAGTGTATTGGCCGGGCCCCTTGCTAAATATTTTTTGGCATGCATGAATGTAACAGATTGATAACAATAATGCACTGTATAAATACACCACAATCCAGTGGTATAAAGTAACATATGACTAAAAGTATGATTGAAATACACAGTCTGGAACTTGATCCCTAGAGGAGGAGGTGGGGTTTTCCCCTGTACCCCTGTGGGCCAGTCCAACCCTGTCCGTATGTGTACTGTGTGTAAAAAAAAAATTATGGCCAGGGCAGTTAAATTTTGGAACTTTCTTCCTGGTGAGGTGGTGTCGGCAGACACAAAAAATACATTTAATATAAGTTTGGACAAACATCGATTGATTAAAAACATCCAGGGGTACTAACAACAATCACAATCTGTCTTTAAAGATATCAGAATACACTACGTATAATAAGGGATGAAGCTGATAGACCATACACGCTAACCAAGGTTGGACTCGATGGGCGCAAGTCTTTATTCAGACTTAACTCCTATGTAACTACAGTATGTATCACACATCCCGGAGGAGAGTCTAGGGGTGTCCACATTTACTATGTGGGAGTCTGACATTTCTCACACTGTGTTAACCCTAGAACACATACAGTGGTAATAAAATACCTCTAACAAAACTAAATCTACGAACCGGAATGCCCCTTCCGATACCCTTTCCTTTTCCCCCCCTTTTTTTTTTTCTCCTCTCTTCCCCCCCCCCCCCCCATACCAGTTTTTGCATATTCTATTAAGCTAATGTACTGCTCTTCAATTGTCAAATTTACAATGGAATTATATTGTGTTTGCTACACCTAAAACAATAAAAATCTATTTGCATTAAAATACCTCTAACAAACTTCAAATTACTGCTTGCAAAAAAATTATGTATGTGCTCTAGGGTTAATAGAGAAGCCTCTTCCACCATTTCTGCATCATCTGCACATGTGGGAGGCAGTACAAGTAAATATTGTGATAAGGACATAATAGAAATTGAGGGGGCTTGTGTGGAAGTGGAACAAGATGAGAGGGATACTGTATATATGTACCACTACTATCTGACACTGAGGATGAGGATGTTGATTATGTTGTATGTGTAAGTCAGCCACCAATGGTTGCAATTCTTGCCCTTGATAAAAATAAAGTAATTCTGATGCCCGGGCATAACACAAAAAAAATCCTGACAATATTTGTAAATGCATATGTTCCATTTGTGAGGCCAGAGTTAGCAGAGGTAGGGATGTTGGTCATTTAGGTACCTACTCTATCTTACATAATTTGCGGAGAGTTCAATTAATTTATTTTACATGATATATATATATATATATATATATATATATATATATATATGTGTGTGTCATTAACACTCATCATCAACTTCCTCATTATTGATCAGAGGTAGTCCTTCAAAAAATGTGTTTTTTTTGGGGTCCAAACAAAGCAAGCACTTAAACCATACTTGCCTACCTGACCCTCTCCTTGCGGGAGAAAATGCTCGGTTTCTGGACTTCCCTGGTAATGTATGATTGCCATTACCTGTGGGGAGCTAGGTAAAGGTTTTTCACCACAGGTGATGTCAATCATAAATTACCAGGGAAATCCAGGAACAGGGCATTTTCTTCCGCAAGGAGAGGGTCAGGTAGGCAAGTTTGACTTAAACCACTAAAGAGGCAGTCTCTATAGCTAAAGTGCTTGCTGTAGATGTCCTTTTTAACCCCTTCCTGACACAGCCAGTTTTTGCCTTCCTGACAGAGCCCTTTTTTTCAAATCTGACATGTATCACTTAAGTGGGGATAACTTTTTTTTGCTTTTACTTATCCCAGTGATTTTGAGATTGTTTTCTCGTGACACATTGTACTTCAAATTAGTGGTAAATTTGGGTCGATACAGTCTGTGTTTTTTTGTGAAAAATACCAAAATGTCGTAAAAAAATGGAAAATTTATCAATTTGCAAAATGTTAAATTTTCTGCTTGTGAGACAAATAATCATACCACTCAAAATAGTTAATAACTAACATAGACCATATGTCTACTTTATGTTTCCATCATTATTTCAACTTCCTTTTAATTTTTTTGGACACTAGGAGGCTTACAATATGAATAGCAAATTCTCAAATTTTCAAGAAAATTTCAAACACTGATTTTTTTAGGGACCAGTTCAGTTCTGATGTGACTTTGAGGGACTTGTATGTGAGACACCCCCATAAATGATGCCATTTCAAAAACTGCACCCCTCACAGTATTCAAAACAGCATTTTGGAAGTTTGTTAACCCTTTAGGTGTTTCACAGGAATTAAAACAAAGTGTAGGTGAAATTTCAAAATTTCATTTTTTTTGCAGATTTGCAATTTTAATACATTTTTCTAAGGAACACAGTAGATTTTACTAGAGAAATGTGACTAAAAATTGATTCCCCCAATTCTTTTGTTTTCATAAATATCCTATATGTGGCCCTAGTGTGCACGTTGACCAAACCACAGGCTTCATAATAGAAGGAGCACCTACTTGATTTTGGAGCCTCCTTTTTATGAGATTATTTTTTAGGCACCATGTAGGTTTCTAGGCACCATAAGATGCTAAAATTTAGGAACCCCCCCACAAGTGACCCCATTTTGCAAACTACACCCCTCAGAAAATTCATCTAGGGGTATAGTGTACATTTCAAACCCCCAGGGGTTTCACCAATTGTGGAACAACTGGGCAGTGAAAATGAAAAATTACATTTTTTTACACAAAAATGCAGTTCTGGCTCAAAATTTTTCATTTTCACAAGGAATGAAGGAGACAAAGCACCCCAAAATCTGTGCCCCAATTTCTCCCGAGTACGGCAATGCCTCACATGTGACCAAAAAATACCATTTGGGTGCATGGCAGGACTCAGAAGGGAAGGAGTGATTTTTGGATTTTGCAGCTCAGATTCTGGTGGAATGTTGGTGGGTGCTATGTCGCATTAGCAAGACCCCCCAAGCACCAATACAGTGGAACCCCCCCCCCACAAGTGACCCCATTTTGCAAACTTCACCCCTCAGGGAATTCATCTAGGGGTATAGTGTACATTTCAAACCCCCAGGGGTTTCACCAATTTTGATACAACTGGGCTGTGCAAATGAAAAATTACATTTTTTACACAAAAATGCAGTTCTGGCTCAAAATTTTTCATTTTCACAAGGAATGAAGGAGAAAAAGCACCCCAAAATCTGTGCCCCAATTTCTCCCGAGTACAACAATGTCTCACATGTGACCAAAAAATACCATTTGGGTGCATGGCAGGACTCAGAAGGGAAGGAGTGATTTTTGGATTTTGCAGCTCAGATTCTGGTGGAATGTTGGTGGGTGCTATGTCGCATTAGCAAGACCCCCCAAGCACCAATACAGTGGAACCCCCCCACAAGTGACCCCATTTTGCAAACTACACCCCTCACGGAATTCATCTAGGGGTATAGTGTACATTTCAAACCCCCAGGGGTTTCACCAATTTTGATACAACTGGGCTGTGCAAATGAAAAATTACATTTTTTACACAAAAATGCAGTTCTGGCTCAAAACTTTTCATTTTCACAAGGAATGAAGGAGAAAAAGCACCCCAAAATCTATGCCCCAATTTCTCCCGAGTACGGCAATGTCTCACATGTGACCAAAAAATACCATTTGGGTGCATGGCAGGACTCAGAAGGGAAGGAGTGATTTTTGGATTTTGCAGCTCAGATTCTGGTGGAATGTTGGTGGGTGCTATGTCGCATTAGCAAGACCCCCCAAGCACCAATACAGTGGAACCCCCCCACAAGTGACCCCATTTTGCAAACTACACCCCTCAGGGAATTCATCTAGGGGTATAGTGTACATTTCAAACCCCCAGGGGTTTCACCAATTTTGATACAACTGGGCTGTGCAAATGAAAAATTACATTTTTTACACAAAAATGCAGTTCTGGCTCAAAATTTTTCATTTTCACAAGGAATGAAGGAGAAAAAGCACCCCAAAATCTGTGCCCCAATTTCTCCCGAGTACGGCAATGTCTCACATGTGACCAAAAAATACCATTTGGGTGCATGGCAGGACTCAGAAGGGAAGGAGTGATTTTTGGATTTTGCAGCACAGATTCTGGTGGAATGTTGGTGGGTGCTATGTCGCATTAGCAAGACCCCCAAAGCACCAATACAGTGGAAGCCCCCCACAAGTAACCCCATTTTGCAAACTACACCCCTCAGGGAATTCATCTAGGGGTATAGTGTACATTTCAAACCCCCAGGGGTTTCACCAATTTTGATACAACTGGGCAGTGAAAATGAAAAATTACATTTTTTTACACAGAAATGCAGTTCTGGCTCAAAATTTTTCATTTTCACAAGGCATGAAGGAGACAAAGCACCCCAAAATCTGTGCCCCAATTTCTCCCGAGTACGGCAATGCCTCGTGTGTGACCAAAAAGTGGAAGGACTCAGAAGGGAAGGAGTGATATTTGGATTTTGCAGCACAGATTCTGGTGGAATGTTGGTGGGTGCTATGTCGCATTAGCAAGACCCCCAAAGCACCAATACAGTGGAACCCCCCCACAAGTGACCCCATTTTGCAAACTACACCCCTCAGGGAATTCATCTAGGGGTATAGTGTACATTTCAAACCCCCAGGGGTTTCACCAATTTTGATACAACTGGGCAGTGAAAATGAAAAATTACATTTTTTTACACAAAAATGCAGTTCTGGCTCAAAATTTTTCATTTTCAGAAGGTATGAAGGAGAAAAAGCACCCCAAAATCTGTGCCCCAATTTCTCCCGAGTACGGCAATGCCTCATGTGTGACCAAAAAGTGGCAGGACTCAGAAGGGAAGGAGTGATATTTGGATTTTGCAGCACAGATTCTGGTGGAATGTTGGTGGGTGCTATGTCGCATTAGCAAGACCCCCAAAGCACCAATACAGTGGAACCCCCCCACAAGTGACCCCATTTTGCAAACTACACCCCTCAGGGAATTCATCTAGGGGTATAGTGTACATTTCAAACCCCCAGGGGTTTCACCAATTTTGATACAACTGGGCAGTGAAAATGAAAAATTACATTTTTTTACACAAAAATGCAGTTCTGGCTCAAAATTTTTCATTTTCAGAAGGTATGAAGGAGAAAAAGCACCCCAAAATCTGTGCCCCAATTTCTCCCGAGTATGGCAATGCCTCATATGTGACCAAAAAATACCAGTTGGGTGCATGGCAGGACTCAGAAGGGAAGGAGTGATTTTTGGATTTTGCAGCTCAGATTCTGGTGGAATGAATGGTGGGTGCTATGTGGCATTAGCAAGACCCCCAAAGCACCAATACAGTGGAACCCCCCCACAAGTGACCCCATTTTGCAAACTACACCCCTCAGGGAATTCATCTAGGGGTATAGTGTACATTTCAAACCCCCAGGGGTTTCACCAATTTTGATACAACTGGGCAGTGAAAATTAAAAATTACATTTTTTTACACAAAAATGCAGTTCTGGCTCAAAATTTTTCATTTTCAGAAGGTATGAAGGAGAAAAAGCACCCCAAAATCTGTGCCCCAATTTCTCCCGAGTACGGCAATGCCTCACATGTGACCAAAAAATACCATTTGGGTGCATGGCAGGACTCAGAAGGGAAGGAGTGATTTTTGGATTTTGCAGCTCAGATTCTGGTGGAATGTTGGTGGGTGCTATGTCGCATTAGCAAGACCCCCCAAGCACCAATACAGTGGAACCCCCCCACAAGTGACCCCATTTTGCAAACTACACCCCTCAGGGAATTCATCTAGGGGTATAGTGTACATTTCAAACCCCCAGGGGTTTCACCAATTTTGATACAACTGGGCTGTGCAAATGAAAAATTACATTTTTTACACAAAAATGCAGTTCTGGCTCAAAATTTTTAATTTTCTCAAGGAATGAAGGAGAAAAAGCACCCCAAAATCTGTGCCCCAATTTCTCCCGAGTACGGCAATGTCTCACATGTGACCAAAAAATACCATTTGGGTGCATGGCAGGACTCAGAAGGGAAGGAGTGATTTTTGGATTTTGCAGCTCAGATTCTGGTGGAATGTTGGTGGGTGCTATGTCGCATTAGCAAGACCCCCCAAGCACCAATACAGTGGAACCCCCCCACAAGTGACCCCATTTTGCAAACTACACCCCTCAGGGAATTCATCTAGGGGTATAGTGTACATTTCAAACCCCCAGGGGTTTCACCAATTTTGATACAACTGGGCTGTGCAAATGAAAAATTACATTTTTTACACAAAAATGCAGTTCTGGCTCAAAATTTTTCATTTTCACAAGGAATGAAGGAGAAAAAGCACCCCAAAATCTGTGCCCCAATTTCTCCCGAGTACGGCAATGTCTCACATGTGACCAAAAAATACCATTTGGGTGCATGGCAGGACTCAGAAGGGAAGGAGTGATTTTTGGATTTTGCAGCACAGATTCTGGTGGAATGTTGGTGGGTGCTATGTCGCATTAGCAAGACCCCCAAAGCACCAATACAGTGGAAGCCCCCCACAAGTAACCCCATTTTGCAAACTACACCCCTCAGGGAATTCATCTAGGGGTATAGTGTACATTTCAAACCCCCAGGGGTTTCACCAATTTTGATACAACTGGGCAGTGAAAATGAAAAATTACATTTTTTTACACAAAAATGCAGTTCTGGCTCAAAATTTTTCATTTTCACAAGGCATGAAGGAGACAAAGCACCCCAAAATCTGTGCCCCAATTTCTCCCGAGTACGGCAATGCCTCATGTGTGACCAAAAAGTGGCAGGACTCAGAAGGGAAGGAGTGATATTTGGATTTTGCAGCACAGATTCTGGTGGAATGTTGGTGGGTGCTATGTCGCATTAGCAATACCCCCAAAGCACCAATACAGTGGAACCCCCCCACAAGTGACCCCATTTTGCAAACTACACCCCTCAGGGAATTCATCTAGGGGTATAGTGTACATTTCAAACCCACAGGGGTTTCACCAATTTTGATACAACTGGGCAGTGAAAATGAAAAATTTCATTTTTTTACACAAAAATGCAGTTCTGGCTCAAAATTTTTCATTTTCAGAAGGTATGAAGGAGAAAAAGCACCCCAAGATCTGTGCCCCAATTTCTCCCGAGTATGGCAATGCCTCATATGTGACCAAAAAATACCAGTTGGGTGCATGGCAGGACTCAGAAGGGAAGGAGTGATTTTTGGATTTTGCAGCTCAGATTCTGGTGGAATGAATGGTGGGTGCTATGTGGCATTAGCAAGACCCCCAAAGCACCAATACAGTGGAACCCCCCCACAAGTGACCCCATTTTGCAAACTACACCCCTCAGGGAATTCATCTAGGGGTATAGTGTACATTTCAAACCCCCAGGGGTTTCACCAATTTTGATACAACTGGGCTGTGCAAATGAAAAATTACATTTTTTACACAAAAATGCAGTTCTGGCTCAAAATTTTTCATTTTCACAAGGAATGAAGGAGAAAAAGCACCCCAAAATCTGTGCCCCAATTTCTCCCGAGTACGGCAATGTCTCACATGTGACCAAAAAATACCATTTGGGTGCATGGCAGGACTCAGAAGGGAAGGAGTGATTTTTGGATTTTGCAGCACAGATTCTGGTGGAATGTTGGTGGGTGCTATGTCGCATTAGCAAGACCCCCAAAGCACCAATACAGTGGAAGCCCCCCACAAGTAACCCCATTTTGCAAACTACACCACTCAGGGAATTCATCTAGGGGTATAGTGTACATTTCAAACCCCCAGGGGTTTCACCAATTTTGATACAACTGGGCAGTGAAAATGAAAAATTACATTTTTTTACACAAAAATGCAGTTCTGGCTCAAAATTTTTCATTTTCACAAGGCATGAAGGAGACAAAGCACCCCAAAATCTGTGCCCCAATTTCTCCCGAGTACGGCAATGCCTCATGTGTGACCAAAAAGTGGCAGGACTCAGAAGGGAAGGAGTGATATTTGGATTTTGCAGCACAGATTCTGGTGGAATGTTGGTGGGTGCTATGTCGCATTAGCAATACCCCCAAAGCACCAATACAGTGGAACCCCCCCACAAGTGACCCCATTTTGCAAACTACACCCCTCAGGGAATTCATCTAGGGGTATAGTGTACATTTCAAACCCACAGGGGTTTCACCAATTTTGATACAACTGGGCAGTGAAAATGAAAAATTTCATTTTTTTACACAAAAATGCAGTTCTGGCTCAAAATTTTTCATTTTCAGAAGGTATGAAGGAGAAAAAGCACCCCAAGATCTGTGCCCCAATTTCTCCCGAGTATGGCAATGCCTCATATGTGACCAAAAAATACCAGTTGGGTGCATGGCAGGACTCAGAAGGGAAGGAGTGATTTTTGGATTTTGCAGCTCAGATTCTGGTGGAATGTTGGTGGGTGCTATGTCGCATTAGCAAGACCCCCCAAGCACCAATACAGTGGAACCCCCCCACAAGTGACCCCATTTTGCAAACTACACCCCTCAGGGAATTCATCTAGGGGTATAGTGTACATTTCAAACCCCCAGGGGTTTCACCAATTTTGATACAACTGGGCTGTGCAAATGAAAAATTACATTTTTTACACAAAAATGCAGTTCTGGCTCAAAATTTTTCATTTTCACAAGGAATGAAGGAGAAAAAGCACCCCAAAATCTGTGCCCCAATTTCTCCCGAGTACGGCAATGTCTCACATGTGACCAAAAAATACCATTTGGGTGCATGGCAGGACTCAGAAGGGAAGGAGTGATTTTTGGATTTTGCAGCACAGATTCTGGTGGAATGTTGGTGGGTGCTATGTCGCATTAGCAAGACCCCCAAAGCACCAATACAGTGGAAGCCCCCCACAAGTAACCCCATTTTGCAAACTACACCCCTCAGGGAATTCATCTAGGGGTATAGTGTACATTTCAAACCCCCAGGGGTTTCACCAATTTTGATACAACTGGGCAGTGAAAATGAAAAATTACATTTTTTTACACAAAAATGCAGTTCTGGCTCAAAATTTTTCATTTTCACAAGGCATGAAGGAGACAAAGCACCCCAAAATCTGTGCCCCAATTTCTCCCGAGTACGGCAATGCCTCATGTGTGACCAAAAAGTGGCAGGACTCAGAAGGGAAGGAGTGATATTTGGATTTTGCAGCACAGATTCTGGTGGAATGTTGGTGGGTGCTATGTCGCATTAGCAAGACCCCCAAAGCACCAATACAGTGGAACCCCCCTACAAGTGACCCCATTTTGCAAACTACACCCCTCAGGGAATTCATCTAGGGGTATAGTGTACATTTCAAACCCACAGGGGTTTCACCAATTTTGATACAACTGGGCAGTGAAAATGAAAAATTACATTTTTTTACACAAAAATGCAGTTCTGGCTCAAAATTTTTCATTTTCAGAAGGTATGAAGGAGAAAAAGCACCCCAAAATCTGTGCCCCAATTTCTCCCGAGTACGGCAATGCCTCATGTGTGACCAAAAAGTGGCAGGACTCAGAAGGGAAGGAGTGATATTTGGATTTTGCAGCACAGATTCTGGTGGAATGTTGGTGGGTGCTATGTCGCATTAGCAAGACCCCCAAAGCACCAATACAGTGGAACCCCCCACAAGTGACCCCATTTTGCAAACTACACCCCTCAGGGAATTCATCTAGGGGTATAGTGTACATTTCAAACCCCCAGGGGTTTCACCAATTTTGATACAACTGGGCAGTGAAAATGAAAAATTACATTTTTTTACACAAAAATGCAGTTCTGGCTCAAAATTTTTCATTTTCAGAAGGTATGAAGGAGAAAAAGCACCCCAAAATCTGTGCCCCAATTTCTCCCGAGTATGGCAATGCCTCATATGTGACCAAAAAATACCAGTTGGGTGCATGGCAGGACTCAGAAGGGAAGGAGTGATTTTTGGATTTTGCAGCTCAGATTCTGGTGGAATGAATGGTGGGTGCTATGTGGCATTAGCAAGACCCCCGAAGCACGGTGAAATGATGAACCTAATAATCCATAGATGTGTGGTATATTTTAAAACACTCCTTTATACATAGGCCGGGTTTGTCGGGGCAAGTTTCACAGTGGAAAATAGTTTCCTTTCTTATTCCCTTTTTATAGCAAACTTTGCACCTTTTTTGTGTCCTGCCCTTTCTTGCAGTGGAGGGGATTTCGTTAGGAAAATGCTGCCCTGGTACAATACGGGGGCCAGTACTAGAAGTACTGGGGCCCTCTGCCTGCTGGTTCCCAAATATTAGGCCCTTTATGACTTCCTCTTGAAAGTGCATAAATGTCCCCCTCTGGCTGGTAGAACGGAATAGCACGTAAGCGTTATACAGTGCCATCTGGATGATATACACGGCCAGCTTCTTGTACCAGATTTTTGTTTTCCGCAGGGCACTGTACGGCTTCAGTACCTGATCTGAAAGATCCACTCCGCCCATGTACCTATTGTAATCTAGGATACAATTAGGTTTTGAGGTGTGGGTACTGGTACCTCGTACAGGGATGGAGGTGGTACTGTCTCCATGAATTGTTGTCAGTATAAGGACATCCCTCTTGTCCTTATATTTGACCAACAACATATTTTCGGTGCATATTCCCCTGCTTTCACCCCTTCTCATTACTTGGGCAATGTGCGTTTTTGGGAGGCCTCTTTGGTTCTTACGCACAGTACCGCAAGCTGCTGTACCTCTTGAACCAAGGGCCTTAAACAGGGGGATGCTAGTGTAAAAGTTATCCACATAGAGGTGATAACCTTTATCCAGGAAGGGGTGCACTAAATCCCAGACAATTTTTCCACTAACACCTACGAGGGAGGGGGGGCATTCTGGCGGTTCAATTCTTGAATCCTTCCCTTCATATACCCTAAACCTGTGGGTGTACCCTGAGGTGCTTTCACACAGCTTATACATTTTTATGCCATACCTTGCCCTCTTACTGGGAAGGTACTGGCGGAATTTAACCCTTCCTTTAAAATGTATAAGGGACTCGTCAATACAAATACATTTTTCAGGGATGTACATCTCTGCAAATTTGGCCTAATTTCTGGCTTTTTTACTATGCCCATATGTAACACCAGACCCCAAAACGTCATCATCTCTACTGCATCTACAGGGGTCCACCTAGCAAATGATGACGTGGGGTTTTGAGCAATAAACTGCTGGGCATATAAATTAGTTTGGTCCACCATTAAATTTATAAAATCATCAGAGAAAAATAATTTGAAAAAGTCAATTTCTCTGAGACCTGCTGAATCAAATTGGATTCCTGGGATGGCCAAAAACTCAGGAACCTGGGGCTCAAAATTGTCTGGTGGTGGGGTCCATACGGGATCAATCATTTGGGGGGGGGGTCTCAGCTGCTCTACGGGGGCGTCTTTGAGGGGGTCCCTCATCAGCAGAGGAGGAAGAGGAGCTTAAGGCGAATCCTTCAAATTCCCCGCTTGCATCACTGGCTGTGTCAGAGTCAGAGTCAGAGGCAAGCATGGCATATGCCTCCTCCGCTGAATACATTCTTCTGGATGACTGGGATGACATTTGGGATGACATTTGGGATGACATTTGGGATGCCATTTTTATTTTTGTGTTTCTGTAAGTGTAATGTTTCAACACGTGTATAGTGTAGGGGGGGTACAAACTTTATTTCAACACGGGGGGTATGTAGTGTGTAGTGTGTATGTAGTGCAGAAAAAAAAATACTTTATACAGGAATTTGATCCCAATAAAAAAAAAAAAAGTTGAAGGGGTTAAAAAAAAAAAAAAAAAGGTCCTGCGCCAAAAATTGAGCACAGATGTTGGTCAGTAACGTCTGTCACTGAACAGCGCTCAAAGGCAACAGGAATTTGATAAAAAAAAAAAAATAGATCAACCCTGTGCAGAAAAAGCTGATCAGTGATGTACGTCACTGATCAGCGCACAGTGGCCACAGGACACCCACAAAATCACAGTGTGTGTAAAAAAAAAATTAAAAAAAGACCCCACAGCACCCTCAAAAAAAAAAAAAAAGGTGATCAGTGATGCGACACTGATTACCAGTGAGGGGCAGCAGGTGCACAACCTTTGGTGCAACTGACAGTGCAACTGGCAGCAACTGACAGGTATATATATAAAAAAAAAACCCTGCACCCCCAAAAAGTTGCTGATCAGCACAGATATACTGATCAGCACAAAAGGGGGGGTAGCAGACACAAAATATAGCACTCTCTATCACTATCTCTCTCTCACTATCTATCACTCTCTATCACTCTCTGTCACTCTCTGTCACTATCTGTCCCTATCTCTCACGATCTGTGACTCTATGACACTGCTGCAGCAGCACACACAGAAGTCACAAGATCCAGGAAGTATCCAGCTGCTGGCAGCACGCTACCAGCGGTGATCAGCGGTGATCAGGTAAGTTTCAGGCAAGGATCAGGTATGTATCACGACAGATTGGCACGGTGACCGCTCTGCACGCAATTCCAGACCGGAATGGCGTCTGCAGCGCAGTCACCGTTAGTTTAAATCACGCGCCTTGGCTGTGATTGGTCCGTGGGTCCCACGGACCAATCACAGCCTTGGGGGCAGGTGGGGTGAGGTGTCGTCGTCACCGATGACCTCCTCATGCCCCCTGACGCCCGGCGGTGATTGACACCTGTGTTACCGAGCGTCTGATTCGCCAGTAACACAGGAAAACGCTGTGAATGGCTGTTCACACTGAACAGCCAATCACAGCAATCGCCGACGGGGGGGCGGCATCGCAGCCCCCCCTGGGCATGCAGGGACATGTCTGCTGTCAGGGACAGCAGACATCATCCCTCTGTCACTGCGTCTCGAGACGCAGTGGCACTTTGAAGTCATGACGTATATATACGTCATGTGTCGGGAAGTACATCCCGGCCATGACGTATATATACGTCAAATGTCGGGAAGGGGTTAATATCCAACATAAAGGTGGGAAGGCTCAAGTACAATTCTTTTTGCACCAATTTTAATTTATGCCACTAATGTGTGGCAATGTTTCATAGATGTGTTATGTGTTTGTGCCACTGACCTTTGCCCGGGTAAACTGCCAGCTCGCTGCAGACTTTGGCCTAAACTCCATGAGTAAAATATTTTGAGTTGTGAGGTTGTCAAAGTTGACTGGAAATTAGTGGAAATTAATGTTATTGATGAAATGGAAACAAAATCCCAACCAGCAACATGACCCATTGCAAATATCTATATAAAACTATTACTGAATGAGGAAGAGTGTTATAAGTCCTCCTAACTTTGCTCACTCTGTCGCCACTCAATGGTCCCAATCAGTGCCCTAACATGACATTGCAGATCTTGTTGTGCTGGAAGGGTTATATACTTTTGAGGCTGATTTAGTGGTTTCAGGGTTAGAACACTACAGGTTCCAGGATACCTTTGATATGCTCAATTGCTACTGCAGCTTCCCATGTGACTGTCTAGCGCAGGCATGTCCAACGTTGGCCCTCCAGATGTTGTGAAACTACACATCCCAGCATGCTTTGCAATAGTTTTAGCATTCTCTAATAGCAAAACTGTGGCAAAGCATGCTGGGATGTGTAGTTTCACAACATCTGGAGGGCCAACGTTGGACATGCCTGGTCTAGCATGTCTCCCAAGTGCACCTTTATTATGGTCTCTTCTTTCACCACACAACTCCGGTCAGCTAACTGACAAGGTCAAAGCTATCAAACACAGACCTCCATCCACCTAGAAAGGTCTCCATTATCGCAACATGAATGTTCTGACTCCCATATTCTCCCTGGGGCAGTATATCTAGTTAATATATTGCACAAGACCTTTGCCTAAAAGGGCATTACACACATATTAGATCAATATCTCACAATTACATTGCGGTACAGAGGATAAGCCCTGTGATGTTTTCTTAACAGTAAGTGACTTGGTAATGAGCTCAATAGTGGTTTCTTCTCTACCTAGAGTGTCTTTCAGGGCTCCTACGGCTCAGTACCAGCATGTGTACTGGGGGGTCATGGGTTTTGGAGGCATATTTATAGAAAAATATATATCCTCTACATGTATACATTTTTCTTTTGTCTGAAACTAATAAAAATACTTGATTTAAAAAAAAAAACTATTTTTTTTTTTAACATAACACTGTAAATCTCAGTTTCCAATAATTAATTCTCTGATTCCATGTATGAGATCTCGGAGAAAAGTCTCAATGAGGCTACTAAAATACAACATTTAAGAAGCTGTGGAATGAGTTAGCCATTGTAGCAGAGATCTTGTGTGAAGTATAATAGGATGAGAGATTTAGAAAGTGAGAGAATTGGTAAGAAATCTCCAGCTTTTTTAAAGCGGCAATCATTTTCAATGCAAAATCAAACTGGTTTTGCAGTGTAAATGATTGCGGCTTTAAAAACACTGGTCTATAAACTGTACCTACATCAACATCTTTCGTCCAGGACACTGGGTTCAAGGGAAATTGGTCATCAATGTCTTTCAATGAAATTGGTCAAAGAAAATTGTACAGTGTGTATGCACCTTTAGGCATAGCCATGTATATCTTGAGTTTAAAGTAAGTTATTACCTTAAATGTGATGGGTTTTCGTTTAGCCATCGGAAAGAATGCCCTTGTTAATCAAGTATGCAAAAATCTTGTTCCATCGTTCATTATTCTACTACAGGTCGCTAGTGTTATTGTAACCTCTCAGAAATGTGAACCTACAGTATGGAAGCAAAGGAGTTTGTGTAGCTCACCATGAAATCATTACAAGGGTTAATATTTAGGTGATTTCATACAGCTTGGAAAGCCATACAGAGAGCAGCGACGCCTGGTCTATCAGATTTTACTTAGGAACATAGGATAATTGGAGGTTTGTTTGTATATTTTTTTTCTTCCTTAAACCAATTTCCCTTCGAGATGTTTAGATGTAATTTGATTTGAGTTTTATTGTCAGGAGCTAAGTGGTTTATTCTCACTGCGGCTGTTAGGAAAGTTCTCGTTATGCTTTTTTTTGCTACTTGGGGTTTGTTATTGTGCAGAGAGTGAACACCTTTTGTGGACCAAATGGAACTGGATAGCTATTTGGTGTATTGTAATTCCTTTCAAGTGCACATTAAACATTTTAAAAGACAAACAATAAAACTGGAAGAAACGGCTGAAAATTGGATGTTTCATGGTGCGTAGGAAACTTGTAGTTACCAGAACATGGTCTGGCTCATAGAATCGTATCTTAGCCTTGGTCAGCTGACAGGGAATGCTGGTTCCTGCACAGAAGTGAACAGCTACATCAGGGCTGGATTAAGGTCTGTGGGGGCCCTGGACAGCAAAAAGTGTGCCCCCCCTCCTCCTCACCACCCCCCCCCCTTCTCCACCCCCCCCCCCCCTCTCCTCCTCACCACCACCCACTACTCCCATCAAGTATCAGCATGATACAGGGTGTTACCTGGGCAGCATGGTCCGTGTAGTCGTCTGCGGAGGAAGCCCATTAACGTGCTCCTATCCCAGCACTGGACTTAGTAAAATTCATTCCTGGTCAAGCTCTCTGTATTTCCCTTCCCTGACACTCACACAACCCCGCTCAGCGCCATTGGATAGTGCCGGCCACAAGCAGCCTTCTGATTGGCTGCTGTCCACCATGGCGCTGTAATGGTGGGACACATTGCGGGGCTATGGTCTGTGACCCCCAGGAATTGTCCTTGTACTGGATCACTATCTGGCCACCATCATAGAGGATGGTGGCCAGATAGTGATCCTGGATCAGCTGCCACGATCCTGCTGTGCATGGCTAGCAGGATCGTGGCAGCTGATCCAGGGGCAGATATAGACTTTTCCTGGGGGGGAGGGTGCAGCTTTGGGAGGCAACGGGGTCCGTGTGCCAGATAGGAACTAGTTGACTGTCCAGCCACCACAGGGACCCCCTGCCCGCCCCACACTGCCCGGACCCCGCCTCCTGCCTGCCACCGACCAACCGCCGCCAATGCAGACTGGAGTGTGGGGGCCCCTGATGTGTGGAGGCACGGGGAGACAGCCCCTGCCGCCCCATGGTGGATCCGCCACTGTACTACATGCATTAGAGTAACCCGAATAAGAGGAAAAGGTAGGAACATATTTATAGACTTAAGTAGGGGATATACGATGAAAACCTCATTTTTGAAACAGACATCTCCTTTATTCAAGGCTTTAAGTATTGTACACATTTGTTTGTACCCCCTGCTACTTGGTGGCACCAACTCACAAGTAAAACTTTGGTGAAGGCTAGCCAGTTCACACACAGTGCCCAATAGCCAGGAGAGAGTTACCAAAGCTGTGGAAACAAATTTAAAATTGTACCATGGGAGTTCAGTGAGGATCAAGGTCAATTCAGAAATATCATGGACTTATAGAGCTATTGGGTCATTCCTGGTTGTTCAGTGGAAAAGCTGCAGTTTTGGCTATCCGCTGCACTTCATCACCAGACAATAGCTGCAAGACAATAGCATCAGTGGGTCCTTGAATGGTGCCTATTTGGTTCAAATAAATGTACAAGATGAAATGAAGCCTGGGAATCCTAGATGGCTCCACAATAGAACTTGTGAAACATAGAGACTGTTCGTAGAGTCTGGCTATTATAAATGTGGGGTCGATTTTTGTTTGGTAATGCAGGGAGATCCCAAAGCAAGCACCTCACTTTAGGTGGGGGATGTAATGAAAAACATAATGGAAGCAAGGCAAAGAGCTCCCAGTCCCCCTCTGACAGTACATGTTTGGTACTACTTGACACGATCCTAGTTTGGGGATTCCCAAGATAGGTCAATCTGCGAATCCCAGCCACGTGACCCAGTTACTAAGTACCCCAAGCGTGTGTTTATTTCACCATGATTTTCCGCTTCCCACCAACCAAAGTACCTTTTGGACCTACAGTAGTCCACGACAGCTTTGGTTCTGCCGACACACAAAATTATGAATTACACCAGGGCTGGGCAACACCGGCCCTCCAGATTTTAATGAACTACACATCCCAGCATGCCTTGCATCAGTTTCAGCATGGCCACATAGCAAAACTAATGCAAAGCATCCTGGGATGTGTAGTTCATTAACATCTGGAGGGCCGGTGTTGCCCAGCCCGAAATTACAAGGTAGCGCTCTGGCGAATTCTACAGAGGCTTGGGCTGGATAACAACAGATACCAAAACTAAATTATGATTTTTATTTTAAGTGGAAACACTACAAGGCTTACAGTATATTACAGGGAAAATAGGTCACAGTATATATTGTTAATAGTTAAAAGTCACAGGTAAAACATTCTCCAAGAAAATAAAAATTTGGAAATAAAAACCCACCAATCCGATAAGACAGTGGAATGGAGTCGAATCTCTCCGGGTACTGGAGCATTTTCGAAACAGGTATCAGACCCGTCTCATTCCAAGGATAATGAACCCTTTTTCTTGTGTGTCATGCACTGCAAACTCCCACACAATCACACAGCCCCCACCTCAGGAATCTTCACTGTCACATGGGGTCTCCTGGTGATATACGCAGGGGCTGGATAATTACTTCCCCTTTGTAGCTGAGTAGTTAGCTAACAACAAACAACGTTCTGACACCTAAGGATTTGGGGGGGGGGGGGGATCTACAAATCTACTGTAAGTCACTCTCTGCTGACTTAGATATGCGGCGCGTTGGTAGGGGAAGAGGGCGGGCAGCTGACATCCGGTGACGTCAGCTGCCTGCACCCGGGTCACGGGCGATTCACCATGGGAATGCCCATAATTTTCATGGGGATACCCATGAAACACTGAGCATTCCCTTGGACACGACTCGAGTCTGCGCCTCCACCTGCACTGCTCTGTGTGAACTGCTTGACGACTATACAAGTCGCTGCTTCCGCTCGCACAGATGTCCTGCACATGCACAGAAGCAAATATGCGCACGTACAGTTCATCACCATTGCAAATTGTGTATGATGTTCCCTAATATATATCCATGCCATTAGCTGTGTCTGGGCCACAAAGCCGGGAATATGTCTTATGTGCAGGGATAGTTGGGAGAATCATTCTGCTCCGCTCAGCTTTGCAATAGATGCTCCAAAACTGGTGCAGAATGGATTTCCAAGAATAATGGTGAAGTATAGATTCTATATGCATGCCCGGCTGTGTGTGTTACAGTACTGTAGTGTACAAGGACTTGACACAGTACAGTGCATCAGGTCCTTGTGTATAACACGCTTCCCTGTGTGATGCCTCGGGCCCCACCTCCAAGTCTGCCCACTTCTTCAGTAGAGTCGACTAGTTGCTGCACCATCTCGGCAGCGTGCGAACCCAAGTTTCTTTGCCTGGTTATAGGCTCCTGTTAAGGTATAACCGTCTCTAGTCTAGGGAATAAAAATGTGCACAGACTGTCACTATAACATCATGAAATACTGACACTAATATTTGCCTGGACGTCACATTATCAATGGCTATACTGCAGATGATTGATGGATGATGGATGGTGGTGATGAATGATGGTGATCATCATCATCAAGACTGTGTACTGTACTAGCAGGATAGATCATCAGTTTTCGGGGGTACTGTGTGTATTACAATGATATAAATTCCTTACTTTCAAATCAAGGGGTAATGTCGGCATTTCTAAATATATTTTGGGGTAAAATGTAAAAAATGTGTCTGACCCCTGCTGTAGAGCTTCTTGGGAGAGAATGCTGCCTAGCTGCTCTGATTGTGACTTACACACAATAAGAGCCATATAGTATTCTTTACCTGCCTCCCAGCATGCAGCCAGACAGTGGATGGCTATCAGCATTCTTATTAGTGGATGGAAAGACCTATCCACCTATAAGGGTGTGTCATTCTATACATGCCTCCCAGCCTGCAGCCAGACAGTGGATGGCTATCAGCATTCTTATTAGTGGATGGAAAGACCTATCCACCTATAAGGGTGTGTCATTCTATACATGCCTCCCAGCATGCAGCCAGACAGTGGATGGCTATCAGCATTCTTATTAGTGGATGGAAAGACCTATTCACCTATAAGGGTGTGTCATTCTATACACGCCTCCCAGCCTGCAGCCAGACAGTGGATGGTTGTAAGCATGCTAATTGATGAATGGCTTGAACTATCCACCTATCAGAGTGCTGACAGCCATTCACTTTATGGAAGCATGTAAATAAACAGTGCAAGACGGCAGGAGGGATACAATTATATATTTTTTATAACTTATTCCTGTGAATGAGTGGGTGGATTACAATACTGGTAAGATAGCCCTGAGCAAACACAACCTCTTGGATGGACCAAAACGAGTCACTAGGAAGTGTCTGAGGTTGATCTACTTTTGCCTTTCTAACCCCATTTCCTGCTATCCATCCCACAATGCTATGGGGCTCGCTGTGAGTATTAGATGCACAAAGTCAGTCATCAGAGTCATCAGTGAGATGCTCTCTAGGAGCAAATCGGAACGTATGAGTCAGGCCATCACACCCCACAGCGAGGAGCTCTAGGTCTTGACACCCTGCACAGGATCAATCTCACCAGTTCTCCTTGCACACGACAAAGAAATCTTTCTGACCTTGGAAATAACAAGCCATCTGTTTCTCATTCTGAAACATACTTATTGGACATATAAATGGGGACCATGAGTAAGGAATGGATTTTCTAAGATAAAAAGTATTGTCTTTTCAGAGAAAGCTTACCTACAACCAAGCCATGGAAGTAATGTATTGATTAAAAACTGATCTTTAGGACTTTACAGCAAGAGAGGCAATTTACACTTGCCAGGGAAGAAAATATATTTGTTTTATGCAAAGGGTAAATCTTCAGATCAGACACCTGCAGACACGGCCCTCTTCAAACTCCAGACTCATTTTCCATGAGCTTTAGTAGCAGTCACTAAATTACAGATCAGCAGAGCAGCTTAATCCTCTGCCTGCACTCTCCTGTCCCCGGCTCGCGCTACATGGAGCCTGGACCCATACAGGGACTTTGTTTTCCTTTTTAAATGAAATATGTTCTCAGTTTTCTTGTTGATTAAATCAATCATGTTAATTAACCCTTTTCACCTTTGCGACAACAATATGATGTTCGCAGGATATTTCCCCCACAAAATGCACTTACAGTATTAAAGGGATATGTATACTTAAGGGGAAAAGGGAGGGGGATGGTGACCGGTGCACAAGAGATAACAATTAAATTTATTTATGAAAGGAAATGAGGAGATCCACAGTCGATAATAATTAAAGGGGATAATCAATCTCCCTGTTTCTATCAATTATTCGGGTGGAGGTGCGCCCTGGAGAGTAAATGGGTTACTAAGAAAAAGAAGAAAAAAGACTCTCTCTTTGTTGGGGCACTCTTAGATTACTGAGATTTTAACAGAGATAAAAATTATTATCACATATCTGGAAGTAGGGAAGAACCTACAGACCACTTGCCTGTGTGTGATCCAGAGATAAGAAAAGTAACCGGTTAAAAATACTAGATAACAAGGTTCAGGAAAACAGAGCTACAGTCCCTATGGACGGGGCTGTCTCCAAGTCCTGTTTATGAAAGTATTGTAAATATTAAAATGTAGCTTTTAATGTAAACTCTTTAAAATATACTAGACAAACATATAGACGAAACAAAAACATATATATAAATACACAAACATGTGCAGCAGGTTAATGCAATACAGCACAATCTGAAACCGCTACAGATAACCATGCACAATAGGGCTCATATGTTGTAACTTGGTACAGAAATGGTTGCAACAAAGTTGCTTTATGTCTTAATGGCTTGGTGGGTGAAAAGTACACCCGTCACAGTTACACACAGGAATTGTTCCTTTTCCTGAGTGTGAAGTTAGTACCACAGAGGCCTATAGTTGCAAGGCTGAAGGATTTTTGTATCAATTATTTGGACATTTCGGCATCCATTATTTGGACACTGTCGGCATTTACACAGAGGTTGACAATAAAGATTGTTCCAAAAGGCTGCAATTGGTACAGATGTACAGGTCAATGTATTGGTTTTAGGTCTGAGCTAAAACGAACTCGTATTTTGCCGACCGCTATCGTGTCAACATATAACGCCTGTGATCAGCAGTACATTAGTCGGTATACCGACACCTGAGTGTTATTCATGCACTGTAATCAGATAGGTAAATGGATACTTTAACTAGCACAGTGTTACCAGGATGTTATCACACTCTGCCCTCCACTGTGTCGGCAGTTACACAAATGTTAGCGTTAAAAATCAATATATAGTAGCGGTTTAGCACAGATGTGCAGACAAATATATCAGCCTCCTGTTGGTTATATTCAGCCGACCGTTCTCGTGTCGACAGAACAGATTATACTTTGCTGTCTTTACTTATGCACTGCAATCAGTTAATAATTGGATACTTAACTAGCGCATATGGTGTTACCAGGATACTATCACAATCTGCCCTCCACTGTGTCAGTAGTAACACAAATATTGGCGTGTAAGAATTGATATATAGTGATGGTTAGCACAGATATACAGAAAAATATAAAGCAACCTACTGCTCAGCCAACAGCTCTTGTGTCGACAGAGCCGATTATGCTATCTGTTTTTTTGAGAGTATGTCTAAAACAGTCTAACCACAGTATGCGTAATATCAGGTAGGACTTGCAGGACTTACAGATAACAGTTTTTGACAGTGACAATAATATCAATAGAATCACCAGGAAGCTCGATTGCTGTATTTATATTCAATTATCTGAGTCGCACATCATCTAGAGATAATATAGACGTTCCCGCTAAGTAGTTGGATAGGGATTGGGAATGTTGGGGTGGAGGATTGGGAAAAGGGGTTTGGGTATACACCGGGAAGGGGGTAGGGGAGTATGACAACCAAAAGGAGAAAAGGTAAGTAGGAAAATATGAAAGTAGAAACCAGATAGAGCTAAGAATCTGACTGTATCCACAGGGTATGAGTGATCCCACCAACTTTATATACCCTTGACAAAGGTGGGGTAGTCTGGTTGGAGGATTGGAAAGTCTCCTTTTCCCCTCTGGCAGGCTGCCCACGTCCAAATGTCAGCTACCACCTGATAGTTGTGGGCTTTTATGAGTATTGTGGGGGCAGAGCTCTGCCCCCACAATACTCATAAAAGCCCACAACTATCAGGTGGTAGCTGACATTTGGACGTGGGCAGCCTGCCAGAGGGGAAAAGGAGACTTTCCAATCCTCCAACCAGACTACCCCACCTTTGTCAAGGGTATATAAAGTTGGTGGGATCACTCATACCCTGTGGATACAGTCAGATTCTTAGCTCTATCTGGTTTCTACTTTCATATTTTCCTACTTACCTTTTCTCCTTTTGGTTGTCATACTCCCCTACCCCCTTCCCGGTGTATACCCAAACCCCTTTTCCCAATCCTCCACCCCAACATTCCCAATCCCTATCCAACTACTTAGCGGGAACGTCTATATTATCTCTAGATGATGTGCGACTCAGATAATTGAATATAAATACAGCAATCGAGCTTCCTGGTGATTCTATTGATATTATTGTCACTGTCAAAAACTGTTATCTGTAAGTCCTGCAAGTCCTACCTGATATTACGCATACTGTGGTTAGACTGTTTTAGACATACTCTCAAAAAAACAGATAGCATAATCGGCTCTGTCGACACAAGAGCTGTTGGCTGAGCAGTAGGTTGCTTTATATTTTTCTGTATATCTGTGCTAACCATCACTATATATCAATTCTTACACGCCAATATTTGTGTTACTACTGACACAGTGGAGGGCAGATTGTGATAGTATCCTGGTAACACCATATGCGCTAGTTAAGTATCCAATTATTAACTGATTGCAGTGCATAAGTAAAGACAGCAAAGTATAATCTGTTCTGTCGACACGAGAACGGTCGGCTGAATATAACCAACAGGAGGCTGATATATTTGTCTGCACATATGTGCTAAACCGCTACTATATATTGATTTTTAACGCTAACATTTGTGTAACTGCCGACACAGTGGAGGGCAGAGTGTGATAACATCCTGGTAACACTGTATGTGCTAGTTAAAGTATCCATTTACCTATCTGATTACAGTGCATGAATAACACTCAGGTGTCGGTATACCGACTAATGTACTGCTGATCACAGGCGTTATATGTTGACACGATAGCGGTCGGCAAAATACGAGTTCGTTTTAGCTCAGACCTAAAACCAATACATTGACCTGTACATCTGTACCAATTGCAGCCTTTTGGAACAATCTTTATTGTCAACCTCTGTGTAAATGCCGACAGTGTCCAAATAATGGATGCCGAAATGTCCAAATAATTGATACAAAAATCCTTCAGCCTTGCAACTATAGGCCTCTGTGGTACTAACTTCACACTCAGGAAAAGGAACAATTCCTGTGTGTAACTGTGACGGGTGTACTTTTCACCCACCAAGCCATTAAGACATAAAGCAACTTTGTTGCAACCATTTCTGTACCAAGTTACAACATATGAGCCCTATTGTGCATGGTTATCTGTAGCGGTTTCAGATTGTGCTGTATTGCATTAACCTGCTGCACATGTTTGTGTATTTATATATATGTTTTTGTTTCGTTTATATGTTTGTCTAGTATATTTTAAAGAGTTTACATTAAAAGCTACATTTTAATATTTACAATACTTTCATAAACAGGACTTGGAGACAGCCCCGTCCATAGGGACTGTAGCTCTGTTTTCCTGAACCTTGTTATCTAGTATTTTTAACCGGTTACTTTTCTTATCTCTGGATCACACACAGGCAAGTGGTCTGTAGGTTCTTCCCTACTTCCAGATATGTGATAATAATTTTTATCTCTGTTAAAATCTCAGTAATCTAAGAGTGCCCCAACAAAGAGAGAGTCTTTTTTCTTCTTTTTCTTAGTATTAAAGGGATGCCAACAAATATTAAGTATCCATCTAAATGTATAATGGAGGGAACGCAGCAGGTTTTCAGGTGGAGACTGCAACACTGTCAGAATTACGAAGCTGTGGAATGCAAAGATTGGCCCTGATAGGCAATGCCATTTCTGGATCTATTATTCTATTGTAGCCTATAGGCTGTATTTAGCAAGAATTCCTCTCTAACCCTGGCTGGCAGTGGCAGCCGCTCATGTAGACCTTGCATGCACAGTAGTGCATGGGGTTTTGAATAGATGAGTGAAGTGCCTATCAGCCAATGAAATCACTTCCCTCCAAACACATTGCGGAGTAGGGCTTTCCTGAGATATGTAGGTCACATCTTCATCTTAAGATATAGAAAGTAATGCTGGGTACAGTACACACTGGGTGATATATTTCCTGTTCAGAAAATGGACAATATATCGCTGGCAGGTCGGCTGGCATGTACAAATTATATCAATGAACGATGTTGGTCACAGACATATTGTACCAGATCTGCAGCACAGTCTATGGCCGCAGTGGCATCACTAGGTGGAAAATGCAGACTGAATGTTCCTCAAGGGCAGCACAGGGGTTTGATGTGTGAGACCATGCCCCCTACCCACGGGACCATGCCCTTATCAGCAAGGCTACCTTCCCTTTTTGCTGTCCGCGTGCACTATGTATGTTCCGGCACTGGGTGTCACAACAGGTAAGGATGCCACTGTATAGCCAATAAATTGGCGCATATAGCTGTTTGCTAACGCTAACTGGCTGCAGTGCTGGTTGTCAAAGTTGGGTGGGCAAATTGAAATGCCCACCCCCGAGCCGTTCGCTCCATAGTGAGAGGGGGGCAGGCAGCGGGCTGGAGCAGGGCAACTCCCAGTGTTTTACGGGCATCCCCATAAAAACGCTGGGCGTTTCCCTGCAGGCGTGGCGATGCCTGCTTGGGGCGGGTGGCTGATGTCACATGGCATCGGCACCTGCCCCGAATTCAGAGGAGAGCGGCTGCTAGAAAATTCAGTCTAGGCTTACTTTTCTTAGTGAAGGCAGGAGAAATCATTCGCTGGCGAGTGAACATTGAAAGATTTCTCCTCCTTGTGGCCACATGCCAGGGGATGTGTTACAGCCCCTCGCAGGTTTAGAAATACGCAGCCTAACAAACAGGTTTGAATCAGGTCCCGTGTCACTATGTTACTTCAGCTATGCCAAATAGCCCTGGGTTATTTTTTTGCTCGGAGCGTCTTGTTTACTCAAAGGGCCTAACTCAGGTACAGTCAACCAGCTGTTACAGAAATCGGTCGATGGTTTCTTTCACGCATCTGAGCTGCAGTGTGAGAAATAAGAAATGCAGAATGAGAAATGAGTTGCAAAGTGACTGGGGATGGGGGATAGATAAGGGAAGCAGTCAGCCAATCGCAGGCATGCCATAGCCACTCAGACAGCAGTTTGTGGGCATTCTAGTTGTGTCTTACTTGAAACCGGGGAGCTCTCATTGTCCCGACCCAGCAACTCAGCCTCTATCAGGCTCGATTTGCAATGATGGGACCGATGTTTAAGCATTATACATGAGGCAGTGGCAGCAGGCTTCTTTATGCACAGGTTAACTTCTGTCAATGTTGACATATAATTGCAAATACATTCGGCAAAAGATAGCCACAGCAATAGCAAACACAACTACATCTGAATCAGGCACACAATTTGCATCTTATTCAAACAAATAAAACAACTGTAGGTGACAAAACTGCTTTGCTAGACTGCACTCACCAATGTGATGTTACGCACACCTGTGTGCCGATGAGTCTGAATCCTTACAGGAAGTGTTCCGCTGCAGCGTCATCAGATTGTTCTCACGCCAAGTTTCGGTAGTTGTCTGTGACCTTATCTCTTGTGCAGTTAAGGTCACAGTCCAGCATCACTGGTAAACTGGAATTGCAGTTTTGCTGCAACTGTGATGCGAACAACATACACTGCAAGTCTCAGAACTGCTCAGTCACACCGGAAGTCCTGGGTTACACGGGATACAGCAAGGACTTTTGGGGCGGGATGTACTAAAGGGAAAATGTGGTAAAACGGGGGTTTTACTGCATTTTCTTATGTACCATTACCTGTCCGCCCCGTTTCTGCTTGGTGGGGTATCGCCACCCTCTGGGTGGCGATACCCTATAGAAGCCTGTGGGCTTCTATCACCGCCCGCTGCCAGCTGCCCGCGCGACCCCCCCCTCCCTTCCTCCATCGATCTCCTCCTCCTCCCAGCAGGTGTCACAGTCGGGAGGACATCCGGCTGCAGGGGGGAGGAGGAGACGTAGGGGGACACTGACAGCCGCCGGGATGCATACCTCCCAACATGACCCTCTCCAGGAGGGACACATTGCTCTGTTTCTGGACTTCTCCCTTAATTAATGATTACCATTACCTGTGTTGAAGCACCTTTCTTATCAATTAACCTGTGTGAAACAGGTGATGGCAATCCAGAAACAGAGCAATTTGTCCCTCCTGGAGAGGGTCATGTTGGGAGGTATGGGGATGTGATGGAGACCCCCGCACACCACATTACAGGTATCGGGGGGGGGGGGGGTGTGTGTCTCCGTCACCGCAACCCGATGCTAGTCGCATATGTTAGTACATATGCGGTAGCATCGCGGCGGCTGGCAGGCGAGGGACGGCGATGTGAGGTAAATGGCTAGGTACTGGCTACTACCAGAGCCTGATTTATACAATATATAAGCCCATGACTACATGTGGGCAGTATACACAGGTGCAGCGGTATATACAGTACTGATCAGAGATGTGCGGAAAAGGTAGGCCGGGGAGGCACTTGTTATAGACTTTTTAGTCCACAGTTTTGACCATAAAAATGAATAAATAATGCAAAGAGAATATAGATATTATATTTGTTGTATTTTATTATATAGTTAAAACTCTGGCTCATACTGGAGTATGAAGGAAAGAATCTGCCTCACCTGCCAGACCTCCCGACATGTCACTGGCATATAGACAGTAGGTGTATGGGGGATACATACATATATGAAAATATACTGATAATAAAGTAAAATCTAAATAGTTAATGCCACAAATGATTCCTTGATCTTTTTTAGTCATAAGCTGGAAATCTTTTCATTTTAGGTGTTAATAATTTGCTGTAAAAGTTAGTGTTCCCTGGCATCTGGGGATGATGGCTATAAAACATCGCCTCCAGACAAATAGATTCAGATTAAGCACCATGTAAGACCGATAAATACAATGTAAATACCGGCACATGCAGGAATATTACTCCTTGTAATACTCAGCTAGAACACACAGCGGAAGAGAAGATTCTGGCATCTTAAGACAATCATGCATCCTCCATAAGGCTGATGTAACAGCAGGGAGCCCTTGACTATATGCCAGCTATATCCTCGCACAGACTACCCTCCTCCTTCCTAGTACAACACTAGTTATGTATTATTACCGGCTCAGAATTATTCACGTGTCATCAGTAACATCGTTTTGTGCAGGTTTTACTGTAATATAGTGATGCTATTCTGTATAATCTGAGACTCTGGGGAAACTTCCACTAGAATCTGGTAGTCGTCATATTTTATAGAACCAAGAGCGAAGAGAATATTTCACCTACAGTAGCAGATGTTCTTCCACTGACTTGTTCTCTGCTGCTGCACAAGTCTCTTGCAGGATAGAAACAGGAGTATTTAACAGCTACAGATGGAGCCGCTCTAATCAGACCAGCTCCCAGCTCACCGATCGCCACCTGCTAGCCCTCATTGCCCGTCGAATGAGGTGCCCACACGCCCCATTCTTTGCAGTGGACACGTGAGCAGGTGAAAAGCTTGCTCGCCATCCACCAGATATCAGCGGATGATGCAGGGCCCGCCAACAGGGGGGTGCTTTGGGTACCGCTGTCCCAGTCCCCAGCCTCTGGAAGGACCCACCGCAACCCTCCACTGTGCTTCCTGCACTTGGTGCACTGAACGAAGCACAGGCTTCTTCAATGCAGGATGCCGGCGGCCAATTAAAATGCTGCACCAGCTTTTGAGCCGATCAGAGCTAGTGTACCATTAGCCAGTCAGAGTAGTTGCTGGTACACGAGCTCTGATTGGCTCACCAGCTGGTGCTGCATTTTAATTGGCCACTGGCTTCCTGCATTGAAGAAGCCTGTGCTTTGGGACCTGCTGCGTTCAGCAGAAGGGAATGAGGGAGCAGGAGTCGGGTGGTAAGTGAAGGGATGGGGCCTGGGAAATCAGTCCCAGGCCCCAAAATTCCTAGATGCAGCCCTGGATGGTGCACTGGCGGCAATGTAGAGGATGGCACTATCTGTATTGAACATAGCCATCAATGAACTTGTTCTGCCCAGCATCATTAACTCTAAAGGGGTATTTTGCAAAGGTCAGAGAGAGAGAATAAAATGTGGGAGATACTCGCCAATCAGCTTCTGCCTTACGTTTTACAGGCTGCGTTTAAAAAATGATTAGGAGCATATTGGTGGGTACTTTAGCTCTAACAACTCTAACTTTCTCCAAGCTTTGATAAATACCCCCTTACAGTTCCTGTTACGATCTACTATTCAGTTTCAGAATCTGAAGTCTGAATATACCAAAATAGAAACTAGGTATAATAGAGCAGAAATAAAAACTTATTGTCACTTTTTTGGAATATATACGAGAGGTTGACAGTCAGGATGACCAATAGAGGCATCTCTATGCTGAGAATCCCAACAGGGGTGCAGTAAGTATCCTTCTCCATTCCCCCCCTGCCCAATGACTCTAACCCTTCCTCCCCACAGCCTAACCCACACCCTAATGCATAAACTTAACCTGTCTCCCCCCTTTCACAGGACAAACCCTATCCACCTCGCTATGGCCCTTATTCTGATCGGTGCGGATATTCCCGCATTCTTACGGAGCGGTCCGCACGCCACGGTGTTTTTCCGCATGCGGCCATCGTCCGTAGAAACGCCCACGTGTCCTCCGCATTCGGACGGACTCACTCTTTAAGAACAGGGCGTGTTTACGGACGACATACAAACCATGCGTGTGCGGGAGAAACACTCAGATTCTGCACGGTATTACAGAGTATTACAGAGTATGCTCGGAAATACCGCATCCGACCGGGAGCCAAGCGGTGCTACCGCACGTAAGCGGAGTATTTACGCCAAACAACCCACTATTATATATCTTCTGTATTGCTAGTATTAATATTCAGTCATGTCCATTGTTAGCAGTTTTAAAGTGTGTGACAAGTACAGCATATGTGGGGGATTAGTACGGTTTCCTTGAAGCAGCAATGGTTTCAATTAAAGCACTGACAAGCGTCCTATTAGTGAGTAATGAGTAAAGGAGTCGATTCTATTGGGTTCAGGTGTTAATGCTTGTAGTCATTAGGCGTACGTTCGCCTACCGCATGAACGAGTGGTGTCCGCAAAGCAATAGTACACTTGTGGACACCGCACATTTCTTCCCTTTTTGATCGCGTGCATTCGGAGTGGTATCCGAATGTACGCCCCCCAACATAAGTGTACTCCCCCGTGTCCGCCCATGTTTCCGCCCCGTTTTGCCCACTTTGAAACTACGCCCATGTGTCATTCCGCATGACGCCCATAATACGCCCATATTTCCCGACTGATTGCGGGGAACAGTTTTGGACGGGATTTGGCCGAACAGGTACGGAGTCAAGGCGTGACACATGCGCGTTGCGTTCTCCACGCATGCGCAGACGCCGTAAAGACGCGATCCGAAAGTATGCGGTAAAGTCCGCGTCAATCAGAATAAGGGCCTATATTATGATTGGGATGATGCCAGTTGTGATTGCTGGTACTCCAGCAACTGTGTTTTGCCCGCACCATTGATTTTGACTGTTGGCATCCCAAGCACTGGCATGCTAACTGCATAACATAATACAGTATTAATATATATCTTACATATTTGTCATCTGTTATTTGTATGTGCAGTATGCATTCAGACATCGTTGGCTGATTTGGAAGAAACTAAAGCGAGGTGGCTTCATTGGGTCCAGATTAGGTTCACAGCCACTAAGACCCCCATTCCCGACCCAAAGGGAGTCCGGGGCCCATATAGTTGTCCAGCCAATACACAAAGTGGGTCAGGGAAGCAACGTATGGCAAAGTTGTGTTACATAGAGATTGTGGAGGGCATGGGGTTTAAGAAAAGAAATGTGGTCAGATCCGTGAGCTGACCACAGAGAGGTGTATGCCAGGCACACCATGGGCATGATGAGCATGTTCAGAGCCTTCCCTGGATAGATTTGCATGAGAACTTCAGAGAGGGATGGCAAATGGTCTGAGATAGCTATTGGAGTAGTTAGGACATGTGTCCGATGTCAAGTTAATGTATGGTGGGCAGACCTTTCACCTGGGGAGCGTGTTCTGAGCCCAAGCAACAATGGGTACCTTAGCTAGTAAAGATAGATAGATATAGAAAAAATTCCCACACACTAAATATACACACACATTCTTTATAATACTAGAACAGAGGGAACTCATGCCTACACAGATTCAGACATTTATTCAATTTTTAGGGATGTTAAAGTAGTACAGCAATTACATAGAATTTATTGATGAAACAATAATTCCTAGCATTGTTAATTAAGTTTTCATCTCAGTCCCTCATCAGTTCAGTCTCCAATGGTTATTTTTTATGGAATGATGGATGTTTAATTGTTACAGATATTTGCCTGCCATATTTAAAGGAGCCATAACAGTAGATGCAAAATACTGTAAGGCTTGGTTGGCATTAAATATTATTGACCATTTAAATACGGCAGCCACAGTCTGCAGAGTGAGGGTTTTGAAACTCCATTGCTTAGTTTTGGGAGGGATGACATTAAGTTATTACTTATGATGTGAGATTGTCCTGTTAAAATAAACGTTAGAGGCAGCTGTAGTTGGTAAAGCTGCGATTAGGTGAAATAGATCTCCGTTAGGATGTGATACCTGTTTACAACATGATAGAGATGAATAATAATGAGGGCTGATGATATAGAATTGTTACTGGTAAATCACATGTTCACCTTAGTACCATAAATATAAGCTCATTTCTGTGATGTTCGTGTATTAGAATGCTTAAAATTTGTAGACACTCCCTTACTAATATGTGTAAGCCTGAATATTCGGTGATGCATACCTCCCAACTGTCACGATTACAGCGGGACAGTCCCGATTTTCGGGTCCTGTCCCGCTGTCCCACCCGCGGCAGGCATTGTCCCGCTGCGGGGGGGGGGGTGGCAGTTGGGAGACCCCCCAATCTAATAGAATAGACGCTGTGCACATGCGCACAGCGTCTTTTCTCGTATGAAAATGAGGTTGCGGCTAATTAGCATAAGCTGCACCCTCATTTGCATACACCCCACCCCCTTCGCCGAGTGAGTGTCCCCATTTCATCAGCACAGAAGTTGGGAGGTATGGTGATGGTTCCTAGGACCAGATGAATGCTGGGAAGTGGGTGTTCCTGAGGCAGTGTGTCTGGAGTTGGATGGAATAAAACAGCACAGCAGTGAACTCGCATGTCTCTGTGTCATTATGACCATAGGCGAATCAAGGGGGTGGTCCGGGGGTGCACAGGACCACCCATTGTCCCTAGCCCCCTGGGAACCGGAGATACTGCCAGGCAAAGCTGGAACGTTTTCCCTATAGGATAACATGGGACCCGCTAATTCCGACCCCCACCCAGTTCAACGGCTGCCAGTTCCCCCTTCGGCATCACTGAAGCTGGAGGTTGATCTCAGTCGAACCCAAATCGCTGGGCCTTCAATCTGATACCAGGATGGATCCATACGGGTTAATTGGTTCTAGGGATATTGAGGTTAAACCGTTTTTTTTTTTTTTTTCATTTCTTAAATGTAATTTCATGACTGTTTATGTTCTTTGAGGGCAGATTTCTCTGGAACCAAACAGCCCAGTTTCACGGGACCAAAATCATTCAAAGCCAACTCAAAAGTTCTTCTTGTAATGGGTACTATGGTGTGCGGCATCATGTGTAATGGGTACTATGGTGTGCAGCATCATGTGTAATGGGTACTATGGTGTGCGGCATCATGTGTAATGGGTACTATGGTGCCATCAAGCAAGAACCCCCTAGCAATGAGCATGTAGGTAAGCAGCACTTATGTGGCAAATATGTAATGGGCATTACGGTTTGTTATATAGTATGTAATGGGCATCATGATGTGTGGCACAATGTGTAATGGGCATTATGGTGTGTGGCCTTATGTGTAATTGGCATTACGGAGTGTGGCTTTATGTGTAATGGGTATTACGGAGTTTGCTAAAATGTGTAATGGGCAATACTGTGTATGGTCTAAAGTGTAATCCCACACCCCTTTTTGTGATGCCACGCCTTCTTCCCATGAGGCCACGCCCCCTTTTGCCACGAGGCTACGCCGCGCAAAGGTCCCCCTGCTGTTATGTCTAGATCTGGGACCACCCATTACCATAATTCTAGATTCGCCTATGCTTATGACTGGATTTACAAACATATGAACCAAACAATTGCCAGCAATGCAGAATGAACTTAACCTTTTGGTACTTGTTTCCTAGCACGGCCACACCGATCATGATCGTGGGCATCGTTAGTAAAAATCGGGGGCATCGCGGCCATCGCATGCACTAAAAAATCGGGTGCGATGGTACCGACGCGATGCCCGCGATTTCCCATAGGAAACAATGTTAAATGCCTCAATTTACCCGCGATGCCCCCGATTTCCCATAGGAAACAATGTTAAATCCCTCAATTTACCCAAATCATCATAGGGAACAATGGTAAATGGGCCAGAAACCCCCCCAAAACACCCCTGAACAGTGAAATGTCCCCCCAAAAGTATTTAACGCCACCCCACGATCAACGTGAACCCGAAGCGTGGCGAGGGGCGGCGGTACGCGTCCTCCGACCTTTTCATACCCCCACTATCCACGTCGGCGTGGAGCTGAGAATAGAATAGTGTGGCGAGCGCAGCGAGCCCGAAGCGTGGCGAGCGCAGCGAGCCCCGCGAGGGGACGCGGATACCTGTGAAGCACGCGAAGGGACGCGTTTACCTGTGAAGGTATCCGCGTCCCCTCGCCACGCTTCGGGCTCGGTGGCGCGCTGCGCTCGCCACACTATTCTATTCTCAACTCCACGCCGACGTGGATAGTGGGGGTATGAAAAGGTCGGAGGACGCGTACCGCCACCCCTCGCGGGCTCGCTGCGCTCGCCACGCTTCGGGTTCACGTTGATCGTGGGGTGGTGTTAACTACTTTTGGGGGGACATTTCACTGTTCAGGGGTGTTTTGGGGGGTTTCTGGCCCATTTACCATTGTTCCCTATGATGATTTGGGTAAATTGAGGCATTTAACATTGTTTCCTATGGGAAATCGGGGGCATCGCGGGTAAATTGAGGCATTTAACATTGTTTCCTATGGGAAATCGGGGGCATCGCGTCTGGACCATTTAAGCCTTTTTTAGCCGCCTGCGACGCGACCGACGCGATTTTGACTTTTTTCAATGCATTTCAATGGGAAATCAGGGGCATCGCGTCGGTCGCGTCGCAGATCACTAAAAATTACACCCGATGCCCGCGATTGTGGCCGTGCTAAAAAACAAGTACCAACCCTTTTGAGTGCCAACGTTGCTGTGAGAGATGTGCAAAATATCTGCTAAAAATGGCAGCGCCGCTCAGAGCGACTGGTTTTTTTTTTTACGCAATATTTAACTAAACTTCAATTAATCCAATTCAAATCATTTGCCGGCAGTTCCGGTGCAAACCCTGACGAGTGCCTGGAATGGTACCCTACTTGGCTCTCCTCGGCGGCTCAGTCCCGCCCTCCAGTTGCCAGCGCCCTAGGCAAATGCCTAAAGAGGCCCTGTTTACCGGCAATAACTAAAGCGATTCATAATCCTCGGCTACGGCCCTGCCATTTTTAACAGATATTTTACAACAAGATTGTGATAATTGCTCTGGTAAAGTGGTGTGAAACAAGTCTGCTTAGGAAAGGGTTAAAGGCAGCCCCACATTTCTCATGCTTTTATAAAACCTGTTTTCATTGTATATTTTGGTACGGTATACAGGTATGTGTATGTAACATCTTTGCTCACACAGGCCCTTACTCTGGTTCACTCGCAAAGGACAAAACCATGTGCACTGCAGGTGGGGCAGATGTAACATGTGTAGAGAGATTTAGATTTGGGTGAGTTATTTTGTTTCTGTGCAGGGAAAATAAAGACTGCTTTATTTTTACACTGCAATATAGATCTCACTTTGAAGAAAAACCCCACCCAAATCTAATTCTCTCTGCATGTTACATCAGCCCCCCCCCCCCTGCAGTGCACATGGTTTTGTCCATTTGAGAAGGAATTTGCTTTTGCGAGTGAACCAGAATAAGGGCTACAACTGCAAAATAATCAGGGTTTTTTTTTATGCTGCAAAAACACATGCCAATTTGTACTTTCATCTAATTTCTCAAATATAACTTCCAACTAGAAGCAAGTACATAGCAATTTATATTTCAAATGATCTTACTCTACCTAGAATTCTGGAATTTTCCTGAAGCCTGATTTATTATAAACCTTTGCTGCCTTCATGTTTGCCAATTCCAGCCAACAGTCTATTTACTAGTGACAATAATGCATTGCAGTTATTCCGTTGTCGCCTTGTATGCAGCACTTTGCACGGTACTTGTGAGTTATCCGGACGCCCGATTTCAAAATCGGGTCGGATCGGGCACATCGCATCGCATGCGACCATCGGATGCGATGCGATGCGATGCGATGACCCGATTTTTCCATAGGAATCAATGTTAAAATGGACTGAGTCCATTTTAACATGGAATTCAATGGGAAAAAGGGGTCCTTTTCATACCCCTACTATCCAAGTGGGCATGGAGTTGGATATAAACCTGTGGCGAGCGTAGCGAGCCACCGAGCCCGAAGCGTGGCGAGCGTAGCGAGCCCCGCGAGGGGACACGGAATACCGTCCCCTCGCGGGGCTCGCTTCGCTCGCCACGCTTCGGGCTCGGTGGCTCGCTACGCTCGCCACAGGTTTATATCCAACTCCATGCCCACTTGGATAGTAGGGGTATGAAAAGGACCCCTTTTTCCATAGGAATCATTTTAACATTGATTCCTATGGAAAAATCGGGTCATCGCATCCGATGGTCGCATGCGATGCGATGCGATGCGATGCGATATCGCATCGCATCGCATCTGATTGTATGCCTTAACTTAAGGCATACAATCAAAAAATCGGGCGTCCAGATAACTCACAAGTACCCTTTGCACAAAGTACACGACCAATCCGTTACGTGGGTGCAGGTAATGGAGTGCCAATAGGGACAGGCAGTAGAGTAGGTGCAGATTACCTTTCTCAGCAGTAATAATTATGTCTACATTTTAGATATACATTCTGCTATAAGCTTTAAAGGAATCTGATTCAGGAATGGACCCTACTATAATGGGTTCCCTGGACGAATGCTATAGAGCACAATGAGAAGGGATGTGGTGCCATCTGCTGGGTGAAAGAATTCTGACAACAGAAGAAATCGCACATCTATCATTTTAAATATTCAAGAGTAGCTTTGTCATAATGTCATATTATATACAATAACACAGAAGCAGCTGTGTATAGCTTATTTAGGAACCTTCCCCCCTGGCGCATGCACAGAAAAATCAAGCATGACATCAGTGGTCTGTCTGTGCACATGCAAAACCTTCTGATACACATTTGGCATTCATTTCTAGCAATTCTTCAGAAATAAGTCATCATATCAGAATCAACTTTATTGGCCAGGTATACTTGCGTATAGTAGGAATTTGATTTGGATTGCTGTGCAACAGCCGTTTAGGTAGCAGTTAAACAGTGACAGTACAGCTATACATAATACATACAGGTATATGCTGAATGTGCCCTGGGGATTGTAGACGTAGGGAACATATATTCGCTGAGCTGCACAGCACCTAGGCAGCCATCAGCTGCGCCATATGGCCTATATACTAACTGGATTATGATTAAAAAGAATAATAAGCAAATTCCCTTGGGTAAACTATTACTATGGGTGTACAACCCTTTCTCTTTCACACATAGGGGATGCTGGAGTTCAGTACGATGGTGTATAGACAGTGGCACCTAGAGGTGGGGGGAGTTGTTACTTTTTACCCTGGCACAGGTCGGATAAAAAAAAAGACACAAATAGAAGTAGTGCTTATTAAAAATGAGTGATATATTGTAAACAACATAATAAAACATGGTCCTACATCCACTTTTGGATTACAAATTATATTCCACCTCTCTGTGCCCACCAGAGGACAATCATAGAAATGGTAATATACATTCTTTCATCTATCTAGCTTAAAAATGACTTTTAATTAGTCCACTTTGCAACATGTACCACAATAGAGAGTATGATATATATGAGATATATTATTCATTTAATAGTCCCACAGTCCAAGGATATCACTTACTACAGTATATACCTTTTTTCTGTTTACAATCAGCTCTCAGCTATTCCACATCACATACTGTTCCCATTTTGAACTTGCTTAAACTTTCTTAAATCCTAAAAACTTTCATTTAGAAACTTAACTTTTTAGGAGTACATTTATAAAATGATGGCTTAATAACTTTCACATGGTACATTATTTAAGATGCGGTCTATCATTACGCTGTACTGCGCCATGAAACCAGCGCACTCAATGGGGAACATCTCTTACTGGACTGTATATTTGTACACCAATGGAGTAAATGATAGACAGCTCCTTAAATAATGTACCATGTGAAATTTACCCAGCACTAGTAAAGGTTAGCATGGATTCCATGTTGATACAGTAGCAATCTGTACCAATCACATGTATATCTGAACATATATGCTCCTGCGAATTCAATCCAAGTACTCTTTCCCTAAAGTAAAGACTTTTTCACTAAATTAAGGTCAAAATCTGTAGTGGGAAGTTCATGGCAGCCTGACATTGCGTTTTGTAGAAGACGTTTTTTTTTTATTTTATAAAGAAGGTTGATTGGCCAGCTTTTTTTGTCCCCTGTATTTATACCTTATAAACGAGCGTTACAGAGTACTGTACAGTATATGTGAATTACTGTATATAGTATTACAGAACAGTACTGTTTAGGAAAAGTGACATCTGGTGGACAATGAGTAGTATTGCAGGGTACAATTACAACATTACGTTACATTTCTAACATGATTTATAACGAGACTGTAGCACAAGGAGCAGGTGTGATTCACATAGCGCACATTATGGGGTATGCAGCCGCGATGTAGGAGGTCACATCTGTAGCGCACACATGCAGTGTTCCACAGTGCTTTACAGAGAGTATTTGAACATTCACATCAGTCCCTGCCCCAGTGCAGCTTACAATCTATATTCCCTACCACATGTACATGCACACACAGACATTCTAGGGTTAATTTGTTGGGCGCCAATTAGGCTACCAGTATATTCTTGGATTGTGGGAGGAAACCCATGAAAGTACAATGAGAATATACAAACTCTGCACAGTTAGAGCCATGGTGGGAATCAAACCCATGACCTCAGTGCTGTGAGGCAGTAATGCTAACCATTACACCATCTGTACTACCCCGGACACAATTGTCCTCGAGTCCTTTCTTGCTTGCAAATCAATCAAACATTCTCCAATTTGGACAGAATTATATTAATATCTCAGTTGTTTAGTATTGAAATAATGTTAAATCACTCTTTGCTTTTTTTTTTGTCATGCAAAAGTAAGGTCATTTATTGGGATGTAGTCAGCTGGTAGGTGGACGTAGCAATCCTGGCATCAATTTAGGTGCAGAGTGCCGGGATGCTAGACCGTAATGGTGACCATACACTTGTGAGATCTTGGGTGCAACCATATGATTTTGATAAAGCAGAGCTACAAATGTCATGGATTGCACGCCAATTGCATGTGTCACCTGACACTATGGGGGAAATTTACTAAAGGAAATTTGTAAAAAAATAGGTGTATTTGTATCCAAAAATACACTTATTTTTGACATTTACTATCCCGAAAATACGGCAATTCGTATTAGTCTTGATGTGCTATCAATACGAATAGCCATATTTTCGGGATAGTAAATGTAAAAAATAAGTGTATTTCTGGATACAAATACACCTATTTTTTACAAATTTCCTTTAGTAAATTTCCCCCAATGTGTGGATACACTGGTCGAATCTCAGATCTGAAGATATTATGTGCTGCACATAATATTTATCGCATCACATGTAGTTTTTAAAACTATTTATTGAAATGGGATGTAGGGTGTAGGCACCACTGGGCATGCATGAGATCCTGCTATTATTGTGAGATATCAGATACAGCCTGGAACAAGCAGATTCTGCAGCCAGAGATAGCGTTGTTCCTGCTGTGTAAGAGCTGTCAAAATCAATAGCTGCAGGAGCTGGAATGGTCAGTGCTACAGACTTTTCCTAAATTGCCCCACATATGGGCATGCTAGCTTACAGATAGCAGCACCGATAGGTCATTCGGCACACTTCTTCATATATGTGGGATAAGCCGTATCAGCGCACATAAACAGTGCTGATACTACTTCTGCCCCATAATGATGCTTACATCCACCCACATATAAGATACCCATTTTAATAGACATAATACAGGGAATATGGCCAAGGAGAGGTGAATCCAAGTGCAGGGCAATTTGACACTATCCATAAACAAAACGTCTCATCTCGGGCCAGATGCACTAAGCTTGAAAAGTGATAAAACATAGAGTGATAAACAGCCAGCCAATCAGCTCCTACCTGCCAGGTCACAGGTTGTGTTTGAAAAATGACAGGTAGGAGCTGATTGGGTGGTGGTTTACCGCTCTCCATTTTATCACTTTTCAAGGCTTAGTACATCTCATCACTCATCTCATCTTGAGTGGAGAACATCTCAGTACATTCTGTATATATTGAAGTCTACACAATAAGAAATAGCTTGGTATATTAACTAAGTGTACTGTATTTGCATCTATAAGATCAGTTTAAAATAAAATGGTCATCTTAGCACTGCAGTCATAAAGTTGCCAATTATGTAATTAACAAGTTTACAATTATTATGTTGACACCTGTCAACATGGGCATGGCATGAAGTTTAGGTGTTAGTGAAACTGCAAAAATAGATATGACATTGGGCAGGATTCTCTAATACCTCCCGCAGCACATCGCCGGCATTCGCAGTTTTAATAATCGCATATGCAGTAACATATGCGATTATTAACGCCAAAGCGATGGGTGGCGATGTGCTGCGGGTCCCCCCTCACTCCCTGAACCCTCACACTGCTGTATGAGGGCTCCTTTTCCTTCTCCCTGCACCCGGAAGCTGTGCAGGGAGGACAAGATCACTGGTCAGGGCAGCACAGCAGGAGGCTGCCCGGACACAGGTAAGGGGGGTGCGTTGCGAATCGGCAGGGGGCGCGCGGGGCGGCGGGGGACGCGAAGGGAAGCCCATAGGCTTTCATGGGGTTACGCCATCTAGAACTGGCGTAACCCCCCGCAGCGGGGCTTTGCTGCATATGAAAATGCGTTAAAAACCCTGAAAACTGGGTTTTTACAGCATTTTTAGTTTAGTGAATCTCGCCCATTGTGTGACATATAGGTCATAATATACTGAACCCCTGAAAGTACCTACTCAGTTTCTACCTAGGTGATTGCACACTGCAGCTTGCAATCAAACAAAAAAGTATTGTAACTCTTCTTGATTTATAGGTGAGCCAGGTAGAGCGGCACTCCACTGAGCTGTCAAAGATCAGTACGTTACAATTCATAAGCCATTATACACAGGTAAACCACATCCATTCTACTGCACTAGAACAAGGACATATGAGGAGGTACAGTGTCAATGAGAGCCTGTGAAAGATACTTTTGGAGTGCAAAAAAATAGTAGATAGATCTATTGCGCATTCAGCAGCCACTAACTTGTAATTCCAGTAAGGTCCCTCAACACCTTCAACAACACCATACAAAAACAAAAGGAGGAATACAACTTATCAGGCTCTCGGGAGTCTTGAATCAACCCGGATCTCTCTGTGGCATTCACATAAAAGTGAAAAGAATGAGAGCATATAATAGTGAAGTACGTTTTTTTCACAATATTTTCATTTAATAAAACATCTCATAAAATGACATTAAAAAAGGTATCCACAATGCAATATGCAAACGGGTATCACCAACGCGTTTCTTCCTCCCCAGAGGACTTTTTCAAGGTGTACTGAAACTCTGTGTATGACCACATAGAGGACTTTTTCAAGGTGTACTGAAACTCTGTGTATGACCACATAGAGGACTTTTTCATGGTGTACTGAAACACTGTATACACAGAGTTTCAGTACACCTTGAAAAAGTCCTCTGAGGAGGAAGAAACGCGTTGGTAATACTGTACATGAATAAGATGGGTAATGAGCGCTAAAGGGATAGGTAAGAGAATAGTGCAGATAAAAGACAAGAAAAAAACACCTGAAAAATAAAACTGGTTAAATGAAATGTAAACAGCTCTTTTGAAAAGTTGCTGAACGGTCCGTGGGGGCTGCTATGCTAACCCTACCTCTAAGCCCGGGGAGCGGGTGGGAGATTGAAGTCTCTGCGGCTGGATGTTTGGAAGCCGTCTTCTCCGTCTCAGTCTGCCGGGTGACGTCACCTAGCGCCGTAGTGAGCGGTGGGTGCCGTAGCAACTTGAATTTGCTTGTAGAGGAGGAAAGCATGCAGGGGGGGACCACGGTGTAGTCTTCAACGCGTTTCGTGCTCTTGCAGCACTTTTTCAAGAATGATTTGTAAGCGTTTGTTCTGGCTTTTTTATTTGTAAAAAACTTTATTGTTTTTCAATAAACTTTATTAAAAAACAGGAAATGGTCATAAAAAAGAGTGGGAACCGCATGGTAGCTGGTTTCAATGTATATATGGGGTTCCCATATTTTCTAAAAAAGGTGTTTTGTTAAAAAGAAGAAGAAAAAGAAGAAAAAGAAAAAGAGATAATGACATTAAGTGAAGATTGATATATAAAAAAAATATATATATATAAAAAAAAATATATATATATATAAAAATAATAATATATAAAAGCTGTATTCTAGTCGGTTTGTACCTTTTTTATAAAAAGAGTTTTAATTGTATAAATCCACTTAGTTTCCATCTGTTTGAGGAGTTTGATAAAGTCACCACCTCTCCAGTGTTGGTTGACTTTTTTAATTCCAATACAACATAAACCTGATGGGTTTTTATTATGTGCTTGTAGGAAATGATTGGATACGCTGTGAGTGGTGAGGCCTTTTTGAATATTGTAAATATCAGTCTGATCTTTAACTGTCTTTTTGTTTGTCCAATGTATTGCTGACCACATGGGCAGCATAGAAGATATATGACACCTTCCGAGTCACAAGAGATGTGTTCTTTGATGTGATATACTTTTTTGGTGACATTTGACTGGAAAGTAGTGATGGGTTTGGTTGACATAATGTTCTGATTTTTGCATGCTTTACAGCTGAGACAGTAGTGGAATCCTTGTGTTAGTCTTATGTTATTTTGTTGTGCGGTTGGTTTGATGAAGCTGGAGATGAGTTCTTGACGTAGATTTTTTGCATTTTTGTAGACGATTTTAGGTTTTACGGACAGTAGTGGTTTTAAGTCCTTGTCTAATTGAAGAATGAGCCAATTCTTTTTAAGAATACTTTCGAATAGATGGTGATGGCTATTAAATTGGGTGATGAAGGTGATGTGTTCATTTGTGCTTTGTTTTTTTGTTTGGTATTGGATGGTATCTTTACGATTCAAATTTGTGACAGTGGTCAGTTGATTGTGCAAGGTCTCTTCATTATAGCCTTTCTGTAAGAAGTTTTGTGTCATTTTCTCACTTTGTTCAAAAAAGGTATTTGTGGTGCAGTTTCTTCGTAATCTTTTGTATTGACCAAGTGGAATGTTTTTTACCCAGTTGCGGTGGTGGTTGCTCTGAATGGGAAGAATATTGTTGCCGTCCACGGGTTTGGTGTATGTTTTGGTGACAAGGTTTCCTTCTCCTATGGTGATTTCAAGGTCTAGGAAAACTATTGGTTACTGTAGTGAATTGTAGATTAAGTTGGTTGGTGTTGAGATAATGGCAGAGGTTTTCTAGTTAGGTTTCGGTGCCTCCCTAGATGAAAATGATGTCGTCAATATATCGTTTCCATATTTTGATGTTTTCACGGTAGATGTTTTCACTCCATATCCAATCCTCCTCCCATTTTGAAACAAATAAGTTTGCATAAGAAGGGGCGAAAGGCGTGCCCATGGCGGTGCCGCAGGTCTGGAGGTAGAAGGTGTCCTTGTTCCAGAAATAATTATGTTGTAAGATTAATTCAATGCCTTCTATGATAAAATTAATTTTTTTGTTGGGAAGTGTGGTTTTTGTAAGGTAATGAAGGGTATGGGCACAGCCTTCCGTATGGCGGATCGAGGTGTATAACGAGGTGACGTCACTGGTACAGAGGATATAGTTGTCTTGCCATTCCAGAATTTCAAGAATTTGTAAAATATGGATAGTGTCTGAGGTAACTGGGTTGAGTGCAGACTATAGTTTGAAGAAATGAATCAATGAAGACGGATAGATTTGATGAGATGGAATTAATGCCGGAAACAATTGGGCGTCCTGGTGGGTTGGTGGTGCTTTTATGTATTTTAGGTAAACAGTAAAAGGTGGGCATTTTGGGATGATCAATTTTTATGTATTTGTATTCGTTTTGGTTGATGATTCCTAACAGGAAAGCTTCATCAAGTATGTGAGTTAATTTCTTTTGGAATTTCATGGTTGGGTCGCTGGGAAGGATCTGGTATGTTGTGGTATCTGAAAGTAGTCTGCTGATTTCTTCTTCATATTGGATTTTGTTCAATATTACCACTTCACCACCCTTGTCCGCTGGTTTAATTATGATTGTATTGTCTTCCTTGATACTGTACATGAACTGGAGAGACAGACGGAAGATCGGATAAACGGCAGGACAGGAAGCCCAGCTGATGCACCAGTGTGGGACTTTTGGAGTGTTGATATGAGAGATATAATTACCCACAGCACTTGATATTCCCTGGGGTCTATCCACTCAGGTACTGGGGTTAGGCCCTCATGGTTTTGCTGGCAAAATTGGACAAGACCCCAGGGAATATCAGGTGCTGTGGGTAATTAGATCACTGATATTAACCACGCCAGACAGGCTCTCATTGACACTGTACCTCCTCATATCTCCTTGCTCTAGTATTATCCACCAAGGAGCATTTGGACTAAGGTGCCAACAGCAGACCTGCAATTTACTCAATTTTATATTCTTATACAGGCACACTGTCTCGTTCTTAGTAGCACCAGCTGTAGTGTAACGGAGGCTGAGTGCTTTAATGTAAGGGTGTTGCATCCACGACAGAAGGGAGTGAATCAATAGAGTAAAATGAAAATAGGATTTTAATATACCTACCGGTAAATCCTTTTCTTGTAGTCCATATGGAATACTGGGGTTCAATACTATGGGGATAGAGATCCTCCGCAGGAGAGACAGGCACATAAGATCTTTCAGTGTGGGTGCACTGGCTCCTCCCCTCTATCCTCCCTCCACTAGTCAGTTAATGAAAAACTGTGCCGAAGGAGAGCAAAGTATATGAGGAGTAAGCGAGTAAATGTGGTGAGATTCATACCAGCACACCGTCACAAAAATAACAAACTAGGTGAAGAAACCTATAATAATAACAACCTATGGTGAACACCATAACTGAAATATTTAATAAATATATATCTGTATATATATATATATGCATATATGGCAACAAGCCAATATTAGAACGTCACTCGTTCAAAAAGGCAACCAGCCAATACAAGAATGTTAACCGTTCAACAAGGCAACAAGCCCAAGAAAACAAGGTATTACCTGCAGCAGAAAATTCCGCACTGAGGCGGGCGCCCAGTATTCCATATGGACTACGAGAAAAGGATTTACCGGTAGGTATATTAAAATCCTATTTTCTCTAATGTCCATTATGGAATACTGGGGTTCAATACTATGGGGAGGTCCCAAAGCCATCAGAACGATCGGGAACGTGCGGAGACTGCTGTAAGACCGCTTGCCCGAACTGGGAATCCTCCCTGGCCAGGGCATCTAATTTGTAGAACTTTACAAACGTATGCTGCCCCGACCAAGTAGCAGCTCTGCAAAGCTGTAAGGCCGAGACTCCTCGAGCAGCCTCCCAGGAAGTCCCTACAGACCTTGTCGAATGAGCCTTCAATGAGGATGGAATAGTCAATCCAGCCATCCCATAGGCTTGTTGGATCGTGGTACGTATCCAACGGGCAATAGTCTGCTTTGATGCAGGAGCACCCTTCTTCTGTGCATCGTAAAGCACAAACAGACCATCCGTCTTCCTGAACCTAGAGGTTCGCCTCACATAGACCCTCAGGGCCTGAACAACATCCAGGGATGCCAGAATCTCTGGATGAGCCAAACTGGACGGGACCACAATCGGTTGGTTTAGATGGAAAGCCGACACAACCTTAGGCAAGAATTGCGGCCTAGTCCTCAGTTCCGCCCTGTCGCCGTGAAAAATCAAGTAAGGGCTCTTGCAAGAAAGGGCCCCAAGTTCGGACACCCTCCTGGCCGAAGCCAAGGCCAGCAGGACCACAGTCTTCCATGTCAGAAACCGCAAATCTGCCTGATCTAATGGATCGAACCAGGATGACTGCAAAAAAGATAAGACTACATCCAAGTCCCATGGCGCAGTGGGCGGCACAAAAGGGGGTTGAATTCTTAACACCCCCTGAAGAAAAGTCTGGACCTCAGGTAAGGATGCCAGTTTTCTCTGAAAAAACACTGACAGGGCCGATACCTGGACCTTTAAGGACCCCAGCCGGAGCCCCAAGTCCAAACCTGCTTGCAGGAACTGCAAGAAGTTACCCAGTTTAAAATCCGCAGGTGGTAGGGCATTTCCCTCACACCAGGCCACAAATCTCCTCCAAATGTGGTGATAATGGGAGGCCGTTACCGGTTTTCTGGATGGGTCATGGTTGTTATGACCGAGGAATCCAAACCCTTGCGCCTCAGGATCTGCGGCTCAACCTCCAGGCCGTTAAACAAAGCCGAGGTGAGTCCTGGTAACCGAACGGCCCTTGAAGAAGAAGGTCTTCTCTGAGGGGCAGACGCCAAGGGTCTTCCACCAGCATGGCATGAAGATCCCCGAACCAGGCTCGCCGAGGCCAATCTGGTGCCACCAGGATTGCCTCTGCTCCTTGGTGTCTTATTCTTTTTAACACTTTCGCCAGTAGTGGTAACGGGGGAAAGAGATATACCAGCCGGTATTCCCAAGGCCAAGTTAGTGCATCCACTGCCTCCGCACAAGGATCCCTTGTCCGAGAGCAGTACCTGGTTACCTTGTGGTTTCTTCGAGAGGCCATGAGGTCTATCTGTGGAGTCCCCCACAGATCCGCAATGGCAGTGAACACCTCCTGGTGTAATTCCCATTCCGTGGGATGGAGGTCGTGGCGGCTGAGAAAATCGGCCTCCCAGTTGTCCACTCCCGGTATGAATATGGCGGACAATGCCAGAACGTTTTGTTCCGCCCAAGAGATGATCCTGGCAGCTTCTCTCATGCACGGCATGCTCCTCGTTCCATAGAACAATAGAAGAGGAGAAGGGGGAAATGGGTATGTCAATCGCACAGGAGGTAAGTTTTCGTCATAAGTATCGGCCCCTCATGTATGTATTGGGAGTACAACTCAATAAAGTCTGGAGGGTGTGCTACCACTGGACAGCTGATTAGAGCAGAAGTTCATGGGGACAGAAACGGGATGTCACTGTGTGGTGCACCCAAAGAATACGTATTAAAATGTAACCTTTATTTAATTAGATAGATAAAATGTAGCGAAAATATATCAGACACAAGACATTAAACACATAACATGTAGTAAAAATGGATATCTTTATCCATGCGACGTGGGACCCCCGTTCCCTTACTAGTAATGTATTCACTTTCAATTAGTGTTCTGAGAAACTGTCTTATAAATAAGCTTTATTAGGTACGGTATATTAGGGAATAAGTCTCCGTATAGTTAACTGTGTATGTGACACAGAGTACAGATGGTAGCGGCTAGAGCGCAATCATATATGCGGCATAGGAGCACAATGCTCGATCACGATTGTGCCTAGCGGCCGGTTAATGCCTCAGAAGTCAGGGGGCCACAGTGCTACGCGTCACGCACTGCGCTTCCCTCGCTGACTCTGGTGCTATTTAAGACACACGGACCTAAAAAAAAATTAAATAATATTTTTTTTATTTTTATTAATTAAGCTAGACAGATCAGAAATGCGTTCAATGGGTAAGGGGAGTGGGGGGTAGCCACGAAGGTACGGTCCTTCGTGGCTACCCCCCACTCCCCTTACCCATTGAATGCATTTCTGATCTGTCTAGCTTAATTAATAAAAAAAAATAAAAAAAATAAAAAAATTATTATTTAATTTTTTTTTAGGTCCGTGTGTCTTAAATAGCACCAGAGTCAGCGAGGGAAGCGCAGTGCGTGACGCGTAGCACTGTGACCCCCTGACTTCTGAGGCATTAACCGGCCGCTAGGCACAATCGTGATCGAGCATTGTGCTCCTATGCCGCATATATGATTGCGCTCTAGCCGCTACCATCTGTACTCTGTGTCACATACACAGTTAACTATACGGAGACTTATTCCCTAATATACCGTACCTAATAAAGCTTATTTAAAAGACAGTTTCTCAGAACACTAATTGAAAGTGAATACATTACTAGTAAGGGAACGGGGGTCCCACGTCGCATGGATAAAGATATCCATTTTTACTACATGTTATGTGTTTAATGTCTTGTGTGTGTTATATTTTCGCTACATTTTATCTATCTAATTAAATAAAGGTTACATTTTAATACGTAACCACACAGTGACATCCCGTTTCTGACCCCATGAACTTCTGCTCCTCGTTCCACCCTGCCTGTTTATGTAGGCAACCGTGGTCGCATTGTCAGACTGCACCTGCACAGCCCTGCCCTGGAGCAGAGGAGCAGCCTTCAACAGGGTGTAGTAAACCGCCTTCAATTCCAGCCTGTTGATATGGAGCTTGGCTTCCAACAGGGACCATCTGCCCTGAAGATGGACACCCTGAACCACGGCCCCCCATCCTCTCAGGCTGGCATCCGTGGTCAACAGAAGCCAATCCTGGATTTGAAAGGAACGTCCGGCCAGTAGATTTGTCGACTCCAACCACCATTGGAGCGACAGCCTTGTGGTTGCAGAGAGTGTTATCAGCCTGCGCATCTGGCTGGGGCACCCCGACCACTTCGTCAGGATATCCAGCTGGAATGTCCTTGAGTGAAATCTGGCATACTGTATGGCCTCGAAGGAGGCCACCATCTTGCCCATCAGCCTCAAGCAGAGGTGAACCTACACCTGTGGGCCCGCCAACACCTCTACCCCCAGTTGCTGAATTGCAGCCACCTTCTCCGGTGGAAGGAATACCTTCTGTTCCGCTGTGTCCAGAATCATGCCCAGGAACAGCATCCTTTGACTTGGGACCAGGTATGATTTCTTCAGGTTCAAAATCCACCCGTGGTCCGAGAGGATCCTCCTGGTCAGCTGAATAGCACTGCAACAGGCTCCTGCCGACCCTGCCTTGATCAGCAGGTCGTCGAGGTACGGGAGGACATTCACCCGATGCTGCCGTAGAAGGGACATCATCTTCGCCATGATCTTCGTGAAGATGCGGAGCCGTGGACAGGCCGAAGGGCAACGCCCGTAACTGATAATGTTCCCTTCCCAGCGCAAACCTCAGAAACATTTGGTGTGGGGGCCAAATGGGGACGTGTAGATAGGCGTCCTTGACGTCTATGGAAGCCAGGAACTCCCCTGGCTCGAAACTGGCGATGACGGAATGGAGGGACTCTATTCTGAATTTGAACACCCGCATGTACGGGTTCAAATACTTCAGGTTCAGAATGGGCCTCACTGACCCATCTGGCTTGGGCACCAAGAAGAGGTTCGAGTAGTAACCCTGCCCCTGCTCCTGCACTGGAACCGGCAGGATTACCCTGGACTGGAGCAGTCCCTGGATTGCCCCTTGTAGGAGAATCCGGTCCGCCACCCACTGTCGCAGCCACAGGGCCCTCTGGGCTGAGACCGCCATTGCAGAGTTGCGGGCATTTATGGCCCCCAATTCCTTCTTGAGAGGCCCCACTAGCCGTATACATCAACTTGAGAGTGGTCTCCAGTCTCCTGTCAGCCCCGCCCTTAAGGGTGGAAACACCCGGGACCGGTAGTAACACCTTTTTAGAAAGGCGTGAAACTGAGGAGTCCACAACGGGAGGCTCCTCCCACAATTTTCTACCTGCAGGTTCAAAAGGGTACACATTTGCGAACCTCTTTGTGAACTGGAACCTCTTCTCAGGGTTTTTCCAGGCGTTTTTGAAAACACCCTCTAGTTTCGCCTGCTCTGGGAAACACACAGACTGCTTTTTCTGTGTCATAAAGAGTCACCCTCTGTGACTTCCTCCAGAGGGAGCTCTAAGACCTCCCTAATAGCTCTGATAAGATGTTCAGGGCCATGTACTGGTGCCTGTTCTTGTACAGGCTCCTGATCCTGCAACTCCTCCCCCTCATCAAGGATATCATCCTCATCTGTATCAGGGGCCACAGATGACAAGGGCCTTTTCTGAGGCTGGCTAGACTGGCTGGGAAAAGGAGTGATGATATCCACCCTAGCTGACAGGATGGCTAAATCCTTCTGCACCCTCTGAGTCTGCTTTGTATTAGCAGCTAGCTGGGATGAGACTGAGTCTAACAGCGTTTTAATGCTGCTGGCCCATGTGGGCTCATTATCTCCCTGTGACACCCCACTATATTGTGGGGGCACAACACTAGCCAGAGGGGTAGTCCTACTAGGCTGTGGAGACATACAGGGTTCACAGGTAACCTGTGACTGTGCGGCAGGGATAAACTTGGTGCTGCACACCATGCAGGCCAGTTTCTTCACCATTGTGAAGCTGGACACAGCCACACCACACACACTGATTTGTAAGTATTCTTTGGCTATGTGTTAATGACTAATATCTTAACTAGCCAGTGTGGGGTAAACAGAGCTACTTGGGAAACCAGGTCACCCTGTAACCTGAGCTCACAGATTGGAGAGAGCTGGTTCACAGTAAAACACACAGTAATTCTTCAGAAAAACAGTGCTATGCAATATTCCTATGCTAGGCAAACACAAAGTAAGTGTTAATTAGTGCTATAACTTGCTGCCTCTGCAGGCAGAAAGATCCCAGATCCACCCCACCGATGAGGAGCTGTTAATGGCTACCTCAGCATGCAGGAAGAAGCAGGAAGTCTTGCCCAGCAGAGCCTTGTCCCACTCTGAGCTAAGCTCCACCCCCAAAACGGAGCTGGCGCTGTTAGCATTAAAAAGCTGGTGTTTTTAGGCTTATCTGTGTTTTATGCAAAAACCAGACATTGCCATAGCCCTGGTGGTCCAGTCGCTATCTGTACCTGCCAGCAATTATATAAAAGATGGGGGGTTCGCGTGGTACCTGCGGGAGGTCCGCCGCTACTGCCACCGCCATCTTGTCGCACATAAAGTCAGGGTACCCCTTGTGGGGGACCCCAACCAGTACTCACCACTTGAAGTCTTTAGACCCTGCCAGGGGTGTGCGGCAGCTGGGAGGTCTGCTCGCCCCAGCGCAATGCTGTGCGGTGACAGAAACCTCTCAGGACAAAGTCCTGCAGCAGGGCAGCTCTGCGCCTGAAGAGGCCGGTGACTGACCCTTCCCCTGGCACCCTCGAAGCAGGACTGCTGCCTAGGTCTAAAAGCAGCGCCCCAAAATAACAAACTAAAACAAAATGTTGAAAAATCTCTCTGGAGCTCCCAGAAGTGCAGCCGCTCCTGAGGCACATTTTTCTAAACGGACTAGTGGAGGGAGGATAGAGAGGAGGAGCCAGTGCGTCCACACTGAAAGATCTTATGTGCCTGTCTCTCCTGCGGAGGATCTCTATCCCCATAGTATTGAACCCCAGTATTCCATAATGGACGTTAGAGAAAATGGTTTAATAAAGATACTGTGATACAAGTTGATACTGATGGCACAAATAATATACTGTAGGTTATGCAAAAGTAAAATCTAATAGTCCAATACGTTATTGAAGAATATGATGATGCTTGGTACTTGAAAGAATATTATAGTGTTGATTGAAGAATAACTGAAGAAGAGGAGTTTGAATTGGGTAATTGAATAATTGGTTGAAGGATTGAAGGTTTGAATGAAGACTGAAGTAATAACTGAAAGATTGAATGGTTGATTGGAAGATTGGATGGTTGGTTGAAAGATTGGATGGTTGGAGGATTGGATGGTTGAAAGATTGGATGGTTGAAAGATTGGATGGTTGGTTGGAGGATTGGATGGTTGGTTGGAGGATTGGATGGTAAATAATGACAAAGAAGAAGACTGTCCTTGCTGGATTGGATCGTGGCTGCAATCAGAGGTGACCTTGGATATTAACCGTCGGGAGTGATAAGTAAGATAATACCCCTTTGGGGGGTTAACCTTACTTGGTCCGCTTTGGCGGCAGTGGAGTCCGTGGTACACGAGAGGAGCAGTGGACGATCAGCAGGAGAGTACTTCCCTTGGAGACACAAGGTTGTAGTGGGAACTACAGAGCCAGACCGGAGTAATGACTGCCGGTCTAGCCCGGCCAGTCAGTACTTAACAGCTGAACTGTGCGGCTATTGGTCAGCCTATTGACAGGGGAGGCGGAGCCGCACGGGACAGGCTGAAGCAACCGAAAAGATGGCGGCTGCCAGAGGGGCGGCAGGTTTCAGCCGGCAGTGAGTGCGCGCAGCTGCGCAATTGCCGGCATTCAGACAGAGGCCTAACCAGGCACAAACACACATGGCGGTTCAGGTCTCATGCCGCTCATGCCCGCAGGGCACCGGAGCACACAGCACCACTGTCACCTTGCGGTGACAGTGCAGACACATGTACCCCACCAGGACCAGGGACACAAGCGGAGGTGAGCGCCATAGCATTAATCATGCGGTTAGAGAGCCTAGGGCTGGGCACAGCACAGGGGATTTGGGTGAGAGCCATGGTGGATGTGACACACTCATTGTTGGGATATGCCACACCCCTAAAGGGGAATTAGCATAGTCACCACAACAGCAGACCTGCACTATCACTTTCGAAACCAAACAGAGGTTTCCACCTATACTTGGGCACACTCAACCCACCGTTCACTACCACGGATGAATAGCAGATACCCAGGGGAAACCCATGGTTATCTACTTGATTAGCCCTGTATTTCTTAAAACTCAATCTTCTAGATTACCTTACCTTAGGGATCAGTATAAAACCCATAATGGGTTGTTATTAATTGACACATAAGCATTCCTGTACATTCTACAAGAAATTTTACCACACATTTAAAAATGATAGATCTCACCAGTCTAAAATGTAATATTTATTCAACAACATAATTATTAAACACAGCCCTGTGAAAAATGTGGATCATAGGATTGAACAATACACATTAGGGCTGTCACAAAATCTCTTATTTGAATGGCGCACACACACACACACATAAACATTGTTTATCTGTGAGCACAACTGAGATAATATTTTAAAAGATCCATTAAAATTAAAAAAAAAATTTATTTACATAAGATTTCCCCAAAACAAAGTCAACTTTTTGTACACAAAATGTCTGCGTAGTTTATTGACTCTTGGGTGTACCGCCAACACATTAATATTAACCATGAACGGTTTCATCTATCTATGTTGGTATATCCACTATCTGCCTGACCAATTATCTATTTTCTTTGACAAATACTGTGTGGCTACAGCAACTCTCTGTCCATGGTATAGTACAGGGCTGGGCAACACCGGCCCTCCAGATGTTTATGAACTACACATCCCAGCATGCCTTGCATCAGTTTCAGCATGGCCACATAGCAAAACTAATGCAAAGCATCCTGGGATGTGTAGTTCATTAACATCTGGAGGGCCGGTGTTGCCCAGCCCTGGTATAGTGGCTTGCAAATAACCATACACAACATGTATTTTGAGATTTCAGTTTCCAAACTTTAACCTAGTAAATATGCTCTGTCCACCACATGAGATGATTACAGTATGCAGTGTTCACAAACACACTGATTCCCACATTTCCCCACAGTAAATATTTTAGCCCAACAAACTACTGTTTAGCCAGTATTCAATTACCCCTGATCAATTATCGGTGTAATTGTCTTGCCATGGGGCTATTCTATTAGCCCAGATAAATCAGCGCAAGCTGTGACTTATAGGGACATTTTGTTGCACCTGCCTCTGGCAGGATAAGCCAAATTCCCCAAAACAGCCCTGTTTGGAGCTTTTTCAAGCATAACCGTCCAGGTTTCACTGAAATTGTGTTTTTGGGAGAAATGTTTATTTTTATTTTTCGCCCAACAAAACTGCAGTTTTTTCACACCCGATGATTTTATGGTGTTAACTGAATATCGGCTTTAGGAGTTCATTCTTGTTGACTTGCAAAGCGGTGAAATTTGCAGCTTTGCGAGTCAACCAACCGCTGCTGATTTCATCTGTGACGTGCATGGACGAAACCATTCAATGGTCGCCGCCCATCAAATGATTTCTAATGTGTTTGCAAATCTAGATCACCCTCTGTTGACTTAGATATGCAGCGCCTTAGTACGGGTACAAAAAATATAAAATAAAGAGGTTACATTTTTTCCCCTTGTTGTATCACTGCTTCATACTGTAGATCTGCCCCTCAGTGATTTTTGCATTTATTATTGTTGTTTAATATCCTACATATTTGATGTACTGTATATTTAAAAATACTTTAATAACACAAATAATGTACAAGCTAAATGCAACCTACCTTAACAGACTGGGACTGCATCAGACATCAAGAGTGGCACAGATATTGCTTTTGTAACAGATTGGTTTCCGGTGTTTAAATTGTGACATCATAAATACATTTTGAAGAGATTACTTGGATCCTAGCCAATTTATTTTCTGATATGGTACCTTTGATACAGTCCCTTATTCTATAGGAGTGAGTCAATGTGGATTTCTATATATAGGCCAACTGTTACAACTCAGAAGCCATCAAATGGTTTCTCCAGCGCACGCAGATCAGAGACACCTCTATGGTGTCTCTGATCTGCGAGCAACCCATGAAGGAAGCAGGTGGGCAGTTGACATCAGCTGCCCCCCCCATCGCCGGATCTCCCTGGAAATGCCCAGCGTTTCATGGGAACGCCCATTAAATGTCTACCAGTGTTCCACATTTATGTGTGTATACACCAATATTGAAATACACATATAAATAGACATTTGTTTTTATAAGAACAGGTCTAAAAGTAAAGACATTATATTTTTTTGTATTTAATTGGTAAAAAAATAAAACGTTATTTTAGTTTAAACCAATCAATTAGAATTTGAAGTGTCCCGCAAAAGTATTTTTCTTCTTCTGCCAATTTTTTTGTTTGATGAATGAAATACCAATAGACTATTTTAAGTAAGACAGGTCAATAAAGAGGATAGCGGGTGCCACTCTTATTGCAGCTTTCTATGAATATTGATAAACCTACTAATTTCTTCAACAGCTAGTTCCTTCAAATACCATCAATAGTGTACCAAGCGCCCTAGGTATGTAATGTCCATAAAATAATTCCATAAAATATAAATAATAGAAAAATACACTTGTAGCTTCTTATTTTCAGGAATTTTTTTTTTTTTTTTAGGTTTCAAGAGCTGTGATCAATACCCAATGTGTTTAGTTCCGGTTAGGAACTTCATCAGGGTTTTTTTTTTTGAGCTATAAATCTCCTATGAGACAGCACTGAACTCAGTTTAGTGCTGTCTCATAGGAGATTTATAGCTCAATTGGATGCTACTGTATATAATAGAGGCTCCTTCTTCTACCTTCAAATTATTCTAAGGTCTAGAAACAACCTTACGAAGTAGAACCATTCCAATAGAAAAAATTCTCCTTGCAATACTACCAAAATTTGGAAGATCTAATTCACCTGAGTGTGGTTTTTCCTGGCCTATGATAGACATTAATACCTTGAAGATCAAAAAAACCCCTGATGAAGTTCCTAGCCAGAACGAAAGGCGTTGGATATTGATCACAGCTCTTGAAAATAAAATAAAATCATTCCTGAAAATAAGAAGCTACAAGTGTATTTTTCTTTTAATTATATTTTATTGAATTATTTTATGGACATTACAAACCTAGGGCTCTTGTGACACTATTGTGGGTATTTGAAGGCATTGTTAGCTCCAACTGGTAGGGAACTAAGTGTCTACAGCGACCGCCATTTATCTATAGCGCAATTTTGGAGATTTTGTTGTGTTTAAAATCAGCTAGACTTGACTTCAGATAATCAATAAAGTTCTTAATTTATTTTTCAGCACTCATTTACCAAAAACTCTCACACATGCACACACTGTACTGAAATCTATAAAAAAAAGACAAAAGCAACTCCATATAATTTTCCATTTTATTTATAACAATATTCTGTGTTATTTAAGTTGTAAAGTAATCCAGCAAAAATTATTAAAACTCTTTTTGTAACCCTGCCTCCCTCAATTCAGCCCGATAAAACATTTTTGAAATGAGTGCTTTCCAGAACCAACAAACAAACAAAAATACTGCATGTGGACATTATAAACCATTAAGCACATCGGACAAACAGGAAATGAGAGAGGAATGATTTTCTGGTTATGGTTTTACATTTCAAGAGAAGGAATAAAAATAATAAAAAACAATGTCAAAAACAGTCCATCTAACAAGGCTTAGTCGGATCGGGAGAGGTGCGATGACATATCTTAATATCTCCTTTAATGTCTTTTAGCTCTCGAAAGATTAAACGGTTGTGATAAAATTAATCTGTCATTTCCACTCGACAAGGATGAAGAAACAAAGTGTGAGGACAATGGGAGAACGAGAACTATTACATAGTAAGGCTATATAGTGCAACAATATAAAAAAAAAAAAAAAAAAAAAAGTAAGTGTCTGGCATCACCCATAATCCTGTGATTGGTTCACTCATGATCTATGGAGAGATTATTCCAAACCACCGTGTTTTAGTGATCACCCTGGGCAGAATGTGCAAACATTACTTTCATCAGCTTTTCTTGTCATTCTCTAATGTTTTACAAACTTAAAAGTGATCCCAATCTGGCTATGTAAATGGTTATATTGTGCACTTCAAGCATTCTATTCAGTGTGCTTTCTTATTCATTATTATTGAGTTATTGCATGATTTATTCACCTCTTCTATGTAGAATGAAATTAATTATTAAAGGAATAATTGCTTTTATTGCGTCAATTCTCCCATGTCTCATACAGATGGGATTCCAGTAGATAGAGGTTGCCCCAAACCACTCAAATTTTTGTTCCATCTGGTAACAGAGCATGAGTTTAAAAACCAAGTGTATAATGTCAAAAGTAGTCTATAAGAGTTTAGACTTCAACATTGAATGTCCATAGCAGATTTCCTGTTTATTGACATGTTGCGCTGCTTGTGTGCAAAATAACTTACTTGATCATTATATTATAGAGATGAATACATAGGAGGTCAATAATCATAGAAGAGCATACTTCAATAGGGACAGTCCATAATGTTTGTGTTTTAGTCACTTTTCACCATTCTAAAATGACCATTGTGTATTTCCAGGCCCTTCCAATGTCTAGCAAAACAATATTTTTATGAAGAATGCTGCTTAACAGTATAAAAAGGACATTTCTTCTGGAGACACGTTGATGACTCATGACTACATAAAAAACACAAATTAAACCCTACATTGTTGGTACAACATTGGGCTGCAAGGCCACCAAGCAGTAAAAAGGGACAGTGAGCAAGCACTTCACAACCATACAGATGCTTGTACCAATATTCTTCTGGAGGCAGCCATTCTGGAGACTGAACCTATACTTAAAAGCGGACAATCTAATCACCCTGTGCCTCAATAATCTCACCAGTTTCCCGTGATAGTTCAAATATTGTTTCAACGTACAAATTATCGGACGACATTATGTGTGCATGTGACAAGTGCACTTCAAAAGGTGTAGTGCTACAAAGTAAAGAATGAAAATATTAAATAAAATGGTTAGAGATCCATTTATGGACCTCTGTCTCTGCTCACCAAGTGTACTATGGGAAAGGCTTGTGAGTTTGGAATAAAAATCCCCATGTTTTGTTAAACTAACGAAAACAACACACTAGTGGGGATTATAGTGTGAAGAGACATACAAAAGGTATTGTGAAAAAAATAGCAATTTACAAATCAGGATTGGGACAACGAAAACCAAATATTGGCAACACTTTGTAGTACTGCTCTTAAAATAGACATGTCACCTTTCCAATACATAATGAGAAGAGGCTTTGTCATATTTTATCTCCCAGTGATCTTTTTGGAACCAAGGAATAAAAAAAAATAAAAAATAAAACACAATTTTTTTGTCTTCTAGCTTCATAGTACTAAAGAAGACTGCAGCAAAACCCAAGCAAATAAAAGAATAAAAAGCCCTTGAACTGTATGATCTTAACGGTACTGGTAGCAAAGCAGAGCTATTTGTTGCAACACATTCATTGGGTGAGTGGGGGTTGTGGGGAAGGGGTGCTCCTTTCTCTGGTTAGAAAAAGGGATTGTTCTTTTGGCTTTCCAGTAACCAGGCACAATAATATTTGTACAAGCAGCTCCTTGTTTGCCGTGGAAGGTGGACCCAGTCACCTGTGTGCGGACTTTCGTGTTTTAACATCAGGAGCAAAGCTTTCCATTCTAAGGTCCTGCAATGAGCTGCTTCCTGTTCATTCGCAAGCTGCTGTGGCAGTAGCGGGGGCTGAAAGTGACTAAGCGCCAAACATTTATTCTGGTCAAAAGTAGAATTTGCTGACTTGGCTTGCTAAAAGCTTGACCTGAAAAGAAAATGACACCACTCTCTTCATTACGTTGTTAAAAAAATAAAAACAATTTAAAAATTATTATTTACTGTATGCTGTAGCTAAAACAAGAAGCAATATAAAACAAAAAGTAAAGGAAATGTGGAAATGTAAATCGAAAGAGCTCTTCTGACGTGTTCCGCACTGTTACGCTGTAGCATCCTGGCAACTTTTGAAGTGGATAAAATAGTGTAACAGTCTTGCTCAAAAGGCCAGCCCTTGAAAAGATGAAAACATCCCCCTCTTGGTTTCGGTGATTCCTCTTCTGGTAAAACGGGTTGTGTTCCTATACCCATCCTCCTCTTCTTCCGACGCTCTTATCGTCCGGACAAGATCTGCACGCCACTTTGTGTTTATTGCAGAGTCTCATTACAGGCACGTCCCAAGCACATATGGTCAAGGAGCCGACAGGTTCCAGAAAATAATGGCAAAGAAAAAAAATATATTTATAATACTGAGATCAATATAAAAGTAGTCCTTCATTTATACACTTTATACACCGTTAGGTTGTGTGTGTGTGTGTTCTTGCCATAAAAGTTTTTAAACTATTTTTTTTCTCTTTTTACTAAAATTTCTGCCCTATGCCAAAGGGTCTGAGAAGTCGTCCTCTCCTCCACGGGACAGCAGCTCTCGTTTCTCGTCTGTGCTCGCTAGAGAATTCCGGCTGTTGTGCGCTCCCATATACAGAGTGGCATACACTGGGTTGGTGAAGTTTGTAGGCTGTGGTAGGGAATAAATAAAAAAAAAACCAGGATGACTGATGTACATTTCACACAGTATTTTGTATCACAAACTACATTACTGAATACTATAGATTCCATTAAACATTTATTCAAATCTGTTTTTTAAAGCTGTAAACTAATATCAAATCAGGGAAAAAAACAACTCCCAAAGCAAACTGAGGGACTATATAAATCATGCTGAGAGGGAAGTACTGGTATAAAAGTATCTGGCCATTGTAGGCGATGCCACAACCATATACCTTGGGGCAAAACGGTGCCACAGTTTTTTTTGTTTTAGAAACATTTCTTCATTGGAGCAAGAAAATAGCATAGACTTACAGACAACAGTATAAAGACAAATAGTACCAAATATGGCGCAGGAGAAGAAATACAGTTAAGGGATATATGAATCAGATGTGGACATGATCACAGTAAAAGTAAAATGTTATACACATGCAATCCCCAAACCAGCAAAGCGCACCATAGTTGTTTACAATAAGGAGGGTGTATCTGCGCACCTGCATGTGGCAATGTCCCCCACCCCAATTATCTGTCAAAAGAAAGCATTAACTTCCCAACAAGTCTAATGCAGCATACACACGGGGCAATTGTAGCCCTAAGTGATCTGACTAGAGAAAGCACGGATCGTTACAGGTGTAGGCCCCACCGTGATGATGAATCAAGGTCCCACGCATCGTAATCGCTGGGCTGGTTTTATATTGCATGCAGAATAAATGTAGTCATTTAAATCCTACAGGGTAGTGACTGCACACATCATATAACCCCCATATAACAGTGTATGCTACAAGCAAGTATTGCCACAATATGAAGGAAAGTGGTGAAAATCAGGAGACGTGATTAATTTCTTCTAATGTTGGACATCGCATGCTGAATATACTGTAATAATCATTCCTATACATGAGCTAGAACTGCACATTACTGAGCTATAGAAGCCAGCAAGCATATGGAATTTATTCTACCATTACCTTATCTGGATCTAAAGTAAAGTCTGCATCGAGCAGTTCTCCTACATCGTCGTCGGGCTCCCCTTCATACATTTTGTAGGTTGGATTGCCAATCTCTACATTAATGGCACCATTGGTCATTCGCTGATGCTGGAAACCTTTAGCCCTGTAAAGGCCAAAAACATGAGAGAGACCAGAATATAGTAAGAGTATAAAGAACATTTCCTTTTATCATATACACAGAAGGAATAGGAATGAAGCATTTACTGTTTGCCATAGGAACTTTAGTTTCTCTTACCCGCTCATTCGATGTCTATACCAGATGAATATTCCAATTCCAAGGAGAACAAGCACGATTATTAACAATATGGGAATTACAATGGAGGCCGTCTCTGCAGAAAGATTACAGATAAAATTTCAGGTTACCTAAAGGAATATTGTGTCAATACAGAACCGATAAGCAGATTGTAAAGTGCAAATGTTGACCAATGCCATTATGGAGTATATTTTGCAACTTGAATTGAATTTAGTTTTCAATTTCTGATAAATCCATCCAATCCCACTAATAACTTTGGGCCCGGACCTCCCACTAAAACATGATAAATTGGAGAGAGGGTATTAACTAGAAGAAGAAATAAAAACATGAAAAATAATTATTATTAAATTAGATAAGTTTAAGAATCTACTAAAAGTCCATATACACTAGGCAATTTTGCCCAGTGTGTATGAACAAAATTGATGGGGATAAAAAATAGCTGGCCTGAAAATCGCTCGGTGCATACACACTGGGTGATTTTAGCCCTTCTGAGCAATTTTCCCGGGGGTGGACGACTTTCCATAGCAGGACATTATGGACAACTGCCCACCCCGATGCTCATCTACTGGTAATACCAGCAGATGAGCGTTCGCCATCGGCGATGATGTGGGAGCGCTTGTACACACTGCGACTTTTGAGCTGAAAGCAGCTCAAACAGCAAAACGGAGCACCTTTCAGCTCAAAATCGCCCAGTGTGTATGGGCCTTAAGGCAGTCTCCCCAATATAACCTGGGTGTCCTGTCAGTCAATGACTGAGCTTACTCAATCGCAAGCCACTCATATGGACAAAGGGCTAACCAGTCCTGCACAATTTCCGGGTCACGTGGACATAAGTGGAATGTGTTGGAACCATCTTCTTCTGGAGACTTCTCATAGTCTAAAGCTGGGTACACACTACACGACATGTACCCCAAAACATCACCTGCAATGGGACCCAGTATGTGCAAGTGCATACACAAATCCCCCCCCCCCCCAATTTTTTTTTTAGAAAATCATGAAAAACAAAAAACAAACTCATGACAACTTTTTCATGTGTCGTTCATCCTAGCTATGGTCTTGAACCTGCGCTACTGATGGCTCCTACAAACACCCTACGTGGGCCATAATCCCATGCCTCGCTGAGAGAGCCAGGTCATAAAACGGTGCTCTAGAACAAATGTAGGACCTCATATTTGTTGTTCAATCTTTAGTCTATCAGGAAAGTAATGCAATATAATCACTGACACTAAACATATACTTATTCTTACTAGATGTGGACTCGGATTTTTCTAAGAACACTGTACATCTAGGGCCGGTCATCTCCGGTGTGCACCTAGAAAAAGAGACAGAAGTCAAATCGAGGATGAACAGCAGTTTGTTCTGCGGTCTGATCTCTACACACAAGCTCACTGAAGCTACATCACGGACTCACTGATAAAAGAATGTCGGCACACGTAAAGATAGTTGGATATTTGGATAGTGAAATGCCCCTGTCACACTAATAGGGGTTTTCTTTTGGTGCAAACGAGGTGTGGCATTTCGAATCTATATGATCGATCCCCAATGGCCTCCTTTAAGACATGCTGGACATAATAATGAGGCCGTTTACTTCAGACCCTAGAACGTTGTGCAGTCAAACTTGACGTTCTACTCATTATTTAGCTGTGAGTACTCATAATTTAGTATGTGATTTTGCATGGTCGCCAATAAATATTTTATTACAAATATATTGCATTCATTATTATCACCAACACCTATCTAGAGCGCAGGTCTCTCTTCCTTCTATTACTGTACCCCAGAGGGTAGCCTACCTGTTTTTAGAGACCAGCAGCTTAGTCACTCCACATATCCCCTCAAGGTGAGCGCTGACTTATCTACAGACCCTATAACATGACCCTTTCACCCAGAACAAGACACTTTGCTCCTCAAACTATTGCAAGGTCTGCTATGTATATTGCTTTTGTTTTAACGCAAGATTTAGGGAGTTGGATTTACCCGGGTTTACTTGGATCTCAAACAGCATCTTATTGGTTATCCCCCTCACATGTTTTGGATAGCCAATAAGATCAATCCAAACTTGCAATAAATTTGTATAGTTTGCTGGCGTTGAATGTCCTATTGTTGGTATGGTCTGTGTAAAAGGTACTGATGGTTCCTTCTATCTGTCCTTCTATCAGGCGGATCTACACCGCTGACGCACGCACTGCAAGCATTTTCAAACTGCAAAAGACACTGACGCTGCATGCACCTGGAACAAGAAGCTGAAGAGGTGCTGGGACATTGGAATATGGGTAAGTGTCCCGTAGGACCTCTGAGCGTCGGTCATGGAAATCACAACCCCGCTGACTGGCAACCAAGTCCGTGACTGACTGGCAACCATGCGGGGCTGAAATATTGAGCAATACTAGAGACTGTTACCTAAAACTATATTAATGCCCACATCACAGCCAGGCTCACCGTATTACCGCGTGACCTTAAAATTTGTGATTATACTGATTATATATATATATATATATATATATATATATATATATATATATATATATATATATATATATATATATATATATATATACTCTTAATCTGCATTTATGTAATTTAGAAAATCTGTATTTTAATAAAAGCCTACTGTTTTATACATTTATACATGTTGTTCTAAAGTTAGCAGTACTGTGACTAAACACTTTTTTGCAACAAAACATACTTTGTCACATCCACACACACTAACTGAGACACTATTGTAACCAAAAAATACAGACGACAGCAACAATGGGGCATTGAGCACTGCATCAACCCCAGCAAACTATACGACTTTACTACAGCCACCTCTTTGGGATAAATTTGGCAAAAATAATTAAGAGTAAAGAGCAAATCGGAACCCGAACATCTCTAGCTTTAACAAAGCTTTTTCAGCCCAGATGATTTATACCAACCCATCACACACATACATACATACATATTAAAATGAAATATCAGTCTTAATCGCCCCCCCCCCCCCATTCATTTTGCAATGACATGGTAGTTCTTACTGGCATTCTGGCATCTCTGTTTGCGGGTTGATAGTACATATCCCTCCGTTCATACAGTAGTTGTTGCATGTCATGCAAGACTTGGCGATGCGCCCATCAGTGCACCTTCAGAAAACCAAATTGAAATGAGAGGTTAGCCTTACGTCCAATTAACCAACCAGCTTTAAAGGCCAAATTATTAATTATTACTTGTACTGTACTTTAGGTATTTATTCTCTGCAAACTGTTCCCGCAACTAATGATAATGAATAAACATTATGACTCCAGGAAATTGCAATTGTGCCCTGGGTTGGTGGTCAAGAACCAAGTTAATTATTTATGGTCAGTGAAAAGGGAAAAAACAGTGCTGGCGGCTTCCAATAATAAAAAATGTGGACAAACAGAAGCAAATCCTGTCCCTCATCTCATAACTGAACCTAAGGATCATCTATAAACACAATTTACTTACATTTAATATTTTATTCTGCTTGAATTTCACAAGAAACTTCTGACCGGAGGAAAAAGTTCTGACACTAGGGCGCTGCGATTCCAAAATATTTGGGAACCACTGCATTAGGTTATTCTACAATACAAACCACACTGCCTAGATAATAATGGGACATGTTGCTAAAAACTAGTCATTAACCAAACAGAATAAGCATCACTGAATAAGGACTTTTACCATTATTGCAGGATGACCTGGGTTATTGTTGGATGACATGAGTTATTCTAATATGGGGGGAGGGGGGGGGGGGGTGTCACGACGACCTTGTATCTCTGGTGGGTCCCCAATACTAAATTTGAATTTGGGGCACGGGACCCCCCAAAAATAGCCAGCATAAGCCAGTCACCCAAGGGCAGCACACAGGTGAAAAACTAAGCTAGTGTGTTAATATTAATGGAAAATAAATAGTGCTAAATAAATGGTTTAAGGTGTTCCACCCCAAAACAACTCAGCCACACCAACATAGGGGGAGCTGCGCCCCAAATCCATCCCGAAGACTAGCAAATAGTGTAAATTTTTAGACCTTACTTCCATTGTGCCTTCAATTTGCGACTACTCTTAGTTGAAGGAGTCCCAACCATCAGGAGTACGGTGCACACAATATTAACTTATGGGGAGTGTCTTAGAATGCACACCCTATTTACTTGAGGTGCTATCATGCTGGGACACAAGATGCAGATGCACACTCCAGATGTGACCAATTAATATACCAAGAACCTTGATTATTAATTAATAAGGTGGAGTGTGCATCTGCACCGTGTGTTTTTTCTTTGCATGGGTTATACCAAGTTGCTTTTATAACAGGCCAGACATGTATGGACAAATACATTCTACTTAATGTGTGCAATATTTCCACATCAATACATAAGTTTGCTTAGGGGACATGCCATACAACTAATGAAGTTTCGGAAACACTAAATGAGTCAACATGAAGGAATGGGAAAATTAACATCCAAAAGCAGATTGAACATGTTTAATAAAGCAATCAGCCATGAGGTCGGTTTGGCAATGAGACTTACGTGCAGGACACCTTCCCACTGTTTATGTTGCATTTTCCATATCCGCATCGAGTACACCAGTGTTTCTCACAGCGGCTGCCTTCAAAAGGCAGAGAACAGCGGCAGGTCTTCGTCCCGTTCGCACTAAGCTGGCAGACTCCGCCATTCTCACAGTAGTCAACACACTTTCCTAGCGTAGAGAATGTTTAGGTTAAACTCTAAAGCACTTCCACAGCCTGGTCTCACACACACAGCATTACACATAGTCAAATCACTACACTGCATCAGACATCAGTAATAAGGAAAGCAAATAGTACATTGGTGAAATTGCATTTCATGCCGAGTTGTAGGTTTCTGCTTTGTACAGTATGTGTCAGCGTTACATCTCTATTTAGTAAAGAGAAAATAGCCCGACATCTGGCGAAAATTGGTGTACCGGAGTTAGCGTGCCGCTGCCACCATATCCATCAATTGCCCTTTCCAAAAAAGATCTTGGTCATACAAGTAATCCTTTTTCTGTTCATCGCCATTTCAGGATGAATGTTAAAATGTTTTAGAATTTCAACACTCGGGCGGTCACCGCCTCGTTCTCGCCCTAAAATGACTGCAGCCTCTATGTCAGTCTGTGGTTTATTCAGCACATACAGCGATCTCAGACACATGCACATGTGTACAGTAGATCTCTCAAGGAGGCCTCTGTCCAGTATCAGTAAGGCAGCAGAGGTTATCTTTCTGCCACCCTGGTAATATTTTATGGATAGTCTGCTGCTGTAAGTAAATTGTTATCACCGCAACCTAAAACCAGAATCGGAAAAGGCTTCCAATGAAGCCTCCTAAATTCAAATGAATGTAAGAAATGCATTGTTCCCAGACACCTGAAGCAGGAGCTCGACCTGAAGCTCCTGGAACGTGATTTAATTTACCATCTTCAAGTTGGTGTTCTGGGTAACTGCCCTTATAAGAGCTATTCCAGGGAAAACATCACTAATATTAAATTAGCCTGTTCTGTTAAGATGCCTAGGCATACTATACCTGAAGATAGTCTTGTCCATTTAAACCATTCCCTTGAGCTGTTTGGAGCCCTGCATTCAGAGTTTGCGCTCCATTTTCTACCCACAGTGGTCTGGATCCAAAAGTAACTATAGGATGTATCCAGCGTGAACAACAGGTGATATGATGTGGTGTAATCAGCTACACACATCACTGAGAAGCGTAACGCACCAGGTGCCAGGGACTTAGGGGCAGATTTATTAAGCTCAGCGAAGTGATAAAGTGTCTGGATTTTATCACCGGCCAATCAGCTTCTAACTGTGAAGTTACAGGCTTGGTTTGAAAAATGAAAGGTAGGAGCTGATTGTTCGGTAATAAAAACCAAACACTTTATCACTTCACCGATTTAATAAATCTACCCCTCAGCCTGGTAGTAGCAGCAACTATTCATTTACAATGGAGACAGCATGTTGGTGCTCTGATGAAGCAGTCTGTGACTGTAGGCAGTACTACCTGGGCAAGGTGGCAAAGACAGCCAACCCTGGCACAAATACACTAGTACATCTGTGTAGATTCAGGTAATGCATTTAGCCTGTTACCACAGAATATGGGTGTCATTACCAATTACCTAAATCTTAATTTTCCAGACGGAGAGTCCTGGACAATTTCAACCCCTTGCACCTCATTAGAATTTTCGAAGAACAAAATGTTTACATTTTAATTTTGCATATGTAGCAAACCAATTTCTCTATAAACACTTAAACTTAATTTAGTATGGTGCAAGTATGCTAAAATAGGGGAGACACCACAAAGATGGAGGATTGTTCCTTACGGTATTGACACTTGTCTCCAGTGAAGTCAGTGAGACAGCTGCATTTGGGCTGGTTTCCCATGCTCACAGAGCACGAGGCATTGTTTTCACAGTAGTCTGGAGTACACACTTGCTGAAGACACGTAGGACCAGTAAACCCGGTGGCACATCTGCATGTTGGTATGCCTAGGAGACAGGTAAAAAGAAAATAAAAAGGATGAAGGCCAACATACCCAAGTACAGTGTATACAGTATATGAGAAATTTACCACCCCATTAACATTATCTCTACAGAGCATGTACTACTTTGTGTGCCTATGGTGTTCTCCCATTTCATTACCGGTGTGTGATGGGACACAGTTTCCTCCATTCTTGCAGTAGTCCCGACACTGATCGATTTCACACCTTTCTCCATGATAACTAGTTGAACAGCGGCATTTAGGTTGTTTTCTGGCATTTAGGAAACATTGCCCTCCATTCAAACACTCCAGATTACATGCATCGGGAATGGGTTCTATATACAGGTGCAAGAGAACATTTCATGAGATACAAATACACAAAGATCCAGTCATATAGCTCTGTGTTCCCTTGTCTCCCCTCTTACCATCAGGTGATTGAGTAGGGGATGGGATGAGCTTGCATGTACCATTGTCCAATCTTCTTCCATTCGGACATGTGCAAACTGGTCCACTAGGACTCAACAAGCATAGCCACTCGCACTTCTTCCGATCACATGGATTTGTTACTAAGGACATACACAGATCAAACCATTGTTTATAAAGTATATATTGTATTAACAACATTTTTTTTTTATACATAGACACAAAAGGTTCCACAGTACAGCAACATATAGCAAAAGTACACCCATATTGTACATCCATACAGAATTAGCGCTCAAATTCCATAAATATACGGAGAACACAGAGGGAAGAGAACTCTGTTCATTGGAGTGTAGGGGATGATCGGACACAAACAGTGAGAAGGAAACAAGGAAAGCAGGCACTTTCCCAAACTCATAGTACATATGTGTCCTCATCATACATCTTGCCCCAACTATTGCTGTATATCTGGATATAAAATGCTACTTTACAGTGTTTTCTAGGAAAACACTATCGTAGGCAGTTTGTATACAGATACAGACTCATTGCCACACAGAATATAGGCATGCTGCATATCATTTAATCAGCCAGAGCTGCTCGTGCATCTGATGCACATATAGTGATGTGACGAAGACACATTTTCTGGAAAATGCACAAAAAGACGCCAGGCAAGAGTAAATGTGCTCACAACTAAGATCGACTAGAATGGCGGTTTCATGTGATTGCGGCAACAATGAAAGCGGAAACATGTGCCCCCTTTGGCGTTTACAGGACCTCTGAAAGTGTCCTGTGGCATCTATACCAGCAGATGTATGCGGAGGTGGAGCGTCACATATCGGCCTTTTTGTTCTAACACATAAAACAATTGGATTAAGATTGGAGACCATAGCAGCACATTCAATTCCTCAAAAGTTTCCATCAAACCATTCTTGAACAATCCATAGAGTAGCAGGAGACATTATCCTGCTGGAAGAGGCCAATTCCATAAGATAAAACTGTTGCTATAGTATGATATAATCTGCAGCATGTTTAGGTATGGCATACCAAACCGACTGTCTTGGCGTGCCAGGTCCAATGAAATTCTGCCAGTGTTGGGCATCTTTTTCTTTCAGTTAATGGTCATAACATATTTTAGTTGCAATAAGCTGTGGCTAGGATGCACCCAGAGACTATGCGGATTTATTTGTATATCCGTGTGTGCGACTGAGTCTCTGAAGTTTTATTTTGCTCTGTATACAGATGCTGTCACACACATACAAGTGAATCGACACAGTCTCTTGGTAAGTCTAGTCACAATGGGCAAGATGCACTAATCTTCAATAGTGATAAACAGCAAGCCAATCAGCTCCTGACTGCCATGTCACAGACTGTGTTTGAAAAAGGTCAGGCAGGAGCTGATTGGTTGGTTGTTTATCACTCTCCATTTTATCAATTTTGAATCTTAGTGCATTTGGCACATTGTGTTGTGACTACAATATATTTTTCACAAACATGTTTTATCCCCCCAGTCCAAGCTGAAACCATTGCTTCCCATGGACAATAAACCCAATATCGGAGTATTTGAGGAAGCCTTTATTGCAAATCTAAGCCCCTGTTTTAAAGCTGAATCTTCCACTTATTTCAGCAATCCAGTTTTTACCTTCAGGTTGCTTGTACTGGTGGTGCAGAACTACGTCAGTAGCATGATTTATTCCCCACGTGAGGTTGGTTACTGGGCCATGTCCAAACTTGTGCACTTTAAACACAATATTGTTTATGTACGTTACTCCAAAGATGTAATCTTCAAAGATGTCAATGCTAAATGGATGGGCGAGACCTGTAACGATATAGGAGAATAATTATTGTGATCGAAAAAAGAAATGCACATAAAATGATAACCAGATATAAATACAGTGCCAGCACTAGTTCTTCTTGCAGGAGCATTCTCATAATTCTAGTACTCACTGAGAAGAGCCATTTTGGCAGCTACAGGTAAATCCCTCTTCTAAAAGCGAGGAGTGAGTGTATGAGGTAGACACAAATCGTGGCATGGATCTGAAAAGATGTGCAACTGCCGCAGAGGCGGTTTCCTGTAAGGAGATGCCCACCGACCGCTTCACAGATCCAGAGCATAAAGACCATGCAGCACAAGAACACCGGACAAAATTTTATCTACGGGTGCCCAGAGTGTCCGCCATAACCAAGCGGCCTAATAGGGGATTTACAAACCACTCCTTGGCAAAAAAATCCCATCACTTCATATATACCTTATGTATCATCACACATGTACACCTAATATTGTAGTTATTGTATAACCATATGCTTGATACCATGTGCACATATATAGTGTTCCCACTAGGCTGTTTTAGCGGGGCGCTGCGCCCTGCCCGATTTTTAAAGGGCAAAATGCGCCCTGCACCTCTCGCAGCGCCCCGCTAAAACAACCTCATGTGGAAACCCAGCGTCGCCGTAGACGGCGATGCCCGGCGCTTCCTCGGCAGCACAGAGGCTTTGGAGGGGCCGGGCCCGCCCCCTTTGATGATGGTGGCGGCGGCCGGGCCCGCCCCCTTTGATTACGGTGGCGGCCCGGGGACGCCCCTTTAATGACGTCGGCGCCCAGCCACGCCCCTTTGACGTCGGCGGCCCGGGCACGCCCCCAGCTGTGACGTCGGCATGCCCGGTCCGCCCCCCGGCGCCCTGCCCGCTGTCACTCCTAGAGTGAACACTAATATAGGTTGCATGTATAGTACGAGTGCCATAAGTTGATGCCTAATAATTTTTTTATGAAACCAGTGACATTATATTAAATAATAAATGAATACATAATTAATGCAAAACGTGACCATTACCTTTCTTGTTACTGATCACCACAACGGGGTCTGTTCCATTAAGACGGATACTGCAGATTATGGATAATTTGGCATCAGCCCAGTAAAGGCGCTCATTGTAATAATCCACTGCCAAGCCTGTGACAGGAAATGTGCAAACAAGGAACACGATTAAATCCAGAAATGCTGGACACCATCTACACTGAACTACTAACTGAGTGCGACCGGTGCAATTGCTTATTACATTAAAACATGTGCACATTAAGTCCTAGGATCTATATTCCCCTCGTGTGCCGACAGCCGCGCGTGTATACAGTGCATGCTACCAAAATCCATAGGATCACATGGGTGCATATGTTCCCCGGACGAGTGAAAGAAATTGTGATGGAGGTGCGACAAGTCACAACTGTGGACTGGATGAGGGAAGACATATTTGTATGTATAAAAAGAGGACGCTACAGAATATTCTAATGTCTTTATACAAGTTGTGTCAATTCTACAATATGAACGAATGAGTACAGTGTCAACCGTAGTAAATTCTAATCCTGATAGCGTCATAAAACTCTTTCATAATTTACATATATGACCTTTTCTACCTTTACACCTCCCTCCCCCCCTCTTCACTCCACATATGAATGCCACCTCTCCGCCCAACTGATTACTGGTCTACTCCATCTGACACACCCATGTGTTTGTGCTCTACTCTTTAGAATATAAGCTTTCAACAGCAACTAAACCTCCATTTCTGCCACCCACATGCTTACTTATACCATGTACTTGTCCTACATTGTCGTGTTGTAAGTTGCTGTTTTGTTTTGCTCATATGTTTATGTACTGTGTATGGTGCTGCAGAACCTTTGTGGCAGCATAATAAAAACAATAAAAATAGAAAGTAAGTAATACTGTGCCCTAATATCACCCTTCTCTTATCCGGATAACAGAGGTGTATCATGCAGAAGCTACCTGTAGGCCACTGGATGTTGTCCTCTACCAGTGTCTCTCTCATTGTTCCATCCATAGCTGCAGTTTCAATTTTTGGTTGGTTTCCCCAGTCAGACCAGTACATAGTTCTAAATGAAAAAGGTAGCATTTTTTAAAACATAATAAGGGTATATGGTAATAATTTATACTGAACAAAAAAAGCTTTAGAAAGCTGCTACCCCTCAACACATGGCTATTATAACCAGTTCTACCTAGATCGTCAGTGTTCACCAGGTCATACATTACCAAGCAATAGGAATACCTCACAGAAAATGAAGTTTTAATGCATAACTATTTTGATTTTTTTGTTCTATGATCATTTATGCCCAGTTCTAGGTGTGCCGCAGACATGGGTTATAAAAAGATGAGAACAAGCTATTTAAAAATATTCTACTGTATTTTTCTTTATTCTATGAATAGTTTTAGGTGGCCCAACATTGAGTACATTATTTATTACCCCCTTAAAGGATCCACTACTATGGCATGGGGTTCATCAATCATGCCAGAGATCAGTGTCTTCCGATGTTCTCCCTTCATCTGAGCCACCTCAATGACATCACGGCCCGAATCCGTCCAGTAGAGGTTTCCTGCAACCCAGTCAACCGCAATGCCTCTGGGCATCTTCAGACCAGGAATCTGTAGACAAAAACGTGGTCAGGCACAAAAAAATACTCCCCAGGAGGCCACTTCTGCTGATTCTAAGTGATTAACGTTCCACTCATGGTAGAGTTTAAATTCAATGACCGGTATTAAGCATAAGGTTGTAGACCACATCATGGAAGTCTGATTATAATCACCACTAGCACGTCAACTTACATCCAGATCAGTCACCCCCTCATCGATCTGCCTCTTGTTGCGGTTGGAAGTGGTGGAGGTTAAGGGCCCAAGCAGCTCTAGATAAGAAATCTTTCCAGTGTGCCAGTTGCTCCAATACATCTTGTTGCCCTTCACATACACGTCCATGGCATCAATACGCACATTGTGGTCCCCCCTGAATGTCTGTTCATATGCGGAGTTGGGATTGAATGGGTAGACACTTCTGATCTCATTGTCATCAGCAATGTACAGGAGTTGATTACCCCCTGAGAACAAGAGAATAAAAGCATGCTGTAGAAATAAACCAGCAAGAAGAAACTGTTGTAACACATTGTGCACACTGGGGTAGATATATGAAGCAGTTATAAGGGAGGAGAAGTGATACAGTACCTGGTACTTTATCCCCGGCCAATCAGCTTATATCGTTCCCTTTTTAAACCCAGCTTGTAACTTAACATTCAGGAGCTGATTGGCCGGTGATAAAGTACCAGGCATTTTGTTACTTCTCCTCCCTTATCACTGCTTCATACATTTACCCCACAGTGAAGTGCACTCATGATGCTGCACTGGAAAACTTTATTGAGTGCTGAGCACAATTTTTGAAAGAGTCACTCATTAACCCAGTGAAAGGCATGCATTGCAATATGCAAAATAACCATGCATTGTAATAGAAATAATGAGTGGATAGATCACCCCCTCTTACCATCTGCTTTGCAAGTGTGATTTGACTTGATGAAGTTCTTTGCACAGGTGCACATGTAGGAGCCTTTGGTGTTATTACAGATCTGGGTGCAGGTCCCAAATGCCAGGCACTCATTGACATCTGTAAGAGTAAGGGTTAATCACATGAGGTGGGATTCGGCTGAATATGGAGTAACCAGAAATTACAGAAGACAGGTAAGGTGGCATTGCCCCAGCTCAGAGACATGGCCACCGCTGCTTTCATAAAGGTGAACGGTTAAGCCTGTGCCCACACAGGGGGTTACTCTGGCTCCATGACTGGCACATGCCCCCCAGGCAAGGGATATCACAACCCACCAACCTCTCTTTACTCTGATAATAATTAGATTGGCCGATAAAAAGTTTTCTTGCTCTCGATGGGGGTATCTGGTGCAACTGGATAGCCCCATAAACTACTATATTTCCCATGTAGGAAAGAAAAAAGGATTCCAATTCCTTAATGCAGACATGAAAGCAAATGCAAACACTACCTATTACTACTTGTAGCTGAACGGGACTGTTGTGCCCTTGAATAGCAGGGATGGGGAACCTTCGGCCCTCCAGCTGTTGTTGAACTGCACATCCCAGCATATCCTGCAATGGTTTTAGCATGGCCAAATAGTAAGACTAGCATGGTGAGATGTGCAGTTCAACAACAGCTGAAGGGCAGAGGGTTCCCTATTCCTATTGTACAGGATAGCTTAGAATAACTTTTAGGAAGCCAACTGTGTGCAGGAAAACATTTCCCTCACAATCAGAATTGTGGTACTCGGCATGCCGAGTGGGGCTGTTTGGCATGACTGAAGCACACTTGTCTGTCAATTTTAGAAGTCACACATCAGGTTGGAGCACACTGTGCTGAAATAATGAAACAATGTCATTACATACTGGTTATTATTACAGGATATACAAGCAAAGGTTTACCAGATTGCGCTTACCTCTGCATGCATTGCTGCCTGGAATCTTCTGGAAGCCCTCTTTACAAGTGCAGTACACACTGGTTGGCGTCTGGATGCACTTCATCTCCTCTCCACAAACTGTGCTATTTTCATGGCAGCTATAGTTTTTAACATCTGTCAGATCAAACAATACAGAACATTAATCCGATGGTACGGATTTCTAACACATTTGCCAAATTGTGGCTCCAATAATATACTTTAAATGTATTCCATGTGATTGATGGAGAGTTCTTCACAACTGACACTATAAAAAGATGTGTTTATCAGAACAAGTGACATCATACTGAAACACATGTGCCAGCAGCACGGAAGCTCTATTCTAATATACGGTTTCAATTGTCGGAACATTACAGCCTTCGTTATTAAATAAAGAATATGCCCTTCAGTTGTGGTAGGATTTATAATGGCTTCATGTGTGGCATTAGCAGTCTGTGTGGAAAGCTCTGACGACTCATATGAAGTGCTATTAATTCAGATGGACAGTAAATACGCAGAATGACATGTAGCTATATGTGACTATATGGACATAACCCTGGCATATGATGGAAGTGACCAGTACTTCAGTAGAAAGGACACACTTACTAGGAGGACAGTTTTCTTCATCCGAACCATCTCCACAGTCATCAAACAGATCACATAGTAGGGTGTTGCTGATGCACTTGCTGTTCTTACACAGGAACTCCAGCTTATCCACATCACAGCTCTGTGCATTGTGAAAGTCTAAAGTGACAAATGGAAAGGTTAGAGTTCATGATCATCATTAATAGTATTTCCTAAGCACAAATACGGAAAGGTGATACCGATACAAGTATAAACTCTAGCCAACTGATTTCTCCATAGCTAGCGGAGGAGAGAAGTCAACAAGTGGTGACACAGAGTATGAACTCCTGACCAAGCAGATACCGCTCTGAGGAGGCTAATCCAGTTGACTCGCTCACATGCGAATTCGCAAGCGAAGCGTAATTTAGCTAATTACACATGTTAAACTGCCGCAGTGCGTATGCGCAGGTTTCATAGTCCGTGCACGCTTGCACCATGGCACACAGAAATACGCTTGCAAATGAGCACACCAAATGTGGACATGATGTGGGAGTCTCTCTGGGCGCAGCCTAGCAAGAGGGCAGAAATGGGCGTAAACTGGGGTGTACACAAGGAAGTTGACCACAAGCGGTGGGTGGTGGCTTCGCAACACTGTGCGAACACTCGCAGTGCTTGAGCTGAAAATCATTCGCAAGCAAAAGGGGACTCTCAGGTCTCGCAGGGCAGCAGCTTAGCGGACCAACGTTCGCAACACCAATCAGCACGCACAATAGCTATAATACATGCACCTGCACACAATACTCACCCATGCACCATACAAGTTTCTCTCATTAACCAATTAAGTAACCACATCTACTCAATGCAGGCACATGGTGAGCAACCTATTGCACTTTAAACATTTCTACCTTTCACGCTTCATATGTTTATATATATAAAAAAATCTTCTACAAAATACAATGCCACGCTACCACTCGATCACGCTATCAAGTCCTGTTATCTAGTGATTTTGTCTTTACTCTGTGTACCAAGTTCTAGCTTTTATTCTCAGAATCAGCTTTATTATCTCTAAAAGTGTTCCTGGTTTTGTTCTTATTAAATGGAAAGAGACATGTAATCCACTAATCAGCGCATGCTCCTGGTACATCCTGACCATATTGCACTGTGACCAAGATGCATTTGCGGCACAAAAGACGCTTAATGCGGGAAGTGTCTCCCGGGACCTGGCTGGGGCTGAATGGCATGACTACATCCATGATGTATGAGGACCTATCAGTAGCCTGGAGAACAATACAAGAGTACATCACTCCAGCTTTTACTGTAGCTCATGTAAAGTACATTATATTATCTGAAGGCTAGAACAACAAGGCACTCCATTACTAATTTATTAAACCACCTCTGCATTAAACAATTTAGTTTATTCCACCTTCATTCAATATTTGGTAGAAATAATATGACTAACTTCCACACTATAAGCTTCTATTTCACTTACCACAATTCTCTTCATCAGTGCCATCTCCACAATTATCGATCCCATCACAGATCCGCGCTGAGCTCAGACAGACGCGATCATTCCTGCAGCGGAACTGTCTGTACGGAGGACAAGTGAACCTCACTGGTGGGGACACAAAGAGAAAAAAGGGATATTGCATTACATCAAGAAGGACACAGATGGTCTGTAATTATTCATTTTACAATACAGGCAAATGCAACTGGATATACAGAGCAGTGTCCACATACAGCCCACAAATAAGAATTCATTGTTATAGATCTTTTTCCTTCAATGCCAATGGAGGACATAGCCCCACCAAGAGGAAGCAGGGTACTCCACCTCCTCTTCTCAAATACTGTACACAAACAGCAAATTCCTACAGGGACACTGATTGTATAGGTCTGTGATGCCAATTGGCGTCAGTAAAATGGATTTAGCAGAATTTTTTAAAAAAAAATTCTTTCAGCCATGTAGGAGAAACAGACATCATTCTAGGAATATTCCAAAGTCTTTATGTAGAGAAAGAAGTACAGTAATGGTACTTAGGAGACTACCGTCTGACATACAATACGTTCCACCTAAGGCAACAATCCCTACCAAACAGTCTTAAGAACATATGCAAGGATGATCGTGTGATCAGACTCTGTGAAACTTGCTTGCCAGCATGGTTCGAGACCCCGACTCTAGAATCCTTCAAAAACAGACTCTCCTATTCACTCAAGCATTTCCTTATGGCATGTTTAGTATCTCCATGCTCTCTGTATTCTATGAAAATTTCCTGTACTTCATTGTTACTGTAGTGGATTAGGCTCATTCTGACTGTTAAGAAACTTGAGTCCTATTATAGAACGAGCGCTATATAAATAAAATTATTATTATTGCTCACCCAGATACCTAGCCCCGGAAAGAGTCTGTGGCCATGACTAAGTTAAAACCTTCAGTCCAATACCAAGTTAACGGAAATTACAAAAGGCAGCCAGACTGCCAAGCACATAAGTCTGCCCAGTGAATACCTTTTTGTTACAACTGTGCAAAACCAGGAGACTGCGGCTACCTGGATGAAACCCAATGAGACCTGGATGAAGCCCAAGTGTGCAGCTCCAATTCCCTCATAAACGTCAAGAATGAAACGTGAAAAACAATGCCAGTAATAATGAAGAATGCTCCTGCTTTATAGAACGAAATTAAGTTATAGGGCAGATCTACTTGTGCAGCATTAACCAATTGGATGACGGCCTTCAAGGATCGTATAGTAGGATACTCTAATCTAGATATGGTCGCCTAATTAACACATAAAGTGGTATTCAATGCCGCAGCGAGCGGCCGGCGAGGGGGTTAAACAGCGAGGATTGCAGAAAACCAGCGATCCTCGCTGTTTAACCCCCGCGCCGGCCGCTCGCTCTATTCAACGTACTGGGGAAATACTCGCCGTCACAGGACGGCGAGAATTCCCCAAAACAGCGAGACCCTGCTTCTGAAACCGCATCCGCCAATTCCCCCTCGCTCAAAAAACGGAGCGAGGGGGAATTGGCGGATGCGGAGACTGTGTTGAATGCTGTCAGGGTGAGTGGTGACAGCGAGCAGGAAGCCCTGCTCGCTGTCACCACTCGCAAACAGCATTGAATACCTGCCATAATATAAGTGTCATTTTTGGAGAAATGGAACCTTAAAGAGTAGCTAGTCAATTACATAGCAACATAATAGCTATGGTTGAATAAAGATGTTCGTCCATCAGGTTCAACCAAACACTTTGCTTGCGATTCGATCCCTATTCGGAATTGAACAGCAAGTAAAACTAATTAATTTTGGACTATGTAGTACAGATCTGTACCATAGAGTCTTGCTTGGGCAGTCTATTTTTCTAGTCAATTTGATGCTGCACATCGGGATCAAATCTGCATCGAATGTGGTTCAAAACCATTTGATGTTCATTGGATTTAGAATCGATTTGGTTTATAGAAGGCAAAATCGAATAGAAAAATAGACCAAATTCAACCCTGTGTACAGGGAATTACTCTTTAGAGGAAATTCTAGATCGGATATCCTCCCCCTGGATTATATGCTTTGATTCCATAATTACTGTCTCTGCTGAGCTAAAAAGAGAAAAGACAATGGGCCTTATTCTAGTTCACTCTTAGAGGCAAATTCCTTCTCAGATGGGCAAAACCATGTGCACTGCAGGGGGGCAGATGTAGCAGATGCAGATAGAATTAGATTTGGGTGAGTTATTTTGTTTCGGTGCAGGGATACTAACGGACTGCTTTATTTCTACACTGCAATATAGATCTCACTTTGAAGAAAAACCCCACCCAAATCTAATTTTAATTGTTGATTGCTGTCCTTAATTTTTTGTTCAACCATGATGGCTTTTTTTAAATTAAATTTACCCTTATTGACTTTTGGGATGTATTTAGTAGCACATTTTTTAGTGTTTCCCACATTTCCTCTGCATTCTTCCCCTCAAATACCGCTTCCCACTCAATTTCTTTTAAAGATTCCCTTAATAATTCGAAATTAGCTTTTTTTTTTTATTTAATATTTTAGCTGGTCCTGTATGTTGTAGTTTACAGAAGTTGATTTCCAGTGAAACCATGTTGTGGTCACTGTTCCCTAGATGTTCTATTACTTTGGTATTTGAAACTAAATCTATGTTATTTGTTAATACTAAATAAGTTGATCATGTATTTCAATTGGGTGTGTTACACAAATATCAGAATGGACAATGAGGCGACCAGTCGGCATGCTGACACAGTGTTTTAGCTCTAACCATACCCTAAATCCTAACATGAACTGTCAACATTCAGACTATGTCAACATAATGACTGCATATCTTCCAATTTGTGTTTTCACAGTGTGCAATACTGGGAGATAATAAAAAGAAGAGGGGTTAGATTTCTGCTCTGTGCTCAGGATGGCTATGTACAGGCCATGGTAGGATACTGTGTGTCAGGGATGGGGAATCTTCAGCCCTCCAGCTGTTGTTGAACTGCACATCCCAGCATGCCCTGTTACAATATTGCTATTTGGTCATATTAAAACTATTGCAGGGCATGCTGGGATGTGTAGTTCAACAACAGCTGGAGGGCCAAAAGGTTCCCCATCCCTGCTGTATGTGAAGGGAAATCAGAGCCCTATACAAAAGTGGTGCTCAAATCACACAGCTGCTGGGTCTGTGACTTGGATTATTGGCAGACTACTAATAATCGCTTAGATCCTGTGACAGAGCAGCTGTATGATACAGACAGACTGTTATTATGACCGACTGAAGAATGAACAGAGTGACATGTAATATAGCATTATGACCGCAACAATTACAGGGTCACATATAATGGAAGAACAGGTCTATACAGTCACTTACATTTAGGAGTCAGTAACAGATTAAATCCTATACCGCAGAATGTCTTCTAAATTAATATACTGCTCAAATAAAAATAAAATAAAAGCAGACTGAGGTAAATATGGTATTTTGTGCACACATTTTGTGAGCAATACTAAAAAAAGGAGTCCGGATATTGCCTATTTCTTCCTACAGTTCCCAGAAATGATGGAAGACTTATGGGAAACTAGACCTTCTACCAGGATCTGGGAAGCAGGTAAGGCAGCAATGCATTGGCACCGAGGACTCAGCTTAAAATTGTTGGGGTTCTTTACACTTTATTATTATTTCATTTTATTTATAAGTGGTTCGCATCACCGTACATACACACTTGGACCATCCAGTACAGCAGGGGTGGGGAACCTCAGGCCGGGGGGCCATATGCGGCCCCCATAGCCGGTCTGAGTGGTCCTCCCACCTGCCCGGCGACTTTGCCGGGAGTCAATTACAGGGGAATTCTCACGAGAATTCGGTAGTTCTCGCAAGATTATTCTTAATCAACAGCAGCTGGAGACTGTCAGTCCTATTCAGCGGCAGCCGCCAGAGTTTGGGACGGCTGCAGCAGGACAATATGTAAGAGAAATTTTTACATATGGCCCCCAAATGATTTTTTTCCCCATACAAACGGCACAAAAAAGGTTCCCCACCCCTGCCCTACAGGATATGTTAAAAAAACGACAAGTGCAGCCTGTACCCAGGTACCCCAGCACAACACAAGGATAGAAAGAAAAACAAAAACAAAGGACACCATTCTATAACCCTTCTGAAAATTAAACACACACAAAGATTTAACTTCATTCTGATAAGGAGTGGAAGGGATTCAGTTAGAAGTGTTCTGCCTCCTATTGGCAGAGCCGAACTTCAGAGTTTTGTGACCTACAGATGGCTGAAAGAACGTTTTTTATTCTTACTATATGCAATATTGAGTGGGGAGCAGAGCAGGGCTGGATTTTAAGCTAAACACAGGCGGTTACTCACAGCATTCCTCTGGCCTCTCATCGGAGTTGTCCCCACAGTCGTCCTCGCCATCACATTTCCAAGCCAATGGTTTGCACAGGGTGTTGTTACACTGAAACTCGTCCAGTGGGCAAGTTCGGACTACTGAAGACATGCACATTTGTAAGTACAGGAGATTAATTATAGCGAACGAGAAAAATCAAAATCAACAAACGTTTACATATATTTTCCCATTTTAAAAGAATGTAAGTAAGCCTAATGTCATTAATGAAACACGTGCACTTCAGAAACACCATGACAGATTAATCCTTGTTATTATAGGTTCATCATTTGTATATGATGCACAATGAAAGTACAGTACAAACCACACAGTGGAAACCATCAGAAACAAAAATGAGGAGAAATGAAATGGGGTAATAAATGGTGTAATAATGGGTGAAGCGGACAACCCTGCTTACGTGCAAAATCAAGATGTGTCAATAAAGTCTTAATGCAACAATTTACTTCTCAGGCTACACTACAAAATCTCATCACCTGAAACCTTGCTTGTCCCAGTCTCTGGACGCCCTGGCACTTCTTTCAATGCTCTTTCTACTTTAAACTATGGTTTGTACCCAGGATTCTCCAGGCACAGATTGCTTGAAGTAGAATGCCGGCAGAGGCAAGGTGGCACCTGTGTTCACATCATGTTACCTTCTGAATGGGGCCAATTCAATTGCTGTGCTCCCCTTCCGCTGGGTGTCTATGCTGATGGACATCTGTCTGAACTATTCAATTGTTGTTCCGCTCTGATGCCTGTAATGCGTCTGACAGCTCTGGGTTTAGCCGGCAAAGTGGATAAACCCACTTAAAATTTGCAGTTTGGCCGTCTAAAATTCCGCTATTGGGTGCCCAACATAAGGACTTTAAAACCATGGGAATCCCTTCTCACTCCATATTATTTATAATAATGTTTCTGGCTCTGAATAAGTGCAAGCGGTGAAAAGTTAGAGCCAGATGTTTTGCCTATGTACAACACAACCAATGAAATGGAGTCCGGTTTAGAAAGTCAGAATGAATCAGATCTATAAAGTCAGACATTAATAGAACTGTTTTTTTTTTTTTTTTTAATTCGGGCGAGTTCAATTCAACAATGTTGAAAACCCATTCAAAGTACACAATTTAAGCACATTTACAAAAAAATATAAATGTTACAATTATTTTTAACTGTAAGAATCAGATACTGTGGCTCATGTACTGTATGTGACATTTTTGCACTTTGCATCCCTTTTGTAAATAAGATGCAGATGTACAAGCAGCTTCTGTCGCTAAAAATGACATGCAGCTTGCCTATATTCTGTGTGTAACTGCAATAGTATCTGCACACAAAATGTTATGCTACAGAGTTTTCTTTCCAAATACTAACATAATTTTGTTCGCAAAGTATATTTTGGATTTTTAAGGTTAAGAATAATTTGCAAAAAAAATGTTTATTTGTTGCAAATGTGATGTAATCGTGTAGTTTATTTACAACATTGCTGCCTGCAACTGTTATATTATACAACGCAACCTGGTTGGTCTAAAGAAGTCACATGCTTCCTGATCTAAAAATCTCATGATCATAGAAAGCGTTAAAGGTGCACTCCATTACAATGGGCGAGTCCCAGGAAAGAGTCTGATATTATACTGTCTGACTTCATAGAGAAGTGGTGGAAGCAGCTACTGGGGAGCGGCGGAGGGCTCCGTCGGAAGGGGACGCGCGAGAGCAAGAAGAGAGGCGCTCCATCGGTATATGTTACTAATAAAGACTAGTTTTGCCTTGTGCCATTGAGAAGAGTAGATATTGCTGATGGCTTTAGGGCATAGAGAAGTGGTGGAAGCAGCTACTGGCTTTTACTTCCAGACTAGCACTGCAAATAAAACTTGGAGTGAAGTGACTTCTAGGATGGTTTCCCTTATATTCAGGCTGCAGATGGTTTGCCCAGTTTGTACACCAAAGATCTGAAAGTCAGCTACACCTTCAAAACTATGAACTGACTGTGGGGCTGATTCAGCATGGATTGCAAGAGCTAAATCTCAATCGAATGTGCAAAACCATATTGCACTGCAGGAGGGGAAAATGTATAATGTGCAGAGAGTTAGATTTGGGTGAGTTTTTCTGTTTCTGCGCAGGATAAATACTGGCTGCACTCCAATTTAGATTGGAGTTTGAACACACCTTACACAAATCAAACTCTCTGCGCATGTTACATCTGCCCCACCTGCAGTGCAACATTAGAGAAAGATTTTGCATTTGCGACCCATAGCCCTGTATCTGTAACTCAGCGGTTTATATGAAAGTCAAATAAACATGCAGTAAATCAATCGGCATACAATAACTGAACATGGATCTAGTGGAGAAGAGAAGAAGCAACCTTACCTCTAGTACTGCAGTTCAACTCATCACTTCCATCCATACAGTCAGCATCAGCGTCGCAACGCCATCGATGAGGGATGCAATGGCCATTATTACACTGGAACTGGTCAGGTTCGCACCGCAACATACAGCCTTTCTGTTTGAAATAGAAAAAGTAGCGTGATAAATTTGATCAGCTCTTACTTTGCTCCATTCCTGTAAGATGCCTATAGCTGCTGCATCCTGGTCACCTACATGTAAGTGCTCATATATTTCCTTTGCTGTCCCATTCAAAGCCAACACTCTCCATGCTAACCTGCAGTCGTGAACTGAAGGAACTAACCTAAGGCACCAACACACAGAGGTACTGAAGCAGCGGCACACACAACCAAGAAGCAAGCAGTTCCTGTGCTGCTGATGTAAATGGCTCTTCTCCATCTGATGGCATCATGCTGCTTTCATTTGTTAAAACGGGTAAGAGCAAGTTTAACCCCTTCCACACCGCATGTAAATACCGGGTCTAAAGCAGGTTTGCGGTGTGAAAGCAGCATGATGAGAGGCAGGGAGGAGATAATCCTGGGACTCCAGTCACAAGCTGCAGGATGCTGGAAGGGCAAGGCTAGGATAGGGGTCTGAGCATCAGCTGGTCCCTCTCTGAGCGGACCCAGCGCAGTGCATATTTAATTAGCGGGACCGCTCATTACATATGTACATATGTAATGAGCTGTTCATTACATATGCAAATATGTAATGAGCGGTCCAGCTCATTAAATATGCACTGCGTCGGTTCTAGCGGGACCAATAGTGGCCTGGGTACCGTTTGAGACAGCACACTAAATGGTTCTGTAACAGGTAGGACCCTGCTTTTTTACCGTTTTAAAATACCAGTTATTTTAAACAGGTAAATTCACTCTGGACCTTTCAGACCGCACATATTACTGTTTTAAAACGGTAAAAAAAACTGCAAAATACCGGGTAATAAGTGTGGTCTGAAAGGGGTATCCGACAGCTTGCCTTGCAGCTGTCACAGGAGAAGGCTGTCCTATGTAATACCCATTGGAGGTAGGGTATAGATTTTAAAATGAACCCCAAGACAAACCTCTAAAAACCCGCCAGAGGAATCCCATAATCACACCATTTAGTTACTTATTTGATAAATACAGCATTCATCATCATTTGTTTTGTGAATCTTTACAAAGGCAAAAAAATGGTAAGTGATATCCATTCAAACACCTTCATCTGATATCAATAACATACAGAACACATGTATTGGGTTCTCACCTCATCTGATCCATCAATGCAATCATGATCCCCATCACACTTCCAACGACCAGCAATGCAGCGCCCATTAGAACACGAGAATTCACTTTCTGAACATGGCCGAGGTGCTAAAGTAAAATAAGAAATTGGTGGTCATCTAATTATGAATGGCATGGTTTAAAAACATTAAGGGGCCCATTTTTCCATGAGTTTTATCCTACACAATACGTTTTAAAATTCATTATGTATGATAACTGGTGTTCCAGCCAATTGTCCCCTAACTGCCACATGACAAGTGACAGTTTGGAGCAGACTGGCTAGAACTCGATTGACATTAAACAAGTTTTAAAACTCATTGATAAATAAGCCCCTTTAACTGTACAAACATAATTTGTCACACACACAAAACCAGGAGGCTTAATAACACCCAGATGGGTAAAATAAAACTCTTAAGAACATAAACTTCCCCTGACAGGCCAGCTAGGACAAATGCAGATTTTTGTCATCAGTGTAACCCATTTAAACAGCTCTGTACACACTTGCTTTCAGTGACCGACTAAGGTGTTCCCTCTGCATTGTGTAGCCTACTTATGCAATGCCAAAATCAATAAATAGTGGAAAGACTGGATAAAATGTGCTCAACTTTCAGCACCATAAGAATTGAACCGATTTAAATGTAATATTCATAAATAAAAAATAAAAAAAAACTGAGCCTGAACACCCCTGGCTAATTCCCTATTTAAAGTATTCAAAACAAGGTAGCTTATAGAATAAAATGAGATGAGAAATGCATTGCTCTATGCTGGGAATCTGCCTTTACGGTCATCACTGAGGATATGGATGAACACTAATGTGTTTCCAATCTTAAAATATCCCTACAAGATTAGCCATTGTGTGAGCTCCTACATAACGCCCAAGAGGATGGATTACTGCTAGTTAGAACCCAATAAACTGTAGAAGCTCAATCGCAGTTTCAACATTGAAAGTATTGCATGTATCTGTGTTCCAATGAGATCTCTGCAAAACCAGCGGTGATATTAGCGGATTGGCCCAAAGCGTGTGTGACATGGGCAGTAATAAATTTGATTGGAGTACTGAAATGCATTTTTAGATACATCTTATTGGGAGAATCCTTAAGGCCCCCATCCGGCAGTGCGATACGGGCACGTTTCATGCTATCCCGACGCATTTTTCCAATGGATTGCATTAAAAGTGTCATGTCGCATGTCCTTTTCCTGCGACTGCGATGCGCATTCCCGTGTGCCTCGCATCGCATTTGCAGATCTCAGTGGCTGCCACAAGGATCTACCAGATCCCGCAACAATGAATGGGATTGCACACGATACATTGTATGCAAGAGGACCGCATATGATTTATCGTATGTGATCCAGCCGCTGTGTAGCTGCCGGGATATTGCATGCGATACCTCTCACTAGTGGATGGGGGCCATTACACACCATTGCGTAAAGCCAGTATATCTGCTGGCCATTCCCATTAATGCCATAACCGATCTAGCTAACATGTCTGCCCAAATCCGCCCCTTGGTTTCCATTTACACTATTCCACAAAGATTTTATCACCTGAGATTACTCATCTGACTAATAGGAGTCTAATTGTATTATGCATTTGTACAATCCTTTACATCCTGAGTTTTTCAGGAGGCATGCTTGGGTTTGTACCAGTAGGGACACACCACACCAGGAAGAGAGGAGGGCAGGAAGCATACAACAAAGGGATGGATATACAGCGAGCAGCATGGTCAGTCAGTGTTAAATGTAAAGATTATGCAGCACCTACCTCTGGATTCCCCCCAGGGACGACAGTGTTAAAATGGAGAAAAACATAACATGAGGTGAAATGGTACCAACACAAATACACAACATGTGAGAACAAGAGGTGAATTTCTATGCTGACAGAACTCTTAGGCCACAGAGAGATGACATGGATAAAGATGGATTAAAAGTTCCAGAAAATGGTGACATAAGGAAAAAGACGTAAACAAGTAATGCAGTGAAACTAAAGACACGGAACCTTGGTGTAATAGGAAAAACACAGCAACAATCTAACCTTAAGTTTACCAACTCCAGTCCTCAGGAAACCCTACCAGTGCATGTTTTCCAGGTCACCTCACAGAATTACAAGTGAATAATTAGTAACATCTGTGGCTATTTTAAACTTTGTCAGTCAGTAACAAATACACATGTGCTTCAGCACGCAGCATGGAAAACATGCACTGCTGGGGTTCCCGGATAACTGGAAATACAGTATACTGTAGGCTGCCAGTGAAGGTAAAACAAAACAGATGGATTCAAGTTCATTTTGTGACTAAAATATGTGTAGTAAAAGGGAACAAGGTGTCTGCTGATGGCCCAATTAGACCCAGTGGTCCTGTCCCAGGCACACATTCCTGTCATGCCTTGTTTCACCTCAGGTTACATAAATGCTTAGCAGTTTACAATCATAAATTGAAGTATACAATGCACATACTGCAGCTCTCCTCATCAGAGTTGTCCCCACAATCATTGTCATAATCACACTGCCAGCGCCCAGGGACACAGCGGTTGTTATTACAGCGGAACTGATAAGGTTCACACGTTCGTTCATCTAGAACCAGAGAAACAAAAGACAGGTCAGTACAGAGTGGTGCAAATAGTACACACAATCAGTTTATGAGGATTAAAAGGGTATGTGGCCTGCTTTTATTCTGCGTGCGATCGCGGCTATATCTGCATATGAAAAGGTATGCTAGTGTTCTACTGGAAAACACTAATGTAGAATTTGTTGTACGCAGATACAGCCACGGCAAAACACAGAATATAGTCATGCCACATATCCTTTTAATCAGCAAGTCCTGCTTGTGCATCATTTTCACATTGCTATGTGAAGATGTTTTTTTGGGGGGAGAAAAAGACGACACCCAATGCTAACGGACTTCTCCGCTAACTCAGGCCAAGCATCTCCTGATGTGTGGTGTATTGAGGCAAGATGTACAGTATGAGGACACATCTGTATGTCATATTAGAGGAACTTGTCAACGGTATACAAACATGCTGTTTGATACAAAAAAGTGTTCGAAGACAAACACACAACCATATTGAACTGTGCTATAAAAACAAGAACCTTATAAAAATGAAACAACACAATTAAAAAAACCATACCACACTCTTCTTTGGGTTCATCTGAACTATCCCCACAGTCATCTTCCCCATCACATTTCCAGCGTGCAGGAATGCACCTCCCAGAGTCCTTACACCGGAACTCATCCACCCCACAGGTCATCTGAGCTGCAGAACAAGAGGAGCACAAAGCTTACATAATGCATTGTGTGCATGTTATTCACAGTATGTACACAATAAAATATAATGTATTTGCATTCTAACACAACATAGGGGACACATTATTTTCCCACTGGCTACTGACCAAGTGACCCAGGTATATAAACAATACAACATGTGCGTTATTTCAGCTTCGTACGCTATTAGAGTAACTAGTATAAAACAGAAAGACTTACTGCAGTTATCAGGTTCATCGGATGCGTCTACGCAGTCATTGTCTCTGTCACACACCCAGACTCGGGGTATGCAGCGCTTGTTAATCGCACACTGGAACTGATTTGGAGCACATGTAACTTCAGCTGAAAATGGGCAAAATAAAATAACAAATAAAAGCTTTTCAGAAATGCATCATGAGGACGAAAAGTCTTATGGAAAATGACATTGCTAACCAGAAACAAACTCGAGGAGTATCTGGGGAAGAGGACTCCCATATCCCTCCAGCATTCAGACACCAGCTGAATAATCCTGTCAGTGGACCTGGCCCTTAGTTGGTACAGTACCACTTGCACTGGTGACACCAAGGGGTACATTTACCAAGATGGGAGTTTTGTTGAAGTTGGGATGTTGCCCATAGCAACTAGATTATGGCGATTATCTTCTAGAAGGTGCTAAATAAATAAGAAATAGAATGATTGGTTGCTATGGGCAATGTACCGTCTTTAATAGAACTTAGTAAAGACTGGGTGAAGAAGCACCAGATTGTCCCATTGGTCATTTTGCATTAACAGCTGAGGCTGGCATCTCCCTTTTTAGGATTTCCCCTCCCAGCTTTGTTTTACGATCTGACATGACTGACTGAAAATCAACAAACAGCCACAACAGCATGACAGCAGACAGTGTACCGGGAGGGAGTCAGTACTACTACTGTAACATGGCTAATATAGCCAGCAAGTGGTGGTTGTGGTGGTGAAGAAGCGTAGGCACTATGGTGTGTAAGGGAGAGAGATGACTGGTCACTCAAATATTCCAGATGCTCCAGCACTGGGGCAGGATGCTGACAGCAGGGTCCCAGCTATGGCACCTACAGCACTCACAGGGCTTTTCAGTATAAGGAATACATTTGAATAAAGAGATGCTGTGGGCCATAGCAACCAATGAGATTCTGTCTATCATTTCTCTATTGCATCTGAGAAAATTATAGAATTTGCTTGGTTGCTATGGGCAACATAACATCTTTTCAGCTAATTCTATGACAACCCAGACACTGTGGGTCATCTGAAGTTCTCTGGGCACATTATCCATCCCCCCCCCCCCCACACACACACACACACACACACACACACACACACACACACACACACTATGGGGGGGTATTCAATCCCGGTTCACAACTGTCGGTCTGTCCCATCAGCCGTGGCCCTGGCCCATTTTTGTTTTGCTCGACCGATGAACGGTGAAAAGGGGGCGCATCCACGTAAATGTCCGTGGATCATCGAGATTCGGCCGTGACGCAACAATTCATGGCCGTTCTCAGCAAAATAACTTTTAAAGTCGGGCCCATTCTGTCATTCTGCCTCTTCAAGCCGTCGAGCAAGACAGCTTTGAATAGGCGCCCGCCGCTGTTTCCCCCATCTGAAATGGCCGCGGGGATTGAATACCCCCCTATAGATCAACATGTATGCAGCTTACATTACTGATACAAGGAAAATGATTACATTACCATTAAGGCTATTAACATAAAAACATGCACACGTTTCTGGGAAATGACACCGGATCTGTTTTTCCGCAAAGCATAAACAAAATTTGCTATGACTTCAGTTATAAAATGCTTACGACAATCCTTTTCATCATCTCCATCGCCGCAGTTGTCTTGACCATTGCAGCGGAAGATGCCCGGTATACAGCGGTTTGTGTTGGTGCACTTGAACTGGCTGGGCAGACACACGTGAATATCTATAGGAGAGAGGAGAAGCAAAGCATCTTACGGAGATCACTCACATCATACATTGGCAAATTGTTCTATAGCAAATAATGAAAAGATAGTTTGCTCCTAGCAGCCAGGGACACATTTGCTTTCATTATTGTAAACTACAGTACACTAGGAAAATCAGAATTGAAGTAAAGCTAGTAGATATGTGCACAGTTACTTAAATCGGCATGTGCTTGTCATAATTTAGTACAGCGGTTCTCAAACTGTGGGTCCTGACCCCAAAGTGGGTCACATCTCCAGGGACGTGCGGTGAGGTAAATCGCTGAGGTGTCCAGGGCAAGCGCCAGAGCCAGATTTGCACACAATTTATGAGCCATGGGGTACATGCCGGCATTATACACATTTGCAGCAGTATACACTGCTGGTGATTCGCTGAGTTTTAATAAGAGATGTGCAGAAAAGGTAGCCAGGTGAGGCACTGCCTCACCTGCCATATACTTTTTACTTTAGAGTTTTGACTATAAAAATGATTAGAATAATAAAAATAAGATTTTTTTATATATATTCTTTCTTTTTTTTTACATACTTTATAAACTCAAAACTCCAGCATATACATTATTATTAGTATGACTTCTATCTCTTCGCTTATCTCAAAATATATCCCCACCAGACCTCTCCGCTCTGCACAAGATCTGCGTCTCTCATCCACACTCATTACTTGCTCCCATTTACACTTGCAGGATTTTTGTCAGGCAGCACCCACCTTATGGAATGCCCTTCCACACACATTAAGACTCTCCTCTATCCAGTAGCATTGGCTTTGTATTTAAGAAGAAGTATTTAATATAGAAAATTTTCCTGCACAGTATCTGTATGTAAAACCTATTATGCAATAGAGTGTAATCCCACAGAGGATAAGAAGGGGCGTTCAAGCTAGAAATTGCATATTAAGCCTGTCAGTCTGCAATGAGAACTATAAAGTGTGCATAGCGAGGTTAGTGAGGATCTCCTTTTTCATCATTTGTCTAACATTCTGTTACATGAAATACACACAAGAGTTCTGGGAAGAGGCGAGATCGTTACCTGTTTAAAAAAGTTATAAAATGTTTCTATACTCAAAAGAAAACCTACAGTATTTGGAACATCTGTCGTTTTAACCCTAATGCCCATCTTCATTCGGGAGTTTACGGTCAATATTGCTTCCTCTAATAAGCCAGTTACAATAAAGACATGAGGAAGCTCACATACTTTCTCATTGGACAAAAGTCATAACCCCTCCCCTGCCTCCTATGGCTACATACACCAATCCGTTAACTCCAACTGTAGTCAGGATACAAACCATGAAGGCTTATGCACAACTTGAATAAATACAGTAACAATTAAAATAAACACAAAACTCCACTGGCAAAGTCCTTACCACAGTTGGCTTCATCAGAGTTGTCCTGGCAGTCATTGTCCCCATCACAGATGAATGCGGGGTTGGTGCAGATTCCTGTAGAGCATTGGAATTGTCCTGGACGGCACTTAAAGTCCGCTGTAGAGAAAGAAGAAAACAGTGAGAACATTGGTGTGGAAATGAGAGCGGCAATGGCAGAATTTCATACAAACTGTACTGAAATAGAGATACCTATGAAATCAGATGATTTTTATACACAAGGGGAAGAGTGCACCTGCCTGATAAAATATATTATGGGTGCATGAGACCTACACCCCCTTCCCGCCGAACAATCTGCCAAATCCCTTTTTTTCTCTGCGATATGGGTCCCAAATGCATTTTTCCAGAACATGTTCAGTAGTTAGAATGAAACACTTATTTTACGTACGGCAATCAGCAGGCTCATCTGATCGGTCGCCACAATCGTCCTCCGTGTCACATTTCCACCAGAAGGGAATACATTTGTCATTTTTGCAGACAAACTAGAAGTTTGAGGAAAACACATGGTTAGAAGAACCGTTCTGATTGCCTCTATATAATCTATTCTAAATAAACCCACAAGGAACACTCCTTGCCCCATCACCATGCAGGGGATGTGCCTTACTATTCATATTGAGGAGTATAGTATGTAATAACACGCATTCTGCTTATAAATCATTTCCTGCTTTGTAGCACTTCTGCATTTAGATGCCACCTCCTGGATCTACTGACCTGGCTGGCAGTGCAGTTGGACACACAGGTTTTCCCATCTGCTCCAAGGTAGAAGTTGGTTGGACAGGCACACTTGTATCCCCCATCAGGTGACAGAAGACAGAGATTACTGCAGCCTCCTTTGTTATTTTTGCAGGGGTGATTGGGAACTGAAACAGCAAAAGTAGATCATAGAGACTTACCCTACGTTACACTGCAAACCACTGCATGCAATTTCCCCACATCTGCCACTGCATTACAGGCTTGGGAACAAACTTGGGGCCTAATTCAGACCTGTACGCTAAGCTGCGTATACTCACAAAGCAAACAGGTCAGCGCAGCCCGCCGCACACATCCCCTCGCATGCGAGAAAAATGATTCGATGGTCGTCTAAACTGACTTCTTTCCGACGCCAAAAACGGATAAGGCACTGACGTCACGTGACGTTAGCCACCCACCCTGAGCAGGGGGAATGTGTTTTCATGGGGGCAACCATAAAACGCTGGGTGTTCCCCTGATAAAACCCCTTTGCCCATGTGAACGCCTTGGCGAGTGCGGTCTGAATCGGCCTCTTAACGCTCCATCTGTATTAGCACATCAACCCTACCCTTCCCCTTGGGAAAGCAGCTGTTATCCCGATCATTGTGCAAAGAGACCAGCCCTACATGCAAACATACTGCTTCTGGACATGGTGAGACCACCGGGACTCCGCCAGAGGTCGCTTTTTAAAAAAGTCAGTAAGTAGGATCCATTGAAGAAACACAGGACTATAAAGGAACCTTCTTCAACTTACCATCAGGTTGCCGGTACAGATGGTAGATGTGTATGTCCATAGGTCGGTGTAAGGTGCTGATCAGCATGGACTTGTTTACTCCGGTGGTTTTGTGTGCTCGGTTGATAGATTTAGTTTCCCAATCTGTCCAGTATATATAGTCTTCAAAGAGCGTCAAAGCAAAGATGTGCGGGATATCCTGACTTAGTACTGTTGGGAGGGTAAAGCATGAAAATAATTATATGGAGCAGAGGCATGATTACATTTGTACAGCAACATTGTTTATATTTTTCATCTCAAATGTATATTACTACTTTCAGATATTACATCCCAAACTCTCTAGCACAGGGAGCCAGAGTCAGAGGTGGCTGTGTCTTTCTGAACCGGCATCTTTATGTACACACCACAATCAATTCAGCCCACTAAGGCACCCACTGGAAGCAATGCTATCCCACTGTAGCAGGTACCAAGTAGAGATGTGCAGGTTTACTCCGATATACTCTGATTTCAAAGCAGGATCTTATTGCTATCCCAAATCACATGACAGTTGTTGACAGTTGATAGCCAATAAGATCCTGCTTTGAAATCAGAGTAAATCAGAACCTGCACATTTCTAGTACCAAGACCATCACTATCATAGCAACCTCACTCACAACACTAAGGATTGCATCAGCCTTATAGCATTTGCAACTTGCCACCTGAACATGGCCCCCTGTGTCCTTGCACCTGAATGCTTAGATTTTGGCTGCTGTCAGAGACACGGTGGCGTCTGGCTAGCTCCTCCTGTTACCTCACAGGAACGCTCGCTGCACCGCACTGCAAGGAATTTTGATCAGCGTCTTAGAGCAGTAACCAGCAGGACGCAGTGTGACTCTGACAGATGCACAAACGCAAAACATCGGCTGCCTGCATCAGATATTGCCACTGCGTCCACCTCTGAGTCTGCCAAGACCTAGAGCCTACCTTCGAAGATTATATAAAATTCCACAACTTTTACTATTCCTACCATCTCTCCCATTTAACGCACTCCCCAAAGATGCTCACCTGTGTGTCTGTTGCGGCCGTCAAGATCAGCAAACTGAATATAATCTTCTCTAGCATCTGCCCAGTATATTCTGCTATTGACATAATCCAAGGTCAGACCATTGGGCCATGTTATCTTGCTGTCCACAATTACGCTGCGGTTGGTGCCATCCATACCGATCTTCCCAATCAAAGAATTATCTCCCCAGTCCGTCCAATACAAGTAGCTGTAAAATGACAACATGGTACAAATTCACCAATCAACCAACAGAACAGCAAACTACAAGATCTCGTAATCGAGCACAAATGATATTGAATCGATCTTTACCCATGTTGTACATCTACCACCAGTGCACGAGGCTCCCTCAGGCCAGAGTTAACCAGCACTGTACGATAAGCCCCATTCAGTTTGGAAACTTCAATAGTGTCCCTTCCTTTGTCACACCAGTACAGATTACCTCCAACCCAGTCCACAGCCAGTCCATCAGGGTTGCTGAGACCAGTACGATGCAGAACCTGTAATAAATACGAGGTACAGATGCTGCAAATAATGTGATACAGTAACTTAACAGCAAAATTACAGGTGTGCTGCATATTTTCCTTATACATTCAGATTTTTAATGAGCAGAGTATTTTTTGCGCACTGACACATTGTACTTATTAGCATCAGGAAATTCTCGCAAGTCAACCTGTACCATCATGGTAACAGAGGGGCTAGTATGTGTGATTTATACCTGAACGTTGCTGCCATTGATGTGCATTCGCCGGATCATGCTGCCCTGTGTAGTGACATCAGTCCAGTATATCATCTCTTCCCGATAATCAAAGTCTAATGCAACAGCATTATTCAAGCCCTGAAGGAATAAGATTCAATGGAATATTGCCTTAATATTGGTAATCGTGAACAGAAAAAAACAAATCAGAAGCAACACCGATCACACTAACAAGTAATACACTGGAGTCTGTAGGTTTCAAATGTAAAATAAATGCCTTACAAAAACAATAGCTTTGGGGGTGTGTGTGTGAGATTCTGGTTGGCTGGCTAAGCAGCGGTAGTTTGCTATTTAGCGATCCTTCTAACGTATCAAATGATTTCAACCATGTTTGCAAATCTGTCAGTCTTGGCTGACAGACGTGCGGCGTCCGGGTACGAGAATGGGGCGAGCAGCAGCTGCCTGCCCCGGCAAGCAGGTACCCGCCTGTGTTTGCTTGGGAACACCCAACGGTTTCCTGGGCGCAACCAGCATTTTTATGGGTACGCCCGCAAACACCCCCTAGTACATCTCGCCCGTTATGTGACATGACCATGTGTCCCAGCTAATGAACATCTCTAGCTAATGTCATACATCAGCAGAGTATCAGGTCCATTCCCTGTTCAACGGATACCTGTATCAGGGGATCAGGTAAAATTCAATATGTTGGAAAACCTCAATTCACAGATGTTAGCACTGGCAAGTCTGGGATTCTTAACATGTTAGATGTTGCCACCGATCGCTGCATATCTAACTGCCAATCACAAATGGAGAACTGCCCAGCTAATGAATGGGCACATCAATTCCAGAGACTGCTGTTGCAAAAGTTCATTTATATTTGGTGATTAAAAGCAGACTTAGCTGAATACTATAGTTGGAGGGAAAATGTTTACAGTGAGACTTTATTCAGTGGCATGATTTGTACCTGCTTCAGTAGTGTGTAATTGTTGCCTCCCAAGCTCAGTTTCCTCAAGTAGTATCGGTTGGCAAAAATTAAGACTGGTTCTTCCACTTAAAAAAGAAAAATATAATCATAAATATAAGATCTGACAACACCCATTGGTCTATCTTTTATATGCTATGACAGCAGCGATTTGTATCACATAATCATACAATGGTTTTCCGGTCATTGTGAAGGTAACTCAATGAGGCAAGTCCAGATGAATGTTTTAAGTACTGCCAACAGGCACCTAGGACCTCATTACTAAATGTATACTTAAACTGATGTTAAGAGAAACCATCCCAAACAAGGGGGTAGATGTAGTCAGTAAGCCTGATGAAGTGATAAAGCAGAAGGGGATATCGCATCAGCTCATAACTGCCATTTTCCAACCCAGTCTGTAGAATGACAGTTATGAGCTGATTGGCTGCTGAGTTATCACCCTACACTTTATCACTTCACCAGGCTTAATACATCTGTCCCTAGAAGCCTAGTTTTGCAGGGAACTGAAAAAAAATATCTGAAAAAGGTGAAATTGTTAAAGACAAACCATGTTTTCATATTGGACCTACCCTATAAATATATACTATAAATACTTTGGTTTTCTCTTCTCAAATATTGAACTTCGCAAATTAGACTCATTTATAGCTTAAAATAATCATGAGCGTGCAGTAATACCAGGGCATTCTCTGGTACATGTGGCACTTGCTTGAAGGTTTATTTTTTATTACCATGTGCAATACATGCCATACAATTGCACACAGATGTGAATATGGACATGGTCAGATCATTACTAATTCAGAGCTGGCACAGAAGTCAAGTTTATACAGCGTGAGCAGGACCCACCAAGTAACACCATTAATAGTGTTTTCTCCAACTATTTATTTAAGAATATTCCACCATCAAGTCAAGTCATGATCAATAACCTTTTTCTACATTATTGGGGCACTGGACTTTTGAGATTTGTCTTTTCCTGGACAACTTAAATTCTCCTAAAAAGGGTTAACACTTCCCTTCATTAATTTGTTTTCCTAATAACAGGACAGAACCAGAGAAGAATTAAAAACAAATATAAATATTTAATTTTGACTAACGGTAAACAAAACTAGGGCGTAAATAGTTCCAGCAGGCATCATGGATAGTGCAATGTTTAGCACGGAGATCTTGGGTTCAGTTCCCATCAAAGTCTCAACTGAGTGGAGTTTGTATATTTATCCCGTGTTTGCGCGGATTTCCTCCTGGTAGTCAAGTTTCCTGCCACACTCCAAATATATACTGGTAAGATCATTTGCTCCCAGGGAAACTAACCATAAATATTCTCTTATAATATACGTATAGCCGTATACAATGCTAAATGGTGGTGGATACTTTAAAGGAGCGCTTAATAAATAATAAAATGAGCCAAATTTTTTTCCTGCCAAAAAAGAAATGGTTAAAATAGGGTTGTATTTTAAATATTTACACTCTTTTGAGTGACTGAATTTTGAGGTGTGGCGTGGATTTCATTCAGGGTAGCTTGATGGACTGCTGTTCACTTATACTAACTTTCCCTACCTGTGCTCAGGTGTGAGCCAGGAGTTGTGATTGTCCTTCTCTCCGTGCTTGGAAGCCCTCTGCTGTCAGCTGCTCGTCGCACTTCTGTTATAGTGTGTGGGAGGCTTCTGACCACGGCCGCTTATCCTGCTTAGCCGCTATCGTGACCACCACTGTTTGTGGTGTGCAACGCCGTCCGGCTGATGACTCGTCACTCATTCCCGGCGGGGTGAAGTTCTCTCTATATCACCCAATTTGGGGACACTGGACCATGTGAAAAGCCCCAATGCTGCACCAAGTGGGAGGTTATGCTCCCATAAGTGACAAGCAATACCTTACTTCCAAACCGACACCTACTGTATACTCTATCTACTGTACCAACACAATGAACCTGGAAAATGTAAACCAATTGTGGAGTAAAGACCATGTGGCTGTTTAGCAAAAGCAATATGCCGCAATGTTCAAAATGCACTCATTAATCAGGTAGAATGGGTCTCTATGCCGGAAGGAACCGACTCCCCGACCACAATACAACCCTGTAAATACAGAGCTTCGGGTGGACGTCTCACGCATGCACAAATCGCTTGGGCTGCGAATACGCAGCCTGGCATTGTGAGTCTGAATGACCCCTATGGACCTAGTGTGAAATATAGGTTATAGAGAAGCCCATGTTTGTACTGCTCTGCAAACCTAGGTGCACCAATTCCATACACAGAACCTGCACCATCTGTCTCTGCACTTTGGCATTGGTCTAGGTACACATGAAGGCATACAGCAGTGTAGAGGATAAGGCGTTGAGCCTTCAGCATTCCTGTGCTTGGTAAATACGGTCATTTTTGTTAACAACAAAATTGCAATGTAACATTATAGGTGCTTTGGGATTTCAAAGTCCACAAATGACGATGGGTCTGCTCACCTGTAACTGAACTGGCCACCTTGCAGCTTGTAGTGTCGTTGGGTCGCATTTCATAGCCATCCACACAAAGGCAACGGAAGCTTCCTAAGCTGTTGATGCACTTTTGGCTGCAGGGATAAGTTGTTGTGCACTCATCAATATCTACACAAGTTTTACCGTCATCCTTCAGTCGGAAACCAGGACGGCATCTGCACTGCACGGGTTACAAAAAAACATCAATATCATTAAGGAAGTCAATACTACGGTATTTTAAAACTATTGCAAAATATAGGAGTATTGTTTATATATTTAGTGAAGGATATAAGATGCAGGGGGTGGAGGGAGAGGGTTATTTCTAAAAGTTGGAAGGTAGAGAATATAGTACCAGCCAATCAGCTTCTGTCTCAATTTACCGGATGTGTTTGAAAAATGACAGATAACAGATGATTGGTTGGTACTTTATCGCTCACAATTTTCTCCCTCTCCAAGCTTTGATAAATACCTCCCACAGTATTGTAGTGACACATAACTTAACATAGAACACAATAGGGGGTATCCAATTGCATACACTAATTATTCAGGCCAGAATAGGGGGTATCCAATTGCATGTACTAATTATTCAGGCCAATAAAAACAAACAGATTTTAGACTGATGGCGGTGATTAGCGTAGTAGATGGCATGTAGTATACAGATATGCCTACGCTGGTCATTACGGAAATCTGTGTGTGAGCGCACACCACAGCAGTGATTAGATGCACCCAGGTGCAAATAGTTGCCCCTATTATTGCAGAAAGCCTTCCTTATGGGCTGAGGGTGTGACTATTCACACGTGCCCTCAGGCAGGGAAACTAATCGCAGCAAATAATTATGGATTCAAGAAGGATGGCCATCTCTCTACTTCAGGGATATAACTGGTCTCTAATGAACTTATAAGGCTAGTATCAAAATAGCTGCCCCTACCATGAGTAGAAGATAAATCCACTTATGTCCTGTTACAGTTACACAGCATTGGTGTGACTATTCTATGTCAATGTGAAGGACAGGTGCGCACTGAATAAAAAAAGAACTACAACAGCTCAATAATGACATTCATGTGACCGCTTTTCCTCTCATGATGGCACGTGTACCTTGTATCCAATCTTCAGGTCCTCACACTCTTGGCTGCAGCCACTCATCCTATTGTTCAGACACTCATTGACAAAACAATTGAGCTCATCGGAACCATCCCCACAGTCATTGTTGTTATCACACAGGAGGTGTTCTGGGATGCACTTGCCATTTTTACAGAGGTAGAACGTCTCGTTGCATTTGCCTTCTGAAAAAAAAAACCACAAGGCCAACTATAAAGATCTCCAATATGTCTGTGTATCATTGCAGGTGTTACTTATAGACAGACACAATCATCAGCTCAGTCTCTTTTTGTTTTAACCTTACCAGTGCTCGTACAACGTGGATTCTTCGGTGCCTCATCTGACCTATCGTGGCAGTCAAACTCTCCATCGCACTCCCACTGCTTGTTCAGTAGACACCGGCCATTAGCACAGCGGAACTCCTCAGGGCCACATGTAGGGTACTCTAAATAGAACAGAAAATAAAACGGTCTAGAAGCACACTACACTGTTATAATGACCTGTGCTGCAGCAGCTGGCACATGTTACAGAAGAGGTTGCAGTTGTTGCTTATCTTGTGCATAAACTTATATTAAATACCATTTTTTGTTTTTGTTTTGGGCATTGTCCATTTGGTAGATTATTACGATGACTGTATTGCAAAAGGATTTCCAGATACAGCAAACATAATAAATGCTAACCAGGATCATGGCTAAAGTACTTCATATATTGTAACAGAGGGTGGTCTTTTTTGGAAACAATGTTCAGTTTGGCGCAACGCTCTTAAATGATGTTCAAGAATGACAATTGCATATAAAGTGACATACATTTATTAAAATGAAATATTTAAAACAATTTTCATAAAAACAACGAATACCAAATGAACCACAAGTCCTATCCTGGAGATGTATGGTAACAATAACTTCAGTAAAGTATCTCACCAGAGGCTGGGGCTGCGGTGGGCTATACTTATATGACAAGTCTGCGGCCCCACCGCAGATGGCTTGAGGTATTGAAATCTCAGGATAAAAGTGGTGGTGCATCCAATAAAGTGTCCAAATGCCTCTAAAGCGCTCTGCTTTTAAAGTGCAAGGGCATGGAAATTCTGTGTCCAATAGCAACGCGTTTCGGAGACTCCCAGGTCTCCTTTCTGAAGCTGGATACAGAACTAAATGTCCACAGGATTCGTTTTTTTGTATCCACTTCCTGGGTCTAAGCTTCCTCTTGGGCCAATCAAAATTCCACAATAAAATCATTGCTAAAAAAAGACCACTTTAACTCAATATCAGCATTATGACCATTAGGACAAAGCGTGTCCAACATAAAAATCCATCTCATTTTTGGCCAATCTGGTTTCCAGATCCCTATTTTTCCAATTTATATTTATCTGTTGGATCCCCAGAAATCTTTTTATGGCCATTCACATTTTTGATGGTGTTTAGTGAAATGGACTGAAAGAGGATGTGCCATACATCCCTTCCTAATGGTATAGACATGTTCTGCTAGTCTCAATTTAAGAAGTGGTCTTACTTATGCATATATTACATTCACATTCTAACAAATAGATTACATTTCTTGAATGACATGTTATAAATTGGTTAATTTTGTACTTAACTCCCTTTAACTCAAATGAGGTTACTTTCTTTTTATAAGGTTATGACATTTCATAACCTTATGAAAAGAAAGTAAGCACAAAATTAACCAATTTATAAACATGTCATTCAAGAATCGTAATCTATTTGTTAGAACATGTCTACAACATCAGGAAGGGATGTATGACACATCCTCTTTCAGTCCATTTCACTAAACACCATCAAAAATGTGAAGGAGCCATAAAAAGATTTTTGGGGATCAAACAGATAAAAATAAATTGAAAAATTAGGGATCTGGAAATCAGATTGGCCAAAAATGACATGAGATGGATTTTTATGTTGGACACACTTTGTCTTAATGGTCATAATGCTGATTTTGAGTTAAAGAGGTCTTTAAAAAAAAAAGTGGTCTTTTTTTTTAGCAATGTTTTTATTGTGGAATTTTGATTGGCCCAAGAGGAAGCTTAGACCCAGGAAGTGGGTACAAAAATGAATCCTGTGGACCTTTAATTCTGTATCCAGCTTCAGAAAGGAGACCTGGGAGAGCACTTTAGAGGCATTTGGACACTTTATTGGACGCACCAGCCCTTTTATCCTGAGACTTCAATACCTCAAGCCATCTGCGGTGGTGCCGCAGACTTGTCATATAAGTATAGCCCACCGCAGCCCCAGCCTATGGTGAGATACTTTACTGAAGTTATTGTTATCATACATCTCCAGGATAGGACGTGTGGTCCATTTGGTATTGGTTGTTTTTATGAAAATTGTTTTAAATATTTCATTTTAATAAATGTATGTCACTTTATATGCATAAAAATTGATCCACTATGAGCTGGTGTACCTCCTTTGTATGTTTCAGTAGGCAGCACCCTCTTAATTTATTGCGCTCCTTGTTCCACAACTGACCCCATTCTTTGCAGAGGGTGATCTTTTACTCATGCAACAAGCAGCTTTGTAGCTTGATGTCTCACTGGTATAATAACCGAGAGAAGCATATTTTTTTTTTTTTCCTTAATACTTTTTATTGTTTTTAAAAGGGATCTTATCACTTACAACAAGTCACATTCTTTACATATATTACAATGCATTTTACTCTGCTTTACATATTGCATTGTTGCTGTCCAGTTTGCACTTTGCACCTTACTGCGCAGAGGTTTAAAAGACAGTACAAAAACAGCAAATGAGCAACCGAGTACAGTGACATATCCCCACATACATACATAGAACAAACCCCTAAAAAAAAAAAAAAAACAAAAAAAAAAAACATCAACTATACATGAACGCTATAATGTACTACCTAAACTAATGGTTATCGCAATACAATTGGGGACACCACTGTTAATATTATGTTTGCAATTTGTCTTGTAACTTTTACGGACAGCGATGCACTTATTTGCAGATCTTGATATGCCAGCCCTATATGAACTAAAAGGCAGAGGTTTACTGCTGCCATAAGGTTGATTGGGGAGCATGAGTAGCACGTCACAGGTTGCTTTCCAGCGATAGACCAGTCATGGCCCTACTTCGCTTATTCCCCTCCATTTTGGTCTACCCAGACCCACTACTGGTTACCGATGACTTTTTAAACTGTCACATCAAACAATGGGGTTGTACCGACATTCATACCCAAAAATTTTATCCGTTTTGAAATTGTGCTTTATATTATTATTAATGTGCAATGCTAATAAACATTTTCTATACCCGTCTTTTGTGGTTTTATTGATTCATTAACACAGAGAGAAAAAAGAGTTTTTACTAAACATTCTTAAGTGAAGAAAAGATTTATTCTATATAACTCTTATCTTATATTGTGTTCTATATCTGCGTGGCTAGATGTTAGCCACCTGTGCCACCGTTTAGTGTACTTACTTAATTGTTTCCTACATATATATACATGTTTTTCGTGAGTTGCAGTGTAATTAACCAATGATATCCATGCTGCAATGTCAGGCCCATTTTTAGAGAGCCATGTCCTCGCTATCATTAGTTTAGCTAGTGCACATAAAGTGGATACATATATTTTATCGTGCTCATTAATTTCATTACCTATATGAATATTCAGCACACATCCTTTGCAGTCCAGTGCAGATCCAGGGATACCCGTACTAATCAAAATTTGTTGTACTTTACCCCAAAATGCCCCAAGGATTCTACAACCCCACATTAAATGCCAAAAGGAACCCGGTTCAAGCTTGCATTTGGGACAGAGTGACGTAGTGCGGCTACCCATTTTAACCAGTCTTGTAGTGGACATATAAGATCTGTGCAGGAAGAACATTTGCACTTGGTGCACCCTTATTGAGTTTGTTGTTGCATGGACCGAGGTCAAAGCCATATTCCATTCTGTATCATTCAACGGGCCCACATCTAACGACCACTTCCCTTTAAGATCTACCAACCCGTCTCCATACTTCGCTTCCTCTAGCAAATTATAAAGCCTTGACACCCCCTTGCTTTTATTCTTCACTTGCAACTCCCTCTTTATAGGCGATATAGAAAAACATATCACCATGTTTTTGAATTGAGATTCAAGTGCGCTTCTCAATTGCAAAAACCTAAAGAAAAAGTGTCTGGGGAGACCAAATTCTAGCTCCAGATGTGTGTATGACTTCAGAGTGTCCCGCTCATACAACTGACTAATGGATTTTAACCCATACTGTCCCCAGATCTTATCGGGTTGAAGTGCTTTTAGCTCATACAGGAGTCTATAATCTGCCAGGGGATGTTCAACCTCTATATCTGTAAATTTGGCTATTTTATTTGCTTCCCTCCAGATCTTAACTGCCTGCCTTACCAATGGTGGGTCATTCCTGGTTATCCCTCCCGCCAGCAGTCGTTGCAGTGGGGTAAGATTTGAGTTACCTTGTGCTACCAATAGAGAGAAGCATATTTACTTACCACACTCCGGAGACTCATCAGATCCATCGCTGCAATCAGAATCATGGTCACACACAAACTGCTTCGGGATACATTGACGATTCTGGCACATGAACTCCTTCGAGTCACAGGTATTGTTGAAAACTATAGTGAAAATACCATATGAGCTTATTTCGGTAAACCATTCTAGTCACATGATATCATAGCACATATTTTTCATTAAGTTTTACAGAATTGTTGTAATGAAAGAAATTGGGGCTTTCCACTATATAAATATATATATATATATATATATATATATATATATATATATATATATATATATATATATATATATATATATATATATATATATATATATATATATATATATATATATAGAAAAAGAAATTACCTTCACTGACAGCAGGGTACTATAGAGGTGCTGCTCTCCTAAGCGCATTATAGGGGCCACTATTCTTCCTCATATATATATATATATAGAAACAGCATGCACAGGCACTCTTTCAATGACAACTGGTCCAATAAATGAAAGACACCACAACGGTAGATACTGTTGTGGTGTCTTTCATTTATTGGACCAGTTGTCATTGAAAGAGTGCCTGTGCATGCTGTTTCTATATCTATCCCTGAAGGGAGACAGCGCACCTTTCCAAGTTGCCGTCTATTACTTTGAGTGCCAGGCATTGCAAGCCTAATTATATATATATATATATATATATATATATATATATATATATATATATAGCTTATAAGCATATCTGAATATAGGGCAGCATTTAGCTGGGGTCATTCCTTTTAACTGAAGACAGCAGCCATATTGCCCTGTGATCACATGCAGTCCTACTGAATAGAACATGATCATTAAACTGAATAAAACTAGAGGTCTCAAATCCTCTTGTATTTTTTAGGTAAAAGGGGTGTGGCAAGGCTGCACTAACACAGTGCTACTCAAAAGCCCCACACCGTTCACTATTTCCAGGTCACCCAACAAGTGCACTCATTACTGACTGACACATTTTAAAAGATCCACAGGAGGAGCTAATTATTTCATCTGATTCTCTGAGACCTGGAAAACATGCACTGTGTGGGGTCCTGAGGACCGACTTTGAGAACCTGTGTACTAACAAAACTAATCAGCAAAATAAGAGTAATTAAAAAGCCAACTACTGTACTCATAGGGGTATATTCAATCTCCGGAGAGCACCTCCCATCGGGGAGATGCCCGCCGGGCCCTATTCAATGCTGTCTTCCCCGACAGCATTGAGCAGGGTATCTCGGCAGAACGAGTCCGACATCACTAGCTGTCGGGCTCGTTCTGCCGAGAACAGCCGGGAAGTGACGAGCTGCCGGCTGCAGCTCGCCTCTTCCCCGCCTGCGTGTTCTCGGTCGAGCTGACCGAGAACGGGACTGGGTCACGGCGGTCGAGCAAGCTCGACTGCCGTGACCCTGACATTGAATACCCCCCTAAAGGTCACTGCTGCTTTAAAATAAATCCACTCACTGCATCCAGCCTGTACACTCTCATCTGCTCCATCTTGACAGTCTTTATCACCATCACAAAGCCAGCGGCGGAGTAGGCACACATTGGTGCCAGGGCACTGGTAGGATTCAGGACTACAGGTGGTAGATTCTAAAATAAAAATAAAAAACACAGGGCTCTTGTATATTCACAATTCTCTTCTGGAGACATTCTTAGAAGCAGAACCAGGATATGTGACTTACGACAGCTGATGCCCTCGTCTGATTTATCCCCACAGTCATCCTGACCATCACACTTCCAGAGTTTTGAGATGCAGCGATGGTTATTGCACTCAAACTGCATGGAGGTGCAGAACTTGTCTGTCATAGGAGAGATAAAGATACATGTATGTTCAGAAATAAGATTACAGTGTGTGACGAAGGTTTGAATTAAAATTCTACTGTACTGTATTTTAAAACACTTAGGGCAGTATTCAATGTGAATACTGGCGACGTGCAGCGAATCCTGTTTAGGATTCGCTGCGTTCCGGAGCCTCGCCGGCTCCGGTATTCAACGAGTCAGGGGCTCGCTGCCCCTGACCGGCGAATTTGAGCTCCTGCGGCAGACGCCGCAGGGAGCCTGAGGACGGTGGCAGGCAGGGAGATGGAAGTCTCCCTGCCTGCCCCAGAACGTTTGTGGGGGGGAGGTGGGCTCCCCGGGTTTCAGGCAGCACAGGCTGCCCCCCGGGGGTGCCAGCAGGGGACCGGGTATATTCACTACACCCGATCATGTAATGAGCGGCTCGGCTCCGGCCCCCTGCTGGCTGGTCTGTGTAAAAAAAAAAAAATGTTTTTTAAATTAAATATACATGTGCTTACAGCACATGAATAAAAATAGCATGCCCCTCCTCAGAATAAAATTCCAGATTTTTTGACACCAATTGTATAAAACAAAACACTTTATTTTAAAAGTTCACCTTCCACTTCACCATAAAAAGATAGCGATTGCTTCTCGGTGAATCATGGCGAAAAAAACCTTGAAATGTATTCGCCATCTGGTCATTGAATAGGGTGATTCACCGTTTTAGTCAGAAATTAGCCTTACAGCACAAAATCGCCATAAAAACCTGGCGAATCAGCCTCATTGAATACCGCCCTTAATATAACTTTACCTTTTAAGTAAATTAAATATATATTTTTTGTATCAATATGTCTGCTAATATATTTATTTAGCATCTACTATACATGTTGAATCAGTGGCGTCACTACGGGGGTGTGATAAGCACCTGGGTGTAACACCAAAGTGCTGACAGTAACCGGATGCTACACTGTAACATTACATACAGCACCTGGCCCCTTTCACAGTGTAGGAGCCGGCACTTAAGATCCCTGGCCTCCAGGTGCAGCCCAGCATCTCCGGACCACAGCAGTAACAAAAACTGGGTTTGAGCCATGAGGCTACACCCTGCCCGAGAGGCCACTTCCCCTAACCTATGAGACCACGTCTTTTTGCTGATATGCTGCATTGATGCACATTGGGTGTCATTAAAAGGTAAGGACCCCACTGTGTTGAATGCTATATGTGTAGTAGGCCAGCACAATCACTTACCACAATGGCTCTCATCTTCCCCATTCTCGCAGTCATTCTCCTTATCACAGGTCCAGCTCATAGGAATGCAGCGGTTACTGGGGCAGGAAAAGTAGTTCACTGGGCACTTTCTCTTGCTAACACCTACACAGCAAAATGGACTTTTTGTTAATCTTTTTTTCTTTATATTCAGACATTTTCGAAAGGATACATTAAACCATTAACACCATTGGCTGTTCAAGTATTCAGTAACGTTTTATAAAATCTCCAATCTGAACAATTAAGTGTGGCTGGTGCATTCAGCACTGATGTTTGTGTCCCAACTATGCATTGTGGAGGCCCCCCTTCATGGTCCCTTCCCACTGGCTGCACTTCCAATTACTATACCACTGGGAACAGTTTGAGGTCAGTTCTGATTACCTGGGCAGTTCATCTCATCCGTGTAGTCACCACAGTCGTTTGATCCATCACAGACCCAGCTAGGGGCATAGCAGAGGGAGGTCTTCTCACATCTCTGGAAGGCAAGATTTTTGACTCCCAGCTTAAAGTAACTGTTGCAGTCAGTAATGTCTGGGGACCAATAAGTATGATACAATCAGAACAGCATGGATCCCCCCTTAAGAGGAAACCAATTTAGGTCATCAATATTTTACAGAGCAGAATATGGAACTTCTAGGGCAAAGAATATATACAATTATAACCTTGTGAAATGATTGAGTAACATTTTATTAGAGGCTTGTAACCAACAATTAAAACTAATACAACCAAGGCTATTTTGGTCCAGCATGCCCTGGAACGCTGTTACTGAAGATCTTTTGCTAAATTACATAATCACGAGCGGCGTTCCGGGACCTCTGCGGCCAGCCCTGCTGTCTGTCTTCTCCTCTGCCCCAGACGCCGCGGCTTCCCTTCTGAGGGGAGGGGAGCGCATCAAACGTCTCTCCTTCTCCTCGCTGTGTCCCTGTGACTGGGCCTCCAGCCAATCAGAGCTCACTGGCTGACTCCTGATTGGCTGCCAACTCGCGAGCCGATCAGAGCTCACGGGCCGGAAGCCAATCAGGTCACAAGGACACAGTGAAGGAAAGGAGAGACACAAGATGCGTTCTCCTCCCCTCAGAAGGGAAACAGCGGCGGAGGAGGAGGAGACAGGCAGCAGGGGGATAATGGCCTAGGGTGAAGGTAGGAGAGTCGCGTGCTGCACTCTCCCCGGCAGCAGCAGCAATGGTGAATTGCACTGCTGGTGAGAAATTCTGGCCCGTGGGGGTATATGGGTTTCTGGCATTGTGGGGGCATACCTGGCACTGAGAGGGCAAGGAGCATATGTGTATCTGGCACTATTGGGGGCATATGTGTATCTGGCACTATTGGGGGCATATGTGTATCTGGCACTATTGGGGGCATATGTGTATCTGGCACTGCACTTATCCGGGGCATACAAATGAGGCCAGGCTCATTTAGGCAGGGGCTGGCAAAATTATCGCCAGCCCCCACCAGCTCTCCCCAGGGGGCGCACACGCACGAGACGCTCGCGTGCCCCATGGCGACGGAGCATCCCCCAGGTCCCTGCCGCCCTGTTCTGAGGCTTGGCTTTCCCCCACCTCCGGGCGACGAGGAAGGACAAGGGGCGCTACATCTGTATGTGTATCACTCCCCCATTTTCATTGGCCGCACCCCATATGGCCACACCTATTTTTTGGGTGTATGCACACAGTTCCACAAAGTATTTTTTAGACTTGCACCACTGTCTGGGAGGGCATTGTGTATCTGGCATTACTGTGGGTATTGGGGGCATTGTGTACTGGCATTGCTGGTGGCATGTGTATATATGGCATTATCAGTGGCAACGTGTATAAATGGCACTGCTGGGTGCATTGTGCATATATGGCCCTGCTGAGGGCATTACATGTTAAAAAAGGTCATGTAACAATTGATACCCCGCCCCTTTGTTAACTTCACCCACATCACCGCCCACTTCTGCCCCTGCACTGCAGGTGAGGCTGACGTCACATGTGCAGAGAGAGTTACATTTGGGTGAGTTATTTTGTATCTGTGCAGAGTAAATACTTGCTGGTTTATTCTTATACTGCAATTTACATTTCAGTTTCGACACACCCCACCCAAATGTAACTCTCTCTGCTCGTTACTTCTGCCCCACCTGCAGTGCACATGGTTTTGCCCATTAGAGAGATTGTGCTTTGCGAGCCAACCTGAATTAGGCCCTTGGTGCTGCACCTAGGAGATGTACCCAGTTAATAGAACAATTACTCCAAATGAAGGTACAAAATAACTAATTCAAAGTAATTTAAGGATGTTGTATACGATACCACTGTGCACGCTACATTAATGGTGATCAGGTATAATTAATAGATCTCCAGGCCATACTGAGGCTTAGAGCAAAACATTTTTTTTTTTAAAGAATAGAATTCTATTTCTTAGCCACACAACAATAGCATATTACTTACTGCAGTTCATCTCATCTGATGCATCTTCACAGTCAATGAGTTGGTTACACCGACTTGAGTTCCCAACGCAGTTCCCATCCCGGCAACGGAACTCCTCAGGAGTACAGTTGGTTTCTGTAGGATACAGTAGAGTTAGAGAAGCCATGTACAGTGCCATAGGATAACACATTACATTCAGTATTTCAAATATCACACACTGCATGAAATTATGCAATTCAGAGGAATCCATAGGACGATTTTATGTATCACAAAGAATGTCAAGGTCTAGAAAGACAATATACCCATGACTAACTGCAGGGGAGCCCCAATGCTTGGACATACTCACTGTTGCAAAATGCCTCATCTGTGTTATCACCGCAGTCATCAAGATCATTGCACCAGTAGGCAGTGGCGATGCAACGCCCATTCATACAGTGGCGGAAACCTTTCTTACAGCGACGATTAGCTGTGGATAAAAGGCAAAATCACAATTCTGCAATGCAAAGCACATTTCATAAGGTGGGATGTACTAAGCATCTCCATTACACCCTGCCACTTAACGCATTGCTGCTAATCACATATGTACTATCATATGTGATTAGTTCTGCAAAGGAAAACTCTCCCGATAACTCTCCTTTGCAATCAGCGCCGGTTACTGTACTTCCAGGTTTATGACCCAGGAATCCCTCTACACGTGTTTGTGTGTGTGTGTGTGTGTGTGTGTTATGCATGAGTGACCGTGTCTGTATATATTATATGAGTGCGACAGTGTGTGTTTGTAAAGTATGTGTGTATTATGTACAGTATGAGTGTGAGACAGTGTGTGGTGTATTATGCATGTTTGTGCATTACAGTATGTCTGAGAGCAAAACTGTGTGTGTGTGTGTGTGTGTGTGTGTGTATTATGCATGAGAGTGTAGCAGTGTGTGTGTATTTATGCATGAGAGTGTAGCGGTGTATATGTATTTATGCATGAGAGTGTAGCAGTGTGTGTGTGTATTATGCATGAGAGTGTAGCAGTGTGTGTGTATTATGCATGAGAGTGTAGCAGTGTGTGTGTATTTATGCATGAGAGTGTAGCAGTGTGTGTGTGTATTATGCATGAGAGTGTAGCAGTGTGTGTGTATTATGCATGAGAGTGTAGCGGTGTGTGTGTATTTATGCATGAGAGTGTAGCAGTGTGTGGGTTATGTAAAGTATTCACTTCACCATTTCCTGCTGTTTTTTAAACAAATGAATGTAAAATATATGTAGAAAGTCTAGTTGAATGGAAAGCAACAAGTGAAACTTAAAATCTAGGTCTCTTAACATCTGATTTTTTATTTATTTTGTGTTAAGTGTGAGCTGGAATTTCCCAGCACTTAAATACTGCAGCATTCAAAGATGTAAAGTGGATCTACCAAACTTATGGAAGAACTAAAGTCACAGGACTCCTACATTCTCCAATATAACAGTCGGTGATAGAAGTCTGCAGAAAGGGTCTGTTGGGTGCAGAGGCTAGGTTCCTGACAAAGACCTCACGGTTTCGTATATGGTCATGGGATCTAATACAGGGTGTGACACTTGCAAAAATGCTGTTAGAAGGGGGAGTCAGCAACATTAGCAATATCAACTGCTTTAAATTAACTGTTTCAAACTTGAAGGGGAGGAGAGGTGCCCCCTTGGGTGCAGGAGCCCGGCGGCAGATGACTCCATTGCCTCCCAGAGTTCCGCCTCTGACCAGCCCTGTCTCCACTAAATGAGCGTCATCATATGAGAAGGGATATGGATACAAGTATTAGATCTAGGCCCTAAATAGTAGCAAGGAGCAGGAGCAGAGTCCTCCAGCAGCACATTCAATTGGTGCAAGTAAACCACGCATCTCTATATGAAGCCATTTATACAGCCAACATGTCTCAAGGTACATTCAACCCCTATTTGGGTCCAGTGAAAACCAATGCACTTACCACAATAGGAATGCTTTTCATCTGCCTTGTTTTTACAGTGGGCCACAGTGTCACATGTCAAGCTGTAGTTGATGCAGTCACCATTACCACATTCAAACTCATCATGAGGATTGCAGGTAGAGTTTGGAGCTATTGAAGAGAAGAACATGAAATGCCATTACAGTAACTGTTCTATAGCTTACTAATGTTTTTAGCAGGATACAGACACATAATATAGTAATACAGAATTGTATTTACTTTGAAACCAACAACAACATTTGAATACTTCTATTAAATCCTTTGCCTGAATCCACTCCATGACACTGAAATACAAAAGGTGAGAACAAAGAGTCCTCCAATAGGGTCACAAAAAAGAATAACCCACGTACTGTATAAATATCGAATTTCTCCATCATCCTCTAAGACTGCGCCAAATGTATTAAGTCTTAAAAAAAAAAAAAAGTGGAGAGTGATAAAGAACCAGCCAATTAGATCCTAGCTGCAATGTTACAGACTGTGCTTGAGAAAAGACAGATAGGAGCGGATTGGCTGGTATTTTATCACTCTCCACTTTATCACTTGTTGATGCTTTATACAGTACATCTGGCCCACTGTGCATGTCCCTAAGCTGTGTACACACAGAGCAATATGATCGCTAGCAATATATGGCTCAACAATCATATTGCTCAGTGTCCCGTTTTCATCAGCGACCAGAGACGGTCGCTGATTAAAATGACACACTGCCGGGAGAAGAGGCAGGGGAAATCACTGGTCGGAGAAGCATGCACCTCCAACCAGCGACCATTAGGGGGCTGAAAACAGGAGCGCACACATGGCGATTTATCGCCGGTGCACACTCCAATCCCTGGCAATATGGTCGCTCAGCGACCATATTGCCAGTGATTTATGCCCGTGTGTACACACCTTAAGATCCTCCACAAAAGGAGCTATTCAGTAGTTCTACTAAAAACCTTCGGACACCAAATTAACAGCATCATTGCTGTGGAGAGAATAGAATGTTTGCAACCTGCGTTGCGCTGGAACCTCTTATCATATTTGGACCGAGGAGAAGGAAAGCTCTTATTCTTATTACACAGTAACATGATAGGAACATAATATTCTTGCTGATATAAATATCTAGAGCTTGCCAGATACATCCTCTATGCTCTGCTACCTATTAGAATCCTGGGTTTGAGTCTTCAGCAACCTCTCCTTTCTCCTGGAAGGAACACTCCGAGTCAGATTTATCCCAAAACAAAGTACAGCAGATATGCCAGCGCTGGCTGTAGACAATAAGATTAGACATTTCTCATAGATAAATAATATTTATTAACTCTAATAATATAAAATGTAATATTCATTTTTATATGTTGTGTTTTGCATTGTCTGATTTGTATTATATTGTTTTTTACATTTTATATTACTAGAGTTAATAAATATTATTTATCTATGAGAACAGTCTAAACTTATTGTCTACAGCCAGAGCTGGCATACCTATTCATGGTTTACTGTCTTTTGGGGACTGGCCACCCCCTGCCAGCTGCTGATAATTGCATGCCACACACTCTCCTTTTATCGCAAAGTACAGCAGATGTCTGATGCATTCAAGGTTAAGCAGAGGAGGCAGATTTCCTGATGCTTCCAAGATGTCATCTTGAGAATGACCAACAAAGACTTCACCAAGCATTGTGCCCATGATGGCATGCCTGGTAAGGTACGTGGTCAAGATCCTCAAAAAGGGGTAAAAAAAGAAAAAAGGAAAGGGCTGCATCTCAGGGCTTCGGCCAAGGAGATGGCCTGCAAAGTTAAGTGCGGAGAGTTGGGTAAGCTAAGCAAAAGATCCACCCTGGCTAACTCTACCTTCTCGGTGAAATCCCCTGTACGCATGCATGCTAGAAACCTGCACAAGGCACAGCTCCTGACTGTCCAATAGGCAGCAATGCCCATGGGGATAGCTCCTCAGCCTCCCTGTGCATAGCGGAGGGCTGCACCAATAAATATCTGTGCCCTGCCCACCACATATGCACTCCCATTTCTACGCACACTGACACATGGCTGGCCCCAACTAAAAATCCACTACTCTGCAGTGTCATCAGGTACAAGGAGCGGTCATCTGATTGCACTCCAATTTGCAATCAGGTGACAGCTCCTGGTGCCTGATGATACCCGTTGGCATGGGGTCTATTTGAACAACGTTTCCAGCATCAGCCAAAAACTCTGAAAGAAAATAGATTCATCAGCTGGAAGGAAAGAAGTGCAGACTGCTATTGCCCAATGCAAAGTGCCCAATCTCCATCCAGTATGAAGCACCTATGGCTCTGTGTTCCAGTGTCCCCTAAAAAAGTGTTGCTGGAAATTCGGTTATCGTCAAAAAGATTTCTTGCATGTAAATTACAGATCTAATTGAAACTATCAGATTTAAAATGATATGACCGTCCAGAAATGTGGCAACTTATAATTTGCATCATGCGGAGTCACTTTACTTAACAAGCGTAATGTTCTATAAAGAAAATGTTCTACAAAGAAAATGTTCTACTGCACCTTTGCATGTGAAGTCTTCTTGCAGAATCCTATCGCCTCTGCAGGAGCAGTTCACCCTCCCATCCGCAGTGAGAAGACACAGGTCTTGACAAAAACTGTTGTTGTTATTACATGGTGATAATTCACCTTGGAAAGGAGACAAAGAAAAGGTGAAGTATTAGAAATGTTACAACACATCTTGAGGATACAACCCCCCTGTGTGCAGTGAGGGTGAGTCAGGCAGATTGTTTCTAAATTACATATACTGTACCTCCCACTGTGAATACATGGGGTTGGCTGTACAAACTAATTTTTAATACATTTGTAAAATGTAACTACTTTTATACCAGAATTTGCTCTCATTAACTGCTAATAAAACTATTAATGAAAGAACAGTACATACAATAATAGGCTAATCCAGTGGTTCCCAAACTGTGTGCCGTGGCTCTCTTGGGTGCCTCAGGACACTTGCAGGGGTGCCACGTTTGGTGGTCCAGGACCAATTCAGATTATATATGATCAATTATTTAGGGACAAAACCAAGGCTGATGGCTGCCCATAATAAAATATGTGTACAATCAGAAGCAAATCCTGCCCTTTAACACATAACTGAACCTAAGAAACACATATAAAACACAATCTTAATTTTATGTATATATTTTTTGGGACCTAGGGGTGCCGTGGAAAAATTCTGATACTCTAGGGTGCTGTGATTCAAAAAAGATTGGGAACCCCTGGGATAATCGATTACTTAATCCTGTATAAAGTGTCCATCTAACGGTATGCTGCTTTCAGCTGCTAACTGTAATTTTTCAAACCTGGCCTGTAACTTGACAGTTAGGAGTTAATTGGCTGGTGATAAAGTACCAGCCACTTTATCACTCCACCAGGTTTAACAAGTCTGCCCCAGATTGTAGATGTTATGAACTCAAAACACAGAAATGCGGGGAGACCCCATTAAGCATATAGTATAGTATACAGACGCTGCAGCAACTTACAAAACCATACATTTTTTGATTGATATAATAAGGGTACAGGTGTGTTCACACACCAAAACCACGCGACAAAAGACTCCTGATGCCAGTGAGCCACGCCGAGTGGTGTAAAGTATTTTCGCACAAACGTGTGTGTTCATCGCAATGCTGCACTGACTGATTTGATATGTATAACTTGTATACTGTATCAGTGTGCATCAATAGAACTTGGTATGAAATAATGCCACAGTATCATAGCACTTCATATGCAAATTCAAACTGAGTCACACACAGAAATTTTGCGTTTGAAATTAGTGAGTGCAGTCTCATGAAGGACTTTAATTGCATTGCTTTGCAATTAACACACACACACAATAAATAAAGGATGCTCAGAATGCTGCAGAATTGCACAGGACATGGTAGCCAAGAAATGATATTTGGCACAACCGTAGCAGTAGTGAATGAGGACACATCTGTATATCAATACTTGAGGTACTGTAACTTGTACAAACCAGAAGTGCTAAACTTGAGGAGCTTTGTAGCAATCACAGGGCTAATGCAGAGAACAACAAACAGTACGTAAGTTTCCTTTGCACCATGCATGCTCTTATATTTCAACTGCATCTCCACTCGGTTTACCATGAGGTTGAATTTAATGCACTTGTGTCTTTTTTCAAACTCAACAACTATGTTACTATGTTACTTTATACTTACAGCTGTTTGTATCATTTGCTACAGCAATGATGCCCATGGGTTGCTGTGGAATATCGCCTCTAAGGAGTTTTAAGTCGGATCCATCATATTTGTTCGCCCGCTGAACTGCACGCCTTACCCAGTCAGTCCAGAAGATGTAATCACCATACACAGCTAGACCAAAGGGGTGCACTGGATCAGACTTCAATATCCACTGAAACACATTTATACAACAATAGTATATAGCATGTTATGATTGACAAGAAAAGGTAATGTGGTAAGGAAAAAAGTTATGTAGCTTTAACAATGATCAATAATAATAGGAAGACTACAAGAACCAAAAGATCTGGCGACAAGTTGACACCTAAATAAAAATGACAGTAGAGGACTTCTCTATGCAACAGATAGATAATTATTGTGTAACAGTCAAATTCTAAAGTTATTTACCCTGCGTGTAAGATACATATGATAAATAAAAATTGTATTTGGCATTATAAATGCAGATATACAATAGATGCATTGTCTTGCGCAATTTATACATTCCAGGTTAATCACAGCGGATTAGGTATCTGTTACTATACTACACCGATCATACTCGTTCCATTCTCATTCTTAACATTTGTTCATTGGGAAATACCGGGTGCAAAACATACAAAATAATAATAAGACCACAAGGACACGTCTAAAAAATACTGTATTTGGGGCCGAATCTGGTTCATGAGCAAAAGCAAATTCTCTCTCTAATGGACAAAACCATGTGCACTGTAGGTGGGGCAGATGAAGCATGTGCAGAGAATTATGCCCGGTACAGACCAGAATGATGCAGATCGTGAGCGGGTCATAAGACTATCCTATCACCAGCCGGAGATCTAGTGGAGCTTTCGACCCGCTCACAAATCGGCATCCGATCCCAATCCCATCCCAATCCTACCTGCTGGGCCCCACATCGGATCGGGATCGGATATGAAATGGCCCAAAACATGCCCAATTTACATACAATCGGTCGAGATTGTAGCTAAATTGGGTCATTTTGGGCCAAATCGTTCTGGTGTGTACCCTACATGAGATTTGGGTGGGGTTTTTACTTCAAACTGATATCTATATTGCACTGTAAAAATAAAGCAGCCAGTATTTTCCCTGCACAGAAACAAAATAACACCCACATCTAAATTTTTCTGCACTTGTTACATCTGCCCCACCTGCAGTGCACATGGTTTGTCCATGAGAGAGAGAGAGAGCGAGAGAATTTGTTTTTGCAAGTGAACCAGAATCAGGCCCCTGGTTTCAATGTGTAATTCACAGAAGATCACTCACATGTCTATTGGTGCCATCATATTCACAACGTTCAATCTTATCAAGGGTGGCATCAGAGAAGTACAGTTTCTCAGCTCTGTGATCTATTGCAAGTCCATTGGGGGTGCGGATGTCACGATCAATAATGATAAGCACATTGTTGCCTGTAAGTGTTGCCCGCATAATACTGGGGTGCTGCTCGTTCCAGTTGGTCCAAAACATGAAGCTGCCAGAAATAGATGAAGGACTCATTACTAGTACAGAGTAATTGCATTTGCATCACAACAAAAGGACTAAGGGCTGCTGTTTTCTTCTCCCAGCGCAGGGGTGGGCAACAAGCGGCACTCCTTGCCTTGCCATCCCATCATGCCTTGCATCAGTTTCAGCATGGCCAAATAGCAAAACTAAAGCAGCCTATACAAGCTGCTATGAGGGCGTGCTTTCCGTGCTGTACTAGCAGGGATCACATTGCATTGCATTGCAGTGCATGCAATGCGATGCGATGAACCTAAGTACAAAAAGTATGTGCAAGCACATACTTTTTGTACTGTGCGATGAGGTGCCGCAGGAGCGCGCACCTCAAAGCACACATTGGGACAGCACGCATAGCAGTGTGTATGGGCAGCTTATGGCAAGGCATGCTGGGATGTGTAGTTCATCAACAGCTGGAGGGCTGCTTATTGCTCACCCCTGTCCTAGTGTGATTTTGGTGATTTTTTTTTGCCTGCTAAATGTTTATGTGTAATACGTTTTAAAGTAGAAAACAACTTAATTTAGGTTTGAAATGATTTACCAACTGTAAATCAAGGGGCTGCCTCACTGACATCATCCTGGGACCACCAAAAAGTAGTCAATGAAATATAGGCCATAGAACCAGATTAAATAATAGTTCTGAAAAGTCACATTTCCTTAAAAACTATGGTACTCTTTACCTAGAACGGCGCCCGCAATTGTAATCGCAGGCGTCGGGGGTAAAAAATCGCGGGCATCGCGGGTACATAAAAAACGGGTGCGACGCGATGCCCGCGATTTTCCCATAGGGATCAATGTTAAAACGGTGATTGGACGCGATTTGACTGTTAAATGCCTCAATGCCCGCGATTTTTACATAGGAAACAATGTTAAATGGGCCACAGAGCCGAAATAGTCACCGTGAAGTCTGAAATGGCCCCCACAATTGTTAACGCCACCCCACGATCAACGTCAACCCGAAGCGTGGCGAGCGCAGCGAGCCCGCGAGGGGCTGCGGTACGCGTCCTCCGACCTTTTCATACCCCCACTATCCACGTCGGCGTGGAGTTGAGAATAGAATAGTGTGGCGAGCGCAGCGAGCCACCGAGCCCGAAGCGTGGCGAGCGCAGCGAGCCCCGCGAGGGGCCGCGGATACCTTCACAGGTAAACGCGTCCCTTCGCGGGCTTCACAGGTGTCCGCGTCGCCACGGACACCTGTGAAGCCCGCGAGGGGACGCGTATAACTTTGAAGGTATCCGCGTCCCCTCGCGGGGCTCGCCACGCTTCGGGCTCGGTGGCTCGCTGCGCTCGCCACACTATTCTATTCTCAACTCCACGCCGACTTGGATAGTGGGGGTAGGAAAAGGTCGGAGGACGCGTACCGCCGCCGCTCGCCACGCTTCGGGTTGACGTTGATCGTGGGGTGGCGTTAACAATTGTGGGGGCCATTTCAGACTTCACGGTGACTATTTGGGCTCTGTGGCCCATTTAACATTGTTTCCTATGTAAAAATCGCGGGCATTGAGGCATTGAACACTAAAATCGCGTCCAATCTCATTTTTAACATTGGTCCCTATGGGAAATCGCGGCCATCGCATCGCACCCGATTTTTAGTGCATTCGATGGTCGCGATGGGCGCCGTTCTAGGTAAAGAGTACCAAAACTATAAAGCAACTCAAGTCATGGGTAAAAAGCAGCACTTACTTCTGACACTCATCCAAAACAAAGGCACGAGGATGATCATCTCCAGACATTGTGACAACAGTTTCTCTCTCAAAAGCACCAAAACGGTTTTGGTCAACAGTGTGGCGTGTGATTGTAGAAGTGGTGTAACTGGTCCAGTACAAGGTGTCCCAGGCCCGATGATAAGCCAGCCCTTCCACCGAACCTACATCTGTAACAAGGTAAAGACACGATCCTGGTAAGTACTTGTGGGTTCTATTTTCCTATTATATTATGTATTTTATTCCCAGTTAGGTTCAGAAAGGCACATTCATACGCTTAGACACCTGACATTTATTTAGATGAAAAAATGTGCAGATGTTCAGCTCATTCTAGTGGAAATAGAGATACATAAAGAGGTGGGAGTAACAGAGACTATTTAAAAGGAAATATTCATAAAAAAGAAACCGAATGTAAAAAAAAAAAAGGTACTTATGTATTATCTGGGCTCCCATGTTAAATGCACCCTATTTTTTCATACCCCTACTATCCAACTATGCATGGAGTTGATTTTATATAGTGTGGCGAGCGCAGCGAGCAACCGTGCCCGAAGCGTGGCGAGCGCACGCAGTCTCATAAGAAAAACGGGAGCCCAGATATTACATAAGTACCAAAAAAAAAAAAATATGCCCCTTTAACTTAATCTATGAAATCAATTGTTTGGATACTAGCAGATCCCTGTAAATAAATGCAGCAATTCGGTTATATTTATCATATAAATGATGAACTTACTCTCCACGACTGTCTTTCGTCCAGTGCCATCATTGTTGATCTGTTGGATGTTCCCAAAGTGGATATCACTATAGAAGATGCGCGTGCCTCCTTTGTCACTGCTCTGATAGTCAAATGCTAGAGCAATTACATTTTTCATGTGTTCATGATCTTCAAAGGGTTTAACAGGAGCATTGAGGCTACTTTCATCTGATAAATGTATACTTTTTAAAATGGTCCGTTCTGAATACAAGAGGTAACCGTCATACTCCCTGCAGCTCAGCCCATTTTCTGCAAGCATTCCATGGGCACAGGCACAAGTCCGTTGTTCATTACCTCGGTAGAGGCACAATTGTTGGCAACCACCATTGTTATCAGCACACACATTTGTTCCTGTTAAGTGAAACACAAATTTATCACTTCAAATATGCAGATATAAAGCTGAATTTAAAGCAGAAAATTAATGCTATCTAATATAAATCAGAACACTATTTTTATTAAAACCTTTTGATCTTTAAAGCTGCATTATCATCTCAAAAATGAGGCCCCTATTTTAAACTATATACAAGGCACCCTTTTTCCTCATTTTCTTCCCTACGTTTGGCCTTTGAGAATGTATTGCATGTTCCAGTGTGGTGCTCTTTAGTGATGTATGTTGTGAATTGCTAGGACAACACTAAAAATTGCTCATCTGCGAACGGAATCCCAGCAGTGATAGTGTGGCGTTGTAACCACTGAACAATATATATTTTGGTCTGATGGCTCGGACATTCCATGCAGTACATACCCTTCTGGCGTTCTTTGTTGAAGACCTTGATGTCTTTGAGCTGTACTCCTATTCCGGTTCTCAGAGAGACAGATTCTGTAGCATTGTCCTTGTTCCCTCGTTTGATAGAGCCATTAGCATGAGTCCTGCAAGAGAAGAGAGTACAGTCATGAGAATAACAGTATTAAATAAGAAGAAAACTTACCAATACATTTTTTTTTCTGAATCCATGGTGATCACTGGGAACAATGGGCGTGGATGAGGCTTCAGCGAACAGGCATCAAGTAGCAATCTTATTGAGTGCAGGCCAGGCCCTTTTCTGGGCTTCAGTTTTACTAATCAAGCCTCAAGGAAGGACAGGAGAAGGAGAAGAAGGAACAAGAAGAGACAGAAGACATCCCATACAGTCAGAGGTTTAAAAAGGAACTCTATGTTGGCGCCCAGTGATAAGCATGTATTAAGAAAAAAGGATTTTACCTGTAAAACAAAAATCCAGTTTTTCTTTCATGCCAATGGTGGTCACTTGGAAAAATGGGATGTCCCGAAGCAGTCCACTCACGGGAGAGAATGCTCCTGAGCTGCACTAATGACACGTCTGCCAAAAGCAGAATCATCTGAAGCAAACATGTCAAAACTATAAAAACAAATGAAGGTATGCACAGAGGACTATGAGACTGCTCTGCCGAAGCCCCCTGGAAAGCCTCTCACGAGTATCCAACGGAGCAAGTCGAGTGGGCTCGCACTGAAACTGGAACAGGTTGATGATCCAACATATATGATTGTCTGATAGTAAGGTGTATCCAGCAAGCCAACTTCTGTTTAGATCCCGGCCAGCAACGATTGTTTTCTTTAAACAAAAGGAATAAAGAATTCGGCTTACAAAGCTCTAACCACATCAAGTGAAGAAAGGTCCGCCAATTCCTCAGATAGTGAAGGGTGAAAATCACGAACCACTATCTCTTGATTCACATGGAATGACCTTCGACAGATAATTGCTACGAGTATGGAGAACCGCAACGTCCCAAAGAAAAAAAAAAGGTAAGGAGACACATAAGACTGTGTGTGAAGAGGCAATTGCCAGTAAGAAAACAGACTTTGAAGTGAGCAACCAGAGATTCACTGGATCTAGTGGCGCATATGTAGGTTCCTGGAGACATCTGAGCACCAGCAAAAGGTGCACAGTAGGAGTAAAGGGGGTTGGATGTGTAATACCCCCTGAACAAAAGTCTAAATTGCAAAGCTCCACCCCTGTCTGGAGATCACAGGGACCCGTTGCTTAATGGGGTCCCCGTTGACAAAAAAACTTCCTGGTGGTCCAGCGGCCACATTGATATAACAGTGCGCTGCTGACAGGACCATCAGGAGGCGCCCCCACCCGGCCCCAATAGAGAGGGGCTTACCTTAGGACAGATTGGACACTGCTCCCCCATATGCTGCAGAGGCAGCTGGCTGGACTGGCCGTAAAAGCCATCACGCCAGCCCCAGTCCATCAGGGCTGCCCAGCAAAGGCTATTGAGCCAAAGCGAGCTGCAAAACCAAAACAAAATAGTAAAGAAGAAAAAGCTAGGGCAGGTTTAACAAAGCCCTCCATTGTTTAACATGTGCCCTAAAGTACCAAGAAGACACTAGAGCCTGGGAGGCGACTATGGAGAAAAGAGGCATGGCCTGCACCTCAAGAAGATTGACTCCTTGGTGCGTGTTCACTGAAGCTCTACCCACACCCATGGTTCCCAGTGACCATCATTGGCATGAAAGAAAAAAGTAATCAACTTAAATAATAATGGTTTAAAGTATAAGATCTTATGAGAAGATTCCCATCCATCCTCTGTATCATGCCTGCCCCTTCTCTGTCAACCTTGTATGTAGTTCCCTTGTTCTGTAGTTCCTTGATACTAAGCAAATGTACTTTTTATGCTAAAGCCTTTGTTCCTAAATCCATTGGGGACACCAGTACCTGGGAAAATAAAGTCTTGTTCAGAGCAGTGGGAGTTTAGACTCAAGCTCTGCGCTCCCAACCTGCTAGACATTTTTCTAAACATACCCCACATCACTTTACCATAGATGAAACACCTACAGTAATTGGGAAAACTTGAGGCTACAATGGTTGTACACTTCTGAATCCATTAGTGTCTACTATGTCATCGCTAACATAGTGGTTGTACACAACATGTCACTCAAAACTATAACAGAACTTTACAATGTAAGGAACACGTTTTCTTACCACAATGTAAAAAGGGCGAATCACAGCCCTTATCCACCTGACAACTTTTTGTAGACACAGGGATTTTTTTCATTGGAAATGGCTCAATCCGGAATCCTTCACATGTACCAAGGAGGGCTTTGCACAGAAAGATCCCAGGTGAGCAGCAGTGGGGATTGGCTCAAATTCAAACCGTGCCTGTGACAGCTGTCACTGTGCCAACACCCCTGTATAGTCCCGCTTCATATGAGGAGGTTGTTATCTCTCTCCAACCATCTCTCTGGTAAAAGCTGTGACATAAGAAAACTCCTGGCACACTACCGGATGGACAAGTGACTGGCAGTTTGCCCGCCACGCGCTCAAGGGAGATCAAGGAGTTTCCAACTCTTGGAAATGACATCAGCAAACACCAGCACTGCACCAGTGTGGAGTGTGAACATGGCTGGCTAGGGAAACGCTCAGGTCTGTGTCACTGTTTTCAAACAGGGTAAATGGCCGCTAAATTGTCAATATGGGCCATGAATCTGACAATTAGCAGCAGTTTCCCAAAATTCAGATTTGACTTAAAAAAAAAAAAACCAGCAGAATAGGAGAGCCTTCAATGCTGTTGGAAACGACAGCATGGAATAGGCGAATGCCGCTATTTACTCCGGCGGAAAAAGCAGTACTCGCCTATTCCATGCTGCCATTGCCAACAGCATGAAATAGTCGAGTGCTGCTATTTTAGCTGGAGTAAATAGCGGCACAGATTGAACACCCCCCTAAAATGTATTATTGGGGACAATCTTTAGAAAGCAAATATACATCTGCAGAGATATAAACATTACAGGTCCGGTAAAGAAAAAATATTCAGGGTATAAGCGCGAGCTCTCACCTATCACTCCAGTAGATGTAATCTTCAAACACAGACACTGAGAACATGTCCATATTGTTGTTGGACAACACCACCTCTCTGTTCTTCCCCGTCTCAAGGTCAATCCTCTCAATCTTATCAGTTCGAGCATCACACCAGTACAGCTTACCTTCCTGCAGGACGAGCAGTGTAAAGGAAGAGAAGGGCTCAATGTTTATTACACATTAGGAAATATTTAGAATGCTGAAGAGAGGGAGACTCCATTACTTCCTCGAACAAGAATTAATAATGTGTTGATGCAGTGCACCATCTACACCAGCTGTACAGCCCTCATACTGCAATGCGTTTGATCAGAATATGTGACCTGCTGGATCATCTGTGACCAGATATACCATCTACTATCAGGTGATCAACGGTGGTACTGTATGCTACCACTGGAGCACTGTTCACTTACTGTGCAACAATGGCACACCACACTAACATGCACACTGAGCGTGGGCAGAGCTTATGTGGCACAGTATGGCATATCTTCCCACATTGGTTTTGCGTGCAAATAATGTACACCATTTTCAATTTACCTTGCTCCAAAAATTGATACAATATTTTGATGTCCGGATAAACTATTAGTATAGATCAATCTACTTTACTCATGACCTGCAATGCAGAATAGGATGACTGATCTAGTGAGGTACTGTACTGCCACCGCTTACACTTGTATCTACATCATGCTGAGTATTACATATAGTTAGTAGTCTTTTTGGCAGGGACAATGTTTCACACAAGCTAGATATGTAGAGAGTGCGCTGTGAAGATTGGAGGTAGGAAAAGAGAGGGCCTGGGGGTGGGGTGGAGCGCATACTTGCCTACCCTACTGCAAATGGCTTGAAAGCTGCCAAAAATCAGTTCCCCCCTGGCTCCCTGGGAAGGTGGGCTAGTCTCCCCAAAGCCCACGCACCCATAAATTCAAAGAAAGGGGACGAGACTAAAATGACATGAACCCTGCCAGCCACCCCATGATGTGCAACATTGGGTCTCCTCTCCAGGCTTCTCCTGGAGAGGCAACTTTAAAAGTCGGTAAGTAAGGTGGAGAGTTTTGGGGCTAAAAACAGTCACAGCTCAAAGTGAAAGTACATTGCAGAAGTCGTCTTGATGGTCTTTTAACTAGTGAACAAATAAATGCCATGCAACAGTTATATTTTGCGGGGTGCCGCGCCTTGCCCTCTTTTCTTATCATTCTTGTGCCCTGCCCCTTTTAGAAACATTACGCTGCGCCCTTGTGCCACCACTGATAGGCTGTGAGCGGCGGAGGGGCAGGATGCGGCTGTCAGAGCTGTGCTGACAGCCGCTCTCAGACTAGGTCGCGCTGCCCACCCAGTCATGATGACACAAGAGATCGTGCTGAGAGGGTCTATCAGTCTGGGTAAATCCCCCCTCTTTGTAAATGCAGTTGGGCAACTTCTAATCTGGTGAGGTAGGAAGGCTAGGTTTGCCTTTACCGTCTTGGTAAACCCAGCCCTCTTGCTAGTATAAAACTATATAAGAAAACGCCAGGGAGGACCCTATCGGTGGTGGCCATCTTTAATAGGTTATGGTATTTTAGATCTACAATGTCCCCAAGTTGACAGTCCAAAGGTCGACAGGGTCCAAAGGTCGCGATGGAAAAGGTCAACATGGACACACACACCATCTAAGTGTACCGCCGTCTGCTGGCCATGCTTTGGGCTCGTTGCCTTGCTGCACACAATTATATTCTCCCTCCACACCATAGTGGATGGTAGGGTATAATATACCGCCTGTCCGCACACGTCAGCTCGAAATTCTTTGCTTAAAAAAAAGCATGTCGACCTTTTGTCCAAGTCGTTCAATAGTGGTCAATCTATCGGTGGTCAGTAGCCTTCCCTAAAAAAAATCCTAGATTGACCACTAACAGTTTCATATGACAGAATAGTTACAATAGATGGTCTCTCTCTGGGGACAATACGCTTGCTTTAGTTTTCAATTTTTAAGTATAATTCCCCCTTATTGCAATGTCAATAATAAAAACCTAACATGGTAACTATATCTACTTTCATATAATACATACAATCCAGTCCATACACACTTAGCAATAAGACACTGGAAAAGGTTTAGCTAGCGGTCAGGAATGACCCTGCGGTAACAATGCAACCTGATTTATAAATGATGCAGCTATCGGCTCAGGTAGGATTAACAATCATACCTCATAATCTATGGAGACTCCATTGGGCCAACTGATACTGACATCTACTAGGACAATCCTCCCACTGCCATCTAGGTAAGACCTTTCAATACGAGGGAACTGACCCCACTCGGTCCAAAATAGATACCTGCACAAAAAATACACCGCATAAAATGGGTTTATAACATCTGAGGGAGACAAATGGTTATAGAGAGCCTAAAACAGTGCAATGCCAAAAAAGTGCTCTTTACCCTTTCTCAGGATGAACAGTGATAGCTCGTGGCTTGTCCAGACCTTTAGAGATCACCACATAGCGGAAGGATCCATTTAGACGAGCCACCTCAATGACATCAAAGCCTTGATCTGTCCAGTAGATATTGCCTGTGAAATAAATGACAGTGGGTGCACTGGGGATTGTAAGTATTCAGATTCAAGAACTTACATTACAGTGGGCTTTGTGTCAACCCTTTTGCAGTTTCATTTAATCACCATCTTTCAAACCAAAATGTTTACAACAAGCATTGTGACAAGGATCAGCAGATTGGGGGATAGACAATGACAGGATGAGTCAAGTATCTCCCAAATGGTGAAGATCACACAGGAATAACGTCAGGGTTTCTGACAAGTATTCCAAAAAAAACCTATAAAAACCGGGATGTTTTTTTTTTTACATGTACATTTTACTGTACATTATTTTTGTAATTAAGGATATACTGATAGTGATGGCAAAAAAAAAAAAGATTTGCCACCATGTCCTCACTAAATACTGAAATTGCCATATGCTGCTCATAGCTTCCTATTGATTGGAAAGTTGCTCATTCCATACCCTGCGCACATTTTTTTTTCATCCCTATAACCAATCCATGGCCCTGTAGAGAATATCCTTGGACGAATGGGTGTTATTGAATTATATTCTTCAGCTTAACCAACAGTTATACAGATTTCATAAATGTTTATTATGACCCAACAAATACAGTTTGCCTCTGGATGCTTATCACTAGGAAATCAAGTTCTCAAGTTGCCTAGCGCAGAGTAATACACTATACACAAGCTTTCAAGAAATCATTGTATAAATGGTTGATGATTTCGCAACTCAATGACACACTTAATGATTTGTCTGGAGAGTATTCTTACCCGCTATCCAGTCTACAGCAATGCCCTCAACTCTGCCAATGCCATTTGTAACCACATCCTCTCGCCAGGTCTGGTCTCTCTTAGCTCGACTGATGGTGCTGAGCCCCATATCCACCCAATAGATTGTGTCATTCTCTGAAAATAAACATTGCATTGACCAATTTGCGATCACACATGTATGCCTTTACTGACTGCAGTTGCTAACAAACATTTACCCTACAGATAAAAAATCTATAGATGTGTCATCCAACATCTAACCTCAGTACGCCATGTAAAGTGAGATGCCTTGCATGGTATCTCTTTTTGACAAAAAAAGCATCTTAGTCTTGATGTACAGGGAGACTGGAACCCACACAGGAAACCACAGCACACACACACACGGAGACCAGGGCACATACACACACAGGGAGACCAGGACACACACAGGGAGACCAGGGCACACACACGCGCAGGGAGACCAGGGCACACACACACACAGGGAGACCAGGGCACACACGCACACAGACCAGGGCACACAAGCAGGGACACGGGGGTGCACACACAAACACACAGGGAGACCAGGGCGCGCACACACACACACACACACACACAGAGACCAGGGCGCGCACACACACACAGAGACCCTGGTGCACATATAAACACAGGGAGCCTAAGATGCAAAAAAATGCCAGATGCTAGAAGATTCTCACACGACCTGACGTACCAATAGGGGCTGCTTGGCGTGACTGCAGCAAAGATGTAACATCTGTACAGAAAATGATGAATACACCGGAGACTTGTTTCTACCATGACCTTTTGCGAATGTGAATATGCATGTAACCATTAGTTATTAAAAAAAAAAAAAAAAGTATTTTTATAGAGTGACCAGATCAATGCTATAATAACGTATGTATTCAAGATGTATGGCTACAAGCTATAGCAGGGATATTTCCAGGCAAGTCACAGCGGGAAAACAGTCAGCGGTTTTTGGATAAGGTGTGGAAAAGACCCACACTGTACGACAGGGAATTATAAAGGAAAGGAAAAGGAGTGGTCTTACCTGCGTGGAAGTCCATGCCAACTGCCAAGGACGTGCCAGAAACCGGAACCAAAGCATCCGATTTATCCATTGGATCCAAAGGAATGCCACGTATGCCTTCATGTACAGAATACAGCAAGAAGGAGCCAACTCCTGCAATAGCAGATTGGGTTCTATATGTCAGACATATCATGTATTTGAGCATTTATCATCATTGGCTGGGGGACCGCGAAGCAGCAGAGCAGATAGCCAAAGAGGGTGCCCTAGTGTAGCTGGTCTCCTGCAGCTCACATGCCCGCATCCAATACTGGGCCACCTCTTCAGCCAGATCAGTGCAAGAGGCTGTATTGGCAGACTAGGGGCCAGATTCTCTAAGCTTCAAAAGTGATCAAATAGAGAGTGATAAACAGCCAGCCAATCAGCTCCTGCCTGCCATGTCACAGACTGTGTTTGAAAAATGTTAGGCAGGAGCTAATTGGCTGGCTGTTTATCACTCTCTATTTTATCACTTTTAAAGCTTAGAGAATCTGGCCGCAGATGTGCAATTAAACTTTTTCTGACAACATCGTTTGATAGCATTATGGAATTTAGCCAGTACAGCCCAGACATAATACGTTCTTATATAAAACATCCCTCAATTAAAGGTGTAATACAATTAATGACCGCATGAACACTGTACTCACCCTCACAAGTTTGCTGCCCACTCTTGAGGCTATACCCAGCAGTGCACATACACGATCTTGTTGTAGGAGAAGTTGGAAGACATAACTGAGAACAGTCTCCATTGTTTACTGAACAGTTGTTTGTACCTAAAATAAAAGAATAATTAACCGTCAAAGGGATAAGTCACACTCTCTCTGGGTGTAGATAATCGCATCATACCCTTAACTATGAAAATAGCTACAAAAATATACCACTATCTAGGTATATTACCATTCAGAGCAAGAAACACTTGAATGCCAGACATGGATATAGTTCTAACTGTTTAACACGTGCTTTTGTAGCAAAATAAGAAATACATTATTATAAACGTAGGGTAGCATTATCTAATCAATATTAGAAAGGCTGGGAAAACAAAGACCATTCAGGGAAAGATCAGGAATAAAAACAGGTACTGGTTTCCTTGCACGGCACCCACAATTTTCAATTGTATGGCATCTTATGCATTGTATCGCATCGCATGCCATATAGCCGCATGCGTTGCGATTTTAAATTGTATAAGCACCCTAATGGGTGTTTTAAATGTTAAATGGCCCCCATGTCACCCCCACTATGAACGCCAACCCGAAGTGTAGCAAGCCTGCGAGGGGTGGCAGTACGCGTCCTCAGACCTTTTCCTACCCCCAGTATCCATGTCGGCGTGGAGTTGATTTTATACAGTGTGGCGAGCACAGCGAGCCCCGCAAGGGGACGCGTATTACTTTACATGTATTACGCGGGGCTCGCTGCGCTCTCCACACTATCTAAAGTCAACTCCACGCCGACTTGGATAGTGGGGGTATGAAAAGGTCGGAGGAGGCGTACCGCCGCCGCTCGCCACGCTTCGGGTTGGCGTTGATAGTGGGGGTGGCGTGGGGGTGCTTTTAACATTTTAAGCACCCATTACGGTGCTTATACAATTAATAATCTTATAGGGGGGGCATTTAACATTGAAAGCACCCATTAGGGTGCTAATACAATTTAAAATCGTATACCATCGCATTGTATGCCATATACAGTGGTATACGATTTTAAATTGTATAACATCAGGTGCCATTGCGTCGCATACCATTGTAAGGCTTATGGTATACGATGCGATGGGCGCCGTGCTAGGAAACAAGTACCAAAATACATGTATCACATTATATTAACAAAACCTACCAAAAGCTTTAAGTACTTAAAACTAGAGACAAGTGGTTTCAGTTTTAAATCAGTTCATTTCATCAAATTATCACAATTTCAGATTTTTCTGATTGGATATTGGGTGTCACGTGTTTTGGACAGCCAAAAAGATCCCGCTTTGAGATCTGAGTAAATCCAAACCCGCTCATCTCTACTTCGAACATATACAGTTTTACTATTTGGCCATGCTAAAACTGATGCAGGGCATGCTGGGATGTGTAGTTCAACAACAGCTGGAGTGTCAAGGTTAGCAATCTCTGATATAGGGCCATATTACATTTTTTTCTTGCGGGAAGACACTAACGGGCACCCAACAGAGCTCTTAAAAAGTAGCTCAAAGAGTTATTGCGTAAACAACATATGTGAAAGCCATCCTATGAATTTACAAAGTTTTCTGTGGAATTATTGAGCTTTTGCAGAATTAGGAGCAAATGCAGCTAAATGGTAATAATTTGCACCTGGACATACCATATTATGATGCCAGGAGGAAGGGTAAATGCATAATCTTGCCATGCCAGGAATATACAGCTCCGTTGCTTTATTTGCAAATGTCAATTTAGAGCGGAGCTAGAAGTTAACCACCTCTCAACTCTGTTCGCATATTCAAAATTGACTCCACATGCCAGTGACGCTCACACGTCACAGCCACATGCTGCGTTACAAACATGGTGTGGGTCAGCATTCTAAATTGCACAATGGACTTATGTACTCTAAATGGTGTAATGGATGAGTGACAGGTTTTCGATAGTGTGGTTTATCTCAGAGTGAAATGTATGGGGTCTGGTCAGCTCTGAAACACATTGGTTTTGGAGCGGCCATCAGACAGTTTGCGCATTGCCAAAAATGAAATGCATAAAGACATCCGCTAAAGTAATCAGTACTAGAGTATGCTGGTTTACCTGTCTGTATCTCTTCATCATAAACCTTCATGTGCATGACTTGGTTGGTGTTCTGCCGCAAGACCCGCGGCTCTGATCCATCCTTCTTATTACAAGTCCCCATTTTATCGTAAGCGTGGTCTGCCCACCATAGCTTGTCACCTGAGGAAAGCAAGAACAGCTTTCTAAATCAAAGTCAGACACGGAGTACCCGGTGCCTTAACCCTCTGAGTGCCAATGTTGCTGTGAAAGATGCAATCACGCCAATTATTCCTTTTTGGCGCAAACGTTTAACAAAACTTCAATGAATGGACATAAGATCATTTGCCGGCAATAACTAAAGTGATTCACATTCTTCGGTCCTGGCATTTTTCACAGATATTTTGCACATCTCTCACCGCAACATTGCCACTCAAAGAGGTAATAAGGGAAACCGGATGAATATGCACGTCGTCTAAACAGAAGCGATAAAGCAAAACACAAAATCAGTTTGAGATCTCCAAGCACTGGACCTTCACCTTCAAATGGAAACATAGATTTATTAATGTTGTTTATAATTAGCCGACTTTTGAACTTTCAGTGCATTAAAAGGAGATTCCTAGCTATCTGTACAATTGAATCACCCATTCTTATTCACCAGACCAGATAACATAATAAAGAGCTACAGTACTCCAGTTACTGATAATGTATGACTTTGTAATTAATTCTGCAACATTTTCTCTTTCATACACTATGGGGAACACTGTAAATCATTTTTATTTTTAAAGCTGTACATAGGTACTGGAGAGCAGTCACATTCTCACAATATACCCTATTTGGAAAATACAGTAAGAAAATAATTGATGTGGGTCCTTCAGTATTTAAAACTTGCCCATGTTCTGCATTACGTTACACAAGGCTATGACCACAACACGGAAACACCTTAGAGCCACAAATAACCACAAATCTAGCCCCTTCTGGGAACTTCAATGTTCACTGTGCAACGTCTGTACCACAAATAATCATGCACACTCCAACTGCAAGAGGAAATATTACCAGGGCAAACCAAGTGCACAAAGTGCCCTCCCAGAAGCAATCATTTCATCCATGCCCAAAGCCTTCTGTGCAATATTAGGATACAGTCTCAATATTTTACCATGGTCTAACAATCCCTTACCCATAATGGCCAACGCTGTTGCTTTTCCCAGATAAGACTTCATAGTAAGAAGAACCTCCAGTCCTTTCCCATTGAGGTTACATCTATTAATGGTGCCAGCCCCAGAGTTGATCCAGTACAGTTTTTTGTCAATGAAATCAATAGATAAACCTGCAGATGAGAGACAGACAAGTATGTTACATGTATTATCCGACATGGTAGCATGCACATAACACAAAGCTTTGCCTGCACACTATCGAAGACAGCCAATGGCTTTATGTGGTACAGTAGTTAAACCTTTTAGGATTATGTGTGCGATATGTTCCCAGTACTTGTCCCACATCCACATACAATAATGCTATTTCTTATGTCATCTAATACTTTATCAGAAATGTAAAATGTAAATGTTTAAAATGTTAAATGCCACTACATTAACTTATTTTATATTTGAGACATGGGGGGGGTATTCAATCTCAGAAAAAAAGGCAGAGATTCAGCTTTCCAGCATTTTTGCCCATGACTTTTCACTTTTTTGGGGGGAGGAATGGCATGGGCGAAAAAAAAGCAGCAAAAACTGCTGCAAATTCGAAAAAAAAAACCTGTGAATTCACAACAATTTTGCCGATACATGTGGTTTTTGCCAACGCTGGATTTTTGGCACAGTCAAAAACTCAGCACTGGTATAGGAATAGGCGAATTGTATTTGCCCAAAGGGGCGTAAACTGCGTTTTTTTCGCCTGCCGAAAATTTTGCCCGGGATTAAATAAGACAATAAGATAAATTATTAATAATAGTTATTTAATGAATGACTGACTATATTCAGCTATAGAGCTAATCAAGTTTACAACTTTCACTAGAGAAAAAAAGAATGAACACATACAGTATGTTACAAACTTTATCTGTGGCACTGAATAATGTCTGCATTTGTTAATAAAGCTGTAATAATCATTTGCTGTATACTTTTCCAAGGCACCCTCCTGGGCAGGAAATTCACAGTTCCTCTTGTTTCTGTCATAATAATTTCCCTTATTTTCTATCATAATCGCGGCCATTTTCAATGTAGTACAGTTCCGTGTACATAGATGGCGCTACACAGATAAATTACACATACATTTCTACACAAGAGGACCAAACCCCATTCAGTTTTAATGCTGCTCTCGCTTTTTTAATACAAGAAAACATATTTTGGTCTTTCTTTCCTAAACCAACAGTCTGGCAAGATTCATCTTTCCAGGATACCTGGAGTGTTTAAAAACGACTTGAGCAACTAAAGCACGTGTGAGGCATCCTCCGCATTTCACTCACATAAACAAGCGTTTTACTATTGAAATGTAATTTAAGACTGTGCGAGTGAAAGCTCCCATGTGAGACCCCCCTTATACTTCCATCTTATTCCAAAACATCAAATAGCTTGAGGTGATAAAAAATATAAAGTAATAAAGTTTTACAGCTTGACTTCCCCGTATTGTAAAACAAAAGGAAACCTGTATAACAGAAATAAATAGGTAAATCAGTAAGGATGAGGTCCTTGTGGGCCTGATTTAGAGATGATAGTCAGGGACTATATAGGCGAGGTAGCAGGGGAGTGGTAGCAAAACCGTAGACTTAACAGAACCATTTATTGGAGGCTTATTTGAGGCTGTGACCCATACTCCGGTGCAATGCCTCGTACTTCCGACGGCCACTCAGAACTTTGAGAATGATCATACATGGCATACATATTTGAAGCTGCAAATATATTTGCTCACATTTGAATCAGGCCTTGGGACCACTTTTTAATAATGCCACATTAAAGAAAACCACTTGAGTCAAGGGAACGTTCTTCAATGCATGAATTGCCCTTTTAAGGGGAGAGATAATTAATCGACTTCGGGTGTGTATTCAATGATTTTTGCAAGCTGTGACAGCCAGGAGTGCTGACTGCTCGCTGTCACAGCTCACAGGGTCAGTATTCAACTGACCCCCTGCACACGCCGTTTCCCCCACGCTAGGTTTTTGTAGTGAGGGGGAAATCAGCATATGCGGCTGCTGAAACAGTGAGGCTCGCGGCTAAATGCAGAGGGCTCCATGCATTAGCCACGAGCCTCGCGGTTTGGGGGGGGGGGATACTCGTCGTCCTGTAACAGCAAGGATTCCCCCGGAACATATAATAGGGTGAGCAGGTGGGGGAAGTTAAATGGAGAGGATCACTTGTTTTCGGCGATTTTCTCCATTTAACCCCCTCACCGGCCGAATTGAATACGGCCCTTTGTCTAAGAATTAAGGACATTCTCTGACCTATAGGAGGTAAATGCTAGATGTGTGTAGTTCTCTTACCAACTGGTCCTTTCTGACCGGTAAAGAGGACTTGCCGTTCTGTGCCATCCATATTAGCCATGCTGATATTGTCGCCATCTGTCCAGTAAAGCTTCCTGAAAGAAACATATTGAATTGAATACTGAAATTCCCACTGGCAAAAACACGTGCCACCCCAGAATGAGGTAAGTCATTCACAGTTCACAGAGGCAATTACACAATTTGAGCCCATTCATAAGGCACAACCATCATTCAATATTGTGGGACATTATTACACAGACTGTGCTAAGATTAAAGAAACACAATGTCCGCTGGAACAGCAGTTTATAGTATTTCCGTAGGAACCATAAGAGACTCCGCCCATTACAACATTTACATTAGATAGCCTGTTCAGAGACCCATCACTACAGCATGTCCAGCCAGGAAACACACCAGGCATGCCACAAGTGGGTGGGAGAAAGCCACTAGCATATCCAGAATTGTTATCCCAGAAACAAGATAGAATCAAATTAGTTCATGTCCACAGATAATACTGATACATGATTGTTATTTACAGTTCTGTGACTGCTCTAAGGGGTAATCACGTAAGAGCGATTAAACGCATTGCAGAGACTAAACTGCTCAGGTCATTTGGTTTTTTTCTGTGATATTTGTCAGCGATGTAATCCATTTTAGCATTTTTTGATGACACTGCTAATGTAGCGACAGCAATCAGACAGATGTTATTTCATTGCTTGAGTGTTGTTTTCTCTCATTTCATCATTATGCGGGACACTTACCCCTTTGCTTAATCACCTGCTTTTTTTGCCCGTAATGTGCATTATTTTCTTTCAGTCCATTAAGGACTCATTAGAGCAGAAAACTTCTGCTAATATCCACATGTTTCATATAGAAAATATATCCCGCACAGATGGAAGGCAGTGACTTCACCGACATTACCAATTCTGATGAAAGTATGTCCATTCATAAGAAAACCAGTGATCCATCACTGAGCGACACAGAAGTTGATCTACAGTATGTGTATAAGGAAGTGTGTTGCCAACTATCTTTCTATTGCATGTTGGAAATCATGCATCTAGTGACTAGATCCTGGAGAGGAATAGGCTGCATTCTCATATATCTGAAGGTGGTCTTAATAACATCACTAATTCCTAGTAAATGGTTGAATTGAAGTTGACATCTACGTGTATTTGGGTGAAAAGTGAAGCGGATTTGGCAATCCACTGGCCATTTTTGACAATGCAGATTAAAAAAAATTCTGTCAAATTGGACAGGCTTGCCGATATTTCCAACTTCATGCCATGGTGACATGAGTATGATCCCACTGCATACATAGATTTACTGTAAGAGTAGCCTTAAATATTCTGTGCATACCAGACAATTACTGCACAGTGTGTGGTGGATCCGAGTAACCTGTATCTTCGGATAGTCTGCAAATCTGCATGTAATAGAATACTACCAGGTTCAGCGGACACTCTGCTGCCCAGGATGTGTAGTCTGCCAAACCACCAGCATTACTAAATCAGCCACCACATGCAGTCTTGCAAAATCCTTGTCAAAACACAAGGCATCCTCAAGGTCTCAGACATTCCCCTGGACCGGAGATCAACCACTTCTGAAGCTGTACATAAGCCGACCAAGCCTGAGCATCTACTAGTGTAAAATGTCACACATTACAAAGTATGAAAAGTGAGGTACAGACAGAGTCCAGCAATAAAATATGCAGATTATACCCACCCATATAATTACCTATGCAATTCTACCCCAGCAAGAGTTACTTCATGCAGTTGGGGACACAGATGAGAACAGGGGCTGATGGCCAGTCTCTCTATAGACCATACAGTATGTCTAGTGCAAAGGAAATATCAGAGGGATTGCCATTGGGGACAAATACATTCAAAAAGAGAGACCACTGTAAGATGTACCCTGTCTGCACTTTCCCTATGACACCAATGAGCGCAGTCATCAGAAGGGAGTAGCCGCATTGTCTGAAGGCACGGTAACAGCAAAGAACTCTCAATCACTACCCCGTGAGTCACAGAATTATAGATTTCAGGAGAACTAGCAGTAAATATTAATGAAAGCATGCAGAAGATCATTTTATATAATGCTTTGAGTGCCAGTTATTTTAGGAACACCCTACATTTTAAGGCCAGCACTAATATCACAAATTGCATGCTCAGTGCTGAAGGACTTCTGGTATCAGAGAAGCCTTGACGAGGCCCGGAAGCGTACCGTGTCTTTTGCAAAATATATGTAACTAAGATCTCCGAATTACCTTCTATTATGTTGGTTTTTCAAATCGTATTACTAATGCCCTTTTGCTGTGCTGAGGGTTAAATCCCTCTCCCTTGCAGCACCTGAGGGGCATTACTAGTTTAATTGAGCAGCTTTCATATTGTTTTTAGGAGGACGACACAACCAACACAATAAAGAGAAGAAAATACAATTTTTTCTCCAATGCAAAAAAAATACAGTACAGTACATATCCATTTTGAAGACAATCAAGTTTGTCAAAGGAGCCAACTTTTTGAAAGTATTATGGGTACTGCTATACCCCCATATAAAATGTAAAAAATAGCATGCCCCTACAGTGACGGAAGCCATACTATTAATCCATACAATAAAATACAATAAAGAAAACATGTCCTTGAAAAGTGGAACACAGATTTTGATTAGGATAAGCAAAGGCACCTTCATGGCATGCTGCATATAGATACACTGTAAACTACCAAAAAGCAGTTAATATTTTATCACCCATTTAAAAACATAACAGTCTCTTATCAGTAGGTGAGGCCTTAATCATTCACGCAAACCTCTCTTTATTGATAAAGACAGACAAAGTTCCCATACAACATAACACGTCTGCGCATATTCAGTCATTTAACAACGTCAGCAGCTGTTATACATTAATATAAGATTTCTATACTTAGCTGCTGAAGTACATACAATCTCCTGCACCGTGGCTAACAGTATTTCAACGCATTTGGGTAGTATAAGAACGGACTATAAATTCCTGACTATAGTAGATGTATAAAAAGGTAGCCAATGAATTCCTGGATCTGTCCCGGGGTCTGCGTGACACTGTCACCATGTCTGATCCACCGTTTCCTCACTTTAATTTCCCGTAATGAACCCAGCTCTCCCACACAGATGGCTCTGCTTATTTCCATATTACTGGAAACTGCTAGAATCCACCCCCACATACAGACAAGCCAGGGATAGAAGAGCAGCCAGAGTGGAACAGGAAGTAGTCACATTCTCCTCTGTACCACTTACACCTTATCCACAAACGCCAAGCCCTTCATATACTGAACGTTCCATTCCAAGCGTGTGTGTTCAAAAACAACTCCACTGGGTAACTGCCTTTGTTTATAAACATGATCAGAGGATTACCCAGAACCATTTCTGTGTCCAAGCCGCTTAGTATGAAACATGCTGCAGATTCTCTGCTGAATGATTAAATACTTTTAAAATTATTATTTAACTAAAAATAAAAGAAAATTGTTTTTTGCGGTGCTTCCATTTCTAGCCTGATGGCTGAAAAAAGCATCCCAGTTACAATCTAATGTGGCAGGGACTGGGTCACATGGTACGAGCAGGCTGCCAGTAGGTGGCAGTGCTCGCCAGTCACGCCCAGCTGTGGCTTAAAGATGTCAACAAAAGAAGAAATGAAAACAACATAAAATGTAAAAAACATAAGTAGCTATAGAAAAGATAGAAAGATCCCAGCCCCAGACAACTCCTCATTAAATTTAACTCAATGCCAAGCCAATGATATAAAAAGGGAGAGAAACTATGGATTTTGGTTGGTAAATACTATAATACTAAATACTATACACCATGGTGTTCCTCAGTGGATAACAAAAATAACAAAACCAAATTTTAAAGGCGACCTGAAAATTCAAACCCACAGTTAAAATCAGGATTGGGGTCTTCATAATGGTGAAATACAATGGACTTGTAATGTGCTTTCAATCATCTACTGTATAATAGCTATACAAGCTCCAGACGTGCTAAAGCTTTAAAAACACAGTATTTTTTGAACAGATAAATATTCTGCTTGAGCCAATACTGTAAAGGTGTCCATACACTAGAGCGATTTGGTCCCTTTTCACCCGATTCCGATACATCAAGTGAAAAGTGTCAAATTGCAGGTGTATCAACTTCCGATTCCAATCCGATGTGCGGTCTCATGCGCATCGGATCTGAGCTAGAGATCGCAAGGGCTGCCATCAACACTTCATCAGATCAGGCAGCCCTTGCTGGGGTCAAATACGATACATTATATCGTATGTGATCCTGCCACCAGGGAAGCTGCTGAGCGGTTCAGGGGGATTGAATGCAACTTTTTACCACGGAGAAGTTCTATAGTGTATGTTAAGATTGATAAAAGTTGCTTTAGTAGTGAGCAGAAACTTCTGCCCTTAGAGACATAAGTTTTGAATACATCATATGTCAACAAAATACATTCATTTAAAAACATACCCTTCAAGTGGATTCACCACAAGGCAGTGGGGTTTATCCAATCCTTGGATGACTGCATTCTTAAAGGACCCATCCAAGCGAGCCACATTAATTTGTTTCTTGTTGGCATCATAACTTGTCCAAAACAGGTTCCGAGACACCCAATCAACAGCCAACCCTTGGGCATTAGGTAAATCTGCAGATATGAAAAAAAAAAAAAGATGAAGAAATAAAAATAGACACCACAGTTGTAAAGTATATTATAAGAAATACATACAGTACTGTAAGAATCCTGCATATTGCTACTCAACGTTATCATGGAAACTACACAGACACACACAAAAACAGAAATGTTATAACATAATACCAGCAGACACCACCGTCTCCACGCCTGTGCCATTGATGAAAGCTCTCTTGATGGTCTGAGTGCGGACATCAGACCAGTAGATGCGCTGTTCTAGGGCATCGTAATCCACTACAGTAACATTGTCAATATCTGGGACGGTGAAAGATATGATGTAGTTGTAATATGGGTTGTCAATGTCCACTCCGCGAATTTCCATCTGGCGAGCATACAAGAGGAATCTCCTGGATTCTGTAAGTGGCCAGAGACAAGGAATGATTACACGTGCAGACAGTTGTATTTTTGTAGCACACAAACTTTAACAATAATACAGGACAGACTTTTAGTATTTTCTATATTCCAATCTACAAACAAACTACATTGTCAGCTTCACACGTGATCCTTTAAGATATTCTTCAGGCTATACTAGTTTGTAAAGTAAGTTAATAAATGACAACGTCAATGAGAGAGAAGATTGTCAGTTGGTAGAATGGTTTGTTATGGGAAGGAAGAGTTGGGTATACTTACCAAGACATGTCTTTTTGTCTGGGGAGAGCTTCATGAGGTGTGGGCAAGCGCAGGAGAAGGACTGGTTGTACGTAATAAGGCACAAGTGAGTGCAAGGCCCTTTTCCATCATTTGCCGCACATGGATTTGGAGCTAAAAGTATTTAAAAAAAAAAAAAATCTGTACATTTCCAGAATAACATAATAGAACAGCAAACGATTAAAAAAATAATAATAATAATGAAAAAAAGAAAAAGCATCTATGTTTGTTGTAAAACTCATTACTAAGCTAATGTATAACAGCATGTACAGTAGGTGTAAACCACACTGTGCATTGTACCACAATCTTGTATGCCTTTACCTTGGGGTTGGCGGGAAGGATGGTACACCTGAAGGTCAAAGGGCTGAGTGTTGGTGCGCTGTACAATGGTTACATTGTGACCTGTCCATTTATTTGCCTTTGCCAGGGTGTTCGTCCTCCAGTCTGTCCAGTACACCTCTCCGCCATACAGTGTGACTGCAAAAGGGTGAGATAAGTACTCATGGCCTTTAAGTACTTCAATGTGTCCAGAGCCATCATACTTTGCAGAATAAATTGCATCTGACCTGAGGAGAAAAACACAACAACTAAGTAACATAATACCAAACGTATGAACAGAAACATAGGGAGAAGCCAGGTTATACTGTAGTTCTAACTATTCTTTTGGCATTTTAAATGTTATGTTATCCAGCAACAGTGTATGACCCACCATATGTATCAGCATTATGACAGAGATCTCTCTATATATATTCAAATAAATACAAAAATAATAAAAACAAATGTGTGATGCTTTTCTCCAATAGGACTTGCACGCACGTGTGAGCGCTGCTGGTCGAAACGAATGTACAGCCGTAAAAGTAACCTATATACAATGCTCTATGGACCGGATTCTGGTTGACTAAGTAAGCTGCAAAGATTGCAGCAACCCGAGTCCCAGAGTTCTCACCCCGCAGCCACATCCCTTGAAACAATGCCAGGGGATGTGTTATGAAAACACATTGCCATAGAATGTGCCCGCAGCAGGAGAATTAATTTGATGGTCGGCGACTGACTTATATTTGTGGGTGCCGGGACGAAGACAAGGCGGGTGGCTGACGTCACATGACTTCAACCACCTGCCCCCGGCACACTTCAACCCGCCTACATTTGCATGGGAATGCCTAGCAGTTTCTTGGGGACACCCATAAAACTCTGGGAATTCCCATGTCACAGTGCCGCCACCGCCTCCCTCCCTGCTGCGAATGGCCTGGTAACACTGTAAATCACCGAGGCCGTTCGCAGTTGGGGTGCACGCATGCATAAACCCTAACCATCTGGACAGGGGCCGATTTCAATAACTGGAATCGGACCTATTATGTCTACATGTAGGCTAGCATGACTTTATAGAGCATAGAGTATCACCGGGCTCCTGACTCTTCAGCTGATCTGGGGGGTCTCCGATATTAATAGCGGTGTACAGGGCCTCCAGTTATGCAGCTCAGGATGCCCATGTTCTTCGTTATAACCAATAATACATACAATTTACATAACAAACATAAAAGGTAAATTCAATCATTACCTCTAGATTGAAGAATGGAAGAAAAAAAACAGATACAGCACTGAATGATAACATTAAGAATGATATTTAATCTACAAATATTGCTACATTAAACCAAACCCTGGTCTCTATTATTGTGATAGATAACCGAATACAGGACAGATTGAAGATGTGTATAGTAAAACATTGTACAGCAGGTAGTACATACGTATATATGGTAAGTACACAGTAGCAATGTACTCCCCTTACGTGTGCAAGTGAAAGTCTGGCAAGGGGCTATGTCGTACCTGGCGTCTATCCACAGAATACGTTCCTCCAGATAGTCAACAGTGAGACCGTTCGGCCATCCTCCCGATCCAGTCTCTTTATGAATGACCCTACGCCCCTCTCCGCTCATAGATGCGGCTTCAATGCGTGGCATGCTGGAGTCCCAGTCAGTCCAGAAGAGGATTCTGTAAAGAAGCAAGATTATGATTTATCCCATAATGAATAAAACACAGACATATCTCTAAATAGATTTTAATAATCATTGTCTACATGTTACAGATAACACAAAAGCGGTACAACAAGTGGCCGCCATGGGATAATGGGGCTATTTCCAGAGCCATATGATGTAGATTATGTATGTTCTTCCCTTGCTTGCCTTTGTTACCCCTAGGTGCTCCTTTTTCCTCTTACACTCCATAAACACACTGGTAGGTCAAATGGCCTCTAATAAAATTAACCCTCATGTGTAATGTGTCATATAGATTGTAAGCTCCACTGGGCCAGGGAATGATCAGAATGGCTGAATGTTCTCTGTAAAGCACAGCATCATGTGTGCATCAAAAATACTGGTTAATAAATGCATTTATACCATCTGTTCACATTTTGGATTTGATCATCCTAGTCTTAAGGTGGCCTTATAAGACTATGTATCAGCTGACCAAATGATTGGTTTAAACTATGATGGTTCAGTGTATAGTCCTGATCAATGATTGACCACAGCCTGAAAAACTCTCTCGTTCATTTGGCTTTCAAAAATATCCAATCCACCCACACATCATTCAGTTAACGTCAGGCTGTGAATGGAGATTGTCCCCATATATAGTGTAGCATAGGAGGCATCCCAGTTATTATTGGACACGTCTGTCCTCTTCCCTGCTGGCTGATCAACTACACGATCATAGAGTATGGGCTAGCTTATGTGGATTGTTGAGGCTCGTTTACCTAGCTGCTATAGATGTACAGTATACGCTATGTTGCAGAATAAGCAATGAAAGTGAAATAGTAGTGATTTTAATGAAGTGCTACGTTTGAGTAAATCTATTACACACATCTTTAATTCTGCAGTGGCGCTATTAATCTACTGTAACTACAGAGAAGTACATAAATACAAATGTAAATATGCTGCGCAAGGCAAAGGCACTTCCTAGCAAATACCTTAATAAACATTTCAATAGACATCTGCCAAGTCATTTTAACAATTTTTGGAGAGCAATTATTGGTTTCACTAAGACAGCTAAGATGGCTACACTAGTTAATGTTTTTTAAAGCAAGGAAAGGGCTAAAATTCTGGCATTCCATTTGCATTCTGTTTCTTAACATTTGCAAGAACCTCCCGCTGGTCTGATCAAACAACACTATCAATTACATTCCCACGAGCTTATCTTTGGCATTGACCAATGGAAAACGGTCAGAGGAGCCAGTAATATGCGGGAACTCTAATAGCTGAACCACAAATTTCTACCGAGATGCTCTATTCCAATATATTGAGGTAAGAAAAACATAGTGGGGTTTTTTTGTGTTTTTTTTTTAAATCTCTTGTGATTTTAGTCATTCGTTGCCAACTTAAAAAAGATGTGCTTTTCTATTAGATTCAGAAGGAAATAGGCTGAAGATTTTTTTTATTTTAAATCCAGCCCATTGCAGCTACTTCAAATGTACTGGAAACCATGGTATTGATTTCACTTATTAGGGTCAACGCCCAAGTAAGAACGTTGCTTTGAAAAAGTGTTGCTTTATAGAATATTTTAATTTTAATGAATGTAAAACACACTGATTCTCCTGTTACATATAAAAATCTACTCATACAAATCAACTTGCTTTATTAAAATCTATGTAATCCACAGAATAATGTACCCAATATACTGTAAAATATCATGCGTATTAAGAGTCGCTTCTGTGATGTGGTACATACAAGTACCCAAAGAAGAGAATAGCTATAAAACGGTCACTCTAGGCGCTCAAAAAAAGAGTGCAACAATCTACTGGGAATTAAGAAGAAAAACACAAAAACAAGTTCAAGAGACAATATAAATACCAACCCATTTCGAGGATCTAAGGCAATAGCTCGAGGATGTTCAATGTCTCCAGCCAGAAGAGTTGTCCTCATTGTACCATTTAACTTGGCCACCTCGATCTGGTCCAGGTTACTTTCTACCCAATAGATATTCCCGGCAATCCAATCTACAGCCAGACCCTCAGGAGTCGCCAGACCATACTGAATTATTACTTCAAAGCTGGTGAGGGCTAGAAGAACAAGAGGACAATAGCACTGAAGGAACAACTGCACAAAATACAGAAAATGCTTGGTATAAAAATATATGTAAACAGCACAGATACAGTTTGTAACATTGCGCATGGCAATGTACTGCTATACTAAACAGGAAAAGAGGCGTTTTCAATTCATTCATCTTTTCAGCCACTGTGCATATCATCAGCAGCCAGGCATATGACTGAAGCACTGTGACAAATGTCACCTCTCACACAGAGGACTTTTGTACAGTATGACAGACGCGGAAAGGTAAGATGGATTGCCTCATATTTGTGTAGCTAAAGTAAACGATGAAGTAAACCACACAACATTACATTTTCATAAACAGGAACCACAAGCGCTGAAAACGCAATGGAGACACCAGGCTGCAACAGTTCTGCCCAAGCAGTAGACATGTCATTTGAAAGAGTGCAAAACCTTAGATGCAGGTTTCCTTATACTCTATAATACACACATTTAATAGGTCAAACAAATGTACATGCAACAAAAAAGGTACGAAACGCAGAGCCACATTCATGAAACACCATTAATAAAAATAAATAGAAAAGGACAAAGCACTATTATAAAGCCCCATACACATGGGGCGACCCGGCTCTTTGCCGAGTGACGTGCTTAAACACGATCGCTCAGCACACATCGCGGTCCACCTGTGATGCGGTGTGCTAAGCGATCGTGCTGAACCCAGCCTGTTACTCAACAGTCAGGAGCGGATTGGCCGGTGATAAAGTACCAGGCACTTGATCACTTCTCCTCCCTTATCACTGCTTCATACATCTACCCCAGACTTACAGACCAGTAAAGAAGGCCCGTACCAGATCACCAGGCACTCACTAGCTATGAATTATTATTACCTGTGAGCTAAAGGCTAATGGATTGAAACTAGGAGATTACGGCTACAATCTATCTCTTCCAGAACACAGACATATGATTTCTCCATTAATGACTCTTCTCATACCTCCAAACATGACCTATTCCAGGAGGGACAAAATGCTCTTGTAGACCAGTTGCAGATGTGGGGTGCAGCACAGTCCAAAATATAAATAGGGGAGTCTCTCAAACTAGCACCCCAAACACCACAGTCCAGGACTCACTGGCAGTTGATGTGGCTCCTGTATTTGAATTGTGGAATGTGCTGCAGCCTGACATCAACAACAAGGAAGTCCAGGAACAGAGCAATTTGCATGAGCCTCAGTTATAAAAAGGGGCTTACAGAGCCCACACATTAAATTCATATTTGAGAAAGGATATGTCTGATTACTAACTCCATACAATTATACAGGTCTTCAAGGGCTTTGCCTAATATTTTATGGTTACTTGTGACAATCTGATGGCGCTTTAGTGCATGTAGTTTAGTGGAGGATGTGGGAGAAAGATTGTAAGATATTTGCTCCAAACCGCCGTAAGCTTTAAGAAGTTTATGTCATCTGAAGATGGTGTAAACGAACAGGGACATACTGACATTTCTACATATAGAACCTATATCAAAAGGAAAAAAGAAAAAGTTTACTAAATACTGTATGGCAGTTGTTAGATTCGACTCAATGCAATCAAGTAAAATTTGACGGAAAAACTCCAGAAAACGAATTTAAAACAAAACATGCCATACCCGTTTTTTTTTTTTTTTTTTTCAGTGTTGTGAATGCAAATCGTATGATATATTGAATAACAGTGAAATAATAATTTAATAATGGAGGCACTTGTAATAGTGCTATGTGCAACATAATTTGTTTCACAATTAGTTTATATGGCCACAATAACCATAACATTTATATTCCTATAGAATATGATGGTAAGCTTGCGAGAAGGGCCCTCCTAACTCTATTACTGTCTGTTATTACCCAGTTTTTTTTTTTTTTTACTGTTGTTTCCAATTTCAAAGTGCAAAGAAATGTGCCGCACTATAAAAGAAATGATTCATAAATAACCAAAAAGAAATGGCCAGACCAGAACAATAGAGGATTTTTTTTTTTTTATAAATCTTTGGCAATTTTGGATCTCAAACCCAGATATAAATAGCCAGGGATTTGCATTTAACGTTCCAAGCTGCAGAATATTACATCAGTTGGTTTTAAGGCCAAAATCACTAGTGATCTGCCATGAGTTTGGACGCACTGCTAAAGTCAGACTTGATTACACCATGTTCTAAAGATATTGTCTAGCTCAGAATAGAATTCAATTTGATAGTCTGACTGAATCGTGGAACGTATGAAGTTATATGCACCTTTCCATATGCTCACAGAGTTTGGCAGGAACCGCACAAGCAGTAAATGTGAAGAGTTAGTAAGATGACATGATGATGGGGGTGGTAGGAGTGCCGAGGAAGGTAAGATAGTTTCTTGCCGTGTGGGGAGAGATACATTTTCAGTGAATTTAGATTTAGTGCAAATGAGTTTATTCGTTTGGGATGCTGTGAAGTTTCGAGCTAGTAGCATAGCATTTACATATGCACATCAAAGTGACAGACTGGAATACTGTGCAGACACGTAGCCTCTCTCACAATGCAAAGCAGCCTTCTTTGAGGTGCAGAGCTCAGAACTATAGAACCGGAGAACGATATTGACCATGCACACTGGCCAATATTGTTCTGTACATGTGTGTGTGCGTGCGTCGTTAACGATGTGGATTGTGCACACTGGACAATATATAGCTGATATCGCCCAGTGTGTGCCCAGCATATAGGCACACTGATCAATGTTAAACGATCCTAATATCAACTCATTTCCACAATTGATTTAAACCATGAATAAGACTAAATTAAGCTGTAACTGACAAATGTAAAGCCTTCATTTGATAACTGGGATGGGAGTACTAGGCAGCTGAACTGTTGTTGTATCATTTGTTCTTAGCAGAGAGCCTCTTCTTATATTCAGAAATCCAGGATTTTTTTAAAATACTTCCAAAGAACTGAAGTGTTATATTGAACCATAACCTCTTTATTCCCACAGTCATATACCCTTATTAGAATTCCATTAGCAGCTATGGTGGTTTTTGTGAAGCTCTTGCCTTTGTTTTCAGTTTCTTACTGTTGTGCTGCATTCATTCAGCTATGCCGATGTACATTTCCTTATGCTGATGTAATAAAAAGTTATGGTAAAGCAGATCGACGAGGTCTATTAAATAAAGTAAACCCACAATGCCATCCAAATAGAGTATCCCAGTAATTCGGCTTTGCGATTATTACATGCAGGAAATAGCGAGTGATCCACCCGCTGCACGTAGACAGCCTGTACAGCAAAATTGTATATTGTTGCTTTAATATTAATGTACTTCTATGCTGAAATAGTGATCATGGTTTGCTCCAAGTCTTCCAACAGTATTACAAGCCACAACTACTAAATTGTAGACACACTGTATGACATAACAGAGGCAGACCCGAATCCGCCTATCCCAGCCACACACCTTACTACACCGTTTCAGCAGATAAATGCACACTGTTACAGTAAACTTCCAAGCATCCAAGCTACTTGCATACATCTAGGGAGAATTAGCATTTTGTTTTCCCCTTACCCTCCTTCTTGTAATTGCCATCAGCATATAATTAGCATTAACAGCAAGCGTTGAATACTAATTAACTCTTGTATCATGATTAATGTTTTCCGGCTACGAAGGGTATCATTAAGAAGATCGTGATGTGTAATACAGACCAGACAACTCTCTAGGCGGGATGCTGAATTGTGGGAATAGACTCAGAGGCTTCATGATCACTGCTGAATAACTTTTAAAAATCAACCCTCCTACATGTAACACCCCATTTTACCCTACAGAGACTGGCTGACAACCACTGATACAGCATGTAGCACACTCTGCATAAATGCCATGCTTATACAGCCTAGAATCCAACTACTGTACTACGCAGTCAAGTACAAAAAGCTTAGGGGCATTTCCAATTAGCCGTGTTAGCCTAATACCCTGCAGCCAGGCTAGTACTTCAGATATCATTTTTGGGTCTGATATTCTGCAAGGCTGGATAGGGCAGTTTAATCGATCATGAAAAGAAGTTTAAAAGGACTCTAAAATCAGCTTTTAGGCATTTTTATGCATCCATAAACATCCCTACGGCATTTATTTGCTGAAAGACTCTTGCTTTCTATCATTTCTTTTCATTGTTACTGATAAATGGAAACGATTTGAAACCTTTTCAGTGCCCCCAATATTTAGCTTTTGCCCACTAACACACATTTATACTGTTTTTCAATGTTTTATTTACCTATGTTTTAAAAGGTATAGGCTAATTGGGATACGGTCATTTGGTCTACAGCATGACGGTCGCAAAGCACTAGGTCGACTTGGGTCTAGGTCAACACAAGCATTAGGTCGACAGTGTCTAGGTCAACAGTCAAAAGGTCGACATGGGGTTTTTCACTGTTTTATGAGCCGACAGGCGGTATTTCATGTCCTACCATCCACTAGGGCATGGTGGGAGAATAAAATAGTGTGCCCGAAGCATCGCGAGCGAAGCAACAATCGACATTCCGGTCAAAAAACAGTGCAAACCCCCATGTCGACCTTTTGACTGTTGACCTACACACTGTCGACCTAATGCTTGTGTCGACCTAAAGCCATGTTGACCAAATGATCCCAACCCGGCTGATTTACCCATTTTCCCCCAAGAACGTGACTATTAAAAGCCAAAATTATTTTTTCAACCAGATGGGACAGGTATCAGGAGTGTGCCTAGCCACATTATTCAAATAAAACCTGGGCAACATAGGTGTCTTCATTTCAGCCAGGAAAATCTCACAGGCCGTTAAACATAACACTTTGTATTCTGTAATTTCCATGGTGATTTGCTGTAGAAAGACAGTGGCTGCCTCAGAGAACTTAGATTATGGATTAGACTCTGACCAACCTATTACCCCTTTCGCATCGCAAATGCTGGGTTAAAACTGGGATTTGGACACAGGTCCGTCCCAGCATTTGCTGAGAGGTGAAGCTTCCTTCTGCGATACGGCAATAAGCCGGATCGCTGATGTCACACAGGGGTGGGGCAGAGTATCATTGAGGGGCAGGGGAGGAGGCAGTGTTTGGAGCGGGACATGGTCTCCTCCCTTTAGTTTGTATAGGACCCGGGTCGCCCGACCCGTGTTACCCGTTTAGGTACTTGTTTCCTATCTGGGCGCCCAGGTTTTTAACGTACGGCACCGTAATGAAATCGGATCGCATCGCATCGGATTCGGTACTCGATGATGTACGATGGCATACGATGCTATCCGATCCGATTTCATTTTAAATCGGATCGCATCGCATGCGGTGACGCGATCAACCCCGATTTTTACATTGGAATCAATGTTAAATGGTCCCTGAGACCCGATTTTACATTGATTTCAATGTAATAACCCCGCAAACCCACGATTTGTATAGGAAACCCCCCCCTGATGGTTTAAAATGCGCCTCCATTGTTAACGCCACCCCAGTATTGACGTCAACCCGAAGCGTGGCGAGCTCAGCGAGCCCCGCGAGGGGCGGCGGTACGCGTCCTCCGACTTTTTCATACCCCCACTATCCACGTCGGCGTGGAGTTGAGAATAGAATAGTGTGGCGAGCGCAGCGTGCCACTGAGCCCGAAGTGTGGCGAGCGCAGCGAGCCCCGCGAGGGGACGCGGATACCTGTGAAGCCCGCGAGGGGACACGGATACCTGTGAAGTATCCGCGTCCGCTCGCCACGCTTCGGGCTCGGTGGCTCGCTGCGCTCGCCACACTATTCTATTCTCGACTCCACGCCGACGTGGATAGTGGGGGTATGAAAAAGTCGGAGGACGCGTACCGCTGCGCTCGCCACGCTTCGGGTTGACGTCAATACTGGGGTGGCGTTAACAATGGAGGCGCATTTTAAACCATCAGGGGGGGTTTCCTATATATCCTATGGGCCAACCATAAAAGCGGGAACGAAATCGGATCGCATCGCATCGTTCAATATCGTGTATGTGCATTTGTGGTATCCGATGCGATGCGATCCGATTTTTATACGGAGAATAGCATGGTGCGCAATTAACGTAGCGGGCGCCCAGATAGGAAACAAGTACCCCCGTTTACACTGCCGCTTTTTTTTTTAACCCAGTTCGGAATGCCAGGTTGCTGTTTTTTTCTTTTGCCGCTTTCAGTCCGCACAGAGACCTGGGTTGACCCGGCAACAACCCATGTTGGACACAAGTTTTTTGTGCGGTGTGAAACGGGTAAAAAAAGTTTCGACTAATATACCAAAAACACAGAAATAGTTTAATAAGCTTCTTGCAAAAGATATATTGGGACAGTACTGATGTTAGTGATTGTATATTTGTGGACGCTCCACATGTTTTATAATTGCCAAGTCCTATAGAATACTGTATTATTATGTTATATCCAAAATTAGAGCACTTGTTCGTAGAAACATGGGTATTGCCCAAAAACTTCTGCATGTATGAAGTAAGCATTGAAGAAAGTGTAGACCACACTTACCACCACTTTCAGATAGCTTCCCACGATAGATCTTGTCTTCCACCACATCAGTCCAGTAGAGGGTGCTTTGGTTCAAGTGGAAATCAAGTGCAATGGTGTTCCTCAATCCTGGCACAAGGACACTGTAATCACCCTTGTTCAAATCTATCCGGCGGATTTCATGGCGATTTGAAAATATAATAAATGGTTTAAAAGGATCTGGAAAACAGAAGGGGGGAGATAAACATTCACAGATGGTTTACAAGTGATGGATATTGAAATATGAGGTCATTAAAAAACAACAAAAAACAGAACTTTTGATGTCCACTACAGGAATTTAGCATATAAGATCTGAAATGTGAGAGAAGCGATTATTGCACTAACTGTAAAGTCTATAAGGGGACGCAGGCAATTGGTTATGAGACCGGGGCACTGGGAAAAGAGGCAATTACTGCTGCTTATTTTAACACCATTTTCCCTGTAGCTCAGTAGGGAGAATAAGCAGAACAGTAGACAGAGGTAATGAATTCATTTAGTACCACCTAACCAACTTGGTGAAATTAATTTGACATTAAATAGCAGGACACAGATGATAAGAGGATATTACACAGCCATTCAGGAAGGCCTAACAATGACTGGCTGGCTGGAGAAACAACATGCAAAATGTGACCAATGCTTTAATGTACTGAATTAGAATAACTTCTAGCTCTGTGATTAATGGTTGAACTTGCCATGCAGGGTACCAGAAGGGTGGGAATTTACAGTTGGATATAACAGTTATGACTACTTACGGCTTGTGCAAGCAGTTTATAAAAAATGGTAACTACCGCTACTCATTAAAAAAACAAAAAAAATTAGTTTTAAAATCACAAATTTGTCATTTTCAGAAGTGATACTGTACCATTAAAAAGTTCTGGATATTGCAGGGTAAAAAAAGGATTATTTATGCAGTCATATTCCTATCAGTGTGCTGCTCGACTTCCATGAGGTATTCCTCATCAATGTGGCACAAGTACAGGACTCTTATTTGCTGGTCTGGATCACATGTGCAGTTCCAGATTGGTCTAGGCCAATGATGGCTAACCTAGACACTCCAGATGTTATTGAACTACACATACCAGCATCCTCTACATCAGATTTAGCATGGCCAAATAGCAAAACTGAAGCAGAGCATGCTGGGATGTGTAGTTCAACAACATCTGGAGTGTCAAGGTTAGCCATCAAGGTATCTAGGCCCATTTAGGCAGGAATCTAAAAATAGGTTATTCCCCTGCATTATATCTGCCATCTTTATTGCCAAATAAGTCTTTGGCCAAGAAAGGCATCCCATAAGGGGGCTACTGTAGGGAGGACAATGAGGTCATGAGGTGAGCAGGACCACTGTCCCTTTCTAATGGAGGGAATTAAAAAAAAAAAAAAAACTAAAGTAAAAAAACAAAAAACCATACAAATGAAACATTGCAAGCAAGAGCAAATATGTGCCCACTTCCTGTGTATAGCTTGGAAAAATGAGCAGAGGAGGTTATATGGAGGATGAGTTTGTTATTTGTGCAGTGCCTGTAACCGAAGCCCACCATCTGTTGTTACGGAAAAGTAAATGCTAAAAAACTTTAATCACCTATTCAGAGAAAACATGATAACTAAACACCCAAACTCCGTTGAATACTGCATAGCTTATAGACCTGCAACGTTAGCAATGTTCTGTATTTATTAGGAAGGTATGACTAGGTTCAATAAAGCAACACAGATGGTAACTACAAAGTAGATTTAATGGTTATGCATCACAAGCCCTGTCCCTGAACAAAAACATAGCGGGCACTACGTGTACCTAGCTAATGGCCAGCTGAGGTCTGGGGAAAATATTTATGTTATGAGAAGTCGGCGCTGGGAGAAGGTCAGGAAAGATACATATTGGCATTCGGCGTTCCCTGCTGTGTCGGTAAAGCAGCACAGACCATAACTGCTCAGCTCCAGCTGCTCAGACCATCTTCCAAAAGCAATAGCGCCAATACAATGACTGGGGGTTTAGAAAGTAACAGATTTTGTCATACTCTGACACACCCTCACGTAACGGGGGTTATTCAGGAAGGATCTCAAAAGCAAAATCTCTCTCCAATTCGGAAAACTATGTGCACTGCAGATGTAACGTCTGTAGAGAGAGTTAAGGGGTGTACACAGCACATCCGGTGCGATTTTGGCATGCAATTTAGCCTAGATTGTGAAAATCGCCTAAAAGGTGAGCCAAAATCACAGGGTGTTAGACATGCCAGCGATAGCGATGCGTGGCGCCCCTAAGTCGGTATTTTACCTATAACAGACAGGTATGGGTCTTCGGTTTGACAGTAATTAGGTCAATAGTCAGTAGGTCGACCACTATTGATCGATAGTCTAATGGACGACGCATGAAAAAGGTCGACCTGAGGTTTTAATGATCTTTTTGATTTTTATGTCAACATAAGGCAACATATACATAAGGCCAGGCATACTATTATAACTTCACGCTATGCCCAACTGGATAGTAAAGTATGGAAAAAAAACTCTTATCATTGCGACCTATTGCTTCTGTCGATCTTTTGACCATGTCGTCCTTTTGACTGTCGACCTATCGACCGCATTGCATTGTAGATGATCATAGTGAACATAGACAAAATCTCCAGTGCCTATAGTCTTAATCACATGGTCAAAATCGTCCACTAGCAAAAATCGCAACGTGTGTACACGCCTTTAGATTTGGGTGGGATGTGTTCAAACTGAAATCTAAAAATTGCAGTGTAATAATAAATCAGCCAGTATTTAACCTGCACAAAAAAAAAAAAGAAAATAACTAGAGATGTGCAGGCTCGGATTTACTCGGATCTCAAAAACGGGATTTTCTTGGCTATCGGCTGTCACGTTATGGCAGGCATGTCCAAACTATGGCCCTCCAGCTGTTGTGAAACTTCCCTTCCCATCATGCCTTGCCACAGTTTTGCTAAAACTATGGCAAGGCATGCTGGTATGGGTAGTTTCACAACAGCTGGAGGGCCACAGTTTGGACATGCCTGCGTTATGGCTTCAAAACATGTGACAGCGGAATAGGCAATAAGATCCCTTTTTGAGTTCCGGTTAAATCCGAACTTGCACTTGTCTAAAAATAACTCACCCAAATCTAACTCTATCTGCACATTACATTTGCCCCAACTGCAGTACAACATGGTTTCGTCCATTTGAGAAAGATTTTGCTTTTAAGATCATTAGTGAATAACCGCCAAAACCAGCAGCAAAAGAACAGCGATCAGAGAAAAGTGTAGTATAAGGATACTGCACAAAACAGAGCTTTAGATGGTGGATACATGCAGTAGTTAAAGGGTTACTCAAGCAGTGACTGTGTGAATGCAGAAGAGAAAGTTCTTTGCACATTTTCAGCGCAAACCGAAACCCCTGATGCTTTCCCCAGCACAATACGGCTATTATAAGGGCCTGTTAATATGCTGACTGCGCCTCTCTGAGGACGACCAGAGCTGGATGAATGGTTGGGTCACTGTTTCCCTTGGCACACGTCTGAAGCACACTGAACTCATTTGGATAGGAGCAGTGCTCCCAGGCCACGGGATAAACAACGACACCCCATGTATAGAAACCGCATTAAATAGTACCAAGCTTCATAATCTGGCGTAGCACTGCTCTGGAAATTGCAAATGGTAATGCTGGTGGCAAAACAAACTATATTTTCCTGACAATTATAAAATACAAGACAAACCCTTGTAGAACGGTGCAATCCCGGAATTATTTGCCCATTGTGAGCGGGGTCACAGACATATAAAATGAACAGCTGCAGTAGAAATATTTGAACTTTGAGCCAACATCTGCAACAGTGACTCCTGCGCTGCAGCCCGCAATGCTCAGTTTGAACTTCCTATTGCTACAGTATAAATGTTTATACAGAGGAGAGTAGGGCACTGGACTATTGTTTATGCCACTTTCTAATGAGGCTTATGTGAGAGATCAGTGTAATGTAAGCAGTAGCAGATAACTCTCTGGCTGGGTAGGAAGTGACCCATAGTAAAATGTTATCATTACAATGGTTTAGTTTTGGGTCTGGAAAAAAATGACTGCAATTAAGAACATAGTGTTATGTATTAATTAACCCCGAACAAAGACCACTTGTACAAACATTGGCATCCATGTAGATCAGGGCTATTTTTGTGCAGGCTCCAGCAGGAACTGTGGCCCTTATTCTAGTTCACTGTTTCTGACAAAATATTCCTCAGATGGACAAAACCATGTGCCCTGCAGGTGAGGCAGGTGTTACTTGTGCAGAGATAATTAGATCTGGGTGGGGTTTTACACCTGCCTCACCTGCAGTGCACACGGTTTTGTCCATCTGAGGAATATTTTGTCAGAAACAGTGAACTAGAATAAGGGCCTCAGTTCCTGCTGGAGCCTGCACAAAAATAGCCCTGATGTAGATCCACGGTAACAAAATGATAAAAAAATCACCTATACTGTATAAAAAAATTGAGGCTACCAACAACCCTTTGCTAATGTATTCCAGTGTTTGAACCTGCACTTGTTCTCAATTTTATTGTAACATATAAGGGTCTATTTACTAAGGCAAAGATAAAATTACACTACACTAACTGGGGGACCACGGGCTCAGGTGTCGACACTGACCAAACAACAACGTGGAAAACTAATAACGACCTTTTCATGTTTGGTGGACCTTTGTCAATGTTGACCTTGTGTGTGTGTGTGTGTGTCGACATTTTGTGTTTAGTACTAAATAAAGTTTTTTTAATTTGGTTTTATAAAAAAATATATATATATTTCTTTATATATATATATATTTTTTAACCAAATACAATGAAACCGATTAAGCCCCACCATTTTTGTGTATACATACCTAGACTTTTGCATGTATGGTCCTGATCCAACACCCAGCCATCATAGCAGGAACACTTGACTGTAAACTTCTCCTGCGTACACCTCTGGCTGCAGCTTAGATGCTTCGCACAGTTGTTCAGGATCTGGCACGTCTTGTTATCTGGACCAGTTTCCATTCCCAGTGGACAGGAACACACAATACCTTCTCCAGGGGCCACTGTGCAGTTATGACTGCAGCCACCATTGTTCAGCGAGCACTGATCTGTCCACGATACAAAATAAATCAGATTTTTGGCTAGTTATTACATTAGGAACTATCAACTCCCTAAAGGTGCCCATACACTGTACAGTTATTGTTTGCAATTTGGACTAGATTGCATCACATTGCAAAACGTATGCGATGCGATCTAGTCTAAATTGCATACAATAATTGTACAGTGTATGGGCACCTTAACTCTGTTATGAAATCTAGGTATAATAATGTATGTAGGGACAGTCCAGCATCTACAATTGATTCATGGCACACTGAGGAAGGCGATTCTGATTGACTCGCTATGCCGGGAAAATTCGCCCAGGTAACGCCCCCTAAATTAGGCTTACATTTTCAACTCTTGTGCATTTAAATATTCTTTAGACTTTTCATGGATAAATTATTCTAAATAAGGGAGAATTCTGCAATAGTGTATGGCCACCTTTAACCCCTTGAGTGCCAACATCTCTGTGAGAGATGTGCAAAACGTCCGCTAAAAATGCCATCGTTGGCCACATTTGTTATATAAATTCAAATTAAAAAATGTTGTGTTAAAAAGATTATATTTCCTATATAAGGTAAACATTACAGGTCATTATGATGAATACAAATGTTTGCTTGGCAATTTTCCCACCCATTTTGAAAAATTCCCTTGGCACTCAAAGGGTTAACACACGTGAGAGAGAGAAAAGATTATTATGGAACATATTTTCAGTCCAACAGATCTAAATCTTCCCAAAATGCAGACACTTCTATGTGGTTACATAGAAATATTGTATGGTTATATTATTGGATTAAATATAATGTACTATTGAGAAATTCACTGTTATTTATCCAATAGGGATGTATGTATTCTATAATTATGAAACTAAACAACCCTAACTGGAAATACCAAGCTCTTGGCCCTGCTTTTCTATCCCTTCACTCATGGTCAATTAATCTGCCTCTTCACCCTTGAGCGTCACCACTAGGCCAATGACACCTGACCTTCTCCTTCAGAGAGACATGTTTAAAAATTATACCATCATCCACATTTCAGCATAGTTACTTTGATGCATTTCTTCTGGACACCACTAAGTCTCATTGGTTGGCTGCTTTCCCTAATATCTACTGAGCAGGAAAGATAAATCTTTGAATATCCTTTAGCACCTTTGGTTGTGATTTTAAAACCAAAATTAAACAGTCACCATTCCCCCATGGAGCACATCCTTTGCTCATAGTTAAGAATGCCCCCTCGTTCCTGTTCCCCATTGATTCCACCCTGAACATCACTCCCCAAATTGAAGTCCTCATTCAATGCTGACAATTTCACCTTTGCAGAAGTGTTAAAGATCTTGCATCTTACTTCTGGGATATCATAAAGACCCCTGTCCATGCTCATTTCTTGGGATTTGTTTACTGCAAGTTGCCTCTCTTTGGACTGTCACCCATCTGCCCCCTGTATTCTGTAATGAATTGCCATGCCTATTCCTCCTCTCCTACTTGCTGTTCTGCTGTGCTTTTCTTTAAATCCTTCCACCCACCAGACATAACTGGATACAAATCAAACTGCCAGCCCTGAATAATAATCATTTAAAAATTGTAGCATTTACAACTATGGCAGAAATATGTTCCCTACTGCACACTACTTTCTGCAGATGCCCTTCACTTTTCTCACCAGCCCATACACTCACTCTCTCCTCTGCAAGACTTTATACGTGCTGCTCCCACCCTGTGGGACTCCCTTCACCAAGTAATCATATTCTCCCATAACTTCACATTTTTCAAACACTCCATAGAACTGAGCTCTTCATGATCACAACCCTGTCCCTTCAACTACTTTCATATTCTCTCCATCTGCCAAATGGCCTCATCCCCTAGTCACATGACTCAGTGCCTCGCCATGCCTCATGCCCCTCTAGAAAACTAGCTTTCCATCTCCGGTCCTCACTTCCTTGCCTAAGTGGAAATGTTTCTTTGGGATCTACTTGTCATGTGATTGCGGTTCTCTCACTGATTTGTATTGGGATTTTACGATCGCAGTTTCTGCTTTCTTGCTCCTACATGTATATGTATAATGTAACTTGTATGTCTCCATGCTAATTTGTTCTTTTCTGACTACAGTTCTGCGTAATCTGTGGCACCTCAATAGACGATTATTAGGATTCACTTACCACACAGTTCTCCTTCATCTGAGTAATCTCCACAATCATTTTCCCCATCACAAAGCTTTTCAGGGGGCAGGCAGATGGAAGTGTTCTTGGCACAGGTGTGAGATGGGGGTTTACACACCAGCATGTAACAGTTCTCTTCATCAGAGCTGTCCTCACAGTCATTATCGCCGTCACACACCCAAGCTTTACTGATGCACCTTGCTGCAGGAGATAGAAAATACATCACCAGCTGACACACATACTGTAGAACGGATTCTGAAGGCATTTAATGGAACATTGGTCACTTAAACAACGGAAGATAACTCAAGACTTGGCTACAAGCACAACAACCCAAACAATTGTGCAATAAATATTAACAATTTAATAAATAACTGGAGTTCATCATAGCCTACTGTATACTCTTACCATGCTAATTATCCCATCTACAGTCAACAATAAATGTTATTTTGTCTTTACCAAAAGCCAATGTTTTGATACGTTTACATTGTATCCAGGAGCTGGTCAGTGAAGAGGACATTACAGCTCTTTGTTCTGCTGCTTTGTGCTCACCTGAATCCTTGCAGCTGAACTTGACATTGGGGTCACAGGCATGCGTCACACCGTCACAGTTTTTCTCATCGCTTGTATCCATGCAGTCTGTGTCTCCATCACAGCGCCAGCGGCTGGGAATGCACAACCCGTCCAGCCGACATTGGAACTCATCAGTATGGCAGCCACCAGGGGGACGAGTGGCTGTTCACAAGGCATGTGTAGACCCGATTAGAAGTGATCAATTATAAAAAGGAGGGAAAAAAATGAAATTGAACAACATTCCTTCAGAAAACGAAACATTTTCATATTCACTGAATGTATGGTAGGATTCCCAAGCAGGCAGCGATGTTGATGCAAATATTAGGCAGTGATGTTTTTTATTTCAGGATTATGGTAATGTGTGATGCGGACCTTCACCTTCACCTAGCAAAATCCATATGCTTCACCGAGCAGCCTACTAGTACACATCTAACCCAGTCACATGACCAATCTGTCATTGCCTTCCCAGCCTGTAACCAATAGCCCTGCTCTACTTAAACCTATTGCAGTTATCCAGAGTTAACGCAATTTAAGAAAAATTCAAAAAGAAACGGAAGAAATGTTATGTACTTTTAAGCAGTCTTACATGCTCAAATAATATTAAGGTGTGCATTTTCCTATAGAACGCTGAACTGACATCACCATCTATACAGGTTTTACAAGATTTTATAAGTATACTAACATCACTTGTTATTAGTGTCGTATTTATTTTTCATATCGAGTGGATAAAATATTACATTACAAGAACTTTTATTTTTTTAAAGAAAATGTGTTTAAAAGTCATGACATTGGAGGTGGTTCAAACCTGACCGCTGCGGTGTTACATTGCAGCGCCCTGTGTTCAGCTAGCTGTGGCCACTCCACAGTGTAATCCCAACCTGTGCAAGGCTGCAATGGGCTTGCAAAAAATGTACAACCCGTCACACAGCTGCGAACCCATATGATTTTTCCAAAGTTCGCTGTCTGCATAACCCAGAAACTACTAAGCAAGTGCAATGGAATCCGGTAAATCAAGGCCAGAGCACGCCTGCGTTTTAAGACATTCCCAGAAAACAGCCGGTTAGCACCCCAAAAACGCCACCTTCCTGTCAGTCAAGTTGTGAATGGCTTGCAATCAGAAAATATGCTGGATTTTTTATTTGCAGAATAGCCTTGCGCATGTGCGTTACAAGCCATGTGAAATTGCAGGTCTGCGATCTGGTCTGAATCACCCATTTCATCTTAACTATGGACAATATTCCACTAGTACATGTTCTGTCTTTTGAAACTATAGGGCCTGATTCAGAGATGGCTGCTGCTGCATAGTACCGGATGGCAGTTACGGGCATCAATACATGCAAATGGTTTCAGTCTATGGCTTGAGCACCAGCATGCGCTGGAGCGTCCTGGCCCTGAGAAGCCTGTTTTCTGCATCTCTATAGTTATCCATCGGCACACCAATGCATTCACCATCGTCACTTGCACCAGCCTGTGGGAAGGGCAGTGCCTCGGTCTTAACATGGAAGCAGCTACGCATCTTAGAGCACAGCACATTTCCAGTAGCGCTGTAGTGGTTTCCAGAGAAATGTGCGCATGAAAAGTTACAAATAATCACTCAACCGCGCAATCAGCAGAATTGGTTCAGTTAACGTTCACCACTGAATCAGGACCAGTGTATAAACCTGCACAGATTCAAAAACCGTATCTCATTTCCCCTTTAGCCACATTATCCAGTAATAAGAATGAGAACGGAAGCTCAGCATATGCGATGGTGTTGTACAGTCATAAAGATGCGGATTCATAACTATGCTCTCACCTTGATTTGTGCAGTTAGCGTGGGTCTCATCACTGTATTCACCACAGTCATTGTCCCCGTCGCATGTCCAGTGCTCTGGGATGCAGCGGCCGCTGTTACACTTGAACTGGGTGCTGGAACAAGAGTGACTGCAACCATCCTCATCACTGTTATCTCCGCAGTCGTTGTCTGAAGATAAACAGTGTAGGGTTATGAACACAGGTGGAGGCAAACCAATCTAGGGTCATAATAGAGTAAAAGCAATAAAGCAGAAGGAGAGAGCTACTCTAGTACTGCATCAAAAGTGGTCAGGTGCTGTAGGGATTTTGGGTGCCGGACAGCTCCCCGACAGTCGGGATTCCGACAGTCAGTACTCCAATGTCGGAATCCCGACTGCTCCCTCGTGGGGGTCCACAACCCCCCATAGAGGGAGAATAAAATAGGTGGCGAGCGCAGCGACCCCGCAAGGGGCTTCATTGCAATCCCCACACTGTGCAGTCGGGATTCCGACGTCTGACTAATGACTGTCGGAATCTAGACTGTCGGAGTATTATACCACACTCGGGATTTCACCATCTGGAACTGGATTTACTAATAGTAAACTAAAAGCAAATCTGGTTTCTTAAGGGAAATTTAGATATACTCTGAAAGGTGCCCTTACACTTCTACAATATCGGCCCTTTTAAATTCCGACTGATTGTAACAAGAAAGCGGGTGACGAGTGTACAAATCATGTGTGCCTAACTTCTGATTCTGATCCGATGGGTGGTCCGTGTGCATCACATCAGATCCAGAGACTGCAAAGTGCTGTACACAAGATTTATCAGATGCGGAAGGATCCGGCAGTGCTTGCTGGGGGTCGCATACGATTCATCGTATGGTAACAGACCACATACAATGTATTGTATGCAGAACAGTCGCCGGGGAGCCCGGCAGATCCCCAGCAGGCAGCTGCCAAGGTATCGCATGCGAGACTGCATGCGATACCTTGGATAAGTGTATGGAGGCTTTAAGAGTTTGCATTCTCTACTTTAGCAAACCAAATACAGCTAGATTGAGTAACGGGTGTCTGGATAGGCCATCGCTTCTTTCCCATCAAATTAAGTCAGCCTAAGAAAAACTTGTTCACAATTCATGATCTATATACAGGACATTTCAATGAGGGGAGACATACTAGGCCTTGTGATAATGGAGCGAGATAAAAAAATACCAGCCGATCAGTATCTAACTGTCATTTTTCAAATACAACCAGTAACTTGGCAGTTGGGAGCTGCTTGGCTGGTATTTTCTCTATCTTCACTATATCACCCTCAAAGGCTTAGTACATGGGACCAGGTTCAGCTACTCCACATTAATCATATAAGTGCAAATAATTTTAGCAAGAATAATACAGTAGAAAAGGTTAGTGAAAGCTTTGGACAGGTCACAATGTGCGTTTAAAGTTAAAAAAAAAAAAAAAACCTGCAAAGATGTTGAGGAGATGAAATACAAAAGACACTGCCCCACAAAAGGTAAGCGGAAAGCAAGGTCCCGCTGAAAGCGTATTGCAACTTTAGATGACCACATACATCTATTAACCTTCATGGCTGCTTTCTGTGCTTTTCAGCCATGTTTATCTATAAACAGGAAGTTGTGATATTTTGCACTGTATCATACAGCACAGGTCAGATGTTCTCACTGTACTGGATAAGTCTATCTATGGACCAGTTTGTTGCCATCTCCTAGGGAAAAGTCAACAGGCAGCCTTGCCTGAATTATGTAAAAACATGGCTGAAAAGCAAAAAATAATTGAGAAAAAGATTCCCATGTCTTCAATTGCAGGACAAAATTTACTGGTTAATAATTTAGGGGGTATTTATCAAAGCTTGGAGAGAGAGAGACAGAACATGGTGAGAGATAAAGGTGAGTATTCAATCCAGGCTGCTATTTCCGCCGGGGGGGGAAATATCGTCCGCCACCTATTCAATTCTGCTGTTTCTGTCAACAGATTCCAACAAAACAGATCCGACTTTCAAACAAGTCGTATCAGTTTAGACAGAAATGGCCACGGATTGTCGACTCCACAGCTGTTTTTCGCAGTTTTCGCCGACATGTCCACTTTCCAACACTCAGAACATTGAATTCCGGCTGTTGAGTTTCAGTCGAGTTGGGCTAAAAAGGCCCGGGATTCTGACTGTCGGGACGTTCCGACAGTCAGAATCAGAGATTGAATACCCCTCAAAGTACCAATCGGCTTCTGTATTTCTCAGTCTGTAAAATGTATGGCAGAAGCTGATTGGCTGGTACTTTATCACTGAGCTTTGAAGCTGTCCATATCGCACAGAATTCCCCAAACACTGCTATATGCTGTAGAGAACCCCAAAACACCCCAAGCTCTACAAAGAATACAAACACAGAAACTGCATAGATCACTACATGCACCATATATGAAGTAAAGTATAAAATCTTATGCCTGACTAGAAAAATGACAAACTATTTACTATCATGGGCAGTTGACCTTGACAATCGAGCACAAAGCTTCTAGGTTTTAAAACCTACAAAATATTAGTGAAACCTTTTATAAGCTTTCATCCGACAGATGAAAACATTTTGCCATTTATTTGTAGTCACCTAAAAAAATTCCACATTATTAAAATAATCAAATGTGGTTTACTTTAATTGCTTAATCAAATAGTCAGTGGGTTCATTACAAGAGCCGAAACCCATTACACAAACTCAAATTACAGGGAGTAATCCTTGTGATTCCTTTGTACATCTAAATTAGTTTTAGGTCGTTTTTGGATCAGTTTTCCAAATCCATCGTACATACCCTCTAACAGTTCAGGTTTTCAAGATTTCTTTTATCACGCAATGAGACTAGGGAAATTTTTATCAAAGTGCTTATTTGTAAGCCAAAACTTGTTTGTGCTGGCCATGGATTTAAAAGCTGCAATATTAAATTATTAACCAAACCCCTTAGCCTACTTTGGGTCAGATATTATCCTGCGTGTTTTCAGACAGAAATCCTGAAAACATGAGCTGTCGAAGGTGCATGAGAACTGGATTTGGAAACAAATCTATAAAAGTAAGGCCTCAGTCAGAATAATGGAAAATCGTTTCTTCAATGACGTCATCCAATTCCCTACACTATGAAGCTTTTACGGTTAGGTTTGTAATGAAGCCAAATGCTGTAAGTCATAGAACGGAGCAGAATAAGAATAAAATGGCAGCAAGCAAATTATATTTTTATTAATGAAAAATTTTCTATTCTCCAATAAAGGAAAAAAGCATTTAAAAACGAATGTGTGACCTACACATTACAAACATCCATGGTTAAAAGAGAATCTAAAATTTGTACCCAGTGAAATTAAGGATCTGCTATAATAAAAATATATTTTTTCCCCCCTTAGGCTGAATACGTAATTAGACTCAGTTCATTAAAAATAGAGGCCCGAGGCCTTGTGCGATTGACATGTCTATTAGTGGGGAGGGCAGCATGTGGATTCATTGTTGTACTGCTGATTCTGCAGATATTTGCACCTTAATCACTTTGCTTTTCTTGTGAAGGAAATGTTAAATTATTCCACATTGCAAAAAAAAGGCAAATCTAAAAATAATTAAATAGTGTTCATTACTGGACTTGTGGGACATGTGCGGGAAAACCTATTTATATGCATTGCTACTCATTATGATCAACTATTTTTATACAAATCTAAGGATTCACAGTGACCCATTCAAATCCAATAAACAAATGAAGCATTTGTGCATCTGCTTTTTCTAAGACCTAGACTAGGCTCCTGACATGGTAATGATGAGAGCGGCTGCTCAGGAAGTCTACGGCTACTACTATCCCCAGCTGGCAGGATGGTGCATGTTGATCTATGCACTAACCGGCAGACTTTGAACAGTTCTTTTCGTCAGAGCCATCCCCACAATCTTTTTCTGAAACAAAGAGAAACCAACCAAAGACAACACATTGAAGACATTAACACAGAACAGAGTAGAAAATACATACAAATGTAATTACACGGGACAAACGGCACAAAAACAGACATGTATCTCCAAGTACAGTATCTACCAAGGCTTTTACCCAATATTCAAGAAAGGCTAATGGATAATTAGTGATTCTGTGAGGAGACATGGGAAAACGTTAACTGTTGGTAGCTCTCGAGGACTGGAGTTGGCTACACCTGCCCTAATACACTAGAACTAATGGATACAGTAAATAAACATTCTACACATTAAAAGGGTACTTCTATGTTAGTTGGGCGCCCACTATAGTTGTACGCTCATACCCCCCACTATCCATGTCGGCATGGAGTTGATTTTATATAGTGTGGCGAGCACAGCGAGCCATCGAGCCCGAAGCGTGGCGAGCGTAGTGAGCCCCGTGAGGGGACACGCAAAAATAAGCAAATAGCTTAGTGGAGGCCCAACTAACATATAAAGTACCCTTTTATTGTATATAGAGTCCAATAAAAGTCTAACACTGCTCCTCAACTCTATAGAGGGAATTCAAGTATTTTAGATGGCACCAAACCAAGCTATTTAAGTGCTGTTCCACTTTTCCATGTACAGCCGCCGGTGCTCACATTTGGGCTGTGAACTAGTTATGATATTTATTTACAGTTTCTTATATAGCGCAGCAGATTCCGTTGCGCTTTACAATAGTAGGCAGTGATAAAACAAACTGGGTAACAACAGACAGACTTGGAGGTTAGAGGGCCCTGCTGCGATATTTAACAACCCATAAGTAACAGGAATATATCCTCATCTGAATATGTTTAAATTATTTGAACTATTTATGAAAGGATAAGAAAATCGCAGTTTGGTATGAAAGAGCCTTGATAAAATAACAGGGTAGTGTAGGGAGAGTCAGCTCACCGACACTTGGAGATGATGCCACTTCACTGCTCCCAGGGTTCCAATCAGAGTCAGAGCTGCAGTGACCCATGTTGGAACCCTCATTCAAATCATGAGTCAGACCCCAGATTTGGCATAAAAGGGCAAGTAACATAGTAGGGGCTGATTCAGAGGTGCAGGCAAATCATGCTCAGCTGCAATTTCTCGGGGTCAAAAAAATGTGAATGTCAGCTTTAGCATTCCGCTTGTTGTAGATGAGCAAGTCCTGTGATGCCCAGTTTGTATATGAGAAAAATGCTCTCATTGGCCAAAGTGTAGCTGTAGTGCCGTGAAAGATAACAGCTGCATGCCAAGACACGCCCACAACACTCCCTTTTTTTTCATTTACTTCAGATCATCGCTCAGCTTACACTTGTAATGTGCAAACTTTGGCACTGCATCCACCTCTGAATCCGGTCCATTATTTAAATATCACACATATTGTATAGTACAGAGCCAAATTATCCACAGTCCAATGTGGCCCTTGGCCCATGTACCAAGTGCTAATACAGAGTGGGGGTTGCTTTTTTCCCCAAAGGATGTTGAAATCCATATCTTGCCTAGGTCCCGGAGGAGTCTTCCTCAGGTGCTGCATTAAGCATAATCAATATATAGATGCTCAAAAATGCTTGCCACAGTACAACCCCATCTACAATATAGACAGATCCAATAGATGGCTGTGACTTAACCTCAATCAATCACTGTAATTGGTAGCGGACTTCTTATATCTCAAAGTGGGTTGCAGTGTTGTACATACAGAAAGCAGGAACATGAATAACAGAAAATAGGGAAATTAAATATTGCTATTTGTATATTAAAGTCATAGCTTTAAAGGTGGTCATACACGCGCAGATTTATCTTCAGATCTGGCTGGTTGGAACAAAAACATGGTTATGGATGAGAGCAAATGACAGTTGACCATTTGCTTGGAAATGCTGGAAAACTGTCAAACTGTCACTCATCCATAACCATGTTTTTGTTCCAACCGGCCAGATCTTTAGATAAATCTTACTAGTGTATGGGCACCTTTACAGTAATAGAGAATATATTGTGAGCAATTTCTATAAAAGTCCCAATTCACCTCTATGAAAATAAAACAAACCCCAATGTAAAATGTTAATGTCTGGTTCCACATTACATCCAATTTATGATTTAACATACAGACATGCTACTAATATTTGGAGCAGCCAATACGTGACTTTCGTTGTTCTGACCCTCTGACCTCCAGGGACGTTAATGCCTCACAGCATTGTACACTACAGAAATGTGTCAGGCAGCCGTCACCAAATAATCTGAACATCTAAAGGATTTCATTTGAAACTCTGGGGGATTTACCCAAAAGTGACACCTACCATTATCACAGCGCCAGTTTATATTGATGCAACGTCCGCTGTTACAGGTAAACTGAGTAAGAGGGAAACAGGTCGGGTAAGCTGCGGAGAATGAAATAAAGAATCAGAGAATGGATAATACTTTTTCAAAGATCGTCAAAGAGATCATTTTAACTTTAAATATATATTGATAGAAATTTACACAGACATTGGGGGTGATTCCACACCGCTCGTTTACCAGGGGGTGCCCATAAAACACTGGGCATTCCCATGGCGAGCCCTATTCCTGCCACCGTTCCCCCTTCCCTCCACGCATCGAACAGCCTGGCGAGTATGTAACTCGCCAGAGACATTCCTTCCCGGGGTCTGCACATGTGCAAGTACGCGCTTGCCCAGATACCCCACCATCAGAACGGGGCCAAATTCACCCCGTTCTGAATGGTGTTAAGTCACCCCCAAAATTGGATTAATAATGGCAGCAATGGGTTACACCAGGGCTGGGCAATTGCGGCCCTCCAGATGTTGAGGAACTGCACATCCCAGCATGCCTTGCATCAGTTTCAGCATGGCCACATAGCAAAACTAATGCAAAGCATCCTGGGATGTGTAGTTCCTCAACATCTGGAGGGCCGCAATTGCCCAGCCCTGGGTTACACAGTCACAGACTGGATTTTATTAATTTTGTAGAGTCACGTACCAGCAACAAAACATGATCTCACAATATTGTACATAAGATGTCATTAATGCTTTAGCATGTTGGGGAAAGTCTACACATGGGCACAAAACTTAACCCACATTTCAGTAAGGACTAGGGGTGGGATGTAATAAGAGGAAAATGCGGTAAAACCCCCCATTTTACTGCATTTTGAAATGTACTAATAAACTCCTCCCCGTCCTCCATGAAACTCCTCCTCCCCCTAGCATATGTCACAGCCAGATGTCCTTCCGGCTGCAGGGGGAGGCACTGGGGACTACCAAGCTGAGCTGGGATGTGACGGAGACCCCTCGCACAGTACATCACAGGTATTGGGGGGGCCTCCGTCACCGCACTGTAGTGTTAAGTGTGCGCTCCTGCGCTAAGAAGGGAAGCTGCATGTGGTGGGCAGGACAAGATCACATATTACAGTACAGTAATAATGAAAGGAGAGCCTGCTCTGCTGATCGAGCTGTGTTTATTGTCACATACTGTACAGTAGATACAAACATCATTTGTTTAAGTAATCATAGTGTACAAGGATGTGTGTCCACTTCCACTGTTTTAACTTTGTTATTAACCGATCAGCATTATCTAGGAATACAAGTTAGTCACAGCATTAAGGATTGCCACTAAGAGCAAATAAAAAGGAAAATTTTACCTACAGTTACCACTCATCCATAGGAAGAAGGACACCTCTAAGACAAATGTTTCTATATTAGGTCACCTTTATCAGTATTAATCAGTATTTTCTTATTAAAAAGCACACCTATGATAAACAAATACTACAAACTGATCATTTGTAATGTTTATTCAATCTTCACCCCTGGCACAAACATTCCTGAAGCCAAATGGGGGGATACGGTCATTAGGTCTACAACAACTAGGTCGACAAGCATTGGGTTGACACCACTAGGTCAACATGACATTAGGTCGACAGTCATGGGGTTTTCCGCTGTTATTCGAGCCGACATGTGCTGACAGGCGGTATTTCATGCCTTACCATCCACTAGGGCTTGGTGGGAGAATAGTATAGTGTGCCCGAAGCATAGTGAGTGATGCGGTGCACTTCAAACTGTGCCCATGTCGACTGTGTCGACATTCAGGTAAAAAAAACAGTGAACACCCCCATGCCGACTCTTTGACTGTCGACCTAATGCTAAGTCGACCTCATGCTAAGTCTACCTAGACCCATGTTGACCCAATGCTTGTCGACCTAGTTGTTGTAGACCCAACGATCCCAACCCCAAATGGGATAGCTGATCACTTTGTAAGCTCATAGGGCAGATAACATACATAAGTTTACTCCCTCACCATAGAGTTTACCAGAAGGGTATTATTCAGCCGCATAACAGGAGAGCAAAAAGTGTATTTCATTTTTTTTTTTTTATTAATATCTCCACAGCGCTGTTTGTTTATACAGGATATATTAGGAAACCTCTGGAGAATAGTCAGAAGTAATTTATGGGAGCCACTTTAACAAGCACTAAGGATCACTGATAAACATTTCACTGTTTCAATGACTATTTAGCAGCTCAGACAAGAGGAATAGAGAAGGCTGAAAAATAAACAAAAATGAGCCGCCACATATTCAGTATCTATTTTTCTATTGTAAACAGAGAACAACGCTTTCAAAGCGTCTGTCCACAGAGAATGCCAAAGTGACTCTGGAAAAGCTTCAAATGGGGCCAGTTTAAGGGAATACAGAAACACGAAAGTTATGCAGTAACCATATTAGCATTACAAAAGTGTCCCAGTATCTCACAAAGAGGTGAGAGCTGTAGTATGTAGCTTTATACAAACCTGAAAAGGAAGCCACTTAATCATTCTGAGTAGGTAAAAGTGATTAGGGTGTTTCTTTAATATTTTACAATGTGAAGCAACTCATCCTTATAACCCCATTCGAATATTAAAAGTAGTGGAGAACTGTTATAGTGCCAATGTCAGCTAATCACAGGCTACTGTATGAAGCATATGTGGTATGCACAGTCGGGATTCCGGCAGTCATTATACAGACATCAGAATCCCGACCGTCGGTGCTCTGACAGAGGGGCAAGCGCAAATAAGCCCCTTGTGGTTTCTCTGTACTTGCCACATTACGGGATCTGTGGTGAGCGCATTCTCCCTCATGGGGGTCCACCTGCAGTCATGCCCACACCCACAGGCTCACGCCTCATGTTATCCCTCTATTTTTCCAATCTAGATGGCAAGCTCCAAGGAGAAAAGGTAATTCTAACAGCGCTTTTCTCCAGCACTTCAATGATAGCCTTCACCTACTCAGTGGCCATTTAGCCCTCTTTATTAATGTAATGTCCTGCTTATCTTTTACTGTCCTACTGTTGCCGTATGTCCAGCGCTGCAGACTACATGGGGCATCTCAAAGTGTGGTCATAATTTATTATTATTATTATTATTATTATTATTATTAACTTCCAATTTACTAATTAGTCATCAGAGAGAGGACCGTCCAATGGGTTTTTGACATTTTTATTTAAATATATTAGGCCAGCTCTGGCGCTGTGAGAAAATAGCTGTGGAAATTTCTAGAGAAATTGCTGTGACTAAATTTCTGCCTGCTCCAAAGGCTTAAATTATCATTTAAAATGTAGCTTTTTGTCTGGCTGTATTACAGATGGCTATTTTGAGCAACATAAGAAATGGTTACATATGTGGCATGACATGTCAAATATGTAACAATACTATACCACACAGTGGGGAAGATGCATTAAGTCTGGTGAAGAGAAAGCAGATACTGTATAAAGTGGAAGGTGACAATGCACAAGCCAATCAGCTATGTTTAAAAAAAAAAAAGTTCATTTTGATTGGCTGGTATGTTATCACCTTCCACTTTATCTCTTCACTAGGCAAATACATCTGCCCCAGTGGACTCTATTTTAATACCAGTATAGTTACATTTATATAAAAAAATTAATGAATAAATGCCATGCCATTATCCATCTGGGCATAGACAAAAATCACAAGACAGCAATGCTATAGTGATTGACACATCAGACTTTTTGTAGCAGTACCTGCTAAGATTACAGTATATCATATTGTGACTTTTCAATGGCAACATTCAGGCTTCAGCAGTTACATAAATAGAGCATAAGAAAGCACTGTTAGTGAATGTACTACTTTGGCATTCTGTAAATGGACATGCCCATATACATCTACCCAGGGCCGGATTTGTGCCAGGGCGGCACCAATTAAGGGCGGCAGGCAGGCTGACATTCTGTTAAATAGCAGCATGGCAGAGCGGGTGGGAAGCGGCGAGTGACGAGCGACTACTTGGCATTCTGTAAATGGACATGCCCATATACATCTACTTGGCATTCTGTAAATGGACATGCCCATATACATCTACCCAGGGCCGGATTTGTGCCAGGGCGGCACCAATTAAGGGCGGCAGGCAGGCTGACATTCTGTTAAATAGCAGCATGGCAGAGCGGGTGGGAAGCGGCGAGTGACGAGTGACGCCACCACAGACTGTGCTAATCACAATAAGTGCCTCCCTCCCGGTCCTCCGTACAGTGAGCAGTCCAGAGTGCTTAAAAGAATATTAAGGTGGGCTACAGTTAAATTTTAATGAAATATATAAATAACAATGTATATACATATATGATTACATTAAAATAGGGGGGGGGGGGGGCAGCACAAAAATGTTGTGCCTAGGGGCGGCCTGACCCCTAAATTCGACCCTGCATCTACTCAGAATTTGTACTTTAGATGAGCTGGAACTCACCACAAGAAGAGGATTCATCTGACCGATCACCACAATCATCATCAAGGTCACAGGTCCAAGAACTGGGGATACAGCGGCCACTAGAGCAGGAGAACTGATTAGGAGGACATGTACGGGCTGTGGAGAAGGAAGAATGGAAGACCGTATTTATTACTCAAATATAAAAAGGATGTGGAATGGTGAGTGATGGAAAAGGAAACCAGGTAAAAGGAAACAAAAACAATTTGTTATGTAGCAAATAGACACGGAGAAAAGTCATTCATGCAGTGACATGTTCACAGAAATAATGTCACCTGAACAAGTAGAGTTGGATTCATCCTCTCCATTGCCACAGTCATTGTCACCATCACAAAGCCAGCGGTTGGGGATACATCGGTTGTTCTCACATTTGAATCGGTCTGATGGGCATGTGTGTTGATCTGGGTAACAGAAGATCATATAGATCAACCAAAGAATCGACAACTATCTTATCTCTGTACAACAATAACCATCCAATATAAGAATAACCATTAATAACCCCTGTGAACACAAAGCAGCAGCAGAAATAGTAACCGCCATGTCTTAGAAGCACTTGAAAAATCTGGTGTGAAAAGGGGCTCAGGATTATTAGACTAAGGGCGGGATGCACTAAAACAAAGTACATTGCATTCAGTGTCTTGAAACTGTGTGTCCAGGGTGCCTCTCAAACTTCCACAAATGAAAATGAATGAAAAAAAATCTGTGTTATGCATCCAGAAACAAAAATGTATTATGTACTGTATTTATATGTCCATATATAGGCATACAAATTGTATTGTTTTCAACGTTTGTGTTTCTGGTAAAAAAGAAAAAAAAAATACTGTAAGCAATGTAACATTCTGGTGGAACTGTAGCAGAACAAAAACATTTACAGTTAAAATACTTTTCCTTGATAACAGGGCAATGTTTTATGTCACAGATGCATGCTCATAGCTCTTTTTAAAAGGTCAGATCACTGCCCATAAAATAGCTCAGGATTGTTCTTCACATCTCCTTATGGCCAATATGGCCTCTCTGAAAACAAAGTTGCCTATATAAGCTTCCTGAAGACCAGCCAAAAGCGGTTTCTTTTCAGTATGAAACTCCACATTTAATGATGAGTTCACTGTTTGCATAAAAGACTGGACAAGAGCTGCATAAACCTGACTAAACTATTATAAGTCTTATTTGGAGTTGGTCGAACAAAATTAACTAAAAATCCAGTTTCAGTTGCTTTTGCTTCATACATTTTAAATACAGGCCTCACCCTATGACCAGGTTACCTGGTGGAATCCTGCAAGTTAGGAAAAGAGCAGTTAAAGAACAGAAGAAAACAATTATAGGCTTCCCTTTAAATTTCATTAGAAAAACAGGAACTCTCTAAAGATGCCCATATACTAGTACGGTTTGGGCCAATCAGTAGGGTAGCGTAAGGTTTAATTTCATATGCATATCATCCTAATCTGCAGGAGCTGCTTGTACATCCTATTTGCATGGCAAGAATAGGATGCATTTTAGCGGGAAAATGTACGAAAATACAGCAACAGCACTAACAAGCCGCGTCACCGCATTAATGCGAATAGAAGGGATTTTTATTGTGACTGCAGCAAGGATGTAGGAGGACATTAGTACAATCTGGTTGTTATGGGTAACATATCCACTTCTCCAGACCTGCACTTTAGTAAATACGCCCCATGGTTTGTTACAGTATTTCTTTCTTGATTTGCTGAAGTTTGATTTTTTCAGGAATAAACTAAGTGGGGAATTAAATTTGTAATATACCAAAGGCTATTTGATCATATTCAATTGTCCCCAATGCGGGCAGTCATTATGAACTTGTTTTTGCATGCCTGAGGTAGGTGACAAAATTCTTGGCAATCCGCTCCATCAGCCGTATTAATTTTGTGAAAACAATTAGGAATAGAAAACCTCAGATGAGGACAAAAAAAAACATTTGGATTTGGCCTAAAAAAAATTATAATGACAATCCTCCATTGAATTTCCTTCCTGAGTATGATGCAGTAAAATAATGACAAGACCGACTTATCAAAAGAAGCCAGATTCTGGCATGCGATTAAGATTTGCACCCGTCAACCAATAATGAGTACTACTTACGGCAGAGATCAGGAGCCTCGTCGCTATTATCTAGACAGTCATTGTCGCCATCGCACTTCCAGCGTTCCTGGATGCAGCGGCTGTTTGAACAGGCAAACTCCCCAGGCTGGCATTGAGGTGGAGGGATGTAGGATGGGTTGCCTTGAAACAGAACAAAAGCACATGCTTGTGAAAAACAGAATTTGGTATTCAATGAAGTACCTAATTAGTAAGAGACTATATAACACCAGCAAAGCTATGCTGTGGGGTTTTAGTGTGAGCCTTGTTAAAGGATTAAATTGATTGTACGTGCAAGACTACATAGCTGGCTCTAAACTGACCACATTAACAATATGGCAGAAAAGAATGTGGAATGCTCCACACAGCATTTCAACATGTGTAACATGAAACAGAACTGAGCTTTGCCGGTGAACGCTTAAGAAAATTGGTGTATTTTCCTAATGTTGGTCTTAATTAAATGGATGTCTAGGAATATCTTTTACATTGAATATCAGATGCAATACTTGAAAGAGACACTTTCCAACATATTTAAGAACACAGCACAGTAACTCTAAAGTATCTCATGAAATACATTAGGACAGTTTATATTTTACAAAATATTTATATGTACCATATTTGGAGCCAGACTGTGAGCATTCATCTGATCATTATAACAGTTAGTTAGTTAGTTAGCTCTGACAAATCTATATAAATAGAACCACCATAGCAACCCGGCACTCAGGGTACAATGCTGTAATAACTTGCCAAGGTGCCCTTCTTAAGGGTGATAACCCCAATATGCACAGAAAAGGCAGCACTCAGACTCCAATGGCGGTGAAAACACATCTAATTTATTACATCTACTTTTTGGGGAAGTACTCTACCCCTCCTTTGTATATGAGTATGTCCCCAAAATGTAGATGTAATAAATTGGATGGTTATTTTTTATTTTTTTTATTTTTTTTTAACGCCACTGAAGTTTCCGAGTGCCGCCTTCTCAGTGTTTGTGATCTATCGATCTATCTCTCTATATACATATATCCACATACATTATATGGAACAGTGCCCCTAGTGGCCAGTTTCCACATTTTCAAGAACAATTACATGAGTTCCCATTTCCATGAAACAATGTTGAGTGAATCACTCATATACATGTTACTTGTATAGCCTGAACAAACATGAGGGAACAGTTCTGTCACTTAAATAGCGCTATCAATAAAGCTGTGACAACACACAATTAAACGGTTTGGTTTGACAGCTCAATTGCTGCCTTGTAAAACTTGTTCATTTGTGATCCTAGCTAAGCATGATTTACCGTTACAGGTGACACCATCATCATCCAGAATCTGATCTTCGGCACAAGCACACTGTCTGCTCCCAGGCACAGCCAAGCAAAGGCTGCTGCACCCACCATTGTTGACACGGCAAGCATTGGAGCCCACTATGAAAAGAAGATATAAATAGGCATTTTAGAAATAGGACACAGCTAAATGGCTACAAGTATGTCAAGTCTACAATTTTGAATTAAAAGGATAATTAAACGTCAATGAGTCAATATGCTATATAAAAACTGAACAACTTTTTTTATTCTAAATAAAATGGCAACAAAGAACACAATTCTATGAATGGAATCTGATAAATATCAGTGCCAGAAAATTAGTAGGTAAAACACAGCATGAAGAAAGGTTTACACTGTCATCAGATTTCAATAAAAATCACTTTTTATGCCATTGGCCAACAATATCTCTTTTGGTGATGGTGCCTGGTTACGAAAGCTGCCGAGAATGATACTTTATGTAACACGTCTCTGAACATCTACCTCATTGACTGAAAAATCCACATGGAGTGCCGGGGACTATACTTACAGGAAAAGAATACATTAATATTTCACCAGCGTTTGCACCACAGTATTCATTAATCAGAGACTTCTGTCTGTGGGAGTCCCTCCCCAACTCTTACAGATGCTTTATGTGGTAGCATGGTGGGTTGGTTATACCCCTTTTCCACTAGCAAATATAACTAGTTTGTGTCACCCGGACATTTACTGTGAGTGTCAGGAAACACACAAACATGTCCCAAGCTCTTTCAGGTAGGATGTGCAACGTCAGCTCCAGCCCCGGTCAGCCTATTTCTATCTCACTGGCGGACTGACTGCACACACTGGGGACATGTTTAGATGGTGAGCAAGTTGTGAATTGATTTGAAGCTGATCGCCGATCTGCAATATTTTCACAAGACATTCACAAGCTTACAAGGCAAGATTTCACTCTGGCGAGGTGGCAACGATCTGATCGCAGCATTCTGCTAAATTGCGCTGTAGTGATCAGGTCTGAATAACCCCATAGTCTGTTGCGGCTTTTCTTTTGTTAAATTGCATATTTTATATTAACAGTTTCTTATAGAGCGCAGCAAGTTCTGTTGCGCTTTACAATTGGAAATAGGGATAAAACAAATTGGGTAGATACAAAAAATGGTAGGAAGAACCTGCTCTCAAGCTTGCAATCTATAGGATTGGTAACAGGGCTTGTATTAAGGTGTAACTTTTTATTTATTTTTCAAATGTAAACTAACTAACTTTTTCTTTTACCTTTCAAAGATGGCAATCCTTAACAGTTGCTGATCAATATCTTCCAAGTTGGCTACCACTGCATGCTCCGCTTAAATTGTAGCTTCATAAGGAGTCATTTAAGGGTTTTTGAATTGTATACATTGCAATTTTAGGTCTGTTTTTGGACACAAATGCTTCGAATTGAAAAAGACCTCCATTGTATAAGTCAACACAAACTATTTATTTTTTGACAATATTGGTTTCCAAACCACCAAATGTAATACCAGACTATTTGGTTATTTAGAGGAGTCTGGAGTTCAGCCTCAAGTCTAATGCTCTAGAGACAGGACCTGTATAAATGAGCCTTCCCCCACTTTTGCTAACTTGCAGGCAATCACATGTCACCAATGGTCTTTCATGTTAATCACGTAAATGCTAACCTTGCTGCTGCTGGGCATCATACATTCGGATTTCAAAGATCGGTGGTCTTTCATTTCTCAGATGAGTGACAACTTTAGAGACTTGATCTAGCCGTAATATGCTGCCACTTCTGTACTCTGTCCAGAAGAGAAAGTTTCCATGGTGGCATAGACCAAAAGCATGATTCAACTCTGGACCTTCATACACGGCCTAAAAAGGTGAAGGGTGGAAAAAAAATATAACAAATTGAGACTATTTTTCTTTTCTTTTGTCAAAACAGAAGATTGAGAACAAATCTATAGTATAACCCTCCAAGCTGCCGGACTGTGTCCCACTGCAGTAATAGGACCTCAGGGGCAAACCAAATAGGCCCTTATTCAGATCTGATCGCGGTACAAATTTGTTCTCAAAATGATCAAAACCATGTGCACTGCAGGTGGGGCAGATGTAACATATATAGAGAGTTAGATTTGTGAGTTATTTTGTTTCTGTGCAGAGTAAATACTGGCTGCATTATTTTTACACTGCAATTTAGATTTCAGTTTCAACACACCCACCCAAATCTAACACTCTCTGCAAATGTTACATCTGCCCCACCTGCAGTGCACATGGTTTTGCCCATTTTCAGATCAGATCTGAATAAGGGCCATAATACAACAGGGAGGGACGGGACGGAACAGGGAGGAGGCAGACTAAGATGACCCGGCACATGCAAGGTCCAGTTTACGAGTTAAATAATAAATCAAGCATTGGCATGAGCTGAGTAAATAAATCCAAGAATGCAAAAAATAAACTGAAACGTGGTCACAATGAGGAACTTAATTAACATAAGAACTCTACTGAGGTTGAACTTTCCACAGAATCATCTATCAATGCTTTCTTTACTGTTAGTGATATACGGCCATGTGCAATTGAATAGATGTCCATTAACCTTGAGCGGTCTTAGGCCCACAATTGCCAGATAGTGTAGATTAAAATGTAAGTTATTTCTAATGTATAACTATATGAATTGCCAAATGAAGAACGAAGGAGGGGAGAAAAGGCAGGGGGGCTTCAAGCAATTCGCTAATTGAGACCCCAGGGAAATGTTATCTTTGTGTACATTATCTCTTTAAAAAGGAGATCATCTCTCATCTAATATGAAAATGAAAGAACAAACTTTTTTTTTTTTAAAGGCAAATTAAATGAAAAAGGAGTGAAAAGCTTTCTAACCTTGCGGCCGGTACCGTTGAGGTATACCATTTCTATACGGTCATAAAAAGCATCCACCCAGTATAATATATTGTTTGGAATGTCAATGCTCAGACCGTTAGGCCAGAGAACAGCTTTAGATGTAACAAACACGCTTCGGTTAGAACCATCCATCCAGGCTTTTTCAATCTTTCCACGTTTGCTATCCTTGGGATCTTCCTCCCAGTCTGTCCAGTACATCCACCTGAAAAAAAAAAAAACACTTTTTTAAAACTATGAATGACTTGGAAAGTACAGCTCTCCAAGATGTACGGTACACTTTGCCTTCTGCAAATATTATGTCAGCATGGAACAATAAAGATGAAGCGATATAGTGAAAAGTTCTAAAAACAAATTAGAGTAAACTTTCTAACATCTGCAGTAAGAGGGCCTACACACATGCCAATATTAAGGCATTTTCTAAGTGACTTTGCTTAGTTTGGAAAAGACCCTTAGAAAATGCCTCTACATCAGTGTGTGTGTGTGTGTGTGTGTGTGTGTGTGTGTGTAGGGGATATAGCGACGGCAATGCACGTTGCTGTTGTTGACAGAGATCGATGGGCAGTGTCCAATCAATCTTGCTGGTCGCCAGTGTTCTCACGCTGTGTGTGGGCTGTCAGTTCTGTGTGCTGAGCAAGAGCTATGTGTGTAGGGACTATAATAGAAGTGTAATTGATTAGGTAAGACTAAAGAACATTTCATAATTCAGGATTCCACCCTTGTAATAAAAATAAATACATGTGTGTGTGATAATGTGTGAGATAATTAAATGCCCAAAAATATAGAGTGCTAGATTGTGTACTCCTCTGGAATGATGCAATACAAATAAAATGTCCATGAGAACTAGAATGTGGTCAGCACAGTGCCATAGTGGTTAGCATTTATGTCTGACTATACTGGTGCAATTGTTTTAGTGCCCACCAGGCCCTATAAATGTGTGGAGTCGGTATGGTCTTCCAAGATCTGTATGGGTTTGGTTCTTGCGTGTTCTCCCCAGGTCTGTATGGTTTTGGTTCTTGTGAACAGGGCCCTCTCCGCATTGCTTGATTTACATAGTTGTCACTGCACACAGTGAAGCCCCCATACACACTACAGGATAGAATGAAAGACATTGTTCACTATATTGCCTAGAGTTCACACTTAATATCCTTACCTATGTGTTCTCCCACGTGTCGTTAACGATTTATTGAGGTCTACAGAACTTGCCGGTCAATTTGGCTATAATCGCCAAATGACCTGCATGTTCAGTGGCCAATAACTATAAGTGTGTATGCAAAATATCAGCCGGCCGCTGATGATATTGCGAACTGTATTGGCCGCAGGGTCGGCAAATTTGCAAAGGTTTGCATAAACTCGTATTTCTGTAACTTGCAGTCATGCTACATCCTTTGTACAGTGTAATGGAATACCTGTAGGATCTTCTAAATAAAGAGAATAGTAAATAAGACTCTGCAGAGTGTGCGCAAGATGTGGGTGCTATATAAGAAACGCTAATAAAGTTCAGTAATACTGTTAAAAAATATATATATTGGTGGGTCATGTGTGTGTTTAAAGTGTTATTGTTCTTTTTTAGAAGCCATGTTGTAATTGTTTCCCTGCAGAACCCTTTACTAGATTTACTTACCAGATGTTTAGCATACTGTATGTAATCTAGACCTAAATAATTTCAGAAAAGAATACGCAAGATTGGACTGTCTAGTAGGGGACAATTATTTTGGATAGAGCACAACTGTTACAGGTTGAGTATCTCTTATCCGAAATGCTCGTGACCACGAGCATTTTGGATCAGAGATTTTTCCTGGTTTTGGAATAATTTTTTTAAACATACTTAACTGTCCCCTGGTGGTGCCCCGATGGTCCCTCGGCATCCACGGTGTACCCCAGCAGGCCTTCAGCATCGTCTCCGGCGGTCCCAGCAGTGCATTGCGCAAGTTCCCAGGCCTGCCGGTGATGTCTCCGACGCGTGTGAGTACAAGTGCAATGCACTCCTGGGACCGCTGGGGATGCCAGAGAGGATGCTGAAGGCCTGCCGGGGGACACCATGGACGCAGAGGGACCACCGGGGCACAGGTAAGTATGTTAAAAAAAAAAAAAAAAGGAAAGATCCCTTTTCCAAAATGCTTGTGGGCCCGAGCATTTCGGATAAGGGATACTCAACCTGTACCAGTTGTGCTCTATCCAAAATAATTGTCCCCTATTAGACCGTTCCATCTTGCATATTCTGAATTCTTGAACAAAAAACAAAATTAGAATTATTCCAAAAACCCACTGTTAATAATAATAAATATGATAAATAATTCAGATAATAGATCTCTGGATATGGGATACTCAACCTGTATATGGATTATAGTAATGAAGGTGACAAATGAGGTGAGACCATCAAAAGTTAGCTGGTGAATTGACATGAATATATTTTTGGTTAAATGATTATATTTAAAGTTACATGAATTACGTAAGATTTTCAAGACCTACTAATGGTAATACATCATTACACTGCAAGTAATACTTTGCAATACTATTTTCAGAGATACAGAAAATCCTAAAAACATAGCACATTGCCAATATGCCAGTACTAATTTAGCTCAATGGATGGCAATCCTACGTCTGTCTTACCCATTCAGTGGGTCTACCACAATTGCTCTAGGATGAGTCATCTTGCCCTCTACTATGGTTTTTCGAGACTGTGAAGCCTTCTCTAGACGTGCCACACTGATGGTCTTCTTTGGCCCATCATCTGTCCAGTACAGGTTGTTTCCCATCCAATCTACAGCAAGACCTTCCACATTATGGATACCTTTAAAACACAATTTGAATCCATTCAAAATACAGTTCTGTCATAACAAGAGTGAGCTCATGTCGGGAAACCCATCATCATTAACTTAACCTCTGTGGTGTGAACTGTGACCAATTTTTATTCAATAAACGGAGACTAAGATATGAATTTTTGTTCTGTAAATACTCAGCTTTTACTTGTTAAACCACGCATTTAAAATCTTGCCTTTCCTGTGCAACACCACTCCATTTTGCCTGCTGCATTCTGGGTAAGGGATACATTTTAAAGCTACTCCAGTATATTAAAAACAGCATTTCTGCTACTGTAGTTTGGGTGATTGAATAATATATTAGTTATTTCAAAGCGTGATTTTCCAGGAAGGGTTTTGTCAAGAATAGAAAATGTTTGAATTGCTATATTTGAATTTCAGAATGATATGGGGACCATTCAAATGAATTATATGGAACAGTGTGACAGTACACAGTACATATAATAAGAACACAATGCATTTATAGCATGTATTTCAGAAACAGAGTACAATCCCCAAATTGACACCTTCATTGTAATTATGGATATTCTGTATCATTTTTTTCAAACTAAATAAAATATATGTTTCAGAGAGGAGAGGACAGCTTCTCTTGCCAAAAGCTGGGTTAAATTGTGGCTACCAAATTATCCTACCACAGCAGCATCCAAATCACTGAAAGAGAGATCATTTTAAAGGGAACACATTCAGAGAATTGTCTGCACATGTATTTTATTTTGATTGCCCGTGGTTACGCCACAATCTCAGGTCTGCAGATCAATATTGCAGTTAAAAAATGTTTTTGTAAGAAATTTTGCATTTTGTGATAGAGTAGTTTACATGATTTTCCTAGGGTAAATAAACAAACTAGGAAATCGGACTCATTCACATCTTATTCCTTGGTAAGAACATAAACCAATTTATCACAACTGTGACAAATCTGAGAACATCTACTTCTTCATGGCAGGCAAAAAAATACTCTAGTATATGTCTTTAATGGCAGATATTAAGAATACAATTGACTTGTGAAAAATAACTGGTCCCAAATATTATTATAAATATTTATTGGGCGCCCAAACAACGGACTTTCCACAATCTCAGAAGGCAACGAGCAGAAACGGGTCTCCTGCTGATAACCGAAAACAAAACAGAACTTCTTATAAAACTATACACATAGGTCTACCATATATTTAAAGGGAGGGGGTGGGGGGGGGGGTTTAAATCCTGGCCGATAACTCCAAAAGTCATATACAGTATATCGTCCAGGACCTATTCAATCCCGGTAATTTCCATTTGGAACACAGTGTTGCAGATTTGGCTCTTTGAAAAGACGAATCTGCATTGGCATAAACGCCTGCTCATTTTTTTGAATTTGTGGCTGTTTCTGCATAAACACGTGGGTTTGCTTAAAAAGAAAAAACATTGAATAGGTTGAATGTGAATTCGATCTTTTATAGGTGAAACTTGACGAGATTTCCAACTTTTGGAAATATTTGCATTGATAGCATACCGCTTTAATCCACGCTCCAAAATAATTTACTTTACTCAATTATTATGATAAAAGTACATTAATTGCCTTGCCCAGTTTTTGTGGTTACCAAACTGTATAACAAAAATGTCATTGTATATGCAATTTGTATATTAATTCAAAGACTATAAATCAAGCAGGAACATGGGCTTTTTTCTCCAATTCTAAGCTGTAAATGACAGCTGAAGTGTCAGGGAGAAAGACATCTGAACCATAACACCTAGTTAATTAGCTGGATTTTTCCAGGCTGGACAGCTCATGTCACACACATAAAAGAATGTATAAGCCTCCGGGAACTAGGGGAGAGGAAAGGGGAATCATTTGGCAGTGAAAGCAGGGCTATTCTTTAATTCCTTTGCAACAACCAGACTCAAAATACAACACTGCCTAATCATGACTACTCACACATAGAAAACTCTAATCAGACTAATACCAGTGAATAACCTTCACAAAAATAACACACAGACCTGAATTTGGCACGATTTTGTGAATGTACACAACACTTGAGAATGGTCTCATATTGATTTCAAGGCTTCCAATGCAAGGTGCATTCTGTATAATTCATGACAGCAATGAGATATATGCTAACATACTGTGCAGTTTGTGGGGGGGGAAAACGATGGATCCGCCGATGGAAGGCATGGGGAAGATTGAGAGTATATCTTACAGATTAGGTTCATGAACACGCCTAAAGTGCAGAAATAAATCATTTTGCAGGATCGGAAATAAATGAAATAATGGGTAAAATGGGTTATTATCATTTATTTTTATGGCGCCACAAGGGTTCCAAAGTGCCGAACAATACATAAATGAGCAAAAAAAAACAAATAACGAATTACAGCTTAAGACAATTTACAATAAGTACACATGGTAAATAAAGAGTTGCATCAAGGGAAAGGACACTGAAGCAATTTTTCTGTTCATGAGAGCTTAACTTCTAAAATAGAGGGGCAGACAGACAGGGGTGACACAGAAGGTGTAGAAGGGAGCATAAAAAGAAACTTAGCATGAGAGAGGGCTGGGTTTAATGAAGAAGTGGGTCTTGAGAGCCTGTTTAAAGTTTTGTAGGGAAGCGGAGAGTATGATAGGGTGGGCTAGAGAATTCCAGAGAGGAGATAAATAGTGAAATTGTGGGAGGTGAGGTTATGCGGTAGGGTGGGAAGATGATCAGCTCAGTCTTAGACATGTTACGTTTAAGAAAGCACTGGGACATCCAAAAAAGAGATAGTAGAGAGGCAGTTAGAAATTCCAGTGAAGAGCGAGGGAGAGAGATCAAGAGAGGAGAGATCGATATTGGGGTATATTCAATGCCTTTTGGCGAGCTGTGCAGATAGCGAGCCATCACAGCTAGCGGGTCAGTATTCAACCCCCACCCCCCCTCCCTTGCTGGGCTTTTCCAGCAAGGTGGAAATGGCTAGTGCGGCTGTCAAAACGACGAGGGTCGCCTCTATATGCAGCAGGCTCACTGCATTAGCGGCGAACCTCACCGTACGGGGGAATCCTCGCTGTCCTCTGACGGCTAGTATTACGCCAGAACATAAATAGGGTGAGCAGCCGGTGAGGGGGTTAGACAGCAAGGAAGGCTTGTTTTCGGCGATCTGAGTAAGGCTGTTATAGACAATGCTCTCAAGGAGTTTGGAGGTAAAAGGAAGGAGAGTGTGGCAAATTCAAATGCAGATAGTGAGGAGGGGAGGTGAGGGTGGGCAGAGGAGAAAGTTGATGGTGGCAAAGAGGTGTCGGGGGTTAGAGGATTGTAATGAGATTATGTTTTTGAAGCAGGCATGTTTGACAACAGAAAGGACAGCACTGTGTGATGAGAACATAAACTTGGAATGAAAGAAGTCTGCTTCAGAGCGTGATTTCCCTGAGGGAGGGAGGGGGAGAGGGAGGGGGAGAGGGAGGGGGAGAGGGAGAGGGAGAGGGAGGGGGAGGGGGAGAGCGCGAGAGAGAGCGCGAGAGCGCGCGAGAGAGCAAGCGAGAGCGAGCGAGAGCGCGCGAGAGAGCGCGAGCGAGAGCGAGCGAGGGAGAGAGAGAGGGGGGAGAGAGAGAGCACAAGAGAGAACGCACGCAAGAGAGAAGAGGAGACCGAATTGTCAAGAAGAGGGGATAAGGAAGCTGTGTCAATGGACTCAATGTTATTCTTAGTGACTGTAGCCTCAGGGATTAGAGATGGAGAAGCACAGAGGAACAATTAAAGTAAACGGGATGGTCAGGGGGGGGGGGGAGTTGGAGAAGTCAGAAATAGCATAGCGTTAATGAAGACTAGATCAAGTTAGTTTCCACTTACATGGGATGGTGAGGAGGTCCACTGGGAAAGACCAGATGATGATGTGAGATTAATGAGTTTAGAGGCAGAATATTCTGTGGGGATATCAATTGTGATGTTGAAATCACCTATGATAACAGAGAGAATCTCTGGAGAGGAAGTAGCAGGAATTTAGTGGGAATGCCTGGGGGACAGGAAATTAGAGCTATGCAAAGGTGAATAGGTTGGAACAGGACCTCAACTGTAGAGAATGTAGGAGATCGTTCTTGGTGTATGGTTTGATGAGGACAGCAGGACCCAAACGCCACCGCCTCATCGAGTCACAGGCCGGGCTGTGTGTATGTGTGTCTCACACCAGCAGAGATAGCAGCTGCAGTGGTGTCGGTGGGGGAAATCAAGGTTTCTGTAATGGCTATGTCCCATATACTGTATTTATGAGATGCATTTTGCACTTTAGAATGTGTATTTTTCAGATGTAGTTTGAGCAACGTAATCAGATTTTTTCAATTATGATTCCCATATTGAAAAGAATTCCACCCTCATAATGGAGCCATACATATTGCTATTTGAGCATTAACCTCATTAGAAAAACTGGAATGTGTAAGTGAATGAGAGGTAAGGCCAGTAAGACAGCAATGTAAATACTACAGATCCATAGACTTTGCAATACACGAATGCCCCTGAGCACTTGGCAATATGTCCTCACCTTCATGAAGAATGTTTTCTCGACCAGTGCCATCAATTTTCTGTCTTCCGATCAGAAAGCTTGTGGTGTCTGCAAAGTACACAAACCCATACTCTGCATGGAAGTCCAGAGCACGAGGGTTCATTAGGTTCTCAATGGGTATCATGTGCTCATCTGGTATATTGGCTCCCATGTCCATTCCTCGAATGATACCTGGACGTCCTCGACCATAAACCAGGAATAGTTCATGCTCCGGCTCTGAAACAAAAACAAGTCTCAACTTAGTAATTGCTAAAAGAATACAAACTCAACTAAAAAAAATTGGGTTTTATGGTTCAATCTCTACACATATACCACTTTCACACAGCAAATGAAATTCCCAGTTGAAGCAGTTTCATCCAGGAATATCATGAAATACTGTACACGGGTCTTTTTCTGTGTGAAAGGGTCGATCCGGATCTTAAACTCTGGTTCTCCAACCCTGCGAAAGAACAGGGTCAGAGACCTGGAGTTTAAAATCCAGATCAACCCTTTTACACAGACAAAAACCCTGTGTGAATAGAGCAAATCTCCATTTCTAACATTTAGACCTGGAGAAGATTTGCTCTCCTGTGTGAAGGGAGTCTGACAGCGGTGGTCGAATAACCCGGCGCTTCAAATGCCGGGTAATTGCCGGGTTATTGGCAGCCGCTGTTTGAAAGCGGTAAAAAGAGATATAAACCTCAACCTGCCCATTTCATTTACATACTTGAGAAAAATAAGAAAATAATCACTATTTACTTTTTCAGTAAATCTCAAGATTTTGATTTAGATATTAGCAAACATTTTAAAACAATTGACAGATAACATTTGGTCTCCCCATCAACTGGGACACCAGAAAACCTTTTGAACTTTCAGGCGGAGAAAGCGTTCTATAGAATTGCCTCTCCAGCATACAATCTCTTGGTATTTCGGGTATTTCTCCTTCATAAACAAAACCTAAAGCAACCTTAAACCACTTTGGGAAATGTAACCGTAGGATTTATATGAAGATTGGCACTTTTCTAGGGTGACCTTTATCCCTTCTGGTTTTTGTTATTTTAATTGAACGCACCAGATCCCACACACTGCAGATAATCTCCACTAAGGCAGATAATATTATTACATTTATCAAACCCTGTAATCTCTCATGTAATCATCTGCTGAAATTCACACTAAGAAAATGATTAAGCTTGCTAAGTAATCACAATATATAACAAACCATGAGTATCAGGATCACTGCTTACACTCACTGCCTTTTTATTTTTTATAAATGACTATTGGTCTGAAATTATTTGGGATAGCAGTTACCAGCTCCTTTTATACTCTGTAAAGGATAGATTGTTCCCACTGCTCAGAGCCATTCATAACCATTTGAAGAAGTAGAACAGTTGATTCAAATTTAAGGAATAGAATTAGAGCCACAAAGAAATAAGTATTTTCCCCAGGGTTCTCTGCCCTTTTTAGACACAATTACTTTTCATTAAAAAAAAAACCAATGTACCAAACACAATAGTGTATTAACAATGGGTACATATACGTGCCCCCAAGGCAGACAAGCCCCATGGCACTCACTGCACCCATAAATTGCTTAATTTAAGTAAATGGGGAATGCTAAAATCTAGAGGGCTGAGGTGATCCTCTGCATCAGCTCAGTGCTGGTCTCCACCCCTGTAATCTGTCTCTTCAGTCTCCAAGGTCAGATTTGCCAGCATTTGGCTCCACCCCCTACCTCCCACAGTCTGTTACTCCAGTCTCCAGATAAGCGATGATCGGGGAAGGTGTTAGCACCAATTGACTTTGCACACAGGCCCACTCATTTCTAGAAGTGCCCTAGACCAGTGGTAGCCAACGCCAGTCCTCGAGAGCTACCAACAGTTCCCGTTTTCGAGATCACCTAGCTTGTGCACAGGTGCCCTCATTACTGACTGACACATTATAAATGATCCACAGGTGGAGCCAATTACTTCACTTATGATTCTGTGAGGAGACATGGAAAACGTTAACCGTTGGTAGCTCTCAGGGACTGGAGTTGGCTATCCCTGCCCTAGACTCCCTATTCCCAAAAAATTTGTTAGCCCCAGATTCTCTTAAATACTACCAAGCAGACCAAGTATGGAGAGGCAAAGTGGGGAGAAATAAAGTACTAGGCAGTCAGAGCCTAGCTATCAGTTTACAGCAGATGTTTAAAAAATGACAACTAATGAGATGATTGGTACTTTATTGCTCTCCAAGCTTTGGGACATATGAACCCAAGTGAGCCATCTTGTAAATGGGCATCTATGTGTCCTCAGATACTGGGTTGGTACTCAGCAATCAGACATGCAGACTTGGATCTAAACAATTCATTATTTCTATGTTCCCCAAGCCCTATATAATGCTGGATATAAATAAAATTCAATACACATACAGAGACTCAACATTTCATACTGATTCCGCCATTCACAACAGTTATTTAGCACAACTGCTATTAAACACTGGGAAGAGCACGCTGATATGGAGCAGTGGTCTGTCATCAAAGAAGCCGGGAATTGATTAAATTTGAACCATCTAAAAGGTAATTTTCCAACAAATTGCTATTTTATATACAATCCATGCAGAAGGACACAAAAGTGATGGTTCGCCAGCCCAGCTGTGTTGGACGAATTGTAGACTTTCATCCACACCAGTGGGATGGTGGTCCACACATTCCCCAGTACAGGCTTTTGGACATAAATAATGTGATAATTAAGAGGAGGCTCACCTCTATGGAGTAGTCAATGTACAGCCGCGAAAGGATATACATACGGAGCTGTGCACTCTTCTAGCAATGCACTTTAATGTGTTAAGGTGACATTTTTTACATAGGAAGTCATGAAAATTGGCAAGCAAACTTATATAGGAAAAGTAAACTTTTTTTAATTTGAATTTATATAACAAATGTGAGGGATGCTGGCATTTTTAGCAGATACTTTGCGCATCTCTCACAGAGATGTTGGCACGCAAAGGGTGAAGGTTTCCTATGGAATAGTGTAAGCATTGCTTTGTAATTACATTTAAGTTCATCCCAATTTGATAACCATTGATTCATTTAACTGACAGGTTCTTGGGAAAATGAAGGGAGATGATAGATAGATAGATAGATAGATAGATAGATAGATAGATAGATAGATAGATAGATAGATAGATAGATAGATAGATAGATAGGACAGACACACACACACACACACCTTACTTTTAGATTATCTTTACAAAAGCACCACAAAATTCAATCCATATACAAATATAATGTCAAGTACAATAAAACATTTTTTTTATAAAGCGGAGTATAATAAAACAAAAGAAGTAAACTTAAAATACAAAATAATGTAACTATAAGAATGCATTAAAGAGGTGCAGAACTTACTTTTGCATGACTTGCCATCACTGCCAAGGCTGAACCCCGATCGGCAACGACAGGTTTTGCTTTTATGAGTGTTGGAAAGTAGACAAATATCTGAGCAACCTCCAGGTTTCTTGTACTGATCCAGCTCACAGGCGTGGCTCCTCACTGGAGGGAAATGCAGAAGATGATCACTGCTTTTGTTGTAAGAGTAATAATGACACTATATTATTTAACCTGGCACCGCCAACTGGTGTAGGTTATGGTAGAACGTGCAAATAGTGTCAAGGTCAATATGATCATGGTCGCAAAAGACAAAATGTAAAAAAAAAAAAAAACGGGTTGACAACATTTTTTATTTTTTTGTGTGTGTGTGCCAATTTGTAGATTCCCAAATTGGTGTATCATGTCCCTGCAAGTGGTTCACATCTCTTGCCATGCCTCGGGCACTTTACCATTCAAAGCCAAAACCCACATGGTAGGCAAAGCATGAAAAAGCCAAAAAAAAAAAAAAAGAATAACAAATTAGCATGTTGATCTTTTTGTGCGTCAATCTTTTGCCTATGTTGACCATTTGCCGACCGACTGACTGTCAACCTATTGACCAGATATCCGGGTGCAGTATCGACCTGGTGACTGGATAACCGGATGCAGTGCCACATTTATCTAAAGCATTTAAGCTTACCATCCTGCACAGCACCGTCCATTACCAATATATATTTTTGTTTTAAGAGTAAACTAGGTACTTCTGTAGTTTCACGGCGCCAGCATGGCGCCGTGCTACTTCCGGGTTCTACACTCGCCACGAAATATGTCAAAAAAAGTAACTTAACTCCATGCCAACATGGATAGTTCATACCCCCACTATCCATGTTGGCATGGAGTTGATTTAAAATAGCGTGGCGAGCGTAGCGAGCCACCGAGCCCGCAGCGTGGGCGAGCGAAGCGAGCACCGCAAGGGGACTCAGACGCACAGCGCCATACTGGCGCCGTGAAACTACAGAAGTACCGTAAACTACTACACATTAAGCGCCATTAAATTATGTAATACAGCATTAATATTAAACCTTATCATGTGTAACATTGTGTCTATGCAACCATTGTAAAATCCCACTAATATAAAAAAATAAATAAAACACACACACGTTATACAAACATTACATTTATTTTCAAAAAGTCGTAGGGTAAATAAAAATAATCCCAGACTAAATAACTAATTTTCCACCATGCCCAATAAGAATCCTTTCAATTTCAAAAGATCAGTCAGGAGGAGGAATAATACTTGATTAAAAATGGCTATGCACATAAAATGGGTTTTGAATGGAACCATGTAACTGAATTAAGGGGTCATGCATTGCCAATATTGAACAGACCACATTTGTTAACATTTTTTATTTTTTAAACCTTTGTGTAATACTACAAGTCAATGTAAATAGATACACCAGGCCTATATTCTCACCATACACTATCTATTACAGCTCCCAAGGTTAGTCACTAATTCCTACTCTAGCCATAACTGTTCATGACATTAAATTCCTGGTAACGTATTACATAATATTAGAAATAGGGAAACACTATACTATCTGACATAGAAATATATTATTACTACTTGCAGAATTACAGAACGAAAACACAAGCTTTTAAAGTGATTGGGTTTTGGTATAAACATACTACTTATGTATGCAGTTTAATTTCATTGTGATGATTGATTTTTAGAGCAAACAGTGAATGTCATCCTGCACATACAGTGGCAAACGCGCAGTTTTCAAAGGGGGTTTCCCCCAACGAATGGTTACAAACCAGAAAAAACTCCAAAATACATCATTGTCACCCCCTCTCACCCCCCAAAGTTAGAAAATGCACCATTACCCCACCACCAGACAGCTCAGACACCATCCCCCCTAAAGACACCATTACCACCACACCCACAGACACCATCACCCCCCCCCCCCCCTCACCCCCACACACAGCCAAGGCACCATTACCACCACACCCACAGACAGCAGACACCATCACTCCCCTCTCACAGCAAAGGCACCATTACCCCCCTCCCCCCTGCCAGCCCCCTCACCTTGCTGCTGCACAGGAGTGCCATGTACTAGAGTCTCCTTCCATCATGAGTGCTCACCTGATCCAAGCAGAACTTATTACATCCCCTGGCACACACCTGCAGCGTTTCTCTCCCTGCCTCATCCGACCGACTAGCCAAGGCTCAGACACGAGAGAGAAGCCGTGCTCTTCAGCTCCCCCTACAGGCCGCTCACTCAGTGGCATAGCAATAGCTCCGCAGCCCCCCGCGGTCGCTTGGAGGAGCTAGGAAAGTTTTGGCACCTTGGGGTCTGCGGAAGCTATTGCCAACGCCGAATCTCTGATGCCCGGTGCTTCTCCTCCTCCTGGCCTTCTGTTATTTGTAAAATAGATGCCCCACTCACAGCAGTTATTAAGGATACTAGGAGGAGGCAGCAACCTCCTCTTGCACCCTAAATAAGGGCCTGCTGTAAGCCGGCGGCCATTTTGGATGTGACATTCAGAGAGGAGAAGGAGCGCTGGGACTGAAGATAGCAGCAGGTCCAGGAAGCGGATCGTAGTGGCAGAAGATGCAGCGGTGAGGGGGTAAGTGTGGGTGCGCACACATTTCAGTGGCGAGGGGGCGCCCCAATTGTAGTTCCAGCACTGCGCTCACTGCACAGCAGCCTTTCTGCAAAAGTAAAGGGACGCAGCTTCTGTAGCTCTGCCGGCTTCTGACTGCGGGAAGACACCCTGCTCTCACTTGAACAGATTGCTCGGTGAGCAGGCGAGGTTTTCAGATGCTCCGAAACCCCCCTGCGTGCGCGCCTGAGATAGCTGGCATTTAGTGCCTGATTTCCAACCAACTACATTGTGGCAGGTAGTAATCCCTCTGTTGGATACAAAATGTACGATTAAATGAAATGGGGGGGGTGACTTATTTTCTGCTTTCACATTGCAAAATGAAGGCTCGCACCAGGACTTTGAAACGGTTCAGTCATTTTGGGATGTTCACATCCCCACTTAACCAGTATTATTGCCGGTTCGCTGAAGTCATCCAGTGGTGCGGGGGAGGAGGCAGCACTTAGACCTGGCTCTGCCTCCTACATAGTGTGAACGAGAAACCGGTTGCTCAATCCGTTTAACCCGTTAACACCACCAGTCAACACAGCAATGTTTTTGGGACACTGTAACCCCTTTCACATTGCACTAATTACCGGGTCAAACTGGCTTGTACCCGGTAATTAGTTGCGATGTGAAAGGGGTATAAGCTGTCTAGATCATTTAGAAATTAAGCACATAGACAACGCCCAGGTGCATAGTCATTGCCTGTTCAGATCGTTCACACATTTATTATTTATTAACAGATTACACATATTCCGCAGCGTTTTACAGGGTATATTTGAATATTCAGTCCCTTCCCCAGTGGAGCTTACAATCTATGTTTCCCAACACATGTACAGACATTCTAGGGTTAATTTGTTGGGAGCCAATTAACCTACTAGTATATTTTTGGATTCTGGGAGGAAACTGGAGTACACGGAGGAAACCCACGCAAGTACGGGGAGAACATACAAACTCTGTAGTTAGAGCCATGGTGGGAATTGAACCCATGACCTCAGTGCTGTGAGATAGTAATGCTAACCATTACACCATCCGTACTGCCCCCTGCATGCAGTCAAGATCTAGATAGTTTGCCTGTATGTGCATAAAGTACACAGTGGTCAGCACAGATCTCCATGTACAGTATATATGGGCAAACTAGCTGGGAAATAGTCTACCCTACATCAATTATCCAATCTCACTAAACAGAACTATCTTGTGTGTATGCCCCATAGGCACATCGCCAGCAACTGTTCAGATGGTTAGCTCACAATCAAGATCTCAATAGAGCACCTGCATGTGCTTTAAGAACAAAGGGGTTAGCACAGATCGCTCAGCACACACCGCTACGTGTGTATGGCCAAACTAGCTAACCGGCAAATAGTCTACATTACATAGCTTAGAAAACACGGGGTTATGTTTTTAGAACTAATTTTAAGAATTAAAAATCTAATTATAATATTGGAGCCAGATACAGATGAAGCCAGCTTCATCTTTGCAGGGGCTGGCAATACATTCGCCAGCCCCCGGCTCCTGCCAGGGGGCGCGCGCGCACGAGATGTTTGCGTGCTCCATGGCAACGGAGCTTGCCCCTGAAGCGGAGATGGGCAGGATGCCGCTGCCCCGCTGTCGAAGACTGGGGCGCGCGTCAGACGCACGCGTGTCCCAGTTTTAATGGAGTCCCTCTCCCTCGGTGCTCGCCAGAGTGAGGTGCTGGCGAGCACCGGCACTGAACAAGAGAGGCTCCATCTGTATACCTTAAACGTGTGTGACTGACCCAATCGCGGCTGTGGTACATGCATGTTACATCAAATGTGCATGCATCAACGGTAATGAAGAGGACCGGGAACAATGGGGATAAGTATAATAGAACGGGAAGACCAGCGCGACTGAGGTGGCCTAGTAGATGTCAGATCCCTTTACTTAAGTTACGCCAGAAATAGGTGTTGGCATTGTGGAGTACCATTAGAGAAAAAAACACTGTATACAGTACAAGCCAGTAAAACAACAAAGACTGAGGTGAACATCTAATATTAATCCAAATTAAGAGATTCATTTCTTATCCACCCCTACTGTACAATAAATGAAAAAAAAAAACCTGCTGTCCATTGCCAAATTTACTAAACGGAACAAGCAGTAGTAAAGCAAAGAACACAATTTTATATAGTCTCCCTTTCTGTGATAGGTCTGTTTTATCATCACACAGATGTTTGATTATACAAAGCAAGAGGATGCGGTGAATAATCAGTCTACAAAAGTCAAGCAATAACAAAAGGAAGCCATCTAACTAAAGGGAAAACATATACTGTGATGAATGTTACAGGCTCTTAAAATCCAGTAACTGCCTTTGCTGTCTAAGTATTTAAACAAAAGCAATTTTAACAAGACGCTAATAAAAAAAAATACTACAAAAGGATTTCATGGCAGTGGTTACTGTATCGGGTGACTTATGTGACCTTAGACACCGTTTATTAATATCTTAATTAGGCCAGGTAAGTTTTCACTGATGTATAAAATAGTAACACAATCTTTGAGCTTTGAGGAATGGTTAATCCACATTGTATTTGTAAATTCCCAATTGTAAGAATTTATCGTCATGGTGACGGTCAATGAATGAGGTAAAGTTTACATATAAGTTTTGAAGAGGTCATCCATCTGTGATAACTGCATGACTAGATATAGGGGGTATGCAAGTACCCACGATCATTGACTGTGGGTAGCTGCTATACCAGGGACTACGAAATTATCCCGGGGATTATGCTTCTGCCTCCGGCAGGGGATTCGAATCCCTGAAAATGTAGGTGTTTCTCACAAAAATGTTGTTTTCACTGAACAGGTATGTTTCCATAAGAAAATTTTTTTTCCAGGCCACTTTATAGTTTAGCACAGAAATCCAAAAAATATCAGAGAAATATTTTGATAAAATTGCCAAAAAAAAAAAGAAGATTTTTTTTCTCCATGAATTCCCCCTATAAAATGTATTTTTGCCAAGTGGAAGTGTCTGATATTGGCAGCACACAAATTGCCAATTTAATTACATACCACAGTGAATTTGCATATGTAGCAAAGAGGATTAGGTGATCAGTATAAACCTTAAGAAATGTGAGCAGATTATTAAGAATACACATACACTGCACAATATCAGGACATTTAGGCCAATATCTTGCCAAGAATGACTGGATAACCAATGAGCATTTCTAGTCATTTTTGAGTTTTATCGGTACTTATCTATTTGCAGGGCGCCCACTAAGCAAATAGCTTAGTGGGCGATTCTGCGTAAGAAAAATCGCATGCAATGCAATTTTCCTATGTAATAAATTTACTGATCTCTGGGCTTGGGCAGTGTGATGAGTTCGCATCGCATTGCGATTTTATAGGGTGCGATGCCATTTAATTTAGAATACACTTGTATGACATACAATGGGATTTAAGCAGCCCCCCACCCCGAAGTGTGGCGAGCGCAGCGACACCCGTGAAGGGCGGCGGAACGTGTCCTCCCGACCTTTTCATACCCCCACTATCCACGTCGGCGTTGAGTTGATTTGAAATAGTGTGGCAAGCGCGGCGAGCCACCGAGCCCCACGAGGGGACGCGGATTACGTTACATGTATTCCGCGTCCGCTCACCACACTATATAAAATCAACTTCACGTGGATAGTGGGGGGTTTGAAAAGGTCGGGAGGACGCATTCCGCTCGCCACGCTTCTGGGTGGCGTGGATAGTGGGGGGGGGGGGACCTAAATCCCATAGTATGTCAAACAAGTGTTTACTACATTAAATGGCATTGCACACTATAAATCGCATGCAATTTTAAGTGCGGTGCGATCTCATCGCACCGCCCACGGACAGCGAGCAGTGAATAAATTACATAGAAAAATCGCAATGCAATGTGCCTACGGTGCCGTACGTATGCCAATTGGGCGCCCTGCTAATACATAAGTACAGTTTTATCAGAAAAATGGCAAATGGCATCTAAATTTCCCCAGATTGTTTAGCCGGTACACAACTTAATTATACACATACTCTTGATAACCATACTACTTACAGATACAGTAGAAAAGTTACACAAATACTTTAACACTCCTTGGGATCTGTCTTACCAGTTGGCTGCCTCCGTTGGTGGTAAATGTGTAGAGCTCCGCCTTTATCCACCCTGGTCACAACCTGGTGCTCTGTACTGTTGAATCGATTGACACGGATCACACTGGTTTTCTGCTGCACATTGGCATGGTCTGTATTTGTAGCATACAAATAATTCTCGAAAACTGTAAGACCGTACAAATGTTCTATCTGGTAGAAAGACAATGAAACAAGAACTTAAGATAAATACTTAAAATATTCTGAAATCCTGAAAAGCACAGGGAAATAATACATTCCATGAAATCAGGTTGAATCTTCTCAAACTACAGGACTTGCTTTCATGATCTTATTACAGTTAGCATAGTGATAGTCATGATATTGTAGGTATTATGCATGTGTATGTCAGGCCTAAACAGGAAAATGACAGATCCATGATATAACCAGAAGCTAAAAATAGGCCTTTTACAGCACATATACCATTGCACTTTTACCCTAACCAGATTTAGGTCAGATATCCAAGCAGTGCCTAGACATTCCGCCATCTGAAACTGTAAATAACTTCCGCAAGGTGAATAGATGCCGCACACAGGCATAGATTCACCTCCTCCCTGTCTCTATTGCTGTCTGCACAGTACAGCAGACAGCAGCGGAGGCTGTGTGTGCCCCCGCCCAACCTGCAGGGGAGGGGGGGGCAGGGGAGTCCGGAGGTTGGGCTTCCACCATTGCTGCAAACGGGAGCTGGGTTGGATCACATGACGTACCCATTTATGCTGCCTTCTACACGGGACTTCTACCTAGGTCCTGACCAGGGTAGAACATGAGTAGGACCTGGGTAGAAGTCCCATGTAAAGGGACACAAGTTAACCCAAAAGGGGTATAATATGTATTTTAAAAGAGGCCAAATTACTTTTATGTACTGACAAGTATCAAAAAATAGAAAAAAACTTTAAACAATGATTACCCCCTACATGTGCAGACAAAACATAAGACTAATGTGGCCTACACACGTAGCAATTTAGGGGCATTTTCTAAACGATCTCACTCAATCTCTTAAAAAATGCCCCTACGTAGCAATAGCATGCTGGATATGAATTGGTCAGAGCCAGTGTTCTCACCATCAGATTCCTCAGCACACGGAGCGGACACATCGCTATGTGCTGAGCGATCTAGCATCGCTCAGAACGCGTCAGTATCTCCTCGTGTGTAGGCCCCTTAAAAAAAAAGTTTGCCATTTCAATGCGATTTTAGGAAGTAACAGGAGGGTGGCTAGACAGACGAGTGTTGAGGCCGCAACTGTGTCCATCTGCAGTTCGACTGGAAGCTGCGGCCATGTACCAATGGACATTCTGAGTAACATTAAGGCTGCTCTAATGTTTGATGTGTGACTGATGTCTGTTCAATGGTGCGACTTTGTATGTGAGCAGCGTATTTGAGATGCTGCTGGTGGACGCCTCTGCACAAATAACAGCAGCTGAGGTATTAATGTATGGTTTCAGCAGGGATAATAAAAATAAAAATAATTAAATAAATGATTTGTCACATTAGACCCCTGTCAATAAAAAAATAGACATTAATTAATTAATATTGAATATCCTGGTTACTCCAATTTATGAAAAAAAAGCCCTAGTATAAAATCGAATGGCAACTTACCAACAGTCCCTGAATGATGGTGTGCCTGTTCTTGCCTTCATAGTCCACCACTTCAATGTAGTCCAGGTACGCATCTGCCCAGTACACTAAACGGTTCACCAGATCCAAAGTAATTCCATGTGGAAAGACTATTTTACTCTCCACTAGCTTTGTTCTGTCCTGGCCATCCATATCACACCTCTCCACTTTAGGAATCTGCCCATAATCCGTGAAAAATACTTTTCTGCAAAATAGAAGATAGATCTAATGTATTATTTCTAATTGGTCTCCATCTTTTCATTTTTTTGTAGACCCATACAGAAGAGACAGCCATTTTGAAGGCTGGAATACAACAGCCAATCCATTTTCTAGGAAGTAGTGATCTGCGCAAAAAATGGCTCTCTTTATTGCTGGTAGGGGATAAATATATTTGAAAAGGACATTATGCATAAAGGACATTATGCATAAAGACACCAAGGGGTAAACTTACAAATCTTCTAGGATTGGTTGCTATTGGCAACATCAGCTCTTTTCATTTTAAGAAGTTTTAGTAAATTTACCCCTAGTGACTTTCAGCAGCATCTTTATGAAACGGAACGTTTTCTCAGCTGCTATTAATTACATGCCTATTAAACTAATTGAAATTCATCACAGAATCACTAATATGCTTTAAGTGAACATTAATGCATGATCTTAATGAGAAAGAAAATGTGTCACACACGAGCGAGGGCTAACATTTTTTACAAAATGATAATGGGGCTGAAGTCTATTGCCGGAGATAGTTACGTACAAAACTGGCAAGTCATTGAAATTTAAAAGGCTTTGTACTTTGTATAAATCAGGTTAAATAGTGGGATACTTCTAAAGACCCCCATACTTAAGGCCGATTTTTTACGTAATAATTCCCGGGGAGCTGAGTGGGCAGGAGAATAAGGAAAAAACCTGGGCAGCATCAGAGTCTGGGCTGCACTGAGCGCCTGAGGGCTGTGGGGTGGGCAGTCTGCAGTGTCTGGGAAGTGCTTAGCAGACACTGCGGAAGAATTTTAAATAAAATTTCAAAGGATAGGCTGGTGAGAGAGAGAAAAGGAGAAGGAGAGAGAAAAGGAGAAGGAGAGAGAAAAGGAGAAGGAGAGAGAAAAGGAGAAGGAGAGAGAAAAGGAGGAGGAGAGAGAAGGAAAAAGGAGAAGGAGAGAGAAGGAGAGAGAAGGAAAGAGAGAGGAGAGAGAAGGAAAAAGGAGGAGGAAGAAGGAAAAAGGAGAAGGAAGAAGGAAAAAGGAGAAGGAAGAAGGAAAAAGGAGAAGGAAGAAGGAAGAAGGAAGAAGGAAGAAGGAAAAAGGAGAAGGAAAAAGGAGAAGGAGAAAGGAGAAGGAGAAAGGAGAAGGAGAAAGGAGAAGGAGAAAGGAGAAGGAGAAAGGAGAAGGAGAAAGGAGAAGGAGAAAGGAGAAGGAGAAAGGAGAAGGAGAAAGGAGAAGGAGAAAGGAGAAGGAGAAAGGAGAAGGAGAAAGGAGAAGGAGAAAGGAGAAGGAGAAAGGAGAAGGAGAAAGGAGAAGGAGAAAGGAGAAGGAGAAAGGAGAAGGAGAAAGGAGAAGGAGAAAGGAGAAGGAGAAAGGAGAAGGAGAAAGGAGAAGGAGAAAGGAGAAGGAGAAGGAGAAAGGAGAAGGAGAAAGGAGAAGGAGAAAGGAGAAGGAGAAAGGAGAAGGAGAAAGGAGAAGGAGAAAGGAGAAGGAGAAAGGAGAAGGAGAAAGGAGAAGGAGAGAAGAGAGGAGAGAAGAGAGGAGAGAAGAGAGGAGAGAAGAGAAGAGAGAAGAGAAGAGAGAAGAGAAGAGAGAAGAGAGGAGAGAAGAGAGGAGAGAAGAGAGGAGAGAAGAGAGGAGAGAAGAGAGGAGAGAAGAGAGGAGAGAAGAGAGGAGAGAAGAGAGGAGAGAAGAGAGGAGAGAAGAGAGGAGAGAAGAGAGGAGAGAAGAGAGGAGAGAAGAGAGGAGAGAAGAGAGGAGAGAAGAGAGGAGAGAAGAGAGGAGAGGAGAGAGAGGAGGAGAGAGAAGGAGAGAGAAGGAGAGAGAAGGAGAGAGAAGGAGAGAGAAGGAGAGAGAAGGAGAGAGAAGGAGAGAGAAGGAGAGAGAGAGAGAGAGAGAGAAGGAGAGAAGGAGAGAAAGAGAGAGAGAGAAGGAGAGAAAGAGAGAGAGAGAAGGAGAGAGAGAGAGAGAGAGAAGGGGAGAGAGAGAGAAGGAGAGAGAGAGAGAGAGAAGGAGAGAGAGAGAGAGAGAGAGAGAAGGAGAGAGAGGAGAGAGAGAGAGAGAGAGAGAGAGAGAGAGAGAGAGAGAGAGAGAGAGAGAGAGAGAGAGAGAGAGAGAGAGAGAGAGAGAGAGAGAGAGAGAGAGAGAGAGAGAGAGAGAGAGAGAGAGAGAGAGAGAGCGAGCGCTCTCAGCCAATCAGCAGACAGCCTATCTTTTGAATATTTTTTTAAAATTCTGCAGCTGCTGTCCTCAGTGTCCGCTCAGCACTGCCTGCCTCGCCCCTACACCCATACACGCCAGGCAGTAAACGCAGCACAGACCTCAGTCTGCCCGCCCCTTCACATAGGTGTGTGCCAGTGGTGCTTCAACGCTAGCACACACCTACTGATCGAACCCAATACATCGCGATGTGCCACTAATGCGTCTGATCCAACAGATTAACCTTGCAGCAGGTTCAATCTGCAGGGTCCGGGCCGATGCACACATGACCGCGCATCGGGTCAGATGGGGTATCAAACACATCCAATTTGGCCTGATTTCTCAGCCCCATCAGTTGAGAGCGGATGAAATCGCCCCAAGTCTGATATGTGTATAGGCTCCTTAACACAGACAAGCCAGACACACCCACTGAAATATCAAATAAATTCCAGTATGCCTTGCAATAGGTTAAGCATTCCCTAATAGCAAAACGGTACTCTTTACCTAGCACGGCGCCCATCGTGGGGATCGCGGGCAGTACATTAACGGCCGCGACGCGATGCCCGCAATCCCCACGATTTCCCATAGGGTTCAATGTTAAATTTAGTGCTGGCCGCGATTTTACATTCAATGCTTCAATGGCCGCGATTTGGCCATAGGAATCAATGTTAAATGGGCCACAGAGCCCAAATAGGCACAATTAACACTTAAATGTCCCCCCAAATTTGTAACGCCACCCCACGATCCACGCCAACCCGAAGCGTGGCGAGCGCAGCGAGCCCGCGAGGGGCGGCGATACGCGTCCTCCGACCTTTTCATACCCCCACTATCCACGTCGGCGTGGAGTTGAGAATAGAATAGTGTGGCGAGCGCAGCGAGCCACCGAGCCCGAAGCGTGGCGAGCCCCGCGAGGGGACGCGGATACCTGTGAAGCCCACGTAGGGCCACGTTTACCTGTGAAGGTATCCGCGTCCCCTCGCCACGCTTCGGACTCGGTGGCTCGCCACACTATTCTATTCTCAACTCCACGCCGACGTGGATAGTGGGGGTATGAAAAGGTCGGAGGACGCGTACCGCCGCCGCTCGCCACGCTTCGGGTTGGCGTGGATCGTGGGGTGGCGTTACAAATTTGGGGGGACATTTAAGTGTTAATTGTGCCTATTTGGGCTCTGTGGCCCATTTAACATTGATTCCTATGGCCAAATCGCGGCCATTGAAGCATTGATTGTAAAATCGCGGGCAGCACTAAATTTAACATTGAACCCTATGGGAAATCGTGGGGATCGCGGGCATCGCGTCGCGGCCGTTAATGTACTGACCGCGATGCCCGCGATTTCTTTACCCACGACGCCCGTGATGGAGATCGTGGGCGCCGTGCTAGGTAAAGAGTACCAGCAAAACTGTGGCAAGGCATGATGGTACTTGTAGTTTCCAAACAGCTGGAGGGCCAGAGTTTGGACATGCCTGTTCTAGGGGGTATTTTTTTGTTTTGTTTTTATTTCACCTAATACAATGCCCAACTATTCAAATACAGCAATTTTTGCTGAAAAACTACCACAATTTCTCCAGGACTGTGGCAAAAACACATGGAATGGCGTCGTTAGGTGGAAGAAAAAAAAATTCAGCCCTCCAATTGAATAGGGCAAATTCCTGTTGGCACATATTTTGCCTAGGCGAAAAATCGGCACTAATTGAATTCCCTCACTTGAGTAGATGAAACAATGTAAAGCATAAGTTACACAATAGCTAAGATGTAAAATAATAAAAATTTGTGAAGGGTAAAAAGGTACAGTATTGTATGTAGATACTTCTGAATAAAATTATCTAATACCAAGTTTCTATAATTGTGCTTTCAAATGTACACAACTCATTTAAGAAAAAAAAAAAAACAGTTGTTACTATTTTAAAATCTGTGACTGTTGAAAACGGTTGCATAAGCACTCATTTTAAGCAAAACAAACTTCCCATACGCCATAACAAATTTTAATTGCACCAAAATAATTTGCTATCAAGCTTCAATCATTTAGTATCATTTATACTGACCCCCATCGTGAAAGAAACACGCACAAACAAGCATAACTACAGGGCAGATCATTGAAGCCACTAATCAGCATCAACACAGCATTCATAAACATCCAATCAGAAGTGATTAATCATGATAATGGTCAACATCACTCATTATATGCACCTGCCCCTTGCCACCTGCATATGATGTACACTGTGGAACATATGCACCAGCTTTAGTGTATCAAGACTAAGTTAAGTGGCAGAATCATGAAAATCCGAGTGGACGAATATTCCGGGAAACCATGCACTCCATGCTGTCACAGTACTGACTTTGCATCAGGCCAAGAAGCTTTACGCTTTTATTATTGATAATTTCAATATCGGTAAACTGTGACCCTTAACTGAGTGCCAAGTGAATTTGTCAAAATTGGTGTGACAATTGCCAAGCAAACATTTTTATTCATCATAATGACCTGTCACGTTTACCTTATATAGGAAATATCTTTTTTTTTTTAACACAATATTTTTTATTTGAATTTATATAACAAATGTGAGTGACGCTGGCATTTTTAGCTGATATTTTGCACATCTCTCACAGATGTTGGCACTCAAATGGTTAAATCAAATTATAGACAACAATTCATCTCCAAGAGTTAATGCAGAGCAAGTGGCAAATGAAGAAATGGCTAAGACACCTTACATATACTTCTTTCCAAGAAACTTTGAATTCTGGTCCATAAAAGGGAAAGAGTGGTTCAGAAAGTAACACTGAATCCGGGGGGAAAGAAAATTCACTTTCAGATACATAGGTTTAACCCCTACAGTGGCAATCCCGGAAATTTTCCGGGCTATGCTTCAGTGGAAACACTGTGTAAATCCTGGAAATTTTCCGGGAATGTCAGTCTCCTTTTCTTTGGCGCCAGGGCAACACCACGGTGCTGAGCTAGTAATGAGCTCAGCTTCAGCCGCTTCCCAGTCCCGGCTCCTTCCTCCTGGCTGTGTGCAGCGTGAACTTGCTAACATCACGCCGCACACAGCCAGTTTGCCAGGGGCAGTGCCAAGCAGCGGATGATATAGTGCACAGCACTACCCGGCCCAGGGAGACAAAGTGGGGGGGTTTTTTTTAGGGAGCGCTCTCTTAAAAAAAAAAAAAAAAAAACTGCCCAGTAAAAGGTGTTAATAATCTTCAAAGTATGACCCTTGTGCACCAATACCAAGCTTAGTACGCCCCCTGGAAGGCATTAACCAGAACATACTTGAGTGTCCTGGTCGTGTCCGCTTCCACTTTGACTATGGTCTGAAACCGGTGTTCTTTCAGGTCACGTCTGATCCGGGGGAACATAGAAAAAAGTCAGCTGGGTCAAGATCCGGTCAAGTTGTGCTTTGCCAAAAACTCCCTCACTTGTCGTGATGGAGGACCTGGTCGTGGTAATCTCCTTGTGAGCATGGAGGGCCCTGTTTCTAAAGCGATTGAGCACGCCTGTATGACAGTTTGGCCAGTAGTTTGAAATTCCTTGAGGACCACACCCTTTGAAAAAGACAATGAGCATGGATTTGGTCTTTGATTTGCTCAGTCTGCCTTTTTTGGGGCAAGGTGACGATGGTGTGCGCCACTCGGTGCTTTGCTTTTTGGTATCCAGATTGTACTCAAAGAGCCATGTTTCATCACCGGTTATCATTCTGTCAAAAAAAATTAGGCTACACAGTCGCTAAGGTGTTTGCACAGGGGGAGACGGGATGGAGGCAGCCAGGGAGGATGGCTCATGGGAATGCATCCCCATGAAAACGCTACGCGTTCCCATGGGTACATGGGCCAAAGCCTGCCAGGGGGCCATTGGCTGGCATCACAGGACATCGGCTACCCACCCAAATTACGGAGCTGCCCGCCACAAATATAGGCGAGTCAGGACTGACATATTTGCGAACGGGGGGGGGGGGGGGGATTATTCAATGATCGGCGACCATCAAATGATTTTTGTCCCGTATGCTCCCGTGCGAATGGGTGTTCATGCTAAACATGCAGTGGCATTGCGGCTGCATGTTTGCACAGTGGCAGGGGAATTAAAGGCTCACTAAGCAGCATATCGTCACTGCTTAGCGAGCCTTAGTGAATCAGGACCATTGTCCACATTGTGCTCATTTCGGTTTGTTAAATGTTATCCAGAGAAGGGTTCATTCTTAACATCTTTTTGCCCTCCTTAAACAATTTAAACCAGAGTTAAAACCCCGCGCCTTAGACAAGGATTCCTCGCTTAAGGCCTTTTGAAGCAAGCGCCTCGCTACCTGATCTCTGTGGTATGCTTCATCTGGAGCCTCGACCAAGTTAAAAAAAAGTACAGCTCAATCTGTACACTGTAAGGGTGTGGTATATTTGCCCGACAGTCATTACTCAGATGTCGGAATCCCGACTGCACAGCGGGGGGAGCGCAATGAAGCCCCTTGTTGGCTCGCTGCGCTCGCCACCTATTTTATTCTCCCTCTATGGGGGTCGTGGACCCCCACGAGGGAGCAGTCGGGATTCCGACGTCGGAGTAATGACTGTCGGAATCCCGACTGTCGGGGAGCCGTCCGGCACCCCACTGTAATGGCTCACAGGCAACTGCCACCAACAGAAATGTGTAGCTGAGACACCTCTCCTCCTCTGCCACCATGCACCTGTTTAGCGTGGCGTGATAAAAGTCCAGACAGACCATGTTTTCTGTATATCTTTATTTTACTAGATTGTAAGCTCCTCAGAGCAGGGCCCTCTTCCCTCCTGTTGTCAAAGCCCGCTTCTCTTCACATTTCACTCACAGAACTCCCATACTCAGTGACCATCAGTAGTCCGCATATACTCATCTCCATCATTGGCCACAAGCCTCTAGTTGTATGTTGATTGAGTCCTCACGACTTATATTTAAGCTGTAATGTGTATTGAACTGTGGCGCTCTTTACCTGTACTCTATCTTTGTTATTTATTCAGTGTAATACTAAGTTTTGTCTCCCTGTACTGTTCCTTTGCACGGCGCTGGGAAACACTTGTGGCGCTTATAAATAAAATAATAATAATTCAAAAAAATAATACATTTAATAAGTACAATATATACGGTGTGATAGAACTTTCTTTAGTTCTCGTTTAGCGTATCTTTCTTCTGGAGGTTGGCACCTCATTTAAAGTTGCTGCAGATGTTTCACATTTAAACTATTAGCGCCAATGTATAGTGAATGGGTTTTTTGTTTTCTTTTGAGTGGCTAATGTGCTTTATAATAATGTGTAAATAAAAACATTCTCCATCTGCGGCTAAAGTGCATAGCTGAAATCAATGAATATAAAATAGGCTCCAATAATTGCAAAGAGGATGGGAAAAAAAGGTCACAAACCATGCTCAGCCAAGTGCGAATATATCAGCATGGCATGCAGTGCCTGTCTGCTCCATCAGCCGTCAGATGAAGGCCACGGCAGGGAAATGAATAATTGTTTTCCTTAGTGATGGAAAAGCAATGACGTCTATGACTCCGTGACACAAAGACAACAAGGACTGTATACGCTACAGTTATACAAATTATAACAAACCATACAGTAAATCACTGATCAGCTTCCTACATCTCTATTTAGTAACAGTTCTGACTACAGCGCTAGCATAGGCTGCAGAGTTTACGTGTTTTAATATACCCAAAAAATACAAAATCTATCTTCGTCAACTAGAATTAACTAGCTGTAAAATATAACATACAACTAGAAACATCCCATCTAAAAAAAAAAAAAAAAAAATGAATTCTGGATACCTGCACGCTGTAACTATATAAGATGCCAAAGTTAGTTTCAAAATCACTCAATATAGAAAGCCAAAACAAAAAAAGAAAACAAATGTAAGTCTATAACCACAGTTCTGTTTGTACTGCACAAAGCAAAATCGGAAACGGATAAGATCCAAAAAATGATTTGATAAGGCTGATAACTGGAAAAGGAAACACCCACCAAGGGCCAGAGTGCAAACACCAGGTTAAAATTCAGCAAACACATGATGATGGAAAATGTACTAAGAAGGGGATGCTGTAAAACTATTTTGCTTACTTTTTTCCCACTTAACACATGTGCAAGCGAAGGGACCAGATGTTCATTTTTACACAACTCTGTAACATGTCGGAAGTCTCAGATTTTGGGAAGTGCTGGATGTTGTGACATTTCTTGTGAAAAACAAGACAAGACACTGCTAAAAGTAACTAATTCAAGATAATTTTGTTTAATTAAATATCAGAATTTTGTTGCTTAAACTGAATTACTCAATCCAGCAAGAGCACATTTTATGCTGAAACTGTAATTCCACTTGCACGGGAACAACGAGGGCAGGAACAACATTTTTTATCTGCACTGGGGGCAAGACAGAGGCACAGTGGTTACCATCACTCCTTTACAGTGGACTACAATCCTTCAATGCTGTGAAGATAGCACTGGTGGTGGAGGTTGGTAGCTGGCAGTACTCAGCTTGATAGCAGATGGAGCAGCACAGACTACAGAGAATAGGTGGGTTTAAGAGAGCACATGAAAAAATGGTACTGGTTTCCTAGCACGGCGCCAGCGATAAAAATTGTATCCATCGGGTCCTAAAAATTTGCGTCGATCGCATCGCATGCGATTTGGTTGCATGCGATTTTTACATTGGAACCAATGTAAAATTGTCCCTGAGACCCGATTTTACATAGGCCCCAATGTTAAATGCCCCCCAGACCCCAATTTTCATTATATCCCCACCCTGATGGGTCAAATGTCCCCCTATTGTTAACGCCACCCCACGATTAACGCCAACCGGCAGCGTGGCGAGCGCAGCGGTATGCGTCCTCCGACCTTTTCATACCCCCACTATCCACGTCGTCGTGGAGTTGATTTCATATAGCCCCGCGAGGGGACGCGCATTACTTCACAGGTATTACACGTCCCCTCGCGCGTTCATCGTGGTGTGGCGTTAACAATGGGGTGGCATTTTACATACAAATTACCCATCAGGGTGAGTATACAATCAAATATGGGGTCCATTGGGCCATTTAACATTGTTTCCTACTGTATGTAAAATCAGGTCCATCGCATCGGTTGCATTGTATGCCATAATAATGGCATACAATAGACCCGATTTTACATAGGAATTTAACATTGAATACAATGCATTCAATGTTAAATCGCATCGGTCACATCCCTTAAGTTAAGGCATGCGATGGACGCAATTTTTTAATAGTCAGGGAAAAGGATAAAAATCGCCCTAAAATCGCGTCGGTCGCATCCATCGCATACCTTAACTTAAGGTATGCGATGACCCACGACGGGCGCCGTGCTAGGCAACAAGTACCGAAAAAAATGAAGATTAGAGGAAAGTCTGGATAGATGAGGTGCGGAACTAATAAGTGATCAGGAGCACCAGCAAAGTTATCATGATGGGGGTGAGAGGTAGTTTCGGAGAGAAGCCATGGTGCAAGTCAGAAGCAGATGTAAGAGTATATTTCAACAAAACACACATTTGGATGAGCAGCATTGGCCCGTGAAATTATAGGGCTGGGGTAGCCAACCCTAGTCCTCGAGAGCTACCAACAGTGCATGTTTTGCAGGTCTCCTCACAGAATCACAAGTGAGCTAATTAGCTCCATCTGTGGATCTTTTAAAATGTGTCAGTGATTGATGAGTGCAGCTGTGCAGCAGCTAGGTTGTCTGGAAATGTGAACTGTTGGTAGCTCTCGAGGGCTAGGGTTGGCTACCACTGATATAGGGAATCAGATAGGCATATGCACAGTAAACCAGGTAAGTGCAGTGAGAGGAAAGCCAGTCCCCATGCAGCTTAATAGTAGTGGGGAGATACATAGGCGGTGAATACTTCATAGCAAATCGTTAAAAGGTGCATAATAAAGCAATGTATAAGAGGGGCGACATGGCAGCCTAAAGTAATGCCAACTGCAGGATCACAGATGACATGAAAGGCAGTAAACACTGGGTACTGCTGAGAGTCAGAGGAAGACCAGATTTACAACTTCTAGATCGGTCGTGTCACTCATCGCTTGCCTGTTGTCATTCATTGGGATTGGACAATTCTTAGTATTTCATAAGCAACTTGGGTTGTACGCTCATACTCAGCCATACAAGTTGGCAAATCACTTTTCCCATCTCTATTCACCAACAGAAAAGAGCAGTGTACGACTATCCAAGAAACATGCACGTTTTCTATGCTACTTTTTAAAAATGATTACACCAGTTGTATAGAAGTGGCAGCAGCACTGAACGGGTAATGACCACAGGTTATATACAAACCAGGATTACATCTGAATGCATACAATTGATGAAGAAGGTTCTCTCAGTTTAGCACATAAATCACATTTATTTGGACAAATACATTCAACAAGTTCATCTTCACCAAATCCCAAAAATAGGTCTTTCACTGCGCCTCAGGCAAAGCCTGACATCTGATTATTTACAGCAACTCAGACCACAGAGCTCTTGGCTGCGACTATTAACCATATTTAACTATTCAGCAGAATTGGGACAGCTGACAAACTAGAAATTACAGAGGACAAAAGGCCAAAATGTTAATCCAGAATTGCTTCATATGATTCAATTGCTCAATATCACTGAATCAATTGCTCAATATCACTGAAACACACACACACAAAAGCACAACAAACATCTGAAGCTTAGTATAATGGAAAGTTAAAACATCCCAGCAGCATTTAATATGGGTCTCGCGAAATGACAGACATACTGTATATTACACAATTATTGAGGCAATCCCTCAGATACCAGTGCATTGCCCAGATAACTGTACCGTGTGTGTGGGTGGCCAATTGGAAAATAGTGAAATGTCTGACATGACGAAATGTCTAGCACAGGGGTGGCCAAACCAGTCCTCGAGATCTACCAACGGTCCATGATTTCCAGATCACCTAGCTGGTGCACAGCTGCAGTCAATATGAACTGCCACATTTTCAAACCAGCTGCATTCATTCGTACTAAAGATCCACAGGTTGCCTGGAAAACATGCACTGTTGGTAGATCTTGAGGACAGGTTTGGCCACCCCTGGTCTAGCCTGTCTGTCCAATGCAATATTAAGATGCAAGTCAGTCACACTGGCCAGTGTATGCACAGCTGTGGCCATTTGATGGACGTATCCCAGTTCTCAGAACATAATGTATGCCCGCAATATCTGTTAGAGATCAGAGGACAGGCATTTTATCTCTCCGTGCATGCCCATCATTAAATCCATCACAATTTGACTTATTATCTTTCTCAACACTTCTTTTGAAGAATTCTTATGGGTCAATTCAATGAGGCATGACCAAGTCACGCCCGTAAGTTTGGGTACATGCTTATGGTACCATACGACTTGTAAATGTCGGGCCCTGTAGTGTTGGGCCTTTCAGCACTGTTACAATGGCAACTCACTACTAATAGAATTTACAGGTCAGTGTCTTCACTGCATACACACACAAAATCATTGTTCATTCCACCAACAAAACACATCTATCAACTCTAAGTAGACAAGTAAATTTAGAGAGGCCATGTACAAGGTTTCTCAAAAAAGTTAAAATAAAATGCAAACCCCACCTCAAGAAAAAAAAAAATGAAACACAAAATCAACAGAATAAAGGAAATAAACAAAAAAATAAAAAAGGGACCAGTACTTTTTAAAAGGAAACAGTTAAAATGTCTTTAGTGAGTACAGTCCAGAAATAAAAAAATAAATAAATAAATATTGAAGTGCTACATAAAGGTGCAGATACAGCACCTACGTGTGGAATTTCTCATCGTCTGTGTAATGGCCCTCAATTGAGGGTGAAGAGAAACACAGGTACAGCTATTTAACTAAATAAATGAGCCATAGACCTCTAACCTATACAGTCCAACCACATCTGCCAGAAGTAAATAATATAGAGCCAGTATGTATGGAAGTATGGATAAGTGAAAATCTATTCTACTCTGACAAATACCTATAAAAAAAAAAATAAATAAATAAATAAATATTTTCTGCAATAATTCACACCCTAAGCCAAAGTTAATGTGAGTGAGTTTTCCTGCTTTTTTTTTTTTTATAGCGGCTAACAATTAAATGGCAAAATCAACCTGGCTTTTCTAGGATTGCTACTGTACTTTAAAAAAGGTGAGAAATCCTCGTGTTTCTGTCTTGTTGAGTTCATTCCTTTTTCCCCCGTAATTTTTCTTAAAAAAAAAAAAAAGTCGACACAGTTTCTTCATTTCTTGGACATCGTATTAGGTTTCCTTTATTCAACTGTAGCTATCTGTTACTGTATGTGGTATTACAGTGCATTTATGATGTAATTGGGATATACTTTGCTGTCTAACTTAATAAAAATTTATTTTGGACAAAAAAAAAAAAAAAGTGAGAAAACTCCCAAAATATCTCACTTTCTGATTCTGACACCCTATTATATTTGGCCCCATGAGTTGGATAGTATTTATCAATGTGGTAACATTAACAGTCTGCAATACCCTCGCTTACACTCACAGCCGAAGTGTAATCAGCAGCATCTGGAGAACTCCGAAGAAAGAGCATCAAGCGGCGACGTTAGGCGCCAGCCTCTGTGTTTTAACATCAGGCTCAGGCGAGGAGGGTACGAGCAAGGACCATCCAGATTATCATAAATCCGCTCCCCACCTGCCTGTAAACCGGAGGGACACTCTAGTTTCTACCAACAACTACGAGCGCACGGAGGCGCAAGTGAAAGACGTGCTGACCATGCGCTAACAAACATTACCACATACTATATTGTATCAAACGGTGAAACATTACCACTCATTCATGGAGATTGCCATATATTGACATTGACTATATGACTGAGATAATCAAATTGCTTGTGGCAAAATTGAACTGCATTTAGAATATACTAGTTTCTGAATACCGGACCGGGTGCACTTGAAATTTCAAAGTGGAACACAGAATATATCCATTTTTAACTAATGTTTGTACTATACTGATTTATTTTATCTTTTTTTTTTTTTTTTAGGTGGCTGCCTAGAATGGGTTTTATATTATTTTATGTATAAAATAAATGTGATGATCTACCATTGAGTATTATTAAAATTACTTGTGTGAGTGTATTTATCCATAGTGCCTTTTTTTTTTAAAATGTAATATTAGCGCAGCAACTTAATTCTTTTTGGTTAAATATCCTCTTACCCCATTGCTGGATCCAGAGCGATACCCTTGGGATTAAAGAGCTCTCTGTCAAGAAGAGTTACACAGGTGTCACCATTTTTATTGCAGACAAAAATCCGGTCATCAATATCATCCACAAAGTAGAAGTTTCCCGTTAACCAGTCTATGGCCATCTGTTCTACATCTGAAAGATAAAAGCAGAAATTGCAAGTCGTCAAATACATACTCCTGCTTCGTTTCATGGCACACAAGTAGACACACTGTTCTTAGTATACGACAAATCTGTATACAAAAATAAAAAAAAATGCTTTATGCAATAAGTGTCCAGCCAGCTACTTATACATATCTAGACAGACTCTACTGATATGTACTTATGGAGTTCTCTTTACTAAGTGTGGAAGGGACAGACTACTTCCACATGTGATGAATGTGGAAGATCCAGTCCAGGATTTAGAGCAGCAGTAGGGAAGGGAGATCCAGTCTAGATTTTCCTAAAATGTATGGCGAACCAATCTCTGCTAATGACCACCACCTGGTACTTCCTGTTTTATATTTGTCCAGAGCAGAGGGTCAGTGTTCCCAATACCTGTCAGCAACTGGGCCATAGGCTGGGGGCAATGTACCCTTATTGTGAAGCCTGTGTGTTACCTGCTAAAACCACTGAATGAAAGTAATGATCGTTATTAATGGGCTGATTAAATTTTAGTTGCTTCAAATTCTATTTATTTATTTAAAACAAAAGTACAAACTGTTCAATAATAGTGCAGAATAGCCATTCATAAAGTCCAATAATCTCCATGTGTGTACTGTATGTCGCATCTGGACCAGACAGTTACAAAACTGGTCAGAGCTGTTAATCTGATCTGCCCTGTTGCATGGCATCTCATGTAACTGATAAGCAATTATGTATTTTGTAGTGTGTCCTTGATATGTCCAACATTTCTTCCATACTGTTCGTTCAAAAGAAGAAGAAAAAAAAAGGATCTTTGAGACAGACGTTTGGATAGAAATGATCATGCAATATAGATTGGGATGTTCTCAAAATAGTTCATGCTCTCAGAAATAATATACTGATAAGGAGTCAAGTCTTTCAGGAATGTAGCTACTGTTAGTCAGGTATGGGGCATACTGTTAATCCAACAGAAATACCCCATGTACTGTTCATAAATATGGTAGGTCAGTCGTCTAAAGCCCCGTAAACATGGGGGGGATAAAAAAATCGCAGAGCGATATATCGATTGCGATGAGCGATGTATCGCTCAGTGTCCCGTTTGCATCAGTGACCAGAGATGGTCGCTGATGAAAAAGAAACTGCCGGGGGAGCCCGGCAGAAGCATGTTCCTGCGACCAGCGATCACTACGGGGGGAAAAACGGGAGCGCACACCCGGCGATATATCACCATTGCCCGCGATATTAGACAAAACCGGTCCCGTGTGTACACAGCCTTAGGCAATTTTTGGAATAGGCTTTTTTTAATGGTTTAAGAATTGTGAGAAAGCAAAAATAACCCACTGATACCCATTGTTCCATAGATTTAGTCCACCTACTGTGTCTATGGGCCTAATCTCAAATGGACAAAACCATGTTGCACTGAAGGTGGGGCAAATGTAATATGTGCACAGAGTTAGATTTGGGTGAATTATTGGTACTTATAGGTTAGTTGGGTGCCCACTATAGTTAGTAAGCTCATACCCCCACTATCCATGTCGGCATGGAGTTGATTTTATATAGTGTGGCGAGCCCCGCAAATAGCTTAGTGGGCACCCAACTAACAAGTACCGAATAATTTTGTTTCTGTGCAGGGTAAATACGGTCTGCTTTATATTTACACTGAAATGTAGATTTCACTTTGAACGCACCTCACCCAAATCTACAATGTAACAAATGTAACTTTCTCTGCACATTTGCTCCATTTCCAGTGCACATGTGATCAAGTGTGAATTAGGCCCCATCACGGTTTCTACTTTCATTAAGACAACCAATGAGGAATGAAGTGTTCTCCTGCTTCATCTATCAGACTGCTAAATGGGAAAGCTTGATTCATCACAGTAGAGGACACATTGCTTTTACACCACCCCAACCGTTAAGTCTTGTGTGCAACCGGTTGCCCATGGAAACACAGTCCACAAGGCTTCCAACAAACACGTGGATAATGTTCCGAGAATCAATTTGGGGATCAGAATAGAGTACTGCCAAAGAGTAACAGATATAGGTACCTCAGCACGCTGTACCTCCATTCTGTGAGCTTGTGTGTCGGAGATGATGTTGCTCCTAATTGCTTCCACAATAGAATAACAGCACTTACAGTTGTCTAGGTCAGAAATTTTGGGAACTGAGTTTTCAGGTGGCATCCTATGTCAGTGCCATGATGAAAGTCGCTGTACTCTTCAGTATGACCCATTCTACGTTTATTTAAACATGGATACTGCATGTGTGAATGCTTGATTTCAGCAATGTACAGTATGAAGATGAAACAGCCAAACTCACCAATACCCATTCCATACCAAAACACTTATGTCCAACTCGGGTTACCGCTACTGAACACTGTTTAACCATTTCACAGTGGCTTGAAACCCTGCTCACACCACATGCTGGATGTGGGTTATTGCCGGGTCTTCCCAATGCCGATGTTTGGAGAGGACATCATTTCTAAGCCCCAGTGATATGGCTGTTCATATACTTTTCGCATGACCTGGGATGAATCAATTGTCCTGGGAATATACCGGTCACACTGCGAGCTACCCAGGTAACACAACCACAGTAAACCTTTTCACACCAAACTTGGACGTGGGTTGCCTCAGCAATATCCCACAGTTATGTTTGGTGTGAAAGACTTGTACACAGACTTTTGGTCATGTAGTATATGGTGCATGTTTGTCATAAATACATAAATTCATATACTGTAGATATACACATACATATTGGGATGATCTTGTAGTATCCTAGTATAAATGGAAAAAAAATTGGGTACTTGTGTATTATCACGGCGCCCATCGCATCGCAGACCATAAGGCATGCGATGGTATGCGATGTCCCGCGATGTTCCCCAATGTCATACAATGTTAAAATTGTATGGCATTGTATATGGCATACAATGCGATGATAAATTGTATAAGCACCCTAATGGGTGCTTACAATGTTAAATGCACCCCCACGCCACCCCCAGTATGAACGTGAACTCGAAGCGTGGCGAGCGAAGTGAGCCCGCGAGGGGCGGCGGTACGCGTCCTTTTCATACCCCCACTATCCACGTCGGCGTGAAGTTGATTTTATATAGTGTGGCGAGCGCAGCGAGCCACCGAGCCCGAAGCGTGGCGAGCCCCGCTAGGGGACGCGCATAACTTCACTGGTATATGCATCCCCTCGTATAGGGGGCTTACATCGCATCGCAGTGCATGGGGTGTATGGCATGCGATGGCATGCGATGTGAAGCGATGAAAAATCGTGCGACTTAATATCAGGGGCGCAGTGATAATACACAAGTACCAAAAATTGCAAGCTGAACAACTCCCAAAATGGTTTTTGGTATGGTTATTAATATAATCAGCAAAAGGAACAGGAGTCCAATACAAATTTTTTTTTTTTTAAATTAGAAGCCAAAAAGCATTTATACTGTAGCATGGATAAAAAGGGTTACTCGGCATTAAGGAATTCTCCACATCCTATAGAAAACCACTATATGCGAACAGCTGAAATATTCAATACAAAAGGCATTGGCATCAACTCCTGATCAACACTGTACTGGATCTCTATTTATCTATAAACTATCTGATCAAACAAAAAGAATATGTGCAGAGATGTCAATTCCACAGTCTACTTGGAGAAATATTCCTTCTCCCCTCAGTTATCAGTCTACCTGGCTATATTTGTTCTCCCTGGGGGTTGGCATCAGTCTACCTAATGTAGCTATATTCCACCTCCATGGGGCTAGTCCGTCTACCTGCATATATTTTCCTTGGGGCTAGTCATCAGTCTACCTGGCTACATGCCTTCTCCCCTGGACTAGTTATAACCAGCTTAGAAACGGTGCTGACCTTAAAAGTATTCAGTTTCAGCATTAAGCTGCTTTTCTGCACAAGACAGATTATGGGTCTAAAGGTGGAAAGAAAAAGCACAGTTATTACAGACAGATTTAACCCAGTGGACAGACTCCAAGGCGGTTCTAATTACTTGCATAAATAGGTGTCTGCCTGGACAGGAATTTAATAGATAATATATTCAACATAAACAAACATGGTCAAGCTAGAAAGTGTCAATCTGCAATTTGTGGATAATGGTTTGTCCTTAATTGCCCTCTATTAGTAACAAGCATGAGACCACGACTGGGAATCGCGCTCTTTGAGGAGGGGTCATGTACACAGCTGTCACAGGTTTGGTTACAGAAGTCGGCCTGTGGCAATAGCTACTAATGGTCTCTCCTGGACAGGCAAGATCAACTTAATTTGGTTCCAAAAGGAATTTACCTTTCGAAAGATTGTCTTTACAGTTTTATGTACGTATCATCTCATTGAGGGTCCAGTTAAAAGTCAGCCACAATTACATTATCGTAGCCTGCAATTCAGAGTGCATGTCCTCAAAACTGAACAGTCTATGGGGGGGGTATTCAATCCCAGGTCACGCGTTACCCTGGCCTGTTTTAGTTTTGTTCGATCGCAGATCGCCAGGTGCGATTCAATGTCCCATTTTTTGAACGGCGAAAAGGGGCGTGTCTGCGTAAACGCCCGTGGATTGTCGATATTTGGCCGCGATCGCGACAATTCACGGCTGAAATCGGCAAAACGGGCCCGACTGCTTTTAAAGTCGGGACCATTCTGTCGATCTGCCTCTTCAATGCTGTTGGGAAAAATAGCATTGAATAGGCGTTCACCGCTATTTCTCCCCGTCATAAACAGTGGCCCAGATTGAATACCCCCCCTATGGGTCAATTTCACTACCATGCAGTCACAGCAAAAAAACAGTGTAAGTATGAAGAGCGCACCCACAAGGTAGACTTGCATGCAGGTCTGAATCAGCCCTTACTGAGCATGCACCCAACTGGTTAGTAACTATAGATTGTAAGCTTGCGATACCTTTGACTGTCTGTAAATACCCAGTTTGTTGTATCGCTGTCTCCTTTGTAAAGCGCAACGGAATATGCTGCGCTATATAGGAAACGGTTAATAAATAAATAACACCAATGTTACACAATATAAACTGGGCTTTGGGGACATTTAAAATTATATAAAAGTATTCATGCAAAAAAAAAAAGTGGTGACTGAGCTTGGTTTTATTTAAGTTTAATCAAAAGTGCACCAATTAAAATAAATAGAAATATACACTGGTACTTTGAGCTACTTGTGCACATCTACAGAAGACTGTGGTATGTAAGAACGATCTTAGAAGAGTTGCCGACAGGTAGGAGACCGGGGGGAACCACTGCTGGTAGGAGGTCGTGATCCAAGCCACAAAGTGCCACCAGACATTATGCTGGTTGTATTAATGCAGATTTGGTTTTTCAGAGCTCAAACTTAAAAACGTCCTCTGTATACCAAGAACTTTCCAAACAACAAGTTGTTCTGCAGTAGTTTGCTGATAATATTCTGTGTATTACGGGTAATCTGAAATGTCAAGCCCCAGACTATTAGTAGGAGACACCCTTGCGTGGGCTACACTTTCCTGCAAGCTGTTGGTCACATAAACAAGTGGGAAAGTATTACGAATGTCCAATTTAAACTTTGTCATTGATTTTGCATAGTTTTTAAAAGAGGTTAGGCATATACAAAGTTAAGGGCATATATAAGGAACACACAAAAAAAGCTTCTGTTGAATCACTCAAGTTTTTCATATAATACAGTATAAGTATTATGAAATACACACTAAATACAAAACTTTGTAGGAGATGTGATATATATATTACACATACATATACTGTACATATACATACATATACACACACACACACACACACACACACACACACACACACACACTTGAGGATTTCAAAGTTTTTCTTCCAACTAATTGTAAATCACTCTATGAAGAATACATGAAACATTAATGTCCGACACCCACCGCTTTCAATAACCAATGAGGATAAAGCATAATCCGTTAGGGTCACTGTAAATTAGAACACATGATTGTTTATCTGTAAACTTCAATTTTACATAAGGGAGATTCATTTAGCGTGTGGCTGTGTTGCATGTTCTGTTCTCCAAAGAAAAATGCCTGGAGATATTCACAAGACAGGCGGCAGGTAACCCTTCGTTGCAGGATTTTTAAAAAATATTTATTTTCAAAACGTGCACCAACACACATCAGTGAACATGGTACTTCCTTTCATTTTCTAAATGTCACTAGACAGAAACACTGATTGCTGACTAGAGAACATAATTCAGTAAACACTTTGCACATAAATGCATTCATGGGGCCAGATGCATGAAGTTACCAAAGTGATAAAATGACACAATCAGTTCCTAACTCCTGTGTTACAGACATGTCATGCAGGAGCTGATTGGTTGGTTGTTGATCACTCTCCATTTTATCACTTTTGAAGCTTAGTGCATCTGGCCCACAGTCCCTAGCCTACAGACCTATACTGGGTAAGGACACGTGATCTTCAAGCATACACCCAACGAGAGTGGACGCCAAAAACCGTCATGGAAAATAATAGGGTGATTACAAGCACTAAGGGCAAATCCAATGCAGCATAGCAGTCTGTCTAGAACACTGTGTTCAGATAATAATGGTCAAGTTATAATAAACAAATTCTGGAGCTCTTGCTTAATAGGTTTGGACAACGCATATCCCAGAAATGGAAGTGTGCTCGCTTCACTTAGCAACACATGAACTTTACCCATATAAAATTCAAATGCATATTCTTTTCCAAACTGATAACCAGGATCCTTCACAGAGAAAACTACCCAATTTATCGCTGACCGGATCCATGAAGGTTGTTACAAAAGTGCAGTAAAGGTTTCAAGCTGAGCTTCCAGGAGAAGGAGTCAAGTAATTAGCATCCCCCTTACTTCTAAGCTGTCCCGTAACAGTGTAGGCTTTAGTAAGCAGATTTGGCATACAGAGTGTGCCTGCTTTACAAAGAAAACCCTTTATGCCCCAGTGTGTTAGAGAAATTTATCCCGGAAAGAATCCGATTTGGATATTATGTCAAAATTCCTGGAGTTTAGCACCATGATGGGCTAGGGTTGTTATGCAAAATGATTTTGCAGAATTAATAAGCTTAGACATACATTATTTTAAAGAGACAATACTTGTTTTTCTTTCTGAATTAGTCATGGCAGCACAAAGAACTCACAGATAAAAAGGGGTCAGGGGGGGTAGAAGAATATAAACAAAAAAGCTATACTAAAAGAGATCTCAGCGCATATATAAACACATAAATAAGGGGATACAGGGAAAATGCTCCATCAACAAATAAGAGATATCCACTATACACGTTTAAACAATTTACAAGGGTGACCGGAGTGGTGTAATGGTTAGGACAGCTTCCCAGCAATCGCTTCAGTAGTACAGCGCAGATCGGTAGATACCATGGTTTAGATTCCATATTGTAATAATGGCTAATGCTGGTGGTCTACAACTGCGGCCCTCAAGGCACACCAACAATCCATGTATTATGGCTATCCTTGGTTATTCACAGATTGTATAGTCAAAGCTGACTGAGGTACAAATGAAGTCACCTGGGCCTAAGCTTGGGTAGCCATAAAACCTGGACTGCAGGTGTGCCTTGAGGACTGTGGTTGAGGACTACTGGTCTATACTACATAGACATATTGTAATTGATTGCAGCATTAATTGCATTTATTTGATAGTAATTTGAGATTGTGGTCTATATGGCAAATACAACACTGTATACTCTATACTTTATGCTGTATACTCTCCAATAGTATAGGGACGTTTCACTCTGTACATTAATTGTTAAGCTGGCTATACATTATACCCCTTTCACACCAGCCTAAATTCCGAAAGGTTCCCAGGCCAAAACCCCAGGAAAATTTGTCACCAGCGCCCTCACTGCAGCCGGAGAGCTGCGTCATCTGCACCCGCCATCTGACCTTTCATCTTGGCATGCCGCCTGTGTGGATCCCCGACCTGCACAGAGGCCCGGCAACCCGGATGAGTACTGTATAGATTGTAAGCTTGCGTGCAGGGCCCTCCTACATTTTGACTGTCTGTAAATACCCTGCTTTGTTGTATCACTGTCCCCTATGTAAAGCGCAACGGAATATGCTGCGCTATATAAGAAACTGTTAATAAATAAAATAAATAATACTGCCCACTGCCTCCGCCGCCATCTCACCTCCTGCCCGCCTCCTTCCCACACCAGAAAAAAACAGGGACTTCTCTGGTGTGAAAGGGGCCACCCCGGGAATGCCCCGGCATGATCCCTGGGCCATATTGCCGGGTGGGTCCCTGCATTTTCTGGTGTGAAAGGGGTATTGGAATAATCTGCACACAATGCAGATCGTATGTAGGTCAAATGATCGATCCAATGGATTTACATATGTGCTTTAAAACACATACAATCTGCTTACGACCGCAAGCCATCTCAACTGATCATATATGCAGCACATATGATCAGTGGAGCGTCCTCTCGACCCGCGGGACCACTCATTGCATATATATACTCTACCTCACGGTATGCACACAATTGATCGCACGATCTGACAAAATCGTACATTGGGGCCTAGAACCGTTCTAATGTATTGCCAGCTTTAGATTGCTTACGCCATATATTTGGATGTAGTACACAAATATTTATTAATAATCAAAACAATAAAATGTAGCCTGTAATCTGTACATAGATAAAATAAATGTTAAATCATGCACTTGGGTCTCCAAAGGCAAAATACAGTAATATACTATAACATACCATCACAAAATACTGGAGGGAAGAGATCACTGTTTAAGGCAGGCATGCCCAAAGTCAGGCCCGGGGGCCAATTGCGGCCTGTGCTGTCATTTCAAGTGGCCCGCAGCCTCCAGCTGGAAGCGGGCAGAGCATCAGATGTGGAAAGCACAGCACAGGACACTAAAGGTGGGGCCCCGGAGAACGCGCCTTTACCTTGCTGTCTGCTGCAGTGAGGAGGTACCGGCCGCCACAGTCAGATGTGTTTGGTGTCCTACCCCTTCTGTTGCAAATCGTATATCACCCTACTTCACAATCAGTGACAGCAGTGTTTGGGGAGGGGGGCAGCAAGGGGGAAGCTTGCTCCCGTAACATGCAGAGTGAAGGAGGGCAGCAGCTGGAGCCCAAGCATCTCCTGTCCTTGCAGTGCCTGCTTTGCCTCTCCTTCCTCTGGCTCACACAAGGGGCTGGGAAACATACAGAGAAGGGAGGGGGCAGAGTCGGGCACATATACAGTGAAGGAGGGTCAGGCTGGGGGACATATAGTGAATGGAGGCAGTGATGGCCATTCAGAGAAGGGGGAGCAGGGGCAGGCTGGGGGGACATACAGTGAATGGGGCAGAGTGGAGTACATAGTGAATGGGGGTCATACAGTGAATGGGAGTCATACAGTGAAGGAGGGTCAGGCTTGGGGACATACAATGAATGGAGGCATTGATGGACATTAAGAGAAGGGGGCAGGCTGTGGGACAAAGTTAATGGGTGCAGAGAGGGGAACATACAGTGAAGGAGGGGCACGCTGGGGGACATACAGTGAATGGGGGCAGGCTGGGGGACATACAGTGAATGGGGGCAGAGCGAGGGACCATTCTGATGATTAATGATTCAAAGAATGTCAGGCTGAATGGTCGGCCCCCACATTTTCATCTCACCAAATCTGTCCCTCATCGCAAGCTTGGACACCCCTGGTTTAAGGTGACTTAAAGCCTGGGAAACAATGTACCAAAGCAAGTCAGATGTTTGCTGCATAGGGAAAGAAAACTAGGTAATAATGTCACTGCCTCATCTGGAATACTGGGGCATATGTATTGAGCCCGGTAAAGTAAAAAATAAGAAGCACCAGCCAATCAGATGTGTTTAAAATTGACAGAAGGAGTTAATTGGCTGGTGGGTGATCACGTTCCACTTTATCACTTTAGCAGGCTTAATACATTTGCCTTATTGTGTTCAATTCTGGAGGTCATCTCTCCAGAAAGATATAAACATATACATAGTATGCACAGGTGAGGGCATTATTAAGTAAGGTATTTATACCCCATGCTGAGACAGTAGGTGTTTCATATGGCTGACACATGAGGAAGGTGCATTTAGCACTGAAACAGCAGTCAATAAAGGACTGCCTAAGTGGACTATACGATGCCTATACTGAAATATTCAAGAAGTATTTTATTTATTAGCAGTTTATTATATAGCGCACACATATTCCACAGCGCTTTACAGAGAATATTTGAATATTGGATGGATGGAGGATCAGGCTGAGGGGAGTAGCTTTTTAAATACAATACAATGAAGCAAAACTATACTTAAATTCAAATCTGAGTGTAACACCATACAACTACACTATGAACTGTTACATCAGCTCTATGGCTATGGTACTGGACTGATTCTAGATGTCTACTCAAGCATTCAATTGAGTTATAACATGTTATTAGTTGACAAATTAGAAAAGGTCTAGCAGCCAGAGTCTCAGGTGAATGGACCAAATTCTGTCCATGTGATTGGACTTTCTGTCATTACCAATAAGTCAGCTTGGATAATGTCATTGTGACAGTATAGGCTTACTTTACTACTGTTCATTCTAGCACCCATTATCTTTTAAAACCCATGCAGTTCCTCTTCCCTGCCTGGGGTTTCGCTGTCTACTGTAGTGCTTCTAGCACAGTGTGGTCTGTATATCAGCACTGATATGCAAACCAGACCTGTGCTAGAAACACCACAGCAGACAGCGACAACCCAGGCAGGAAAGAGGAACTGCACGGGTTTTCAAAGATAGCAGGTGCTAGAATGAACACTACTTTACTACTTTGTCAGAGGGTGAGATTTTACAGATATGTTTCCCTTTAGCATCAGTAACCTGCTGCTACCAACCAATGCTACTGCTGCTAGTTAGTCACTTGATACTCACTGTCCATTCTATCACCGCCACATTGGTGCACTCAGTTGTAAACAAATAATTGTAGTCACTGCCAGGCTACTTACTATTATCATCATCAGTTTCTTATCCCGCAGCGCTTTACAGAGAATATGTGAACATTCACATCAGTCCCTGCCCCAGTGGAGCTTACAATCTATATTCCCTACCACATGTATACACTCACACAGACATTCTAGGGTTAATTTGTTGGTAGCCAATACCAGTATATGTTTTAATTGAATTGTGGGAGGAAATCGAAGTACCCAGAGGAAACCCAACCAGGCACAGTGAGAATATACAAACTCTGCACAGTTAGGGCAATGGTGGGAATTGAACCCATGACCTCAGCGCTGTGCTACCATTGCTAACTATTACACCATCCGTACTGCCCCATTTTGCTGCTCATGCACTCCTTTATGTATAGGACTTGAATTGAAGGAATATATAAATACATTGGAGTGTACAAAGAAGGGCAAATAAAATGGTGAATGGCCAACAAAATAAAACTTATCAGGAAAGACTAAAAGATCTTAACCTGTATAGCAGGCTTTCCCAACCACGGCCCTCAAGGCACACCAACAGTGCAAGTTTTAGTGATATCCAGGCTTCAGCACAGATGGTTTAATCAGAATCCCTCAGATAATAATTAAGTCACCTGTGCTCAAGCCTGGATATCTACAAAACCTGCACTGTTGGTGTGCCTTGAGGACCGTGGTTGGGAAAGCCTGCTGTATAGTATGGTGCAGAGAAGGGAAACTGGGGACATGATATAAACTTTCACATATCCAAATGGTATGAACAAGGTCCAGGAGGGACACATTCTTCAAAGGAAGTAGTAGAACACAAGGACATGCACGGAGATGAGAAGGAGGAAGGTGAAGGGGAAATTTAAGGAAAGCTGCTTCACAGACAGGGTAGTGAATACGTGGAATAGCGTGTCAGAGTTGTCCGAGTCCGTAGAGCAATTTTAAACATGTATTGCATTGACATATGAATATTCTTACAAACAATTAAAAATCAAATAAGGTTGAGGTTACTAAAAAGGTAAAAATGGGGCAGCCTCGATGGGCTTAGTGGTTCTTATCTACCATCAAATTCTAGATTTCTACATTAGGAAAGGACATTTAAGTCATCGGTTTGCCGGTAGCTACTGCTGCCAATGAAGCCATAGCATTAATGTAACGTAAGTGTTGAATAAAGGTTGCTCTATCTAGCTACTGGCTTATCTAGAAAAATTCATAAAAACAATAAAAGAGTGATTCATGAAATATGCAAGAACAAGATATAAATTCAAAACCATTAACTTTCAAATCAGCTCATAACCAATAAACTCTAATTCAGCAATAATCACTACACATATGCACAGGTCCCTAACTAATCACTAAGAAACGGAGCCTGTACTATGCTTTAGAACGCACGCAATAGAAATTACAACCGTGTAAGCTTTATAGTTTTATGCTAGGTGCACATTAGACGACGTGTACCGGCATCGGGGACGTAGTTGCCCAAAACCAAATGAATAGCTCTGTCAGGCACCCATTAATTAGTGGTGCGCAACTGAATTCTTCTGAAGGAGAAAAACTCATATTAAAAATCAGCAAGTTAAAAAACATATAGGGCCAGATGCACTAAGCTGCAAAAGTGATTGGTTGTTTATCAATCTCCATTTTATCACCTGTGAAGCTTAGTGCATCTGGCCATTATGTGACTTAATTCAGTGCTAACATGATCATGTTTCAATATTCCTTCAATAACCTGTGAAGATGGGATTTGTTTCAGTGCTGCATTGGCGAGGAAAGATCTCATCCCATGTTATCAAAGAGCCGTCATTAACAACATTTACTGTTAAGAGGTTTCTGTGTAAAATCCTCACACAAGGTTCCTCTTATTCATCAAACACTTGTCAACAATATATATATATATTTTTTTCTCTTTACTTATTCAAGTTTTAGCTATTTGGAGAATGGAGTCAAATCTACTACACAGATTCATCAAACAGTTGAATGTAAAATCATACTATTATTAGGGAGGAGCAGGCTCTCAATAGCTCTTATCTGAAAATACATTTTTTTTTTTTTTTATAAAGAACCTAAAAAAAAAAACCACAACAGGAATGTAATACTCCCAGCAGAAGCTGTGGCTTATTCTACAACGGATACAACTAGCTGCATGCAAGCTTGACTGACCCTTCTGCTGTAAACCTTACTGACAGCTCTATGACACTGATGCACATTCATCATTCTCCACGGGTGTGGAGTCCAGCAGTGCAACACATGACTGACAGCAAATTCATTAAAGGAAAGATATAACCAAAAGGTAATACAGTTCTAATTAAGGAATTCATTTTGAATGTCCCTTTGTCTAAAGTTATTTAAACAGAGTTGACTATTCAGTAAATAAATTTGCTTTTAAAAAAGTCAATATCGCAATCTACTGTAGCTCTCTCAAATTATTATATAATTTAATTTTTTTTTTTTTTAACAGCAACAAGGGCGGCACTCACTGGACTTCACAATAATAGAACAGGTTATAAGTGTTAAGCTTTCGGATTTTACACCTTCATCAGAACAGTGAAAGGAGTTAAAACGCTTATACCCTTGTGGCCTGTTCTATTTTTCTGAAGTCCAGTTGTGCCGCCGTTGTTGCTGTAGGTTTATCCCCTTGCCGGGCTTGGAGGGTGCCAGACGGCACTCAGCGGGTTTTCAAAGTACTGTATGCAGTATATTCAAACCAAGTAGTGTGTGGAGAAGTTAGATCCAGGCAGTAAGGTCAGCATCCTTTTGCTTTGCTCTAGCACCAGTTAGTACATTTTGCAGCAAAACATTCCTGACTGCTCCCTTCTACATGTCCTTCCATAGCCTGTTTTGGCCGTGCTCTAAATGACTAAGCTTCAGTTTAAATCATCGCCTAAGTCTTCGGCTGCTGTCTGTACAGATTGTCTCTTTACTATGCCAGTAGCACGCAGGCCGATGACACATCAAAACTGGCATTTAAACCATCTTAGAGGAAACACAGCTGGGGAGCCCTACAGCTCTATGCATTTAGCTGGAATAGATCTACTTTAACCCAAGCCCTATGGGGAAAAAGGCATCATTTTAGACCCTAGATCTTACATATAAAACAACAGCCTCCAACACATATTAAATTTAGATTAAAAAAGAAAAAAAAAACACTTATATACGCCAATAAAAAAGATATAGTTCTAGAATATAAATCTAAAATCTTGTTACCATTCAATGGATCATTGAAAAGACAGCAACTAGGTCAAAAATCATTAGGTCGACACAACTAGGTCAAAAGGACTGAAGGTTGACATGGGGTGATGTCGACAGGGTCATTAGGTCGACATGGGGTTTTTCACTTTTTTTGCCCCAAATGCCGACGGTCGACACGAAAGAAATGCACCGCGTCCCCTCTCATGGCTCGCCATGCTTCGGGCACAGTGACTCGCTATGCTCGGCACACTATTTTATTCTTCCACCATGCCCTAGTGGATGGTAGGGTACAAAATACCGGCTTTCGGCATATGTCGCCTCAAAAAGAATGAAAACTGCATGTCGACCTAGTGGTGTTGACCTAATTGTTGTAGACCTCGAGACCGTACACCCTCTGGGGTGTGAGTTGTATGGTTCCTTCTCTGGAAATGTGAAATAACGCCAAGTACAGTCCCTAAAGCCTCGAAAACATCAACACTGAGAAAAAAAAATGTATTTTAAAGAGCTTATACAAAACCGTGTACTGTTTCCTCGCCAACACAGCATTCATGGCCTGGTTCTAGTTCACTTGCAAAAGCAAATTCTCTCTCTAATGCACTGCACTGTGTTGATGTAACATGTGCAGAGAGAGTTACATTTGGGTGGGTTATTTTGTTTCTGTGCATAGCAAATACTGGCTGCTTTATTTTTACACTGCAATATAGATATCATTTTAGGGGTAAATTTACTAAAGCTTCTAAAAGTGGGGATGTATGGATGTCTGTCTGACGCACTTATCTGAGGACCACACACGGTACACGTGTTAGCCTTCCGCCCGAAGGCAGAAAGCGAAGGCTAGCCTTCGATCGTGGTTCGCAGGTCGACACTATCGAAGGCTAGCCGGCATTTTCCATGAGTGCCCTGGAAATTGAAGGCATTCCCTGGCCAATGGGAGGGAGGACCGCTGTCGTCATCAGCGCCTTCCATCTCCCCACTGCCTTTGCAGCGCTGAGTAAACCCTGGCTTACTTGGCGCTGTGAGCAGGGAGGATATCATTCGAAGGTAAACAATTTTCCCTCTCTGTGTACAGCGGCGAATGAGTTCTCAGCTGTGCACAGGGGCGTGCATTCGGCAGGGCGGTGTTTAACTGCTCCCTGGGTGCCGAACACTCGCAGCCCAGCGTGCAGGCAGGAATCAGGGCCAAAGTACGGCTAGCAAAAAGCCCACAGCTGTCCATCAATCACAATTTCACCATATAATGAACTCTCATGTATTGCAACAATTAGATTACATATCAGTAAAATAAACGATTTATTAATCTGGAACATGGCAACAGAGGAACAAGATGTAGAAGGTGCCTGGGGACGTGGGGCAAAAATAATCTGTCGATAACTCTAGTCCCAGGCAGGACAGATGCTCCTCTGCAGGCACAACCTCTCATACACACTGCAAACACCACCATGTACTAACCAAATATATTCCAAAGCCAAAAAGACCATTGGTATACCATAAATACAGTGAAACCATATCACAGCAACATTTGGGTAATGTAGGGACAAAAAAAATGCTAAAAGTAAAATGCAAGACGTATAGAATGACTAATTCAGAATAAAACTTACTATGTAGGCTCAGCGAGATGTTGATGGTTCGCTCTTCTGTAAAACCCTTCAGGTTTGGAATTTTGGCACAGTTTAGTGTAGTCTGGGAAGGGCTGTCTCCCATATTGATCCAGCACACCGTCTCCTCTACATAGTTGAAATCCATTGCCGTTGTTTGTTTTGTGCTGGTTGGGTTAATAGTTGGCACAGGAGACCCATTCAAGTATGTGGCTAAGATATTCTGTGTGCTGGCAATAAGCAACACTGTAGGTCTGTCAACTGGCTCTGAGAAAGGTAAAAAAGCATGTCATTAAACATTTTATATGGACAGCTCATCATAGAAGTATTTGCAACATTTAAAAAATAAAAAAAAAACTAATATTCTGAAATGAAAGGTTAGTGGGAGTGCATTAGCTTAGAGCATTTATTTGTATGTTCAAATAATTTAATTAAAGAAAAAATGCAGTTTTCAGTTTCATAATGCACAGCGGCGAGAACCGCAGCTTCCTTTCAGAAGGAAATATACCCAGCAGTCAGTGGGGTAATAATCCTTGGCAGCGAGGTGTACAGGAACTGGAGACTCAGAAGTCACCATCTTCATTTCTCCTCCTACTGCATGTCAAATATTAAAGAAACTGAGCCCAATTTGGAGCCACATCTGTAATGTTTTGCAGAGCACATGCCTCCAAGGTAAACACTTTAATCCTATTTAGAGATGTAGCCAACTCAATCACTTTTCCACTTTCAGCCAAATGGGTGTAAAACTGGGCGGCAATGGGGCACTTGCAATTAGCAAACAGTTGACAAGGGAATGTAGACAGACTTGTAGCCTAGGCAACGATAAAGTAAATGTCTGGGGATAATTATAACTGCTGCAAATGCAAAGGTTTGTGGCTATTCGGATGCATGTAAAGCATTCACAGATGCAGCTAGCACTGGAATAAGACCCCTGGGGGCCCTATAGAAAGTACTAGTTTGTGGGCCCCCTTGCTGTACTCAAACCATAACACTTTTTTTTCTTACCCTACAATGACAGTGGCATAATTAAAGGTAAATGGCATCAAGGTTAAAGAAACCATTGGTGCCCCTTAAGGACTGTTTTTCATAGAACTTTACACGCTTTTTCTCCACGGACCCAGTTGAAGTCCCCGCTATTGGTTGGGTAAAGAAGGAAAGAAAAAGATTTGTCATGGTGTAGTGCACCAAGATGTTTTATTCATAAAACATAAAACTTTTATTTATTGATTTTTAAAGCAAGCGAAAAATATTAAAACACACAAATAAACAAACATGTGACAGGTGGTGTGTGTTAAAACTTGACACATGCGGACGTGCCGTTTGTGCTCCACTTATTTTAACGCTTTTCAAACGATTTCAAGTGGGACAAGCTCAGTTCAGGCTGTTACACAACCTGGGAATTTATAAGATTCCTTTGAACAGATACTTTTATTATATGACATTTGCTAAACAAGCAGATTGTACAACGTTGTATCCTAAAGTTGGCAACAATTGTATACCAAAAATTGTATTGGATGTATCATTCACCCAGATTGGTTACACTGCACTCGGCTCTGTGTGTTACTACTGTCGTTAACCCTGTGGGCAAATGATAAAGGGATGGACTGAATCCTCACATAAATGAGTATTTGAGATATAAAATTTATTTCTTCCCTAACTCTTGTACATGCAGTTTCTGCTGTTAGTAAATTAATTGGACATGGTTCACATATACCGGACCAATGAGAGCTAGTATTAATGGGGTTAAATCAAACTCCTGCAGCAGGCTCCAATATTTGGAGTCTCTGCCAGTGTCTCTCTCCACAGGTGGGTATTTCTAATAGTAATAATTTAAGCTGGCATTAAGCACATAGCTAAACACATGAGCGGGCAGAGCCCTGAAAAGGGCTGAAACCGGAGCGGCTGTCACCGTACAGATATAGTAAGTGGAAGCACGGAGCACACAGTCAGCTGTGTCCGCACGGCTGAGTTGCCGAGCACGCACTTTCTCATAACCGCTTTGTCAAGGCAAGACCCGGTATTGGATGGCCTGATGATTAGCACACAACCTCTATCCCCCTCACACAAATCAATACACCTGATGTAGCCCCAGCCAAAACCAAGCTTGACGACTACTCGCTTCAGTTTCATGTGCCCCCTAGAAGCACAAGACCAGGACTCCCCAAGACTCAGCTCAGACTAATTGTTCTGTGTCTAACCAGGACACGAATATAAGCTGCTCTCTAGAAGTCAAGATTGTCACGATAATGTGGTGCTATGTGTGGGTTGGGAGGATGACCACCTTTTCCAGTTTCTGTGACGATGGCTCTAGTGCAACGGCGTGGCAAGTTGTAGGCAAGAATGAGAAAGACAAAATCAGAGGTACCCCAGGAGCCCCATTTGGAATTGATGCCTCTTAATTTTGATCAGCGCGTGTGTGTGCGTGTGTGTCGGGAAGAGAATAGACCAAGATTAGGGACAGAAGCATAGAGGTAATCGCAAGGGTAGATTGACCGGAGAACAACAGAGGGTAATGATTTCAAAACTGTACCATATTTTGCTATAATGTGTGACCAATCCCCAGCATATTTTATGGAGCAATAACTTGTTGCATTATATCATGTACAGACAGACAGAGAGAATGTGTCACCCTAACATTACAGGAAAAATTTCCACCAGAAAATAAATAACCGATTTCAAAAACAGAAATGGCAAACCTGAGTGTAAGTGATATACAATAAAACAATATTGTATATTCCATATACTTCAAAATGCTACAAGAAATAACATGAACCCTGGAATACATAGCACCTAGTCAGTAGGTAGGCGAGGATGGGACTGGAGAGAACTGACAAATGGAGTTTATGTCTGACATGCAGTCTGTCAGCTGTCACATATATCCCACAAATGCTACAGCTGATAAGAGGGCGGATAGGTGGTGAAGGGCTCGATTGCAGTAAGAGGTCACTGTCTGCACCAGGGGCTAAAGGGTCAGATGTATGCTTCAAAAAGCGGAGAGTGATAAACAACCAGCCAATCGGCTCCTAGTTCTTCTACCTTGGCCCTGCACAGTATTATGAACAGAAAAGCATTATAGTTCGCAGGGGGATGCCAAAACTCTACCACTGGCCCTGGCTCTGTCCAATGAGAGGAGTGGGGAAATTAGGTGGCAGAGAGAAAGGAGAGACCCACCACCTCTCCAGGACCACTTTAAGCCCTGGTCTGCACCCCCATGTGCAGGTTTTGGCAAATATATAAGCCAGCTAATGAGTACCTTGCAGCCAAAAGTTTCAAAAGTTACAAAGCATAAAACAGCAGAGCTGTGGAGTTGATTCTATATATATAGTGGCGAGCGTACCGAGCCCGAAGCGTGGCGAGCCCCACGAGGGGACACACATTACTTCACATGTATTCTGCGTCCGCTCGCCACGCTTCGGTGGCTCGCCACACTATATAAAATCAACTCCATGCCGATGTGGATAGTGGGGGTATGAAAAGGTCAGAGGACGCGTACCATCGCCGCTCGCCACGCTTCGGGTTGGCGTTGATAGTACGGGTGGCGTGGGGGTGCTTTTAACATTGTAAGCACCTATTACGGTGCTTATACAATTATTTATCTTATAGGGGGGTACATTTAACATTGAAAACACCCATTAGGGTGCTTATACAATTTAAAATCGTATACTATTGTATATGCCATACAATTCGATGGTATACAATTTATAATTGTATAACATCGCATCGCATACCATCGTATGCCTTATGGCAGAGCAGGAGGGGGGTTTCTTAAACACATTGGGGGGGGGAATTGCCTATGAATATTTAATGAGCGCTCATTAAATATTCACTGCGCTGGGTCCGCTCATTGACTGGGTCCTAAATACCATTTCAGACCCGATTTTGTTGCAAAAATACCGGGTCTGAAACGGGTAGGACCCTCCAATTTAACCGTTTAGCATAAACTGCTTTTTTAAAATGGTAAATGAGTTCTGCACCTTTCAGACCACACAGATTACCGTTTTAAAACTGTAAAAAAAACGGCACAATACCGGTTTTAAGTGCGGTCTGAAAGGGGCCTTACCAGCCAGTCAGATCACTAGTATTCCTATGTGCTAGCTACCAGACTGTAACATGATGCATAATCAGACTTTAGCATACAAACAAGTGTTACCGTTCTTAGCTTTGCAGGACTTGTTGTCAGGCTGGAGCAGATATCCCTCCACACATCTACAAGTGTACGAGCCTTCCGTGTTCTGGCAGGTCTGGCTACATGTTCCATACAGCGTACATTCATCAAAGTCTAAGCAAAGAGGAGAGGGTGATGCATTCATATTTCACCAAGCTATAGTACTTTTACAAATCATTAACACACAGTAATAAAGCATATAAACATATTTCTTAATTATGTAATAGTACAAATAAGCAAAATGAAGACATTGCTTTTCCTATGCAATCTTAAGGTCCATACACACTGGTCAATTTTGGCCAGCGTGTATGGACAGCGATGATCGGTGTCAATGGGGGTGAAAGCCGCTCATTGCATAAACATTGAGCGTCTTTCCCCCCTGCCCGTCGCTGTCAGAGGATGGTGAGGAATCCCTTAAATTGCGAGGTTTGCTACAAATACAGGGAGCCTGCTGCATTTTGTGGCATGCCCCGCCGTTTTGATGGCCACACCCGCAGTTTCCACCTCGCCTCAGGGAACAGACGAGGTGGAAACGGTGACTGAAGGGGAGGCTGCTGAATTCTCAGACAGCGAGCTATCAGCACTATCCGCCATTTAGCTCGCCACCAGGGGCTCGAAGTTAAGGAAAAATTATACAAAAAAAGTTTTAATTTTCTCTCATAATAAGTTTTCTTTATGTCTGTTTTCTGTGCCCAATAGTCATGCAGGAATCTAGTCAGCGCTCTCCTGGTTGGCAAGAGGCAGCCCCAGATTACAGAAGGCAATGGCAACTTCATAAATCAGTAATAAGACTGCAGCACTCAAGCTGCTACTGGTCTGTCTGGTCCATAGTACTCCCTCAGGGCTATTTTACACGCTCCGGCTCCTGCCATGCGGCGAAACACTGCACGGCCAATAAGCCGTGCCCCACACAGTAGTTAATAATGGCTGTCACCACTGGAAGGGACGGCTGCCGGGCTGTGGCCATCTCCACCTTTGTAAACAACTGTTCTTGGCCGTGCAGGGTTTCGGTGTGAAAGGGGCCTTAGCCTTCCCGTTTTGGATCTACTTATATCGGTGGCTGCATACTGAGAAAGATAGCTCTGTATCAGTTGGCCGTAGGCTTTCCTACTCTTCATATATGCCCAGCAAACAAATGTCAAAAATATGGACACAGTTTTCCTCCAATAAACACAAATGCAGCCCCACAGAGGGGGGTAAACATAGCAGACTTGTGAAAAATTAAAGCTGGTCATCCAGTAGAGCAATTCGGATGCAATTTGGCCATTTTTTTATGTGGCTGCGGTGATAAAATCGCATAAACGTGTTCAAATTGCACTGTACTGTATTTGACAAGAGGTGTAACGTGCGGTCCCGTGCAAGTCACACCAGCTGCAGAAGCGATCTGTTTAATTGCATCCAAGCAGGGCAAGCGTAGCTGGGATCATACGTGATATATTGTATGCCAAAGGAACACATACGATATATCGCATGCAACCCTGCCGCTCAGGGAGGTTGACTGCCTCCGACTTCTCCGTGGGAAGAAGTCAAGAAAGTCAAGTGTATGGCTACTTTAATATTTCCAAGGTGTCCACATTTACCTCTGTTTTTAACCATTGGGTTGAGCCTTATGGCACAAAAGGGCTAGGTGTATAAGAATAGTTGTGTTACCAACTGTTTTTTACATTAAAAAGGAACAAGTGGTCACAATATCTTTTCCTGCGTTTCCATTTTTATTTTTTACCAGTTTGCTTTCTTTGTAAAGTGACTAATCAGCATTGCGGTCTTTCTCAATATTTGTTATACCATTATGCAATAAAAGACAGAGCTGAGTCACAATCATGTGCTGTTGACCATTGTGCAAGCAACATAGTTACTGACCATTGCATGTCTTCCCGTCTTCAGCAAGCTGGAAGGAGGTATTACAGTAGCATACTGGTCCTGACGTGGTACGTGCACAGTTGTGCTGACATCCCGCTATGGTACAGTTGTGAGCATATTCTAGGTAAGAAAAAATAGAGAAGCATAAATCTCAGCAAATCATCCATCACATGTGTGGTTAATAATTTCCTATTTAAAAAAATGCATTTAATGAGAATATACATTTAAAGCTCTGTCAAAACATACCTTATTGCAACACTGAGGTCATATAAAGCACACAATGCTCCCAAACAGAATGTATGTAAGAGCAGCTAGCTACAGAAATGTGCACCTAAAGCAGCACAAGCCATTTCATGCTTAGGTTGGGGGGCCAGATGCACTAAGCTTCAAAAGTGATAAAATGGAGAGTGGTAAAAACCAACCAATCAGCCCCTACCCATCAGGTCACCGACTGTCTTTGAAAAATGTCAGGTGGGAGCTGATTGGCTGGTTGTTTATCACTCTCTATTTTATCACTTTTGAAACTTTGTGCATCTGGCCCTTTGGGAGATGTACTAAGCATTGAAAAGTTATCAAATGGAGATAAATCACTAAGTAATCAGCCCCTAACTGTAATTTTTCAAACCCAGTATGCATCCTAGCTGTTCGTAGCGGATTGGCTGGTATTTTAATCACTCTTCATTTTATCACTTTCAAGCTTAGTACATCTGGCTCTTTGGGTTTACCGGATTAGATATTAAACTCGCTACACCGTGTACACCAGTTAAACACTGCATTTACATTGGTAATACTGTATATCAGCTTACAAGATATTTCAAATCAATGGCAGGTGATAGGGTTCAGGCACGCATTACCGTGCTTCAACATAATATACATAAGTATTACCTCTGTTTTAGCAGCTATTTGAAATAGCAGACTTAAGGTGCCCATACACGGTATGGGGATGCAGTTTAAATCCCGGCGGTCGGGATCCCGGCGTTCAAAATCCAGACGCCGGAATCCTGAACGCTGAAATCCTGACACTTTCTCCCCCCGTGGGTGTCCACGACACCCTCGGAGGGAGAATAAATTAGTGTGCCGAGCGTAGCGAGCCCTCAAGGGGGGGGGGGATCCACGTCACCCCCTTGTCGGGATTTCGGCGTTCTGGATTCCGGCGTCGGGATTTTGAACGCCGGGATCCCGACCGCCGCCTTTTCATGCCGAATCCACGGTACGATTGCCGAATGCGATGAGATGCGCGCTCCTGCGCACATCCCGTCGCACAGTTCAAAAAGTATGTGCAATGCAATCTAGTCCAAATTGCATACAATAGATGTACAGTGTATGGGCACCTTAATGCATAACACAGTTTGGCTTCACCTGCCAAGCACTGGTGGGGACTGATCATTCGCTGATCATTTTGCAAGTCATTTTGATAAATAACAACGTTATAGTTATAACAAGAATTACAATATAAAAAATATGGTAAATACATGAAGGACAAAAACAAACAAAAATGAAAACACATCAAATAAAAAATAAATAAATAAAAAGGTTTTGGATTTTGTTTTGAAGAACTTTTCTTTTGAATATCTATTACATTTGAATTTCTTTTGTGTTTACTTTTCTGGACCATACTTTATCAGTTTTGTTTGTGTTTTTTTTTTTACTTCTTTTCTTTCCAAGGAGGTTTATGCTGCCAATGTCAAGTGTCAACCATACTGTTAACTAATATGTACAACGTTTAATATTCAGTGCTCATGCCTAAGGGTTTATTTATCTTGTCTTTGGCAAGGAACAAGTCCTAAATGAAGCAGTCTCTAGCAGAAAAAGAGGAAATGGCAGCATCATGTCTAGTTCTCTGTGTACACAGAAAATAAATCTCCCTAGGGTTTGTATGCCTAGCATTCCACATGCAGAGAAGTTAATTGGACAGATTAATTATTATGTGCAATGATCCCATAAAGTGTGACTGTTCCACAGCTAAGTAATTGCCACACACAACCGTATTGAAAAAAGAAAGGACTACCTTTAACAAACGCATTGAGCATTGAGAAATGGATGGCTGCAAAGGGTTATGGGAAAACAGTAAGTAACTGAACCAAAAAAGTCTAATAATCAAATGTGCACTAAAAGATCCGCATTATGGGGATTATTCTGGTTCACTCGGAAAGGCACAATCACTCTCTTATGGACAAAACCATATGCACTGCAGGTGGGGCTGATGTAACATGTGCAGAGAGAGTTAGATTTGGATGTTTTATTGTTTCTGTGCAGGGTAAATACTGTCTGCTTTATTTTTACACTGCAATATAGATATCAGTTTTAAGTACAAACTCCACCCAAATCTAACTCTCTCTGCACATGTTACATCAGCCCCACCTGCAGTGCATATGGTTTTGTCCATTACAGAGTGATTGTGGCTTTGCGAGTGAACTAGAATAACCCCCTGTATCTGGGTAGTTTACGAGTATTTTGGTAGCTGCATTGCAACCCTATTGTGTGAACAAAATGCTGTGCTATAGGCATCACAATACATCTGGTTCAAAAGTTTTGTATATCAATACAAAAAACAACAACTGCTTAATGAGATGTGCGATTTCTGCACACTTGATAGCCAGAGGACTTATTTTTCACTTCCTTTGGACAACCTCAAATATGCATCTGCAGCATCTGGTAGTTTGAGGACCTGAATGTTTCTTAGCACCAGAACTGTAAAAGAACCACATCAGCATATTACAGCTCTACGCGCGTTAACCTATCACCACAAACTGCCTGACCTCCAGTACACACAAAACGCTTTACTGTACTTCCATTTACTTTGTGCTGTAAAACACAAGTGAGCTACAAAACAAAATGTAAAGCTTAAAAAGCTAATGCTTCTTTTGCACAAAATTTGAAAAGTAATTTAAAGTCATCGTTTTCTTATTAATACCCTGTCTGTTACAATATGGTAATGGCTGCATTTCCTCCTCGCCACTTCTGTGCTAATGTTGAACGGATTTCCAAGGGCAACGATTTGCAATAATTCAGTAACAGAATAAGAGAAATCACCTGACCATTATTCTGTCACATTAATAGGATTGAAAGTCCGCAGTATCTCTGGAATGATCATAAAGTGATTTATAAACAGACTGGGGCAAAGGGAGTAGAACTTGCGTAAAAACGGCGGGTTTTCTGCACAACGTTGTCCTGGCAACTAGGGAAACATATCACTGGGCGTTTACTTCAATTCATGCTGCAAACTTTAGATTGCAGGAAGATGTAGAAGCTTTAGGTTTACAGGAAGGGAGACTCATTAATTCATTAGGTCGACACAAGCATTGGTTGACAATTGGAAGGTCGGCATAAGTTTTTCTACTTTTTTTTTTTTTTGAGCCGACATGTGCAGACAGGTGGTATTTCATACCCTACCATACGCTACAGCAGGGCCAAATAATAATTTATATAGTATGCCTGAAGCATGGCGTCAGCAGTGAGCCATGCGAGGGGACATGGTACTCTTAAGAGGTGTCTATGTCGACTATGTCCACATCCAGGTCAAACAAATATGAAAAAACTCATGTTGAATTTTGACAGTTGACCTACCCACGGTCAGTCTAATGCTTGGATGCACCTTAACCATGTCGACCTACTCCCTGTCGACCTTCAGTGGTCAGCCCAATGCCTGTCATCCTTCATGCAGTCCATGCATCCTTCATGCAGACCCTACAGGAAATGGTTACTAAACTTGTCTGTATAAGTACAGTATATTATATTTACAGAGGAGAAAGACCTCACAGAACTCTCAAAACTGAAAGTGGATAAATCAATGGGGCCAGATGTGATACATCCAAGGATACTAAAATAGCTTAAATGGGAGAAGGTAAAACCAATAACATAATTATTCAACCAGTCACTAGCTACTGGAGTAATCCCAGAGCACTGGAAAACAGCGAATGTAGTCCCACTGCACAAAAGTGGAAGAAAGGAAGGAGGTAAGCAACTATCGACCAGTGAGCCTTACATCAGTAGTAGGGAAATTGATGGAAACACTCTTAAAAACAAAGAGTTGTAGAATCTCTCAAAACCAGCAATTTACAGGATCCAAAACAGCATGGGTTTACTGGGGGAAGATCATGTCAAACAAATCTTATTGACTTTTTTGACTGGGTAACTAAAGTAAAAGATCAAGGTGGGGCTGTAGATGTAGCTTATCTAGACTTTAGTAAGGCTTTTGACACTGTCCCACATTGCAGACTGTTAAATGAACTTAAAAGCCTGGGATTGGATTTTAAGATAGTTGAATGGATAAGAGCGTGGTTGCAGGACAGAAAACAGAGTTGTAATAAAGGGAGTACAGTCAAAGGAGGGAACGGTTACAAGAGGGGTACCCCAGGGATCTGTACTTAGACCAATACTTTTTCAGATCTTTATTGGTGATATTGCAAATGGAATTGAGGGTAAAATGTGCCCTTTTGCAGATTACACAAAAAAGTATGCAACAGGGTAGACACACCAGGAGGGGTAAAACAAATGACTGATGATCTAGGTAGATTAGAAGAATGGTCAAGAGCATAGCAACTACAGTTTAATGCCAAAAAATACAAAATCATGCACTTGAGTCTCAAAAATCCAAAGATTAAATATAGTATAAATGGCACTTTAATGGAAACTACTGAGGAAGAGAGGGATCTAGGTGTCACTATTTCAGGTAACTTAAAGGCAGGTAGGCAAACAAAGCAATGAAGAAGGCACGTTAGATGCTTTGTTGCATAGGGAGAGGAATCAGCAGTAGAAAGAAAGAAGTAATAATGCCACTGTATAGGTCATTGGTACGACCTCATCTAGAATACGGTGTTCAGTTCTGGAGGCCATATCTCCAGAAGGATATAAATACATTAGAGACTGTACAAAGAAGGGCAACTAAAATGGTGCATGGCCTTCATCACAAAACGTAACAGGAAAGACTAAAAGATCTTAATATGTATACTTTGGAGCAGAGAAGGGAAAGGAGGACATGATAGAAACTTTCAAATATATCAAGGGCTTTAACAAGGTACAGGTGGGAGACATTCTTCACAGGAAGAGGAGCAGCAGAACACGAGGACATGCACTGAAACTAGAGGGAGGAAGATTCAGGGGAAATGTGAGGAAGAATTACTTCACAGAAAGGGTAGTAGATAAGTGGAATAGCCTCCCATCAGAGGTGGTACAGGCAAATACAGTAGTACAATTTAAACATGCTTGGGATAGGCATATTGATATCCTTACAAAAAAATAAGGATCAAATATGGTTTGAGGTAACATCTTTAAAAAAGGGGCAGACTAGATGGGCCAAGTGGTTCTTATCTGCCGTCAAATTCTATGTTTCTATATTCACAGTCCTCACAGTTTGAACAATGCGCAATGAAGAAGAAAAAATAAAATAAAGCACAGTGACAGTTATCAGACAACTACCACATTGAAATGTTTCTCAATTCCACTTTAAAGTGTAAAGACTGTGGGGTAGATTTATGAAGTGGTGATCAGGGGCATATGCGCTATCCCCATGCGCTAAAGCAGCGGATAGCGCTTCCCCTGATCTATGACACCCGCCGAGTGGGTGTCTATCGTGCGGCGGTGTGGGGCAGGAGGCATAGCGCAGCTATGATATTTTGTGCTGCGCGCCTGCCTCCTGCCTGATTTATGAACGGTCAGCATCGCTAACCGTTCCACCGCCTGCAGCAATTGACTTCGACAGCTGCAGGCGGCAATGCCCTATGCCACAGCAGGGACAGCGCTGCCCCTGCTGCTGGCTTTGAACTGCGCTGGGTATCTCGCGAGTAGCGAGATCCCGCGCATGCGCAGTGAGCTGGCCGGGGGGGGGGGGGGGGGGAGGAGACAGCGCATCAGTATTAACTGATGCGCTGTCTCCAGGTGGGGACATCGCCGGAGGGGGAAGTTAGCGCTCTCCCGCTTCGGCCAGCAAGATGTTAGTACATCTTGTCGGTGTCCCCTCCTGCTTCGCCTCGCTAATGCGGCGAAGCAGGAACTGTTATAACGGCGCCTTTAGCCCTGTGTATGGTTTCATCATTCTGGGACATTAGGAGAGGTGAATTCCTTCAGAGAGTAATGCTAATTGAGCATGCAGTTACCCACAGGCTGGGCACCTCAGCTGTCCTAAAGGATTTGCCACCCATCACTCAACTTATTATACTGTAGTTCACCAACTGCAGGTTTACATATTTACCTTGTAAGTACAGCTCTTACACAATGGCCCTTATTCTGATTGATGCGGATATTCCCGAATTCTTACGGTGCGGTCCGCACGCCACGCTGTGCTGCCGCGTGCGGCCATCGTCCGTAGAAACGCCCACGTGTCCTCCGCATTCGGACGGACTCACTCTTTAAGAACAGGGCGTGTTTACGGACGACATACAAACCATGCGTGTGCGGGGGAAACACTCAGATTCTGCACGGTATTACAGAGTATGCACGGGAATACCGCATCCGAACGGATGGCAAGCGGTCCGTCCGCACGGAAGCGGTGTATTTACGCAAAACTACCCACTATTATGTCTATTCTGCAATACATCACATGACCCACTTATTCAATTACCTATCCTCATAAAAAAATGTTTATTTGGAATTGGAATCAATTATATGCCAATATATCCTTACAACCATGCCTAACACATGCATTGCACACATTAACCCTTACAGCAATTGAAGTGCAATGGTTTCAATTAAAGCACTGACAAGCGTCCTATTAGTGAGTAATGAGTAAAGGAGTCGATTGTATTGGGTTCAGGTGTTAATGCTTGTAGTCATTAGGCGTTCCGTTCGCCTACCGCAAGACCGAGTGGTTTCCGCAAAGCAATACTTGACTTATGGACACCGCACATTTCTATCGGTTTTGTTCGCGTGCATTCAGAGTGCTATCCGAATGCACGCCCCCCAACATAAGTGTACTCCCCCGTGTCCGCCCATGTTTCCTCCCAGTTTTGCCCACTTTTAAACTACGCCCATGTGTCATTCCGCATGACGCCCATAATACGCCCATATATCCAGACTGATTGCGGTGCACAGTTTTGTACGGGATTTGGCCGAACAGGTACGGAGTCAATGCGTGGCACATGCGCGTTGCGTTCTCCACGCATGCGCAGACGCCGTAAAGACGCTATCCGAAAGTATGCGGAAAAGTACGCATCAATCAGAATAAGGGCCAATGAGACTTATTCGTCCAGTCATCAATCCTACAATTGTGATCCAAGCAACTCTGCCAGTGTTGGTGATATTCAGTGACTACCTTGGACAAGTTCCTACAAAAGGAGTTTGGTCTCCGAAACGACGACTAAGCATCACATTTTTTCTTCTCCATTCCTTCATCCCTTTATTACCTCATATTGATCTTTAAATCTTAGATCTCTCTGTGACCAGATGAGGCTACAGTGTATAGGCCGAATTGATTTCTATTATCTGCACTAATACAATACTGTGTCTCCCTTTTACTGACTGGACACTCCCTCCACCCCCACCGTCCTCAAATCTGTGTTCTACTCTATTACATGATGACTATATTGATTTCAATATTATGATCTATAAGTCATGTCGCTGAGAATTTGAGCCATGCTGTTCCATAGCTAAAATGTGATTATTACCTTGTTTTACTCCCCGCATCTTTTTACATTTTACATTGATCGAATATCCACTTTTTATTAACATGGTGATGTAAATAGTGACTCTGTCCCTATACCATTCTATGTTTAATCTGTCATTTGTGGTCATATAATATTACCCTTTAAGACAGTGGTTAGAGGACAATGATACATTACCCCAAATGGATGGTTGCACTGCAGAGACACAGCCAAGCATACAGCGAATCTATATGTATGTCCGGCTGTGTATGAGCAGCGTGACCGTCCATTACTCCCAGGAATTTCATTTCATTGCAAATAGAATCTTTATATAGATTCTATATGCATGCCCGGCTGTGTGTGTTACAGTACTATAGTGTACCAGGACTCTTCCCTGCGTGATGCTCCGGGCCCCGCCTCCAAGTCCACCCGCTTCTTCATTAGGTCACATTATCAATGGCTATACCACACGCAGCCTGACAGCCATTGATGATGATTACATGTATGGCTGTGTGGTAGAAATGTTGTACCACGCACAGCCATACATGGTAATCCTCATCATCATCATCATCATCATCATCATCATCATCATCAATTGTGTATCGTATTAGCAGGATGTATTCCTGGGGGTATTATAGGATTTCCTTCCTTTCAAATCAAGGGGGTAACATCAGCGTGTCTAAATATATTTTGGGGCAAAAGGTAAAAAAGTTCCCTAACCCCTGCTTTAAACCAATAAAAATGGCGTCTGAAAAAAAAAAATCTTATATATCTTTCATGCAGGATAGGATACTAGATTACTAGTCATTTCTAGATGACCAAATGATGTTCCTCCATTTTTTATACTGCTCTTGTTGCGATTAAAATGGTATACTTGTCATCTATCACAATTCAACGTACAACAATCTGAACCATTGGTACAATATACACTGCATAGCTGAATAAAACCATTTTATATATCTCTATCTCCCAGCTTTACACAAGATCCGCAGTTTTCATCCATGCTCATTATCTGCTCCCATTACTTTTCCACGGTTGCACCAACTCTGGATTACCCTCCCTCAAATAACTACATATACGTTCTTCTAGTCTACGAACGTTTGAATCTTCCCTGAAACCTCACCCCTTCAGACTGCTAATAATATCGGAGATCCACCCACATAAGCTATTCTACCAATTATCTTCCCTTTATACAGTCCACCATCATTTTACATATGTTCTCTTTCTACACCCACACAGCCCACTGACACCAGGCCAATATGGCTGGACCAATAGGTATATGCAGATTTCCCTATAGATTGTAAGCTTGTGAGCGCAACTTAGATACCTTTTTTACAATTTTTAACAAGGCTTTGGTAAGGATAGACCAGCACAACGGAATATGCTGGACATACAGCATATCAGTAAATGTTAATAAATACAGGAGTTTCCCGGTATTTATCCATCTTCTATTGCCTTTCCAACAAAAGAAAACAAATTGGCACAGAGTACAATTCTTGAAGAGAGTTGTGGCCCATCATGGCCTACTTGGTGCCGACTGAGATGCACAGTTTATCAACAAACAATATAGGGACACTGGACAACACTCTATGCAATTGTTATTCTGCATGCTTACAGCTGTACTGCCAAAAGGGGGGGGCAGAGAAATGCTCTACGCAGCATTTTGCACTTGCCAAAATGATGGCACTTGCCTGCTGGGGTCTCCATTATAATTGTGGAAAAAGCACACTCCATCCCCTACCCACGATGCACGTCAACTGTACCAGAAGCGAACGATCACTAAAAATGACATTCAGTTATTGGCAACGGAGTAGATGGAAGAACAAATGCTGTGAATTATGTACAACACATCAGCATATCCATGTACTGGATAATATACTTTCAAGGTATTCATTTATTTCTCTTAATACTAGCAATGTAAGAGCACAGTGCTGGGGAATTTAGCGCACTCGCTCAGCTCTATGGGACATCATTAAGAGTAGAAAAGGAGGATGTTCTCGGAGAACACAGAGTGCCCATTGTGGGAGCCTCGGCAGCTGAGTAACTGTTGCACTTGTACTGTGTCAAATCAATTTACCAGGAGAGCCCTGATGAATCCTGATGAGTGTGCATGGCAGGAATAATTTGCAATTCTTTGATTTCGCTTCCTTTATGCTCACTCCACCATAAAAAGGAAAAGCATGATCTTGTGCAGGATGAGCTGTTGGCAGTGACCCACAACAATTAAAATGGGAATTACTGGTTGTCTCAAGGGGTGCGGAAAATTCTGAGCATGAAACAGGCTCTTCGGGTTCACTAGTTCTAGGGTACACGGATAATAATACTCAGCAAATTTAAATGGTTTAAATACCACTATTGACAACGTAATAATATTGTTGTAATGTTCTAGAAAAGTCCAAAGTATACACTAGACAAAAAGGCACCAAATCAACTCCATCAAGGTTTTCGTTGGTTAAACTTTAATCTGAAGGGTAAAAAGGATTACAGAAAAATGATATCCATCGGCTGCTGAAACATTCTTCACAAAATCAATCACTCCAAAAGCTTGAATTAAAAGTTCCCATTTGATTTTTGAAGGGATTAGATATACTCTAATGTGAATTATCTGACCGTATCTGCAGCTGAACATTGTTTAAGAAGACCCAGCTCTAACAACTATTTACTCATGGAACTCCACCGCCAGCATGCAGATGATGAGATGGTAGACCCAGGTATATGCAGGGGTAGGGAGACTGGACATGGAGGAACCGCTAATCACTAATAAAACTATACTCAGCTAAGTAATCCCCTCAGACTTCTACTTTGTATCTTCTCAACAGTTCACAATGGATTCCACTGCGGACCTTCAATAAACCAACCACATTTAAATTTGTTTTCAATAAATTGTTCTTCATCAAACTTACAGATACGTCATCATACATATAGCCTCAATATGCCAGACCTGGGCCAACTGAGCTGTCAAGTCCTGTGCAACGCCTTTCATGCAGACACTTGATCTTGAGGAAGCCGTAGTTACACATAGGCGGGGAAACGCGTTGATCGATAAAACTTCTCTGTTTGAAAGGAATAGCCGGCCGGCTCCACCTTTTAACTTGATCTCCAGTTGGAGTCCCCTCCACCCTTATTTCAGCCTCACTAGCCCGGAATTACATGTGACTACAGCTGTGGGAGCATATCCTTCTCCCTTCTGCATACAGATGGGGCCGGTTTTATCTTTGCTGGCGAACCGCCAGCAACACGGCGCTCCATCTGACTGAGACACGCAATACTGTCCGCCTCCCGCTCGAGGGGGCTGGGGAGGACCCAAGGGCACTGCGGGGGGTGCACCGTGGGCAGCACAGTCGGAAGGGGACGTGCGCACCTCGTGCGCGCGCGTCCCCTTCCGGCATACAGATGGCGGCGGGGCAGGGGATGGCGATGGCGACGCAATCACCTGCAAAGATGAATCCCGCTACATCTGTACCATCTAAAACTACAGTCGGAGGATTGGTAAATATAGTTATCACTAACTGCCTCTTATCTATATTACTGGACTTGTTCATTCTAAATACTAATAACGGTTGGCTGTACCACTACTAATATATGAGCTAGCTCTAAATGAACTAACAAGTGGGACTTCATGGGCATCATTCTGTAGAAGGATCATTTTTACTATTACTAACCCCACTAATTAAAAAAAAAATGTATTTATTATTTTTTGGGATTAATCCAATTTTTCAATATTGGTTGGTATCGGCCGGTACCTAATATATTTATTATTGATGCATGTATTAACGGGTTTTTTCTTTTTGCTCATTGTTGTGTCTTTAAATATTGTGGTATTTCTAAAAAACTTTCTTAAAAAACTGGCTATTGTCTATACCAGTGGTTCCAACCCTGGTCCTCAAGTACCCCCAACAGTGCATGTTTTGCAGGTCTCCACACAGAATCACAAGTGCTATAATTATCTCCACCTGTGGATCTTTTCAAATGTGCCTGAATAATGAGTGGACCTGCCGGGTGACCTGGAAAACGTGCACTGCTGGGGGTACTTGAGGACCAGGGTTGGGAACCACTGGTCTATACTTTAAACCTGAGCGCCTTCTGCTTTTTTTATACTGTTATATACTCTTTACTGGGAGTGGTAATCCCATTAGTGAGCAGCTGGGTTTAAATAGGTAGATCAATCTCCAACATTAGCGCTACTTCTTTTTTTATTTTTTTTATTTGTCTGGTAATATATACATTGCTGGCACATGCCAGCAATGTATAATATTACTGATACCCCTGCCCACCAATGTTGGTTAATAAAATATGAGGCGTAATGGCCAGCACTGTATACGTTACCACCAGCACTGCCCACCAACGTATCATTATGTTATGGGGGTAACACATGTATTGCTGGCAAACGCCTGTGATCGCTGGTCGTTTGCGGTCTTATTGACAGCAGGCAGACATTTTGGGGCATGCCACTGCTATTTACTGGGAGTTCACCAGAAAATGCAGATGTTCCCCAGCCATACGGAGTCATCAGAATGTCTGTACATTGCTGCATTCATCTTTCCCTCTATCCTGACTAGTCTTCTAGTTCCTGCCGCTGAAATAAACATCCCCGCAGCATGATGCTGCCCCCACCATGCTTCACTGTAGGGATGGCATTGGTCTAGTAATTTACCACAGGTGGACTCCTATTAAGCTGTAGATATAGCTCAAGGATGATCAGTGGAAACAGGATGCTCCTGAGCTCAATTTTGAGCTTCCCGGTAAAGGCTGTGACTACCTATGTCGTTTTTCTATTTTGAAAAAATTTGAAAAAAATCTCACCATTTTTTTTCACATTGTCATTATGGGGTATTGTGCGTAGAATTTTGAAAATGTGGAAAAAAAGTGAAGCGCTGTGAATACTTTCTGGATGCACTGTAGCGTATTAGTAAGCAGTTCCACTTTTACTGCACATTGCCACTCATCACTGCCTCTAACCAGCGGCTTCTGTATGCCAACTCTCATTCCACTCACACAGCAGGACCTAGTGCCAAACAAGAAAAAAATAACAACCTGCTTTAATGAAGCAGAGGTGCTGTCCAAAACCACAAAAACCACAGATAAAAGAAGTCAATAGGAACAAAGACTCTTCTAATGCTGCATTCCGAGATCTGACAGTGCTCCTACAGCACATGTAAAACTTCTAATTGCCACAAGCTCATATTATTCAGGCCAGAGGAAAAGAAAAGGTAATAATTCAGGTACATTGCAAAGCTTCTTTTAAGATGGAAGCATTATAAGATTATTTGTCCAATCTTGGTGGTTGAAACAAAATTATGGTAATGTACTGTAATGCATGGGAGCGAATGAAAATTTACCAAATATTAGAAAACAGGCAAAAATGGACAATTTCGACAAACTGATTAAATCCAATTGATTTTACAAATTTATCAAAACTACCATTTTTTCCAATTTAGTGGCTTTTGGGAGCAAAAGGATGTGTCCACATGGGATCGGTATGAAACCCCGGCGGTCAAAAGCCTGACGCCGAAATCCCGACAGGGGTGGGGGGGGGATGGGACGTGAAATAGGGTGAAAACTGTCCAAATTGGTTGCGTTTTACATCCAATCTGCTGTGTGGTGCCATGTGCATTGGTTCGTTGTCAGAGGTCGGACCAGCTGCACGTACGACCTCTGAATCTACCAGCCTCCTGGCAGTGGGGAATGGGATTGCATGCGATAAGTCACATGCAAAAGGGACCACATGTATCGCATGCAATCCTGCCGCCGGTGAAGGTCCCGAGCAGCTCAAATGGGATTTGCTGGCCAGCTTTAGTCACATGATGCACCATTTGCAATTAAGATTTCAGTTTGTACACAACTCATCCAACATAAGGCCCTCAGTTACACAGATATACAAGTGTAATTTATCAAATTAATCAGCACAGTCTTCTGGTGCAACATACTGTAGTGTAGTTGCATCGCTATACACCTTAAGACATTGATAAGAGCCCAATGCTAGTTGAGCTGCACAGAACCGGTCAGCTCACTTATACCAGGCATCTTCCCCCTGCATGGCGTATTGGGGCTGGACGTATGAGGACACATTTATATAAAAGGTTTTTGTTCCTCTCAAGGCAAACAGACAATTTTCTTTCAAGTACAAATATGTTTGTTTCAACTGAAACCAGTATGGGGTTGCATTTTAAAATGTAATATATACAGGGGACTCCTTGCTGATCTCATTGACTTCTTGCAGCAATGACGGGCCATTTACCGCGATTAGCATGCCCAAGGCTGTGCACATGCACTCTGTATGCACCAAGAGATCTATAGGACTGCATGGGAGTGTACGCTCCTAAAAACAGGTCACAAATCGTTATGCGGCTGCACATGTGACTGGAAAGAAGAGCAAGGACACATAAGTACAGTACACCGAATTTATGAAAATTTTTAAATAAAAAACATGAGAATGACATCAGATCGCTCTCCATTGAAATGATATGTAATTGAATAAAGTATTTTCTTATTAACCTATAATTACAATATCAGTTGCCTGGGTGCATTTAGCTTACCTCTACAGAAAGCTCCTTCATCAGAGCCATCGGCACAGTCGGTATGAGCGTCACACAGCTTACTCATGGGTATGCAGATTTCCGTGCCAATACAGTTATGTTCATTGGGCTGGCATTTTGAAAGTTTGCTATCTGGACCTGGTAAAAAGAGAAAATGTAATTATTATTATTATTATCAAATAGTTTTGTAAAGCATGAAATACACTTATCAACATATAACCTGTAGGGTACACGTTTAATTTACTTATCCAAAAGATGTTCAGAAAACCAATGGGACCTGGGGACTCAAGAATCATATACCCAGTCCCTTACAGACAGACATTAATGTATGTCTATAAGGGTCCGCAACATAGGTGCACCAAACTATCATGAGTGCTCATGGCGCAGCAATGTCTGTAGGTTCTTCATTGCCTAGGGTTATTACATAAACCCTACACCCTATAGATTGTAAGCTTGCGAGCAGGGCCCCCCTACCTCCATGTTGGTTTGTATCTACACAGTTTGCTTAATCACTGTTGTTTCCAATTGTATATTCCAACGGAATATGCTGCGCTATATAAGAAACTGTAAATAATAATAATCATAATCTTATACTGTTACAGCTCATCTGGTTTCACCTCTGATAGAGGCAAAGCAGAAATGAATAACTTCTGCCCACTGAAGTGGGAGAGAAAACACTCCCCCCTTCAGCAATCCCATCCAGACTTACAGAGCAGAAGCCTAGTGTGTCTTACCTCCCGGCCAGCAAAACTGTGCAAGAGATCTCATGCGGCCGGACCCACACAGAAGCTGCCAGATGAGAAAAACGTACCAGCAGGGAAGCACTGCCAATATGTTAAAAAAATTCTAGGTGCAACAGAATCCATTTTTTTTAATCCATCGGAATGATTGTGAAAAACATTAGATGTCTGCATATACCGTATACAAAAAAGAATTTCTTTACATAAGTTAGTTTCAAGTGTCAACCAACCTGAGGGGAAAATAGAAATATATATATATATATATATATATATATATATATATATATATATATATATATATATATATATATATATATATATATATATATATATATATATATATATATATATATATATATATATATATATATATATATATATATATATATATATATATATATATATATATATATATATATATATATATATATATGATCCGAGGGAGCCGGCACTCGGAGTTGCCGTATGCTCTTCTAGTGCCCCGGTGCCTTCCCATAAGCCAGAGGGCTAGTAGATATGTGTCCGAGGTAGGCGGCACTCAGAGACGATGTAGACAATTTAAACCATAAAACGGTTTATTGTGAAAAAAATGAGGCAACGTTTCGGGGATGACCCCCTTTCCCAAGCCAAAACAAACAAGTGTTTGTTTTGGCTTGAGAAAGGGGGTCATCCCCGAAACGTTGCCTAATTTTTTTCACAATAAACCGTTTTATGGTTTAAATTGTCTACATCGTCTCTGAGTGCCGCCTACCTCGGACACACACACATATATATATATATATATATATATATATATATATATATATATATATATATATATATATATATATATATATATATATATATATATATATATATATATATATATATTTTTTTTTTATTTTTATTTTTTTTATTATATATTATATATAGACCATGAGTCAAAATAAGGGAGTGCTGAAGCTCACAAAAATGGTGTAATACAAAAATGCATTAAAGAGACAGCAGCATCAAAATGAAAAAGGCATATAAAGTGCAAATCGGATCATTAAAAAAGAGAGGGAGCATCTCAGCATAATGGTGGAATACGCATCACAGACATCCTCAGAACGCAATCCCTCTGACAACCAGTCATGCCGCGCAACAGGCTGTTTCGGTATATATATATATATATATATATATATATATATATATATATATATATATATATATATATATATATATATATATATATATATATATATATATTTTCCCATAAGTCATGACAATGATAAAAGGGTTTAGTGTACATGTGCAAGGACTGGATATACCGTGTTTCCCCAATAAGACACTGTCTTATATATATATTTTCCCATAAGTCATGACAATGATAAAAGGGTTTAGTGTACATGAGCAAGGACTGGATATACCGTGTTTCCCCAATAAGACACTGTCTTATTTTTTATTTTCAGTCCAAAAAACACCATAGGGCTTATTTTCAGGGGAGGGCTTATTTTAGCCCCTCAGTCCCTGCTTTTATCCACATCATGCCCCTCAATCACCTTATACTTTAAGCACAACTGACACTTTCCTTTCCTTCTGCATTTTTCAGCCACTCAGCCTTTCCGGCGCCGTTCAGTCTCTCCGCTTCCGCCTGTGTACAGATCAGTCCCTGAGGTGCGCAATGACGTCATATACCCAATGCATCCCTGCATCAGCAGAGGCTTCAGAGCTGCAGCAGCGTCCATTTCATGCGCGGGGGGGGGAGGGGCAGAGCTGGAAGTTTAGCACAGGGACTGGGCAAAATGGGGATTTAGCTAGGGCTTATTTTAGGGGTAGGGCTTATTCTGGACCGTTGTCCAGAAATGAGGGTAGGGCTTATTATCAGGGTAGGTCTTATTATCGGGGAAACAGGGTAGTCATTAGGACTATGGGCATCACGGATGGCGTGACGGTTAGCATTACTGCCTCACAGCACTGAGGTCATGGGTTCGATCCCCACCATGGCCCTAACTGTGCGGAGTTTGTATATTCTCCCCGTACTTGCATGGGTTTCCTCTGGGTACTCTGGTTTCCTCCCACAAACCAAAAAATACTGGTAGGTTAATTGGCTTCCAACATAAATTAACCCTGGAAAGTCTGTGTGTGTGTACGTGTACGTGTACATGTAGAAGGGAATATAGATTGTAACCTCCACTGGGGCAGGGACTGATGTGAATGTTCATATATTCTCTGTACAGCGCTGTGGAATATGTGTGCGCTATAAAAGAAACTGTTAATTAATAAAAAAAAAAAAAAACTATAGAGGTTACTTGATAGAAATACAGAAAGGTGCTAGGGGAAAGCAGTGTAAGGAAATCTCAGCTTAACAGCAACGAGCTATTTAGCATAGTTTCCAGACAGCATCCCCCCATTCATATACTCATCCCTGTCTCCCGCCTCCCTCTCCCCCCTACATAGGATGCCTCAACCATGAAAGACAGCAGCATGAATTTGTTCTACTAGGGAAGCTTCAAACATCCTTGTTCTACTGCTTACTACAGAGCAGCAATAGTGTCACGCAGCACCTGCTACATCCAATCACCTGCTCTGGATATTCCTGAACATATTCCCTGCAACAACTGCACATACAATCCGGCACATTAACAAATAAGTTATGAGAAAAACATTCAGTTAATTCAGTGCTGAGAACAATATTCTGGGGTATAAGCAATCAGATTCTGTCTATCATGTTCTAAAATTCAATACAGAAATGACAGACACAACCAAATTGGTCTCTATGGGCAACATCACCTCTTAATTTTTAAAAGCTTTACCATTCATACTAAGGGAGTAATTTTTACGATTCTTATGTCTTCCAAATAATATATGCATTCAAAAGACTCCCTAACACTACATACAGATGTGTAGCATTACTGTTCATTTTCAGTGACTTGACGTTCCAGAAAAAAAACTGGAATCCAGATTACACTGTCATTTTGAACAATGACTCCGGATCATCCAGAATGAGCAATAGCATGAAAACTACTGTGGATGAACCATATAATAACCGCTGTGGTCAGTGTGCATGGGTGTCAGTGATCATTAGCAGACTGGAAACTAAAAAATTGCTTTGGGACAAAAATGCTAAACCGCAAAGTGTAAAAGGGGCCCAAATATCAGCAACAGGTTACCCCAATGGGTTGTTGATGTGGGGGGGCCTTACGCCTTATGGCTCTTTTACAGCACTACATAAGGCCCACTGAGCCCAATTTAATTTTAATCCATATTTATAGGTTTTTAATTAAAACCTTGTGTGTGGGTAAAAGTAATCATAAGTGAGCAATTGTAGAAATCTTAGAATTATGGAGTCTTGTTTCCTTATAAAACGTACACATAGAAACAAGTAACATAGTGCCCCCAATAAAAGCGACATTATTGGTATCAATGATCAAAATAGCTCATTTTAAAATTATGCCTATTTTAACTGATTTTAGTATTTTTATTATTATTATTATTATTATTATTATTTATATGGTGTACAAAGTGTTGATTGTGCCATATAGGCAAACTGCAGTAGAACACACATACCATAATTGAAATAGACAGTACAATGGGGGGGAAAAACAAGCCTTTGTGTACTACTGAAGGGCAAGAAAAGCTCAAACAGGAGACAGGATCAGTTGCTAATTTACTGAGGTATACTGGAGACATGGAAAGTCACCCCTAAATTACAAGTGGAGGGCCCTGTCTGAGACAGCTCGCAGGGGTTCGGATATATCACACATGACAATTTGCTTGCAATGCATCTCACCCCTATTTGCAAGCATAACCAAATTGATAAACAATGTGCCTGAAGAAATTCCCATAGGAGAGGAGGTGGGAGCGGTCCTCTGCGATGAGGAATCTTCCAGTTTTTGACCAAGAGTCCTATGTGCACACGCATCAAAGCTGAAGCCTTGGAATGTGAGGGAAATATTAATTAGCTGTTAATAATGAAAATTAAATATGGATATAGTTGGATTGGCAGTGGAGGTGGTGGGGGGCTCGGAAAGGTCACCCTCAGGGTGCTAGTAGATCTGGGGCCAGCTCTGCTGTGGTTAGTGTATAGTTGTATCTGGTATGCTCAGTTTACTCTATGGTGGTTACTGAATTCTATTACTTTATATGGGTGGGTGTGTGTGTGTGTGTGTGTGTGTGTGTGTGTGTGTGTGTGTGTGTGTGTGTGTGTGTGTGTGTGGACATTATGTTATGTAAGCAGTAATTACTGATGTCATTAAGATGCAAGTTAATGTATTCAGATGGGGATACAGTCATTTGGTCTACAGCATGTTGGTCGAAAAGCATTAGGTTCAAGGTCGGGTTTAAGTTGACAGGTCATTAGGCTTGTCTATCAACTTGCTGTAGACCAAATGGTCCCATTCCTTTAGATGTTGATGGTTTCATTTAACAACTTGTTGCCTATTTTTCTTCATTACGCCCCCTAATGTCAAAAGTCGAGTATGCCACTTGGTAGGAGGGAGGCCTTGGGGTTCAAAAACAGGTTAGAGTGATGGTGGCAGACAAGACATGGATGGATAGACTATAGAGGCTTGAATGTCTACACCACCCCACACACTAGCTTAATGTTCTTTGTACATCCCACGACAATAAAAAAAAAAAAAAAAAAAAGAAGAAGTAAAACGTTATTCTTACAGCTCTTAAAAGCATTTTCGGTACTCTTTACCTAGAAGGGCGCCAGCGATTGGAATCGCGGGCGTCGGGGGTAAAAATCGCGGTCATCGCGGGTAAATCGCGGGTACATAAAAATCTGCTGCCCGCGATGACCGCGATTTTCCCATAGGGAACAATGTTAAAAAGGCTGATTGACCGCGATTTTCATGTAAAATGCCTTAATGCCCGCGATTTGGCCATAGGAATCAATGTTAAATGGGCTACAGAGCCCAAATAGGCACAATTAACCCTTAAATGTCCCCCCAAATTTTAACGCCACCCCACGATCCACGCCAACCCGAAGCGTGTCGAGCGCAGCGAGCCCGCGAGGGGCGGCGGTACGCGTCCTCCGACCTTTTCATGCCCTACTATCCACGTCGGCGTGGAGTTGAGAATAGAATAGTGTGGCGAGCGCAGCGAGCCACCGAGCCCGAAGCGTGGCGAGCGCAGCGAGCCCCGCGAGGGGCCGCGGATACCTTCACAGGTAAACGCGTCCCCTCGCGGGCTTCACAGGTGTCCGCGTCGCCACGGACACCTGTGAAGCCCGCGAGGGGACGCGTATAACTGTGAAGGTATCCGCGTCCCCTCGCTGCGCTCGCCACACTATTCTATTCTCAACTCCACGCCGACGTGGATAGTAGGGCATGAAAAGGTCGGAGGACGCGTACCGCCGCCCCTCGCGGGCTCGCTGCGCTCGCCACGCTTCGGGTTGGCGTGGATCGTGGGGTGGCGTTAAAAATTTGGGGGGACATTTAAGGGTTAATTGTGCCTATTTGGGCTCTGTAGCCCATTTAACATTGTTTCCTATGCCCACATCGGGTCCATTGAGGCATTTAACCGTAAAATCGCGTCGGTCGGGCCATTTAACATTGATTCCTATGGGAAATCAGGTGCATCGCGTTGCGGCCATCGCGGGTACATTTATGGCCGGCCGCGACGCGACCGACGCGATTTCCATGTTTAACATGGGTTTCAATGGGAAATCGCGGGCATCGCGTCGGTCGCGTCGCGGCCAGACATAAATGTACCCGCGATCACCACGACGGGCGCCCTTCTAGGTAAAGAGTACCGCATTTTCATTTATTGTTACATCACCACATCTCTTAATATGTAGCCTTAGTGTCGGACTTGTCCTGTCCTGTCTATAGTTACTTAGATAATGGTTTGTTATTTAAAGTTCTTCATGTTGAAACGTTTTTGTTCACATTTGCACAAACACAAAATGTTTGGAGCATGTTTACACATGGATACGACCTCCTGCCAAACACTTTCTTTACACAAAGGCTGGGTGTCCCTGTTTACACAGCAATCCCTTGTGAAGTAGTTCAAAAGGTAACCTTGCCATTCCTGATAACCTGCCCATGTGTTGGACCAAAGCAAAAGTGGTACAAACATCCGGGAAATAAATGCATGGCAATAGTTATAGACTGTGACCAGTCGTAGGCTGTCAGATTTGCCAACAGACAGATACACCGCCATAGTGGACAATCTGATAAGCAATACACACTTGACAATTGGTTGATGTGTCTGTTCTGATGTCACAAGTGAGTGTGCATGTGAATAGGTCGGCGGGTCACCCGTACACACTCACAGATATGCAGATTTATCTGCATAGACAGCGCTGTGGGGCCGACCCATTATATCTGATCATATCAGGTGTGCACACCCACCAATGCACTACAGATCGATCGCCCATTCAATGGAACAAGCGATATATCTAATAGTATGTACCTAGCAATAGTTACACTCAAGAAAATAAAATGTATATAAATACATAAAGTATTTATAACGGAGAAAGCCCAGGAAGTACCCATGACTAGACACCATCTTACACCAGCAAGACAGGATTCAACTTCTGTATTGCTGTGAAATTCTTTGTTACAGAAGCACCCCTGTCTATTCCTGAGTAAATGTTTTGTGGAATAGCCAGAGCATTGGCTAGATAGAGCAAGAAGCCAATCATTAGTACACCTGGGATCTAGCAAGTGAAACTTTACATACACTCCAAGGTCATGCGGCGTGTGAACAAAATCCAGATTCCGCCCTGCAGGTCTTTCATGGTCATTCTGTGGTTAGTTTCACATATTCTGTGTTACAACTGATGACAGCAGTTTGAGATACTCAATGATTCAATGGTGAGGATTCCCATATTTATCATCAAATACCGGTACATTTTCTTTAAAAAATAATAATAAAAATAATAAAAAGCTATATATTGATTTAATTTTGCTGCCCAAGGTTAGCGGTTTATTATTAGGATACAGGCACAATGTGGTGTAATGTGTACCTGCAGTCTAATTTTTTTTTTCTCTTTTTTTGCGATCCCGATCCCACAGGGACACGCATCAACAACGCAAACTGTATACACACTACAATTTATTTTAATTTTTCTTCAGGTTTTTAATATGTAGTCAATATCGGAATCTCAGATTGCACCAGGTGTATGTACCTTAATATATGGACATTTATTGATACAATTTCCTGCACAAAGTGAAACCTGTCAAATTCCCTTACAGTACAAAACAAGACTATACATTTGGATAGGATGATAATATCCTCAGCTAATGTTAAAGACACGTGGAAATCGTACCATTAGACATGTCGCAGTGTATCAGGCCAGCATAAAACCAGTGGCCTATTCCTTAGTTTTCTAATCAACTACTGCTGGGTGCACACGACATGGTGTGTACCCAGCAGGTGCAACGGAACCCAGCATAGGCAAGTGCATACACATGCAGCAAGGCCCTGGTCAATGATATCTTCTTCTGGCCCTGCAGCAGGGCAGACATCGCTAGCAAATGCAAATAAAGCGCATACACCTTCCGCAAATAAAGCGCATGCACACAAATGGTATGTGTAAGTAACATACTGCAGTCAGCTGCATTGGCCTGGATTCCAGTTTGGAGTCGAACAAGTACATTATACAGTACTACATGTACACCACCGATTTCCTAGCATCGTCGGTTCCAGTACCGTGCCGGATTAAAGGAGAATCTGTTAATATGTCTAATTTTTTTGCATTTCTAAAAGCAATGCATAGTAAAATATAAGCTACAATACAATATTACTTAATGAATAAACACAGTAGTGTATGCAAACTGATTATTAGCTATACCTAGGGACACTTGCTCACGCTGTGTGTTCCGCCCATATGCGGTACTTGCTGTGACCGTGGACTCCATAACAGCCGCAGCGATGCTTCCTATGTCACCTGCAGTGCCCGCGGAAGCTGTACCCACTGACACTTGCCCCTGTAGCATGTTACGCCAATGTGCAGAAAATGTTCCGGATTAAAAGAGGTCCTTAACCTCTTTTAATCTGGACAAAGCAAAATTGTCCGGATTAAAAAGAGGTTTCCGACCAACAGTTGCCGAAAAATCGGTGGTGTACTTGTACTGTATCACTTCACAGGCTTTGTTATGCTGCTACGCCAAACATTTAGGTCATACTGGATCCTTATCAAAACAGCCAAACTCAGTCAGACAACGGAGCAAGGTGCATATACAATACAATAAGTAGTAGCAACTGGTTGCCTCCGGCTCAACTAGGCAAAGCTCATTCATGGTTATCACGGTGCTGCCTACTCTTGCAGGCCAGATATCTATATAGCTGTAGAAAAGATTAAGATACAATGTGCCAATTATTGGGATTTGTTTCTCTATAATACAATAACCCTCTTGTAAATATCTTTCATGTGATGTAGGACACGCTTCCTGAAATAGAGATTAGGCTGAAAGTATCAGCCAAGTACTCAATCTCAGAGATTTGAAACATTAAGGCGTAGTACAAATGCTATGTTTACAGTTGTTGCCACAAAGCGCCCTCTGTTCCAATTATTTCAATAAGTCTGAGCCCTCCATAGTTCAAAGGTTGGCTCTCTTATTAAATAAATTATGCGGATTTGTAATTTTGGTTGGGTTAGACATGTCAATGTAAACATTCTTGTTTCAACTGAGCAGTGGTCATTTAGATAAACCTTATTGCTCTAACATGTTACAACATGCATACAGTAGATCTGCAGAAAGTGGAACACAATAGATTTTCTCAGTCTCCCTCAATTTTTCCCCACTCTGTGCCTCAGGCCCTTTCTCAGAGAAACATTTTATATTCCATTTTGAAACGTCAATCAATACTTTTTTATGTATGTATATATATATATATATATATATATATATATATATATATATATATATATATATATATATATTTATTTATTTATTTTTGGGGGGGGGGGGGGGGGGGGGATCCATGAAATACCAGCCATTATCCTCTAGAACAGGTGTGGGCAATAAGCGGCTCTCCTGCTGTTGATAAACTACACATCCCTTGCCTCAGTTTCAGCATGGCAATATAGCAATATGAAGGCAAGGCATGCTGGTATGTGTAGTCCATCAACAGCTTGAGGGATGCTTATTGCCCACCCCTACACTAGAAAATGGGCAAACCTGTCCTCAAGACCAACAGTTCATGCTTTTCGGGCAACCTGTGGATCTATAGTAGGAAGGAATGTTTGAAAATTTGACAGTTAGTAATGACTACATCTGTGCACCATATAGATGATTTGAAAAACGTGGACCAGTGGTTGATTCGAGGACCGGTTTGGCCATCCCTAATCTAGAAGATGCTAGATCAGGGGTAGCCAACTCCAATCCTTAGGAGCTACCAACCGTTCACATTTTCCAGCTCACCTCTCAGGTACACCACCTCTCAGGTACACAGGTGCACTCATTACTGACTGACACATTTTAAAAGATCCACAGGTGGCGCTAAATACTTCACTTGTGATTCTGTGAGTAGAGATGAAAAACGTTAACTGTTGGTAGCTCTCGAGGACTAGAGTTGGCTACCCCTGACCTAGATAAAGGAGAAGTAGAATCTGGTTGGTTGCTAGCAGCAACATCTCTCACTTCAAAAAAACTCACACTTAATTTACCCATAAACGGCTGAACTGGATGAACAGGATGCTCAGAGGGAAGGTGACAAATCTCATTGAGTGCCTGTGCACCTGGTAGGGAATTCAGCTCCAATGGGAAAGGGACGGATGTACAGTACTACATAATATGGATTGCCGCTCTAGCAATGAGTGATGAGAAGAATAAAAGCTAAATGCATAATTTACAGGCTTATCAGTGAGAACAGCCACGTCCTCACCAGGTTCCCCAGTCTGATACTGGTTCCTAGACTCCCAATATATTTGTAGTGCAGCCTAAATAAATTCTTGGGGGAAAATGTCCAGTAACTTCTAAAGCATAACGTTCTACCGACAGAAAGAGAATGGTGTTCTGCCGTAACTGAGCAAGACGCTGATGTGTTTGTTTGTTGTTCGTGTGTTTATTTTTTACATAACAAGCAGTTCCCGGACTGCACGTCTGCCTACACGTAGCACACTGCGGCTTTGTGCTCAGTTCCCAGGCATGGGCTATGGCCCGGTGATTACGTATCCCAAACACCAGAGTAACATGAATGAGACACTGTGAGATGGGGCTCATGAAGACTGGAGCATGTCTGTAGGGTGGGTAAAGTCACCAAGTTTTACACACTCTTAAATGATGCTCAGTTTGCAAGAGGGGAGGAAGTTACGAAGGGCTTGATCAGAATATTCTAATGAATGAACCTATACACTTCGACCTTCGTATGGTCTTCACAGAACAAATAGGGCAGTGATGGCTAACCTCAAAACTTCAGCTGTAGTTGAACTACACATCCCAGCATGCCCTGCATCAGTTTTAGCATGGCCAAATAGTAAAACTGATGCAGGGCATGCTGGGATGTGATGTTCAACAACAGCCGGAGTGTCGAGGTTAGCCATTACTGAAATACTGTAGGTCTTTTTTTTTTTTTTCAATTAATAATTTTTATTGAAGTTTTATGAAGATAATAAAACATTTAACATGAAAAGCATGAAATAGGTCTTTACAATCCAACCTCTACATGTTTTCCCCAATAATGTAGAAAAGAGTCATTAAAACGGCAAAAAGTCATCTGTTATGAAATATGCACTTTATATTACATGCTTCTATAACTGGTCACCCTGAATGGTTTATGCTAAAATGTTATTATACATTTATATAGAAGACTGTAACAAGGACATACTGCTTTTAGAAAGCAGAACAGCCATTTTGATCATTGGCATCTTCTCCCCAAGCCCTCTTGTCATTTGGGACATGGACTAGCAGAAAGTGATAGTTATATGTGCATGCATCGCTATACTATATTACCAAGGATAATCCGGTTTATAGGTGAAGAGCAGTTTCACAGTTACAAAGTGCTAACAAAATGGGGGCAGAAACTATAGGCCCATACACACTGGGCAACTTTGAGCAGAAAATCGCTCAAAACAGCATGTTTGAGCGGCTTTCAGCTGAAAGCCGCCCAGTGTGTATGCTCCGGCAATGAGCGGTGAGCGCTGCTACGAGCTCCCGCATCATCGGCGGGAAAGCTGTTCATCTGCAGGCAATACCAGCAGATGCGCGGCTTTGAGGATGGCTTTTGCGATTTGGGCTGATTTCACCTGTTCCCGTCAGATTTGGTCGAGAAATCTGATGTGTTTGGTGTCCCATCAATGGTGCCATGGCACACAGTTTGGGAACCACTGACCTACAGAATTAGCTAAATTATATTTAATGTTTTACGAGATATATATAGTATATGTCTAGTGTCCGTGAGTCTCCAAAACACTGCCATCTGCTGGCAGAGTGTGAAACTACATCTCTTTCTCACACATGCACAAACACAGAAGGTAGCAGACTAGCTTTCGAAGCTTCTGCTACGAGCTGGCTTAATAGCATATACATATGCTTTAAAAATTGGTTTAATCTTATAGCAGCTTTTAGAAGCTAGATACAAAGCTGGAGTCCGATTTCTTCCAATACAATGACAAGGCGGTGTTATTCAATGGCAAGGATTGACAATTATCAGTAGAAATGATCTCACAGACATATTCGTAAGCATGGGGGGGGGGATTACATAACCCCTAATCTTTAAATCTAGTCTGTACATATTTGTTATATTTATTTATTAACCGTTTCTTACAGTATATAGCACAGAGTATTCTGTTGCGCTTTACAAAAGGAGACAGTTATACTTCAAACTGGGTAATTACAGACAGTCCAAGGTAGGAGGGCCCTGCTCGCAAGCTTATATGACAGATATTTTCTGAAGTTAAAGTTTCCTTGTATAAAAAGAACTTGCCAAAAACTGTATTTAAAAAATAAAATAATTGTAAATTGATTAAATTCTGTACAAAGGCAATGATTGGTAATAAATCACTTACATATTTCAGGGTCTTCATCTGATCCATCAGGACAATCCTTCTCGTTGTCACACCTCCAACCGTTTGAGATGCACGTTACCTGGTCCTTGCAGGTAAAATGCCTGGAGCTGCATGTTTTTGGAGCTGAAATAAATACAGACAGACAGTTCATTACAAACCCTCAGCAAAAATGTACAATAGTAGAATTAAGTGGATTCAAATATGCCTCCTATTTACGACAAATTCTAATATTATCTCGTAATGCAAAAATATTAATTATACAAATTAACTCTCCAACAGAACTTGAAATACAATTGTAACTGTTACAATCTGTCAAACTCACAAAATAATAATTTGGGAGACACTGTATCCAAACGGGATGCAGTTAAAATCCCGGCGGTCGGGATCCCGGCGTTCAGAATCCCGACCTCCGAAATCCCGACACTTTCTCCCTCCAGGGGTGTCCACGACACCCCTGGAGGGAGAATAAATTAGTGTGCCGAGCGTAGCGAGGCACCGGGCCTGCTGCGTGGCGAGCGCAGCGAGCCCGCAAGGGGGGGCGATCCACGTCCCCCCTTGTCGGGATTTTGACCGCCGGGATTTCATACTGAATCCATCCAAACAACATACACTGCATGCTGCACGCAGACATTAAAAAGACAGACGCACTTGGACCACAGTCTGCATCCATAAAGGTCACAGCAGGCCGATTAGTCCAGACTACTGCATATTGCCCTGAAATGGACTCTTATTTTCTTTTCACTTCAATTAGCCTGACACCACAATTTTCACGCTCACTGTTCTAGACTGGGACTACCAACATAAATGGAAGCATCTGCAATCCTACAGATCAATCATTCATTTTTCCAAAGTTTGCTCAAGGCTGCTTAAATGTTATACAGGATTTACTGTACAACAAAGTATAAACGTCACCAATGCCAGTACACAAATGACCAATTCCCTACTTATAACTTCATTAAGCAAAACTTTTAATGAAAAAAAAAAAAAAAATGCAGTACTGTGTTCATTTACACTTTAGGCCCCCATTCACTATGTGATTTGGGTCGGATTTCACCAGTTTCTGGTGGATCGGGCCGAGAAATCAGGTGAAAAATCTGCCCAAATCACATGTGTATGGACATCCAATCCACGGTTCTGAGCGCATTAGATCAGAGCTGCAGAGAATACGTGCTGCACATAAGATAAATCTTATGTGCAGCCATCTGTGGCACATTATGCGTGCTTTGTAACACCCGCAATGTATCACATGAGATGCAGGGGGACACTGAGAGCCGGGTGGAGGGCAAAAAAAAAACCAAGTAAACAGCCAATCAGTGGCTAACCATTCATTTGTATGGGGGCAGGAATTTTATCCTCTGCAGCGCTTTACATAGAATATTTGAACATTCACATCAGTCCCTTCCCCAGTGGAGCTTAGAATCTATATTCCCTACCACATGTACACTCATTCACTCCAAGGTTAATTTTTGTTAGGAGCCAAATAACCTACCAGTATATTTTTGTAATGTGGGAGGAAACTGGAGTACCCGGAGGAAACCCACGCAAGCACAGGGAGAATGTACAAACTCCGCACAGTTAGGGCCATGGTGGGAATGGAACCCATTACCTCAGTGCTGTGAGGCAGTAATGCTAACCATTACACATCCATACTGCCATTTACTTTCGATTTCCCCAAATCCATCTCCTTTCGATTTGGCCTTTGCTTTCCATTCGATTTCACATTCAATCTGCACTTTCGCATTCGATAGGCACAGTGTACACATAGGATTTACTGGATCGAATTTGATATTTCCTTGCTTGCACAATCTATTTTTCTTTTCGATATAGAGAAAACGGGAGCGCAAGTCAAATCGAATGCAGATCAAAAGCATCTTAACCCCTTGAGTGGTGGGTTTTGCTGGGGCAGGACAAACCTGTATTCAGCAGTGACGTCGGTGGCAGGCTGGGGGATGTTCGCGGCGGCTCGGGAGGACTCTGGTGCCTGAGCGCTCCCAAGTCCCCCCCGAGCCGCGCCAAACATACCCGAGCCTGCCGCCGATGTCACTGCTGCTGTAAAATGAGTAGCAGCTGGCGGCTGGTTCAGGGGAGCTCCGGCGGACGCTGGAGCAAAGGTGATGGGAGGGGGGGAGCCTCTAGAGGTGCTGTGCCAGTGGAGCACACCTGGACACCACTGGCACGCACCTTTTCTATATTAGTGGTATGGCCGGAAAATTGAGCCTGGAAAATTTCCGGCCATACCACCCAAGGGGTTAAAAACCATTTGATTTTGCTTCTTTTCGAAGAGTTTGTACATCCCTTTAGCCCGGTATTTTCTAAAGTGGACGATATAGTCCTCCGAGGGGCACTGGAATGATCCAGTGAGACGGTAGTAGGCTTGGGTGCAATTGAGGGGTGTGGGTTAAAAATAAAAGGGACGATGGAAGGCTACTGTTAGTCGGTCCCAGGTCTTGCAAAGAGATCAGATGCACTGCATGTGGGACACCTCCTTCCCTGCTCTCATGTTGTATTTGGGGGAAATGAGTGTGCCGAGCGTATCGAGACACCGGGCCCACTGCGTTGTGAGCACAATGAGCCCACAATGGGTTGGCGATCCACGTCCCTCCCCCCCTTGTCGGGATTTCGGTGGTCGGGATCCTGATGCCGACCGACGGGATTTCGTATCAAACCCATATTGGGTGCGAGGGGAGTGAAGCACAGCAGAATCCCGGAACCTATAGTTGCATGCAGAGTGTGTGGTGGTGCAGTGCTGTTCCACTCCACTCTTCTCCCTTAATTGCAGGGATGGGCTCAGCAAAGATGCAGTAACACAAACCATTACACCAGGGATTCCCAACCACGATCCTCAAGGCACACCAACAGTGCAGGTTTTGTAGATATCCAGGCTTGAGCACAGGTGACTTAATTAGTATCTGAGGGATACTGATTAAACCATCTTTGCTGAAGCCTGAATATCTACAAAACCTGCACTGTTGGTGTGCCTTGAGGACCGTGGTTGGGAATGCCTGCATTACACCATTTGTACTGCCCTGAAGGCCCATGTCATATATAGTATTAATTGCAGTAGTAATAAGTCAATGATACTTTTATACCCTGATTTGTGACTTAGAAGCACAGACCAATATTTCCTACACATTAAAATATAGAGTCTTTTGTAAGAGGCGGAAATTGTGTTGTTATATTTACTGTGAAGTGCCAACAAATAGTACAGCTTAGACCTTTGTAAGAGCACAAGGTTCAAAGAAACACATTTTATATTCCTCAGGAAACCATAACCCTGCATTCAACACATTTATTATACATTTATATGTTTTTTCAAGGATATCCACCTTCTAAGAAATTCCAGCCTTATCAATAACACACTGTAGAACATTCACTGTAAGGTGATAAATGACTGAACTAATGCGTGATTGTGGTTTACAATGTATGAACCTTCTTCCTTTGGGAGCTCCCCTAAAGCTTCTGGTTGTTTTCATAGATTATCAGTGTCTGGTTAGGACTTATATAAATGGGATTATGGTCTGGTGCCAAGTGGCTGAAGGGGCCCAGAGAGGCCATATATGAGCCCAGAAGCCAAAGAACACAATTACTCTAGTTGACATTTTACAAAAAAATGGTTTATAAAGAATGGTGGACCATGGCGCAAAGCCAGTTTGAACTTAAGGCCCCCATAAACTTATGCAATTTGGTCCGATTTCACCAGATTCTGACGGATCACATGCATTGGACATCCCATCGGATGCATGGTGCCATGCACATGGCATAGGAAGTAGGACCCCCGGCGGCAATGGGGCATGGGAAGGGCCGCATGCAATACATCATATTCAAAAAGGACCGCATGCAATCTTGTTGCCCAGGAAAGTGGGATCAGATGGCCATACACTGCTGTGACTTCACAAAGCAGGGTATGACCCCCTTAAGATTTATTACATCAGGTTTATTGTCTATGATTAGGATGAAATTCACCTTTGTTATCGTTATTATTTAACAGTTTCTTATATATTATATATTAACAGTTTCTTCTATAACGCAGCATATTTCGTTGCGCTTTACAAAAAGGAGACAGCAATACAACAAACTGTGTATTTACAGACAGTCAAAAGGTAGGAGGGCCCTGCTCGCAAGCTTACAATCTATAGGGAAATAGGCCTTGATACATAAGGATAGATACTGTATTATTTATTGCATCAATTCCACCAGAATGCAGAGGTTCCTGGTGTGCTGTATGATACGGTGACCCAGCAGTTTGGCCAGGGGTCAGGAGGATGGAAAATGTGAAAAAGAAAGAGTGGATGTGTGTGGACTGTACAGTGGGGATGTGATTAGATTTATGGTTAATATGAAGGTTAGGTGGCTGGTTCTAGAATTTGATAAGCTTGCCTGAAGAGGTGAGTTTTCAAGGAACGTTTATAGGTTTGGAGACTGGAGGAGAGTCTTAAGGGGTGTACACATGGAGCGATTTTTGCTAGTGAGCGACTTTAACTAAGCGATTTTGACTAAGCGATTTGACTAGATACAACAGCGATTTTGATTACACTAGAATTAACATACTTGCTTGGTATTCATTGCCTAGTGAATATCTCCCTCAGCAGTAAATAGCAGCAATTTTGACTAGACAGCCAGCGATCTAGTCAAAATATTCTTGCCTGGAAACTCTTTTTTACAGGGTGATTTGTCCAACCTGGACAGACATTTTTACTAACCTTCTAAGCAATTTTAACTATGTAGTCAAAATCGCTTAGAAGGATCGCTCCTTGTGTACACCCCTTCATTGTACTTGGGAAGAAAGTCCTGAAATCGGGAATGGGAGCAAGTAATGAGTGTGGATGATTATCTTGATAATTGACTTACAAAAGATATTCACTTTAGGAGTATTTTTTTAGGTGGACAAATACTGAAATGTCCATCACATGGCCTATAAAGATAATTATGGGTTTATCTTTCTATTATAAAAAAAATATATATATATTTTTTTTATAGATTCACAAATTTGTTTATTAAAAATTAATAGCTAAATTAAAGGGGGTATTCAATCCTCCCGCAGCCACTCCCGGCGGGGGAGATGGCTGCGGGGCCCTATTCAATGCGGTCTTCTCCGACAGCATTGAATGGGGATCTCAGAAGAACGAGCCCGACTTCACAAGCAGTCGGGCTCGATCTGCCGAGAATTGATGAGCTCCCAGCCGTAGCCACACCCCCTTCTCGACCCATTCTATATATGCACACACCAACACACGGTACTGTTTTGCCATCCAGATTAGGAGTAGACGCATTTAAACATAGGAATTTTATGTATTGGGAAATTCTATGAAACTAAAGAACTAAAGACCGTTCATAATCTAGAGAATGTTTGTAATATGGAACTAGGTTACTAGCACTGAGAATACCCAGTACACAGATATACAAAGAAAATGTGCATAAATGATTGACAGATCCAGAACAAGACCTCCACCGCAGCCAGGACAGAATAGAAGCAGAGCTTGCACGCCCCCTGCATATGATAGCTCCTCTGTACTTGCTAGTGGGAGATGCTGAGCAGACGTGACCAAAATGATATTACTTTGTTTAACATTTTGGTCACACGCTCCATGCTTCAAGACCATTTGTGCTGGCCAGAGAGTAATAGGAGACGCTCAACAAAGCGCAACGGAGCAACCAGGCTCCTCTTCAGGAGAAGATGAACAACAAATAAAAAGGGAATGGACAGGACAATTTGGCAGCCTCTAAAATTCATAGGCAGAAATAAAAAAATAAAAAAGTCTGTATTGACCTACTAAATATACAGAAAAGGATCAATATATATATATATATATATATATATATATATATATATAGAAGCGATTTTCAAACAAATGAAAACAGGAGGCGGCACTCAAAGAAAACGTGGTCAACTTATATTAAAGTATACATGTGCAAAAAATGGTCAGCATACATGGTCGACAGTTTCGGAGCTGACGCCCCTTCCTCAAGACCACTGACACATCAACTGAAACAACCAAAGCATAAAAGTAAAGTGCAGAAAACGAAAAACAGGGTGCTGTAACAAATTGCATTTAAATAGGGTAACACTTACGCGGTACCAGGGCATTGCAAGACGCCGGCGGCAGCTTCCGGCTGTGTGTGCAGTCACCTGTCCACTGACGTCAGTCAGTAGTCCTGGCGACGGAGGGAGCGTCCGTGCCTGTGTTGGGACGGAAGGAGCAGAGGCTCAAAAGTGTGTTAAGAGCGTTTTATCCCTGTATGGGGAACGCATAATAGATTACAACGTGCTGAGTGAGTAAAGTGCCGGTGCTATAATAAAGATAAAAATAGGTTAAAAAACAAGGAGTTCGCAAGGGGACAGATACAGGAGATGTCCTAAGTGTGGTGTTATATAAACCACTGGTATCGCGCTGGTGTATTTTAATGGCTTAGCGCTTCTATAGATAAAAAAAGCCAATGCATCTATTGCCTTAAGTTTTTACAATACATCAAAACAAATATTAATAAAAGCAAATAGAACATCAAACAACGTTTCTAAGAAAAACATATATGCTATATGATAAACGGGCATCCTGTATTTCTGTCCTCTACTGCAAGGTTTGATAACGGCAACCTGAGGTTGTATTAACATGGGAGTACTGTCCCAATGTGTTTTTAAATTTATTAACATCGCAGAGAAAATATTACTGTTATCTTATATTATATTGTTTTGTATTGTTATCCAGTGGGCTATACAAAATACATGTTTATAAGGTGATTACAAAAAGATATTTAAAGATGTTTTTTCATTAAGGCCATGGGGGGCCATTGAGTCCAAAAGATGGATCCAATGGGTCTCCCGCTGGAGAAGTTTCTTCAGTCGGTCGCCACCTCGGATGGGCATGGGTACATATTCTAGAATGAGATGTCTAAGCTGAGACAGAGAGTGCTTGTGTGCCCGAAAATGTCGGGCAACAGGCTGGTCTATGTTTTTCCCTGCTAGGCAGTTTTTAATAACACTCTCTGTCTCAGCTTAGACATCTCATTCTAGAATATGTACCCATGCCCATCCGAGGTGGCGACCGACTGAAGAAACTTCTCCAGCGGGAGACCCATTGGATCCATCTTTTGGACTCAATGGCCCCCCATGGCCTTAATGAAAAAACATCTTTAAATATCTTTTTGTAATCACCTTATAAACATGTATTTTGTATAGCCCACTGGATAACAATACAAAACAATATAATATAAGATAACAGTAATATTTTCTCTGCGATGTTAATAAATTTAAAAACACATTGGGACAGTACTCCCATGTTAATACAACCTCAGGTTGCCGTTATCAAACCTTGCAGTAGAGGACAGAAATACAGGATGCCCGTTTATCATATAGCATATATGTTTTTCTTAGAAACGTTGTTTGATGTTCTATTTGCTTTTATTAATATTTGTTTTGATGTATTGTAAAAACTTAAGGCAATAGATGCATTGGCTTTTTTTATCTATAGAAGCGCTAAGCCATTAAAATACACCAGCGCGATACCAGTGGTTTATATAACACCACACTTAGGACATCTCCTGTATCTGTCCCCTTGCGAACTCCTTGTTTTTTAACCTATTTTTATCTTTATTATAGCACCGGCACTTTACTCACTCAGCACGTTGTAATCTATTATGCGTTCCCCATACAGGGATAAAACGCTCTTAACACACTTTTGAGCCTCTGCTCCTTCCGTCCCAACACAGGCACGGACGCTCCCTCCGTCGCCAGGACTACTGACTGACGTCAGTGGACAGGTGACTGCACACACAGCCGGAAGCTGCCGCCGGCGTCTTGCAATGCCCTGGTACCGCGTAAGTGTTACCCTATTTAAATGCAATTTGTTACAGCACCCTGTTTTTCGTTTTCTGCACTTTACTTTTATGCTTTGGTTGTTTCAGTTGATGTGTCAGTGGTCTTGAGGAAGGGGCGTCAGCTCCGAAACTGTCGACCATGTATGCTGACCATTTTTTGCACATGTATACTTTAATATAAGTTGACCACGTTTTCTTTGAGTGCCGCCTCCTGTTTTCATTTGTTTGAAAATCGCTTCTATATGCCCTCGATGTGGAAGGCACCCTAACTGCTGCTCTATTTGTTTCACCAAGTGCCGGTCCTCCCGACCCCTATATATATATATATATATATATTTTTTTTTTTTATTTATTATTATTATTATTATTATTATTATTAATAAATAAAAGCAAAAGAAAGCAGCCATCCAGTAACATGTAAAATAATAAAATATGATCTCAGAGTCCACACCACTGTCACTGGAAAGGGGGGGCGAGTTGTGTAAAAGGAAATGGCAATTACATACAGTAAGACTCTTAAAAATATGTGAACTGCCGCGTATAAGCCTAATGACAAAAGGCTTTTTTTTTTTTTTTTTTGTATTAATTATATACCCACTATACAACTGCAGGGCCATTCTATTTCCAGAAATCTGTTACTACATGTAGCACTGGTCTATAACACGAAGGGTGACAATTATCAACAAATCCTTTGTGATGGGAAACTGAACAAGTGCGTGTTCTCATTGTGTCATGTGGAGAAAACATTGTCCTTAATGGGGATGAGCAGATTCTGGCTTAAATCAGTCAGACCCTAGAGCTTTACAAATAACTGTCTGTACAGGTCTGCAATCGTACTCCTCCTATACTATCATTTCATACCTCAACTTGGTTTAGTTACGGTACGAATGATCAGGAATATGGGAAGATTAGATAGATTACATATGGGAAGCTACATGGGACATCCTTTAGCTGGAATGCCAGGGATTTAGGTTTTTCTCCATAATATCACGGCCCAAAACAATTGAAAAAAAACTTCAAAACACAGCGCCTAACATTCTGCTCATGTTATTCGGCAGATCACTGTACAGAGCAGTAATACCTGGTGATGGGGACAGGGCATGAAGTACTGTGAATATTCATTCAGTTATATTTGACTTTTGCCACTTCTGTGCATGTGCAGGGGGCGGGTGCCGGGCAGCTCCATTCGCATCTGGGAACGCCCAACGTTGGACATTCTCAGGCTAATGAGGCCATGACGGACATCACCGGATGTCAGCTGCCCGCCCTCTCGCACAGGGTGCCCGCAGTTTACAGTCACTATATAGGTGTCTCTGAACTGTGAGCGCTGGAGAAATCATTAGATGGTCGGCGACCGATTTCTCACAGCTGTGCAAAGGGCACGGGCATGCTGTCTCTGCCTGTCCGGCTGTCTCTTCTGGGCATGCTCGAGATCGTAGGAGCCGATTGGCTGGCAATAAAACCCATGTTACCCCTCAGTAACATGCAGATGTAGAAGATGTGATGCATATCAAATGAATCAGTCAATTGGTGCACATTGCATTGGTTTTTTTTTGGGGGGGGGGCAGAGATGCCCGACGTTAGAGGTGTATAGGACCTGATGGCTCACGTCAGGTATCTGATGCTGCGAGGTATATTGAGGCTAAATGTATGAGGACACATCTGTAGCGTTGCTTTTTCCTGTAAAACTAGCTTGCTATTCTGCTCATACAAATGGATTTTTAAAGTGCTTATTGGATAGTATACTGGAAAAGTAGATCGAGACACCAAGCTATTATATTCTCCCTATATGCCGACATGGATGGAGAAAAACAAGATTTCTTTTCTTTTTTTTTTTTTAAACATGAAAAATTCATGTTGATCTTTTAAAAGGTGTCCACTTTTACCATGTCGACCTTTTGACCCGATCGGTCTAGTACATCTAACAACCAGAACCAACATTTAGACAGCATACCACTTATGCTGTTGTCAGGGGCGGGCTGGGCCGGGGGGCAGAGTGCCATATGCCCCCCGGGCCGCTTACCCACCCACTGGCTGCGGGCCGTGCTGCGGCTGGATCAGCTTCTCCAGCCCTTCTGCACTGGCCGCGGCTTACAGAACACGGCCGCGGCTACAGGAAAATGGCCGCCGGCCCCCTGCACTGAGGACATGTTCTCAGTGCAGGAGGCCGGCGGCCATTTTCCTGTAGCCGCGGCCGTGTTCTGGAAGCCGCGGCCAGCGCAGGAGGGCTGGAGAAGCTGATCCAGCCGCAGCACGGCCCGCAGCTAGCGAGTGGGTAAGCGCTCTCCCCCCCCCCCCCTCCCTCACCCCAGCATATGTGTTTCTATCCCTGTGGGGGCATATCTGGCACTGTGTGGGGGCATATCTGGCACTGTGTGGGGGCATATCTGGCACTGTGGGGGGGCATATCTGGCACTGTGGGGGGGCATATCTGGCACTGTGGGGGGGCATATGTGTATCTGGCACTGTGGGGGGCATATCTGGCACTGTGGGGGCATATATGTATTTGGCACTGTGGGGGCATATGTGTATCTGGCACAGTGGGGCATATGTGTATTTGGCACTGTGGGGGCATATGTGTATCTGGCACTGTGGGGGCATATGTGTATTTGGCACTGTGGGGGCATATGTGTATCTGGCACTGTGGGGCATATGTGTATTTGGCACGGTGGGGGCATATCTGGCACTGTGGGGGCATATGTGTATCTGGCACTGTGGGGGCATATGTGTATCTGGCACTGTGGGGACATATGTGTATCTGGCACTGTGGGGGCATATGTGTCTGGCACTGTGGGGGCATATGTGTATTTGGCACTGTGGGGGCATATGTGTCTCTGGCACTGTGGGGGCATATGTGTCTCTGGCACTGTGGGGGCATATGTGTCTCTGGCACTGTGGGGGCATATGTGTCTCTGGCACTGTGGGGGCATATCTGGCACTGTGGGGGAATATGTGTATCTGGCACTGAGGGGGCATATGTGTCTTTGGCACTGTGGGGGCATATGTGTCTCTGGCACTGTGGGGGCATATGTGTCTCTGGCACTGTGGGGGCATATGTGTCTCTGGCACTGTGGGGGCATATGTGTCTCTGGCACTGTGGGGGCATATCTGGCACTGTGGAGGAATATGCGTATTTGGCACTGTGGCAGAATATCTGGCACTGTGGCGGCATTTGTGTCTGGCACTGTGGGGGCATATGTGTATTTGGTACTGTGGCGGAATATCTTGCACTGTGGGGGCATATCTGGCACTGTGGACATCACATTGTGCGGTGTAATGGGCATCATGGTATGGGGCGTAATGGACATTACGGTGTGGGGAGCATTGGGTAATTGCCATCACAGTATGGGGTGTAATGGGCATCAAGGTGTGCAGCATAATGTGTAATTAGCATCACAGTGTGCGGTGTATTGAGTAATTAGCATCGCAGTGTTGGGCGTAATGTGTAACTGGCATCATGGTGTTCAGCATAATGTGTAATTGGCATTACGGCATGTGGCTTTATGTGTAATGGGTATTACAAGGTTCGCTAAAATGTGCAATCTGCAGGTACACAATACAATCATGGTACAGGCAACGCCCCTTATGATAGGCCACGCCCCTAATTTTTCGGCGCGCCTACGGCGCGCAAAAGCATTCCTTCCGACGGTGACTTGGCTGATTATGGGCCAGTGCTCTGGACTTGCCCCCTAGGCTAAAAGTTGCCAGCCAGCCCCTGGCTGTTGTGATGATGAATATGTTTAGTAGGGTTATCTATAGATAATCACAACCCCACAAAAGAAAGCAAAACATGATTCATAGCAAAAATGACAAGTAGCAGATACAAGCACAAAATTACTTATTGTATTATTTGAATCTAGATTACAATGAAATATGTCCATTAAAAGAAATAAAAAACAGACATGGCTATACAGATGGAGCGCCACTCATTTAGTGCCGAGAATCGCCAGATTGCCCCCCGCTGGTGACCACCATCTGAAAGAGATTCGCGAGCATATCACATGCACGTGCGCCCCGGTAACTCAGCGGCAGGGAGCGGAAACCCTGCCAGTCTCCGCTACAGGCAGATGGGCAGGGTTAGAGCGGGTGTGCGGGCATTGACTTGAAGCAGCGGAGACCTCAATCGGAATAAGACGCGCAAGCGTCTCATGCGTGCGCGTCCCCTTCTGGTAGCTGACTATTCTATCACCAGCTCCCGGCAAGAAGAGAGATGCTCCATCTGTACAGTGACAAGTTCAACGGGGTGGTAGTGGTTCCTATAATAGAGACAGTACAGATGGTGTAATGTTTAGCATTACTGCCTCACAGCACTGAGGTCATGGGTTCGATTGCCATTTGTATAGTCTCCCCATACTTGCGTGGGTTTCCTTTGGGTCCTCAGGTTTCCTCCCACAATCCAAAAATATACTGGTAGGCTAATCGGCTCCCAACAAATAAACTCTAGAATACCTGTGTGTCTGTGTACATGTGGTACAATCGCCACTGGGGCAGGGACTGATAGATATATATATATATATATATATATATATATATATATAGTCATATATTCTCTGTAAAACGCTGTGGAATATGTGTGCGCTATATAACAAAATAAATAAATAGAGAGTCATCTAATTGCATATTTGGAAAGATCTCTTGTCATTGGACAACAAACACGGTGTAATAAGAGGAACAATTGCTGTGGTTCTCTCTCATTCTATCCATGACAGCAAAAGGAAACTGTAAGAACATCCACCAACCCTGGAATCGGCCTGATTTAAAAAACAGATGTTTTATGGAAAGAAAAGCAACTAGGAGAAAAAAAAAATTCAAAACACATTCCACATTTTTTTTTATATTGTTGTTTCCAGAAATGGTTCTATTCCAAATATGAATAATACGAAAACGATGAGAAAAACAACCTTGTTTTCAAGAACAGAAAAAGTTCTCAAAAAGAAGCAGTATAAATATAAAAATATATTAATTTCTTTCCAGTGGGAATATAAAATGCTGCATGGCCGAGCTACAGTTGACTGTGGTCAGCCCCATAGCAGTCAGTCCCCATTTGGAAATCAGGTTCCAATCGAAAGATGTTCGAGTTTGCAAACTTTATCTTGCAGAGGTCTTCAAAATAAGCTTGCATGCTCTGTTGACACGCATGTGGGAGTTCAATATTGACATTTAAAGAGCCATTATAAACATGCATTCCTTGTGCACAATTAACAAGTTAAGCTTTGGAATATCCAGAAATAAAAGACAGACAAAAAGCAACATAACAGAAATTTGTTTTGCACACTTCCCTTTCAAGAGCAGTAAACCATATTGTGGGAAGGGTTGACGATTGTTAAAAGAAAAACATTTCCATAGCAAGCAGATTCTTGCCTTTAAAATACAGGAACATAACTTTTGTGCAGACTAGAAAACTGACCACAAATACAGACGTCGTAGGGAAGATTATAGATACATGATGCATTTAGCAGACTCCAAGCAGACCGGGTTTGTTGCCATAGGAGAGATTGCCGATAGCTGACGTTTTGGGCAGCCTTCAAGCAGTGTGTCTAATAAAATGACCAGGAGGCAATATTCAGATGTCAACTAGCTCTTGTTCCTCCTAACACCTTCTGTGCAGGAGAACATAACATCTCTTTTATAAGAACAAAAATCCTCTAACATACCATAACGATGGATGCAGCCCAGAGGGATAGCCACAAAGCTGTCACTGTGTAGGAAACTGGCGTGTATGAGTTCTGAGCCAGCAGGGGAGAAGCACTTGTGCAAGTAAGGATCACAGCATCACTGCAGCCGCAGGAGTTTAAGTTTATTAATATTTTTGTGTATAGATTGAGAGATTTACGTATCTAAGCCGTGTAAGCCCCCACAGGGGGGCTTTAATTTCATAACTAGACTATATTGCAGTTATGATTACGCTTGGCTTTCATCCCTGGGGTAACATTAGAACGGTCAAAGGCTGTGAGAGGCATTTCCACCCAAAATACCAACTGTGCTAACACTGCCCAATCCAATCTGTGTCAATATCTGGACCATGTTTAACAAACAGAAAACAATACCCATTTGGGCAAAGGAAATTGTTTTAGTATGTTGACTTAAAACCAGTATCTGTTTAAAAGGCTAATAAATAGGTGCATTTAAAAACATAAGTTACAACCAGAACAAAGTACACAGTTAAGCATAGGAAGTGCATTCCTACACAGGTCTTAAAAAGATTCCATGCCTCACAGGGGGTACTGTGTACTTACTCTGCCTCTCTTATAGATCATAGCAATATATTTAAAACAATTGTGGCCTCTTATCAAACTCAGTCCTCAAAGTCCCAACCAGTTCATGTTTTCCAGGTCACCTGGGGATCTTTGAAATTTGACAGCTGGTGATAACACCTGTGCCCATCTGCAGTATGTGGTCTGGAAGATGTGAACTGTTAAACTGGGTACAAAGTAGGCCAATCCTCAGCTGATCTGACTCTTAACCAACTCTTGTTTGTCCAGGTGTCCACCCTCCACCAACCAACCCTTACATCTAACACTGTCCCTCTATCCGGTCTCCTCAGTGGCGTAACAATAGCCCCACAGACCCCCCGGTCGCGGGGAGGCGCTGAGCATGTGTGGGCGCCGGGGGTCTGCGGGGCTATTGATGCGATTCCCTAGCCCTGCCTTACCCTGCTGGCGCCGCTTGCTGTTGCCGCCGCGTGCGTGGCCGGGACCCGCAGATCTACTTCAAGTTGTCTGCGGTCCCAGTTCTCCTTCTGGCTGGCTCTTGATAATGGCAAAAATAGCTTTCACAAAATGTCCGCCCCCTTACAGCAGACACTTTTGAGAATGCTTAAGGAGGCTCCTCTAGCATCTTCAAATAGTGTCTGCTGTAAGGGGGCGGACATTTTGTGAAAGCTATTTTTGCCATTATCAGGAGCCAGCCGGGACCACAGATAAGTAGATCTGTGCTGCGAGTCCCAGCCACACACCCGGCGGCGGCAAGCCAGTAATTATAGTTACGCCACTGGGTCTCCTTGTTTTTAAAACCAGCTTAAATAATAAGGAGACCCGACTGCAAGCTAATATTAAAAAGACTGTAGGCTGCCGAGAAAGGAGCTGTCAACTGGTCACCAGTTCCGGCACCTTTGCCTGCTGTTCGTAGTGGTAGTGCAGGATCACTGTACCATTACTTCTGCACTTGACTCCTTTGCTCCAGCTGTCACTGCTCACCTTCACAGGTCCAAACATCAACCCTGGAATTCCAAAAGCACCAGATACCTAGTTCTATAGACTGTAAGCTTGTGCCTCCTACCTTGAGTTCTGTAATTACCTAGTTTGTTTTATCACGGTTTTCAATTGTAAAGCACAACAGAATTTGCTGCAATATATAAGAAACTGGAAACAAATATCTGCAAATATCTGAGTGTCTTTGAGGACAGCTTTATATAGCGCTGTGCCCAGGTTGGCCCTTTTACACCAAACAAGGAATGGAGTTTAAACACAATTACCCTGGTCAAAAGCTCTGTATCAAAGAGGTATAAAATGAACAGCTTCTGTATCCCCTGTTCACCAGGCTCTAAACCAACTCGCGTTCAGAACCCATTTGAAACTCCTCACTTTAACCTAATAAATACATCACACTCCGTACGCCCACCCACTTTGCTCTGCCAACTGCTGCCTCTCCTCCGAGCCTCCTACTACATCCTACTCCTCTCACGCCCAAGACTTTGCCCATGCTGCTCCTTACCACAAAAAGGCTCTACTTCTTAGAAAACACAACAACTTTCTAATAATCTTCACAAGCCCACAAAACCAACTTCTTCATATGCTCCTCACTGTCAGCTTCCCCTCCCCAGCAGGCTGTAAACTCTAACAAACAGTAACCTCTTCCCTTTTGTGCTTGTGCGTCCCTGACCCAAACCATAATCTCCTCACCATAACCAACATCAGAAACAAACCTTTCAGCTGTCCCAGCGCTGATATTGTGGGTAATTTGATTAATGGGCTACATTGATTTTCGAGCTCCTTCATCTGAATTCCACAAAGTTTTTTACTACACAGTCTTTATATTCACACTGTTTTCCCATCTATATACTTTGTTGTGGTCACAAGGGTTCCACACCAAATGACAAACTGAACCGTAGAATGAAGGTATATGTGGTAGGGAATACAGATTGTAAATTCCACTGGGGCAGGGACTGATGTGAATGTTCAAATATTCTCTGTAAATTCCTGCACAATGTTGTGTGCTATAGAAATAAATTTTTAAAAATAAAATAAAGAAAAAGGGACACTACGGGAGAAATTTACTAAAGGAAATTTGTAAAAAATAGGTGTATTTGTATCCAGAAATACACTTATTTTTGACATTTACTATCCTGAAAATACGGCAATTCGTATTGATAGCACATCAATACGACTACGAATTACCGTATTTTCGGGATAGTAAATGTCAAAAATAAGTGTATTTCTGGATACAAATACACCTATTTTTTACAAATTTCCTTTAGTAAATTTCCCCCTACATCTCTTCACTGAAGACTACAATTAAGCTGGTCAGTTATTCAATCTCTTCACATAGTCTCATCCTTCTGTTTACAGTGCAAGCTAACTGTTTGCCCTCTTAGGGTTCATGTCAACTGGACTCCTAAATATTAAGCATATGTACTACTTTGTATTGTATTTTCAGAACTGTATGACTGTCCTAGCATTATCCATATGGAAACACAATGGAAAGCCTACAGTAATGGTGTGTCCACACGTTAGATTTGCCTTAAGATCCTATCCACGATCTGATCAGATAAGATCCTATCCACGATCCTAAGGCACATCCGATTTGCATCCTATCTTGACTATATAGTGCAGATCTGCACTATATAGACAAGGCAGCCAAGACTTTCTGGCTTCCGATACGTGAACGCGCATCGGGATCGCAAGGGTTAAAACCCTTGCGATCTGCATCCGATGCCGATCCGATGTTGACTATATCGTCAACATCGGAAAGGAAATCGGACCGTGTGTACACAGCATAAGCTCTTACATGCTAGTTATGTGCCGTACATTTTCTCTAGGAGTCTATTTAATAATTGTATAAGGTTTGTCCCCTCAGTGCCTGCACAAAGGAAGCCTAGGCACATGCACCAACCAGGACAGACCCAGAAGAAAAGGATCGGTATCCAACATTGGGGTAAGTATGGATGCCCCAATGGAAAAAGATGCAAGACTGGGACAGAGATGTCATGGAACTGGGAAGGGTGTCAAAACACCGGGAAAGGGAGGTGATTGACTTGCTGGACAGAGTGGAGTACAGAATTGGGAAGAGACCTGGTAGGAGAACAATTGACCAGTAATTTTTATGGAGGGAAAGTCTGCAAAGTTCTTGTGGATTGGTCAGGTGAGAGCACTGTGCAACCAGTATCTTAAATAACAATACGCACTTAGATAGCTGGACTAGGCAAGTAAAGAGCGTTTATTTTCTTGTAGAAAAGGGATGATTGGAAAGTGTATATGGCGCAGGTTCTCAGATAGCTATGATTCTGCAGGAGTTTGATATATCAGTGTTAGCGAAAACCACCCAAAAAAGTGGGTCCCGGGGACCCTTCACTTCTAAAAATTGGGGTCCTACCTGACCTTTTCTGGGTCCCAACGGAATAAAGCCTCCTCTCCCCTTCTCCCCAGCATGGCACATGTGGGTCGGGGGGGGGGGGGGGGGGGGGGAGTATCAATTGGCCCACTCGCATAAAGATACATACAGTATACACTAGAAACTATATAAACCTGAAAAAAGGGACACTGCGCGCCGAACGCGAGCGCTAAAAATTTAGGGCATGTTTTCTTTGGGGAAGTGGTGTGGTCACATAGTAGTACCAATTCACACTACAGCACACACCGTTATGCCCAGTACACATTAAATTTTTTGCTTTTTGCCACGGAGGGGGAGAGGGGGGGTCGTTGCCCAAGGGCTGGAAAAGCAGACATGCTGCTCCGCAGAGTAGATGAGCGGGCTATCAGCGCGGCGGGGGAACTGGATGTGGCTGGAATAGCTGACACGCTGCTCTGAGTTGTTTTAGCCACATCCAGTCCCCCGTCATCCTGACAGCCCGCTCTAGACACCTACTCTGCTGAGAGTAGGTGTCCCCCCTGGTATCCTGTCGTCGTCCCCCCCCCCCCCCCGCGCTTTCAGCAGCGTATGGACTTACATGGCGGGGGCGGCCTGGGGGACGCACAGTGACTCACGCGGTAACCTGCTCTCAAATTGCAGGGCGAGCGGCTTTAGGGTGCGCAGCGGCAGCGACCTGTAAAATGTACAGTGACTGGCTGCCAGGCGGCCACTGTACAATGATTGGGTCCCGGCGGCCGCTGCAGTGATTGGCTCGCAGCGGCTCACAGGTACAGAATCTGCACAGTGCGTCCTCGGGGACCCCTTAAGTTTTGAAAACTGAGTCCCCGGGGACTGTTTTGGGATAAAATACACGCTAAAGCGCGTTTTTGCGAACCCTGTATATCATGTAGCAACAAACTGGGAAATGCCAGAGTTGTTGTGATTTGCATCAGATACAATGTAACTAGAAACGTTTTATTTAAAATAGTCCATTACAGTAAGTATCACATTTACAATCTCAGGACTAACATGACGAAAGCATGGAGGGGGGTTGGGGGGCATTTTTGTCTAAATGCTCATTTAAAGGGAGAAAAAATTAATAGAAATGAGCTACACATTTACTTTTTGATCTGAGAGAGAGTTAGGTGACCAAAAGTATTTATTTTGACATGCCTCCGTGTTTAAACTTTTCTTCCAGTCTTCACACGAGACCCTGGGAGTACTGCCAACGACATTTTAGAAATCACGCCCTAGAACCACAAGTAAAAATTCACCTACGCTAAGATTAATCCAGTTGAATTCCATAAAAAAAAAAAAAACATTTCTAGAATGTATTCACATTCTCAAAAATACATTAAATCGGTTTCATACAAATGCCTTGCATAATACATCATAACTAGTGAATTGTACATTTTGCAGGATGAATTACCGGTAGGGGGTTACCAGCCAGTGGCGGCAGCAAGATACCACTTAGGTAACATCTCCACATATACAAACAGTAACAAGAGAGACAGGTTAATCCTGCCTTGTATTACTATAGCTAGGACACAAAAGTGCTTAAGTACCAGACATATATATGTACATGCAGTGGCCTACAGTGTGAAAAATATTACATTGCATTTAAAAATTTACCATAAGAGGACTCTTAAAATGCAATTAAGGGAAAAGACTACATCTGAAAGCAATAGACTAGACCAGTGGTCCCAACCCAGTGCATTTGTACACTGTGGGTACACTGCAGACCAGTTGGGGGGGTACTTGAAAATAATATTGGTAATGGCGGAAGAAGTCTACCAATGGCAGAAGTAGTCTACTGTTGCCATGGAGATTAACCATGTTGCATTACTTCTGGTTCTGTCTGCAGTGTCATCAGAGTCTCATTGTGCTTTTGCCTGACCAGCAATCCACTGGGAGCAACCAGCACTGCCCTCAAACATCAGAGGTCATCTGCCTCTTGCCGACACGGCTGGAGGAAGCAGTGGCATTAATCCTAGAACGGTTAGCGGGAACCCCGGAGACAGAACACAGCCAGACACAGAGTGACCAGATTACTGAGCGCGCACCACTACTTCCTTACTCTTTACTATAAGGACACTCATGCCGCTCACGTTCTCGCCACTTGCAAGTACTGTGGATATTTCAAATTAAGCCTAAATCAAGGGGTATGGGAAAGAAAAAAGGTTGGGAGCCACTGGAATAAACTAAAGCAGGGCTTAGCCCTTTGAGTGTCAAGTGCATTTGTTAAAATAGGGGTAAAAAATTGCCAAGCAAACCCCTTTTATTTATCGTAATGTTGACCTTATATATATGAAATATAATCTTTTCTTACACAACATTTTTAAATGTAACCAATGCGGGTGACGCTGGCATTTTTACAGATATTTTGCATATCTTTGACAGATGTTGGCTCTCAAAGGGTTCATCTTAATCAGTAAACTAAGTACCAATATCCAAGCTGTAATACAGTGATAGGTAGTCTATGCTTATTATAGGTTAACAATAGAAAAGTGTATACTGAAATTGAACACACACACACACACACACACAGTTTCAATACAGACAATATGTTACGATTACAAAGATCCATCATTTTCTCTGATAACTTTGCATACTGGGAAGACTTGTTAAAAAGTATGAAGAGTTAATGTAGTCAGCTAACTGTGACTGCACATATTGAGGCTGTCCTAGCAGACAAGCTACTGTCACATTTCGCTGTGAGGCTAGACCTTTCTCAGTGCATTAGCAGCTCATATTGGAAACCAGATGCTCCAACTCAGCAGAGCAGACAGAACGCAGTTCCAGTGTCAGTATACAGACATGACAGGAAGGACTCCGAATAACCAGACAAACTATCAGATGGCATGGCTAACCACAACGTTTCACCGGACGTCCATATACTTCATGGTGAGGAGTGAACAGAGTGCCCAATCAGGGGAGACATTGGGTTCTCCGCCTTCTTCTCCCTCAGGGAGTTATCCCAGGTTTCTAACTGTATACAGTCTCCATTTAATTATGGTTTTCTTTCACTCCTGGCCTGTTCTCATTTAGATGGGCATAGTTCTGTCTGCAAGCACGCTGGGTGCTACACTGCTGTGCTCCAGTATAGACTGAAAGTAAGTAATAACAGATCTGAGTGCTACACATGGAGGTGGGAGATCAATTTCAACTTTAAGGAGGGCAATCATCTCTAAATATAGCTCCAAAAGCAGCCCACTCATGCTTGCACATACTGTGCCCTCCGTAATCAGAGATAATCACTGCCACATGGACTAGTGGAAACTCATGGTTAAAAGACCATCCAATTATTGCTTCAACAAAGACGAATCAGGTAATGATCAGAGTTACAATGAAGTATGAATACCCCTTTTTTAGTTTACAATATTACTTCTAAAGCACAGAAGTTTCGTGACATGACACAGTACCACCCTCATACCGCTTTGTCAGCCTCACATGGACACTGGCTGGGAGATTGGTGGAATCATTAATCATGGCAGTTTAGGCTGCTGGCCACACTCCCAACAAAAAGAGGCAGTAACAGAACACAGGCATTGGCAATCAGTTCTACCCACACAGTGACCATGTGGGTGCAGCAAGCAGCGCTCTGGCTCAGTAGCAAGGTTTTTCCCACAAAGCTAACATTCCAGCAATTGCTTCCACAACTGGGAATGCATAGTGAAATCATGGTCTACTGCCCCAGGCAGCCATTCTTTCTGATCAATTGACAGTAAAAATACAGAATGGAAGGTGCCACCTGTAGCTGCCCAAACCACTTTGCAATATCTTCTCATAAAGCCTCACATCAGGGGCCCCTGACCATTGCCAGCCATTAATAAGTTTGTAATTATAGTAATAAACATATGCATTACATTCAAATAGTCCATGTACAATACTTTAAACCCATTAGTAAATTGGGCAGCCGGTTACAAACCGTGAATAAGCAAATTGTATGCTTGTATAATTGTATGCTTGTATAATTAACAGCTGTGATAAGGGTAGTGTGTGTGATTATATATCTATCAGTCTGGCAAATAGGCCTGCATGCCCCAAAACTTTGGCATCAGATGTTCCGTTAATACACAGTAAACTTGATCACTAATGGAGGTATTCAATTACTTGCCGGATTTTATGATGGTTGATAAATCCGGCATGGATGAAAAACACATGGATCGGGGAATTACTTGCCAATCCAAGTGTTTTTGTCAAAACTGGGGCAGTTTATTTTTTAGTCATGTTGTTTTGCCAATGCGGATTCAGTTTCTAGAAAAGTGAAACCGCAGTGAGGAAACAGGACTAATAAAAAGGTTTGAAAACAGCCGCAATTGAATAAGAAAGTCAACTTTTTTTTTCAGCTATCCAAAAAAAGGCCTTAAAAGTGAAGGTCTCCCGGAGCGGAGAGTAGGCCCATCAGCACATATTGTTACCTTTGCAGTCTGACCGGTATTTGCTACATATTAACACTGTGACTTATCCACGTATGTGGAAGGTTGATTTGATACAATGATCAATTTAATGCTGCAACATTATAGCTGGACAATTTAATATGATCCATCTATTTTAAGAAAATATGCACATAATAAATTTTTCTATATATATTTATTATTTCGAAAAGGTGTCCAGTTATCCATTAAAGACTCATACAAAGCCCCAGTCATACTTGTCTGTTCAGGGGCACCTGTTCTTGTATTCATGCAGAATATGTGATGTCATGATGCTATAATGCTGTAAGTGAAGAATGTAGGGTTTGAGAAAAACGAATGAACAGGTGTATAAAGAGATGGCAGAAGAAAGGGCAAGTTTTGGCTTAAAGGAGTGGCATATAAAATCACCCATAAAATAGTACCAGAAAACAAGAGTACAAAAATGTTACCATGTAGTAAAACATACACAAGGGGCAGAACAAACAGCTAAACCATAGGAAACCGTGCTGACACAGAGAATCCAGTTGTGGTATAGGGGTCAGATAGGGATATGTGGTAGGGGAGCTATATTGGGGAAGGCAGTGTACTCTCGCTTCAGCCTCTAAAAGGTTTAGTTACAGAGGAGACGTCAACTGCAGAGTCGGGAGTGGCCTGTTGCACGTGACAGCACATACTGAAAAGGAGGTAGGCACACTGAGATCTGTAGGTCCACATTCTCAATAACTTGCTTAAAAAAAAAAAATGGCGTTGCAACTTGCAATACAAGTTGTGCATATCTAGTTTTTTTATGTAAAAAGTATCAAGGACTTTTGAGATAGCCTAAGTAGCCTCAATCAGTCTCTGAATCGCTACCCCCAATACCTCATAGATCAAGTATCGCAAACAATAAAGTAATAGTTCTCAAACTTGGTCCTCTGGACCCCACACAGGCAGTGGCAGGAGTCATCACTCCCGAAAATGCCTTTTAATTGATCCAGAGCCCATAGATGGCAAGCTTAACTACTACCGTCAACACTCAAGTACTGCACATGGTGATCTGAGGTTTGTACAGTATGTGGCAATGCTAAGCCAATCACGGAGAACAGTTCTTGTTTGGATGTTGCTTCCAGGCTCAGTTTGGAACCCAACATAGCATGCTGCAACTGAAAACAGGTGCCACACTCTGCAAGACCTGCTGCTTCTTGACCTTCTGTTCCTATTTCGCAATAATAAAAAATTACATTGAAATGGGACATTTCCAATAAAACAGTTTCATAAGATAAGATGACGTCAGAAAGGTGGCATCACAGTGCAAACGTCCACTTTTCAAGGCTCAAGAGTCACTACGGTCCTGGCAAAATCAGAACAGTTTGGAGGTGTTATCTAACTAGTTATCAGCCCATCAAAATGACGGAACATCACAACAGTAACATTATTGCCAGTGTCTGTGTGCACTCGAAGGGAGAAGTAAACTTGAATTGCTCCAGTGGCTACTATCTAGTGCAGTGATGGGGACCCTTCGGCCCTCCAGCTGTTGTTCAACTACACATCCCAGCATGCCCTGCAACAGTTTTAGGATTGTCAAATAGCAAAACTGTAGCAAGGCATGGTGGGATGTGTAGTTCAACAACAGCTGGAGGGCCAAAGGTTCCCAATCCCTGATCTAGTGGCTATCAGCACACCCAACACTTGAATTCCACAGAGGTTAAGAGTCGCGCTAGCCTTTTATTATATAGAATTATAGTGCACGTGTAATGTGTCTTGTATATGAAGCAAAAGTTTATACAACATGAGTACATCCTTCCTTACAATAAATATACCAGTTTCAAACGGAACCTGTTGCTTGCATTAAGTGAACCTCAGACAAGTGTTTTACGCTCATCAATAAATGCTTTCCATTACTGTACAGTTTAAATATGAGGCACATATTGGTTAAGTTCTCACCAAATATTGGATGTTTGTTCTCTCACTACAGATGACAATAATGAAACCAGACAATTATCTTGCTGATGGATGGATATAAATATTATTACCATGTCTGGTCTGAAGTTTATCACGCAAGATGAATAACCGTAACATGGCAGAAAAAAAGAACAATATTAAATACATTTTCATTGTATAATGTGTAGTTTCTTTGGTTCAGCTACTAAGTAATGTCACAAAACCCTCTCCAACAGTATAGGTTACCAGACCCCACTGAGGTACAGCTGCCCGGCTGGGAAACAATCATCTGCTTTGTTGCACATTTTAAAATAAAGTACATTATCCTAAATTAACATGGGTGGACAAAGCACACTACTGGGGCTGAACTGCATCTATCACTACATCCTTTCCCTGCTGCTCCCACCTCCCTGTGGGATAGCCTTTAGTATGATGGAATTTCCTTTGAATTCCTTTTAAAATAGGAGTTTCCACCCAATTCATTTGCGAAACTGCGCTGCATAGTGCACCAGTCATGGTCAGCAGTAAGTCCTCGGTACAAGCTCCGAACAGTACAAGGGGAAGCATTAATCCTGCTGCTATTTTACAAGCATGACTAGGGCAAGAGGCAAATAAACAAATTCAGTGGATATAAGAGGATTAACTCTGACAGGAAATTTTGTTACTTTGTGACCACTTTTTAGGACTTCAGGAGGAAAAAAAATATTATAGAAAATATATACAGTATGTCTAATAAATAGTCTTGTTCTCTATACATAAGGCGCCTGTACACGGTGCGAGAGTGCTGTGCAATGCGATGAGATCTCCTGCGCACATCCTATTGCACAGCACATAAAGTCTGTGCAGACCGTGCTTTTTTTTTTTTAAAAGGGTGAAGCGATTGTAGTCAAATACATATTAAAAATTCGATATTTCATCCTTTTAAGATATATGGGGGGGGGGTACTCAGTACAGGATTCAGACTGTTGGAATGTCCCGACAGTCAGAATCCTGTCCAGTTTTCACTTCTCTCGACCGCAACTCTACAGTTGGTAGTCAAAAGTACCGAGTGTCGGAAGGTCCCAAGATTGGTGCAAAACGGCAGTAGATTGTTAAAAACAGCAGAGAATCTGACAATCTGCTATTTCCGGCAAAACAGACCAGACTTCTTTTAAAGTCAAATCTGTTTTGTAGGAAACCCCCTTCAATGCTGTTGGAAAATGCAGAATTGAATAGGCGTCGGCCGCTATTTATGGAACTGAATAACCCCCCCATGGTATTCAATTTGTATATGCTGTAAACAGTGGTACATCTACCCAACAGAATACACAATGTCTGACAAAATAGTGCTCCAGCATGTGTGAGCACTCCGCTAGTGGAACCTGGCTGTCTTGACAGAATTTGGATCCACTGCTGTTACCAAGAGTTGCTACAGTACATCTGGAGACGAGATTAATGTTACCACTGTAATAACCAAAGCATTGATCCATGTGTAACCAGTTTCATTTTTCATTAATGTCACATTACACTCAGCTACCCCCTCCCAAAAAAATAAAAAGTATGTGTGTGTATATGTATATCTATCTATCTATCTATCTATCTGACACACACACACACACACACATTTTCACAGGGTGATGGCAAAAGCCAGTATATTTACTATGATTTTATAATGAGTCCCCTCAGCATTTGGTTATCTTGCACTACTAGAAGACAAAGGAACATTAACATTTGTTAATGTTTTTACATATTCTTGTCTGCTTTACACAAGCTTCTAAAATAAAATTATTTTTTTCTTATGTGCTACCAAAAAGAACCACTCCCAAGTAGCAAGAACACCTCCTGACCGGAATCATCAGCAACATAGCAATACACACTAGATGACCTGCCCCATAAACAGGTCCGAACAGCTGGAAAAGACAATATAATCTAGTGTCTAGTCACTGTGTACACAACTTCTGGATAAAAAAAAAAAAATAATACTTTAAAAGCAAAACATGCTATACATATTACCATAGTTGCCTACCCTCCTGCATTCTGCAGGAGACTCCCTGAAATAGCAGTAATCTCTCCCTCTCCCTCATTGGTCTAGCAATCTCCCTCATGTCACCTAGCCCACATTACACGGTTACATTTTTGGGAGAAAAAAGGAATCAGCAGGGCCGGTGCAAGGCACCGGAGCGCCCCAGGCGAGTCGGGCTGGGGGCGCCCCGGTGCCGGGGGGGGGGGGGGGTGGGGGTGGGGGTGGTGTGTGTGTGAGGTGTGGGGTGGGTACCTGTCGGTCGGCGCAGTCTATTTCAATCTGGCGGCGGAGGCAGCGGGGGTCCCTGCAGTCTATTAAAAATCACGAGCGCTATCCGCCGGGCTATGCGGAAGCGCTTCTAGTGTGAAAACTCTGGCAGCACGCTGATTGGCTGAGATCAGCGTGCGCCGTGCTGCCAGAGTTTTCACACTAGAAGCGCTTCCGCATAGCCCGGCGGATAGCGCTCGTGATTTTTAATAGACTGCAGGGACCCCCGCTGCCTCCGCCGCCAGATTGAAATAGACAGCGCCGGTAGGACAGGTACCCGGGCGGCATTTTCCGCCCTCCAGTGGCCGGCGCCCTAGGCAAATGCCTAGGTTTGCCTAGTGGTGGCGCCGGCCCTGGGAATCAGAGATAGATACAGTTACATTGAATCATCAGCACCATTTCCCAGCACTTTAGAAAGTATAGTAGCTCTTACTGACTGCTTTGGGGCTCATCTACATTTGGATAGAAGTCATTTTAGAAGATTCCTCTCAGATGTAGCAGTACACACCCACGCTTCTAGGTGCCCCGTTCACAATCTCTCCATCTATGGAACTAGACACGCCCTTTGGGTGGAGCATGACACACCCCACTTAATGGGGCGCTGTGCAAAATTCTATTCCAAACTATAACCTCCCTGAAACTAGTTTTTCAAAAGTAGGCAAGTATGCATATTATCCATGAAATAGTGATACATAAAAAATAAAATTAAGAATTTCAATGAGTTAATCCAGGTAGAACATGCAATTTTGCTCCCTGGTTTGGGGTTATGAAAAACATCCAACTGTTCCTTATTTTGCGGCATAAGCCATGTGTTTGCGGTGAAAAGGGATAAGGCATTACTGTGTAAAAACTAGATTCTAGAAGTGAAACTAATATAATCAGGAAGTTTACGCTTTGGCCCTTTCCTGACCATGCACTCTATTATGTCATTCACCACCTCTAATGAGGTCACATACCTCATGACTGGGATACACCCAGCAACGGTACTGTAAGAGAAGCATCATATCTCAAAACTGACAGAAGAGCTTGGCATAGAAGTGGTCTAGGTACCAAGCCTTGGACAGAGATAAAGAGGGTAATTCAGACCAGCTCACTAGGCTGCAGATATTTGTTGTTTAGCGAGCAGGCAAATGCCCCTCTGCTAAATGCAGCCCCCCTTTTACCGACCGAATCCCCGTGACACGATGCGAGCACATTTTTACGCTTACACATTTATTTAGTTAGGTAGTTACATAGCACAGCAAATTCCATCGCTCTTTACAATTGTGGATGGTAATAGAACAAACTGGGTAACAGGCAGACATGGAGGTGGGAGGGCCCTGCCGCAAGCGTACAATCTACCTGCTCACATGCATCCGCACAGAGGAAAAATCATTTGATAGTTACTCACCATCTAATGAATTTTCCTCTCTTCGCACATAAAAGTAAGGCTAGACTTGCTTTTGTCTGAATTAAGGGGCCCTGTTATTTTACATCATCTGTCCACCATTTTTGTGGGCACACCCATATAACGCTTGTCAGATCACAGCGATGACCCCTGCCTGTCCTGTCAAAGGCTTTCAATCCAGGGGTTTACACATGAGAGTCTATACGCACTCCCTCACCATTAGAAACGGGGCCGAATTCGCGACTCACTGGACATGTCTGAACCGGCCCCAAAGTACCAACCAACCAGCTCCCCATCTGACATCTTGTCAAACACAGCGTGTAACATGGCAGTTAGGAGCAGTTTGCCATTGTACATAGATGCCATTTTCTTTTCATTCTCTGTCTCTGTCTTGGATAGCATTAAAGCTCTGTACACACGGAGCAATATATTGGTCACTGATGAAAGGAGACACTGCCGGGGGAAGCCGCAGGGGAAAAGAGAATGCTGTGACCAGCGACCATCCTCAGGGTTGTCGCGGCAGCGTGCTCCCGGCGACAGTCGCCCCGTACACACGGGGATATGGTTGCTCACCTCAAAACCACTTATTTTTATAATCTTGCTGTGGGGACCACAAAGGTCTAGTTTAGCCCCTGGTCCTAACCACTGCATACTATTGGGAAGTACCACTCCTGTTAAGATCCCAGGTTTGTGCTAAGTGACGATTCCTCTTCATTAATACCTCTTAACCCGGGTTATTGCAGTATTGACCTGGGTCGGCATAACCAATGCAAAAAATTTAAATAAAAAAAGTCTATGCATAAGGACACTATGTTGTCCTTATGCATGTCAATCATATCGTGTCAACCTGAACATTGATATTTGTCACCGGATATCACTCCAGTCTGTATTAAGAGTTTTTTCCAGTGAACACTTAAAAGTTCGAAGCGAAGGTGAAGGCACAACAACATCAACGTTTTAAACTGAAGATGCGTGGACAGTGTAATGGTGAGCATTACCGAGTCACAGCACTAAGGTCAGGGGTTAAATTCCCACCATGGCCCTAACTGTGCTGAGTTGGTATATTCTCCCTGTGCTATACTGGTAGGTTAATTGGCTCCCAACAAAAAAACAACCCTAGGAGGTCTGTGTGAGGTTGTACAGTATAGGTGGTAGGGAATATAGATTGTAAGCTCTGCTGGGGCAGGGACTGATGTGAATGTTCAAATATATGTGCATTATATAAAAATAACTGGTAATAAAGATTATACATTCCATCTGAAAACATTACACTGTGAGAAAAAGCATCTGAGCAGCCTAAATCTATAAGTTTAGGAAACAGAGAACCTTTGCCTGACAGATGGCTATTTCAGGCAACAAGCGAATAATTGATTTCCGGACAGAGCTGTACCCCTTGCAAATGCCAAGACTGGTGTAGTCATGTCTCATTTTACCTATGAAATGAGACAGAAATGTGATGGCTTACTGTGCAATCACTCCCTTCCTTGGCAAAAATAAGGATGTTTTCAACTTTCTCGGCTCTGCACATCCAAGTGTGAGATAATGCGGGTTGTGACAATGCTGGCATTTGCCACAGTCTACATTTTTCAAACTTTCCATTATTAGCCCTTTCATAATAAAAAGTACGAAAAACAGTAATAAAAACCCGTGTAGAATTACAGACGCTGAAACAGGTACATATGCACACATTTGTAGGGGGCAAGCACACATGAGTAGCTTACGTGCCCCATGGCGACGGAGCTCCCCACCGCCTCCATCGGCTGTCCTCATCACCGCCGCGAACACCCTCCCTAACCCTGCACGTCTCCCTGAAGTGAAGATGGGCAGGGCCCCGCTGCCCAGCCGCAGAAAGACTGGGACAAGCGAATAGCAAAGAAGAAAGCTACCTTTATATAAAAGACTAAACAAGACCAAAACCATTCTTTAATTCAGTGGTTCCCAATTTCAGTCCTCAAGGACCCCTGACAGTTCATGTTTTCCAGGTCATCTGTGGATTTTTAAAATGTGAAACTATGATACACCGTGTATCAGCCATTCGCCTGGAAAACATGAGCTGTGTGGGGTCCAGGTTTGGGAAAAACTGCTTTAAACATTCAGGCTGTATTTGCAAACCCAAAATGGTATTAGAAATACATCAATCCACATTAAAAAAGTAGGCATTCTGGTAGCTGGAGAGCTAAATGCATAAGCATGCAAAGATTACACTTTACAAAGCCTGTGGTGTTTTTACACCATTTTAGTTTTCTTTCTACTCCAAAATAGTCATGCTTTTTTTTTTTTTTTTTGAAGCAGTGCCATTTTTTTGTCAATGAAGGAAAAGACCTTCACAAATTGATATCCTGTGGCAGATGTACAAGCCCTTTAGAACAGTACTGCCTGAGGAAGTTATTGCATTGAGTATTTCCTTGTCAAAACACTAAATACATTACTAAATAGTTCAAACAAAGACAGTCTCTCCTGAGATGGGTAATCCCTTGTATTTCCTCTGAGCTGGAGGACTCTGGGCACATCGCCCAACACAGAGTTTATGTCCAAAACCAACTACTTTGTGATGCCACCCCACTTGGCCTTCTGTGTTAGGAGTTAAAAAGTTACCGCTGCGCGTATAGTGACACCATTATATAACCTGAGAGGCTTCATGACCAAACACAAGGGAAGCTAAAATATATACATAAATGGTCTCGCTTATGGCAACTAGATTATAGATTGACAGCAGGTGGCCTCCAGCAGCCTGGTCAGCACCAGATAGGTGCAGAAGTCTTCCACATAAGCGCCCGCTGCTGCACAACACAGGTAAAAGAGTGAAAGAGGGAATGCAGTCTAACATGGGCGCTTGGCGAGCGTGACCGGGCAAGCAATATTTAGGTTGAAATTACTGAAATACTGTGGGTGCTTATTGGTAAGTCTAGTGATGCCCCTTTCAGACAGAAAATTAAATTACCGGATGAAGCAGTTCTACCTGGTAAGTTTGTGATTAACACAGGTCCTTTTTCTGTGTGAAAGGGCACAACGGGGTCATAAATCCAGTGTCTCAAACCCTGGAACTAACCAGGGTCGAGGACACGGGATTTACGACCCGAGTTGACCCTTTCACACAGAAGAAATACCAGTGTTATTCAGCAGAAATTTTCAACCCGGTAATTTGTTCTTCTGTGTGAAGGGGGGGGGTCAGACAGCACTCTGCAAAATTACCCGGTATTTGCCGGGATTTTCAGACTTTTCTGTCTGAAAGGGGTAAGAGTGAGGGAATGTTGGGAGAATTGGAAGTCTCTTTTAAGAGGCCTACACACGGGGCAACTGTACTGAGCAATGCTAGATCGCTCACCACACAGCGCTGCACAGCGGTGTATCAGCTATGTGTGCTGAGCTATCTGGCAGGGCCAGTGTTCTCCGACATTTATCCTGCATGCAAAATCTTAATTGCCCGGCAATAGCGACACCCTATCACTACGGCTCCTACACACAAAACGATGTAGGGTAATTTTCTATTTAGATTGCTTAGAAAGGGGGCTGAAATCACCCCGTGTGTAGGCCCCATTAGCGTTCATTTGAGATATTTGGAAGATACCGGAGATCATTTTTTCGTACTTGGAAAGGTTGGGCATCAGAGGGGTAGGTAGGAGTGCAGATGTCATTTGAGGATTTTCCTTTTGTAATTACTGAGCTTAAAAGTCAATGTGTGGTCAATTAAAATGGTTACTAATGCAGCCCATAAACTGTATCAGATTGCCCATTACAGAGCTAGACGCCAAAGGGATTTTTTTGTAGGAAGCGTTGTAAAACCCCGGCACTTTTCATCAAGTTTACACCTGATATTTATTGGGGCAATGCTTTTACTGGCCTTGTGTTGCTAGTAAAAGGCATGGCCCTTTTTGAAATATTGTACATAAACACGATGAGAACCATCTGATTTTACAAAATCGATCATTCGGAAATAACCCTCCCTGTACGGTTAAGAAAATGAAAAAAACATCAAATAAATTACTATGGGGTGCTATACCTTGATCTTTGCATGGTTCAGAAATATGCAACAATCCTTAAATCACTAAGGGGAAAATCTAAATTACAAACACTGTGTGTGTGTGTGTGTTTTATAAAAGACTAGTGTTCCCGCTAAGTTTATTTTGCAGGGCGCCACACCCTTCCTGTTTTTTAGGCTTCTAAATGCGCCCTGCCCCTCTGCTGTCCCCTTTCACTTGTCACTGAGGACTGTATTATCCACGGCTGTCAGCTCTTCCAGATGCACCTGCCCCCCTGACTTCCAGCTGAACTCCTCTGTGGAGAGTGGCATGTCGGTGCGGCAGTGGGAGGGAAGAGCTGACACTGCTCTCAACGGAGGAGTTCAGCAGCTATCAGCTCTTCTAGATGCACACTGACCCCCCTGACACTCAGGTGACACCTGGGGAGGGAGACTGCCGGGGAGCTGCCGCAAGAAGCGACCTGACCCGGCCATCATGCTGCCCATGAAATGCAGGTAAGGAGCCAAGCCTGGAAATGGAGAGGGTTCACAGGCCAGAACGGGAGGAGAGGAGCCTTCTGCTGAGAGGAGTGGGTGACCAGGCAGCTAGCATGAGAGAAATGCAGTTGGAACAGGGTGGGTACTACTGGTAGGCAGATTAAGGGGTATAGGATGCTGTCATGATGGGAGATACTGCTGGAATAGGGAGAGGGTGGGTGGGGAGGCTGGCTGGCAGATTAGGCGGTATTGGCAGCTGGCATCAGTAGAAATGCAGTTAGAATAGAGTGAGGAGGCTGGAATATAAGGGGCATAGGAGGCTGGCATGAGGGGAGATGCTGCTGGAATAGGGGAGATAATGGGGAGGTTGGCTGGCATTTAAAGGGACATAGTAGGCTGGCATGAGGAGAGATGCTGCTGGAATAGGGGAGTGTGTCGGCGGCTAGATGGCATGAGGGGAGACGCTACTGGGGGGGTTGAGGAATGTACCCTGCTCTGGTAACTAAGGTGGTGGCAAGGGGGGGGGATGGGTGTCATGCTCAGTAGTCAGCACCCTGCCCTAAAAAAATCCTTGAGTGAACACTAATTTAAGACCTATATAAAGGAGATGAAACCAAATCATTTTATCATGCTCAAGGTGTTGTCTAAAGTGATCGGAAGTGATAGGGGTACTGTTAACACCTACAAGCGCCTGGTTTAGCTGCATACAATGGCTAATCCATACCAAAGAGCTGGGTATGACGCAAAAGTGTCATTTGAGCTCCCAAAGGGATAACTTTCACACATTTCTGTTTGCCGGCACCCCGTAGCTAATCACACCCGAATGGAGCAACAATTTAATTGCTCCAATTTGTGCTGGCTGCAGGGGAAAACCATTAAATTCCCCCCTAGGGGAATTGTCACACGAACAGTCCAAACCCGACTAAAGCCCCAGCCATGAAATGAAAAATTACATTTTGGTGCACACACCGCAAACTGTTCCAGTTTGCCATCTCAGGAGGCGGTGAGCTGAAGTGGGACTCATCCGTGGCTATTAATGTCCGAACAAAGCAACCACTGAATACACCACTATCTAGGGGGGGGAAAAGGAATGAGAGATAGATACATTTACATTGAATCATCAGCACCATTTCCCAGGACTTTACCAAGTATAGCAGCTCTTACTAACTGCTCTGGGTCTCATCTACATTTGGATAGAAGCCATTTAAAAAGATTCCTCTCAGAAGTAGCAGTACACACCCGCGCTTCTAGATGCCACATTCACAATCTCTTTTCACAATCTCTCCATATAGGGAACTAGACACGCCCTTCAAGTGGAGCATTACACACCCCCCTCAATGGGGCGCTGTGCAAACTTCTGCTACCAACTATAATCTCCCTGAAACTAGTTTTCAAAAGTAGGCAAGTATGCATATACCATGTATACAAATACATATACCGTTGTGTCTGGCAATAATGGGTTTGGACCAACACAATGGGCATTAATGTAGATTTAGGTTCATAGCAACATATTCTAACTCTCTTGCATCCTACGAGGCAGCAAACAGCTGGAAACCATGCAGACATCAAAACCCTTGTAGCTTATACAGTATATATATATATATATATATTTTTAAATAATACCAGGATGTCAAGAAAGCTTTGCAGCGACTGTAACTCATGTGCTAGTATGCAAGGGATAACACATAGCTGAAAACATTAGGTAGATTTGCCAACCCTCTTCCAAGACTTGAAGGAGGGTAGAGAAAAAAAAAAATGAGGAAAAGCCTAGTCAGCATATGGACGAATGGCTGATGGAATGTTCCAGGGCAGAGGCAACTTCCTCCCGTGAGACATAATATGTTCAATATGGTTACGTTACATAACTACGACTAATGTAAGAGACATTCAGTGAACCCAACACCACAGCCTACACTGACATACTTTAACATTTCTTGTATGTTCAATGGCAGTAATGGGAAACTCTAGCTCTTACCGGCCATCATGGGAGATGTAGTTCACCAGGAGGTGAGCGATCACATTATGTTCCTTCAACTAAAGACTAAAAGCACATTCAGGCTCTGTCAGCCCGGCATAGACAGTGCATCCGGAAAGTATTCACAGCACTTCACTTTTTCCACATTTTATGTTACAGCCTTGTTCAAAAAATGGAACACATTCATTTTTCTCCTCAAAATTGTACACACAATTCCCCATAATGAAAACATGAGAAAAAGTTTTTGGCCTGTGAGTACTTATGTACTGTACATGTGATTTTTTTTTCTTTCATTTATACAGGTTGAGTATCCCTTATCCAAAATGCTCGGGACCAGGAGAATTTTGGATAACGGATTATTCTGTTTTTCGGAATATTTTAATATTTCAATTATGTATTTTGAAGTATCTTGCATTTATGCTGTATAAACACATAATATACACACAAATATATTTTATTTGTTCAAAAAACAAGGTTTCAAAACGTGAAACAAAATGTGTGTATTATCTCAGCACTGAATTTGAATGCCAAGCAATCATTGTCTTGTACATATATAGTGCCAGTTACATAGCATGTCACCAGTAGTGCTGTTACATATGTCCCCAGTGAGTTTTTAGCAAAAAAAAAAAAATGTTTCACTTTCTGGAATGTCTGGTTTTCGGAATAATTCGGATAACGGATATTCGGATACGGGATACTCAACCTGTAATACATTTTTCAAAATCGCCAAAATTTTTCACGTTGTTATTATGGTATGGTTTGTAGAATTTTGAGGGGAAAAAATTAATTTATTCTATTTTGGAATAAGGCTGTAACAAACAAAATGTGGAAAAGGTGAAGTGCTGTGAATACTTTCTGGGTGCACTGTATCTGCCAAATAAATTTGCATTACTATGCTTAGAAGGATTTTTTTTTTTTTCCTTTATTCAACACATACCCCACTACAGTGTATTCACAGATTATGTTAAACGATGCAAAGGCCCATGGGAAATATTAGTTAATACTAGATATCCTTACCCCAGGACTGGAAGGGAACACACCTCTCTACTATGCATTAGCAGTAGTTTTCAATAATTCCCTTTGTTTTTGTTTTTTTGCTACATACAGTGCAGACTTGAGGTTCCATACCACAGCTAGGCAATTTATCTGGTGTCTCTCAGGCAGCAGCTAAAAACCATACAATGACAAAATCCAGTGAACCCATAAAAGGGCTGAAAATGTTCAAGGCATCCACTCTGATGGAAAAAAAAATACTCTTCCATTCTCCCACACCTTTTACCTGTTTTGTTATTTAGTCTTCAAATAGCTAAATGAGCATCACATGATGCGTCACATCACAATTAGGGATGACAGCCCTGGGGAATTTTGTTCAATCCCAGGATTCAGAAGTCAAACTGTAAGCCCCCTTTTCTTACCACCACCCGCAGTGTTACTTACATGGGGGAAGCTGATGGCAGGCATCAGCAGAACCTTCCAACCACCACACCACAACCTAGCCAGGAGTGGTGCTGTGGGCGGACACGGTAAGGCAGGCGTGCTGGGCATCGTGACCTTTCACATAACATCAAGCTGCGTAGAGCTGCACAGTCAAGGGCCAGTAGCAGCATAGATTAAGCATGCTCAGACTAAGCCCAGGATACTAGGCTTGAATCTTTGTACCGTATATACCAAGGGACAACAGAAAATATTACAATCATGGGGGCATTTCTGCTTAACAATGTAAAATCTTTACAATTTTTTTTTTTTCTGTTCAAATTCTTAGGCAACAAGATTCCTACTAGCGGCCTAAGAATCCTTTTGCGAGTCATCAAAATCTGTTACCATTTAAGACTAATGCATTCCAAATTTTAGGAACAGACTCTCATAAACAACCAGCAAGACTTGTCAAAAGTGTTGCTTTACCGTACAGTAATTCTGAAGCTGAATTTCGGATTCCCTTCCCATTGCAAGTACATACATAATATCGTAATCCCTGTACACACAATTTAGAGATGATCCTAAGGTCCATACACACTGGGCAATTTTGGTCAGGGTGTATGGACAGCGATGATAGCTTTCATCGCTGGGTGGGGGGTTAAGCCGCTCAGTGCTTACACATTGGTACTACCAGCAGATGAGCAGCTTTCCCGGGGATGATGCCGGGCCATACACACTGGGCGGCTGGGAGCTGAAAGCCGCTCAAACACGCGGTTATGATCGGCTTTCAGCTCAGTCGCCCAGTGCATATGGGCCTTAAGATGAAACTACGAAGGATTTAGAACCAAGAACCAATGTTATTATAACAAATACAAAAAGGTGTCAAAATAATGTAACATGCACTGGGGAAGCCTTACAGTTACCATTTATAGTAGCTTTTGTCCCCATACGATGATACACAGACAAAAATAATTCTGTTAAATACTCTTCTCCCAGTACTTCCTCATCTTTGCGGCCACCGCTTACGCTACGGAACTTCTGCATGAACACTGGACATCAGAGTAATGCGGAGGCTACTCTGGATGTTTGTTGAAATCCTGTTGAAAAGGCCAGTGAAATGAGGGTCAAGGATGCAGCCACTTGCTTCAGCACACCCAGGAAAAAGAGCAGACATGCTTCTGGAACATTGTCCACTACCACCCCCAAATGGCAACAGCATTTGGGGCACTGAGAGTGACCTCACAAACCCAGATATGTACACACGCAGTGTGGCTTCCATGCATGCGCAAATCAAAAATGTACCTTTTTTAAACACATTAACAATTAGCACAACAAAAATATGTATTTTGTGTATTTGTAAATCTCTGAACGAGTGCAAATGTCACAACAATCCTGCTTCTGCTTCCAGCCGACCAGAGTGACACACTGAGGACAGAACTGGAAATTAAATCAGCAGATCTCTTGGCCTTTATCAGTAAACTTTTATACCAAGAAAAAAAAATATTGGTTAGGGGATAAAATGGTGCCTCAACTGTGTTTACACACCACATTTACTTTTAGCACACAAAACTGAACTACATGTCAAAGGACAGTCTGTCCGCAGTTGGGGCTGCTCAACAAGGTCATGACAATATTGTTATTTCTGCACCTGCAGTCACATTATATATTATGGGTTGGGGACATATCTACATTTTAGAAACATTTTTTTAATGCTTATAAAATGGACATTTTAGGGTTTTAGGTTATTGAATAAAAAAAAAAAAAAACACCACAACAAAAGTAATAATAAAAGTATCCTAAAACAAGACAACCCGAATGCAGGAAAAATTGTATTTTGTAGTAACAAAGCTTCAGGTTATAAAACCTGGTGCTTCTGGTTTATGCCGGATATTTAAAGGGCAATGCATTTACTAGCAAGTCATGACTAGTAAAGGCATTGCCCTTTTAAAAGATAGTGTATAAATGCAATGGTTGCTTCGTAAAGAAACTATGCCTAGTTCTTCATGAAATTTAATAAAAATACATAAAAAAAAAAAAAAAACACACACACACACACACACACACACAAACTGAAAATCAGATTTTCTTTTTCTTGGTTTGCCAGGTAGACACTCTGATAAAGTCAATATGCATACTTGTCATTTCTAATGACTGCACTTCTAATGTAACATACATACATCCTCTCGATCACCATCCAAGCAGAATACTGACATAAGCTCCTGAGGAGCTGGATATCGGACAAGAAGCTGTCAGTGCAGAAGTGGCATCTAATGGATATGCTGCAGCACCTGACAAAATCAATTGTTGCATTCATTTCAAAGTACTGTGTCCTGCCTGCCCCGGGGGAAGGGAAACTGAACAAACCAAGGCTAGGGGGGTGGAGGTGGATTTGCATTGTCAATTTGTCAGTGGTAGGAATTAAATATGTTTGTACATACATATTTTACTGTACATTTTTTTATATGAAAAAAAATACAGCTTTTGTAGCTTTTTCTTAAAGGGTTATTATAGGATAGAGTGAGACAGAGACAGGTATATTTTGCTCATTTTTAAGTGCTTAGAATTTTTGATTTAGGAGGACAATCTCCTATTTACGGTGAGGTTTGTATAGGAATCATAATCCACAAGTGTTTGCCCACAGCTTAATTCACATGTATGTCTTTGGAATTTTTTCCCCCATTTCCATTGTTTATAAACAATCCCTAGAAGTAGCCCTTCCCTCAATTTTCTTGTTTGTATACAGTAGATCTAGTTATTATGCACACTGCACGCAGCAAGTGTCCAGAGCCTGGTTTTTCCTTTATTGCTCCTCTCCCTGATGTCACATTGATATAATACATGCATCTGTTTCTTTATAGGGGTGGGATTTTGTAACATCCGCCGCCCGTTTTCACCCCTCCGCATCGATACTTATCGCATATGCGATTAGTAACGAAAAGGACAGCGCTTGCGATAACAGCTGCCCTTGCAATGTGGCACCGTCCCTGGAATTCCAGGTCTGAGACCCGGGAGTCCCTCTGCACAGGCCTGACACGGGGCATGCTGGGATCCATCACACTGTGTTGTAGAGAGAAGTCCATAGGCTTCTACAGAGTATCACCAGGAAAAGCTGGTGATTTCCTCCACAGCACTGACCCGGCGTGTGGGCATTAGACCATGATATTATTATTATAAAAAGCATCTCCCCATGATCACTAATACCCCTTTAACATCGCTATGCTGGGTCGGACCTGGGATAGTGCTTTCACATTAAACCAGGGTCGCCCGTTATACAGAGGGTGATTTGGGTTTAAATCTCTTATATCCCAGGTCAAATTATCTGGTTGTCGGACACGGGCTAATTAGTTGTGGTGCTTTTACAAGGCAGGTCGGCAGATCAGCAACCTGGAAATGACGCTTGTTATTTTTTGCGATGTGAAAGGGGGTAAAAAGAAGTTTAACAATAGAGCACATTTTAAAATGATGCCAAAAGAACAGACAAACCAGAAATGATCTTCATTATATGATATTAGATTGACGGAATAAAGTATTATCTAGCTATATAAAATATATCATACCAACTAGTCAAAGATAACAACATCTTTGTTGCATTTGCAAAGTCTACAAAGAGAGGGAGAGGGAGAACTATGCACATGGATTACACTATTGGAGTATTTTCTGCGGCTGCCAACAGTCGGATCTGCATTGTTCATATTGATGACCAACTAGGTTACTTTAGTAGATCTAGAGATAAAGGGGGATATTCAATCTCCGCTGCTATTTCGGATGGGGGGAAATAGCGTTGGGCGCCTATTCAATGCTGTCTTTCCTGAGAGTAGAGGCAGATCGACAAAATGGGCCGACTTTAAAAGCTGTTCGGCCCATTTTGGCAAGAACAGCCGTGGATGTCATAACCACGGCCGTATCTCAACAATCCACAGCCATGCAGGCAGAAAACGCAAAAGGGCTAGGATCATGGCCGCCGGGACGTACTGACAGTCCTGACCCGGGATTGAATACCCCCCACAGACCGCACGCACATTAGATGTGAAGCTCAGCTTTGCCTGATTTTAGTTATTTTCTCTCTCGGTTGTTGACGACTCCAGCAGTGAAAAGAATAGTACAAACGTTCCAACAGAGAAATTGCTCATAAGAACCAATGAGGAACGACCTATACATTTTTTTTATAATGTGCTTGATAAAAGATTCCTCAAAGACAATTGGAGATGTTTCCCATAGCAACCATTGAGCTTTGAGGAAGCCTTTATAAAAAGTCCATTATATATAATGATAGGTAGATGCTGACTGTTTTATGGACACTCTTTTCACTGATTGATACATCAACCCCTATGTCTCCACCACTATATATTTATACAGTATTTATCCTCTCACACCTAAGCCCGATACCTCCTCTCCACTTCTGCCATTTTATAGACTGATGATGATGATATAATAGGGTCTATGTACCAAGCCTTGAAGACATATAAAGTGCCAGCCAACCAGCTCCTAACTATCAGTTTTCAAGTAAAAAATGTAACATGGCAGGTGGGAGCCTATTGGCTGCTACTTTATCTCTCACCACTGCTTACCAAATATCCCCCAAAGTACAGGAAATCAGCATCTTACAGGTTGTGTTTGCCCATTTATCTCTCCAAGGATTTGATGCAGTTACCGCACAGTGGGGTAAAGGTTTTAAGATACGTTATGGGGAAAAGGTGGTACGAGCACACATTATGTGACTGTAAAGGAGACAGTGATGGACTCGCTGGGAGTGAGTATGTAAATCATTTAAATAACGCACCTCTGTAATGGATCTAGGCAGAATCATACATTTACACTTCACCGCCATATTAAAGAGCATCAGGACCCAAAATTTATACAAGAAAAAAAAATCACTTTAATACATCAGCCCTTTTCTCTAACATTACCATACTTCCCTTTGCATAACACACACACACACACACACACACACACACACACACACACACACACACACACTGGCCCTTATTCAGATCTGATCACAGTACAAATTTGTTCTCAAAATGAGTAAAACCATGTGCACTGCAGGTGGGGCAGATGTAACATGTGCAGAGAGAGTTACATTTGGGTGGGGTGTGTTGAAACGGAAACCAAAATGCAGTGTAATAATAATGCAGCCATTACTTTCCCCTGCACAGACACAAAATAACTTAAAAAATTTAACCCTCTCTATGGGATGCAGTTAGAATCCCGGTCTCCAAAATCCCGACACTTTCTCCCTGTATGGGTGTCCACGACACCCATACAGGGAGAATAAATGAGTGTGCCGAGTGTAGCGAGGCACCGGGCCCGCTGCATGGCACGTCCCCACCCTTGTCGGAATTTCGGTGACGGGATTTTTAACGCCAGGATACCAACCGCCGGGATTTAGTACCAATCCCCTCTCTATACAGGTTACATCTGCCCAACCTGCAGTGCACATGGTTTTGCCCATTTTGAGAACAAATTTGTACTGCGATCAGATCTGAATAAGGGCCAATAACTGCGATGCCCCAACTGAGAGCAATATGGGACAGCCTTGTCCAAGATCCACTTGTGTGCTCCAATATAATGAAGTGAATAATACAGCTTTGTACCAAATTAAAAATATATTGTAACTATAGGAAAAATTTCAGCTGTAGAATGGTCCTCCAGAACTATTCCAGCTGAATATACAATCCCTAGATGACCTCGAAAAGAAGACATTCGCATAGCGCGATACTGTTTATTTTTTATTTTGCAGGAGTCCATTATTCACTTCATTATATCGGAGCACATACTGTAGCTATAGAGAGATAGGACCTTATCCAGAGGTAAGAGTAAAGCAAAGTAACTTTGTATCAGGAACTAACCACAGGGTGCAAATATATATAATTTGTGCATGCTGGGTAAATACTGGCTTCACACTGCAATTTAGATCTGAGCTAGAACACACCCCTCTCCTATCTAAATATCTCTGCACATTTTACATGTGCCCCAATGCAGTGCAGAATGTGCAATGGCCCTCATTCTGATTAGAGATGTCCAATGGCGAAGCTCTGCGCACATTCACTTACGCGCATGTGCAGGGCTTCTGTGTGGGCGCCTTCGGAGACTTGGTTTCTATAAAGATTGCTGCTTTGCAATGTGGTATAATCTGAAGGCACGTTTGAGCTTTTTACCTAAGTTGTCACAGAATTGAGAAGTAAAATCCCAGTTTGTGAAAGGACCCTTGGTTTATGGCATTTGTTTGCTACATTGTTGGAATATGGTAAAAAGATTCATTCTTGGAGTCTGCCTAGGCCTGAGCTATTTAACTACCAGCAACTGATCTCTACTAAAAAACAAACAACAAAAATGTCTGGCACTGGGTTCTGAGAAGGCCAGTCTGGGAACACAGAGTAAAATCACAGACATACAGGGCCAGATGTACCAAGCTTCAAAAGTGATAAAATGGAGAGTGATAAACAACCATCCAATCAGCTCAAACACAGTCTGTGACAGGGCAGGTAGAAGCTGATTGGCTGTCTGTTTTATCACTCTCCATTTTATCACTTTTCAAGCTTAGTACATCTGGCCCATAGTCACAGGTAGAGAAACCCGCTTGTTGGTTTCCAAAATTAGAACACAAGTTTTGACAAAAAAAAAAAAAGTAATAAAGGATGAACACGCATTGTAGAAAACATAGCAACCAGAAAATAGCCATTTATTTAATGATCGTTCCTGTTACTCAACCTGCATCTTTTTTGGAAATGAACAAGACACTGAAAAATGAAGAAAACATTAGTTATTTATATATACCGAGCTAGTGCAGTGGCTAGGACATCTTATTTCAGTAGCGCTAAATGGGACTTGTATGCTTACTGCCAGCAGAAAAAGCAATAGCTAAAAATGAAAATAACGCTATCACTGCTACACCCTAGAATACAGTATTTGTTCATAATGGACTGGACAGAAACTGCTACTAACAAAGAAAAACTGGTTTGTAAATTTGTTGATATGTGGCTACCCTATATACAGACATTAAGCCAAACAATGAAAGAGGCGTTGAGAAACACAGTCTCAAATCAACGTCCTGGTATGACATGGAGATTATAGCGAATGGTGCACCACCTTTTTGATACATCAACTGTAATTCCACTCCCCACTGATTGACTGACTATTTAAAATGATTAATTATTATGATATTCTGTCCTTCTTTGGCCACACTACTGACCTTTTATGACACGGATGCTGATTTTTATGTGATTTCTATGTGTTTCTTTTTTAAGCTCATTGTATTTGATTCTATTGTGCACAGAACAAAAGCCATGTGTTCATGTTATATTGTGTGTTACATTCAATAATCTATATTTATTAATAATAATAATAATAATAATGTGTTCCTATAACTATAGACCAGAAGTTCTCAAACTGTGGGTCCTGACCCCAAAGTGGGTCCCAACTTTCTCAGCATGGGGCGCATGACACCATGTTGCTGACCATCAGGCTGATGACTTTTCTAATCTCAGTCAGTGATTCAAGGAGTCTGAAAAATCTGTTGAAGTGTCTGTTATTTTAGACTCCTCCCATCATTTTGTGCCTCCACAATGCTACCATGTATGTGCTGTCTGCTGACTACACGTCATTTGGTGACCTTCTGCAGTCACTTGCTGGGGTCCTGTAATTATTTGTATTGTCTAATTGGGTCCCAGAGCAAACTAGTTTGAGGACCCCTGCTATAGACTAACCATAACTACAAAGAACATGTATATACAGTGCATAGGGACAAAATGATTGAGGAAGACATACAATTAAATGTCAATATCTGTTACCAGTTTTAAAATAGATATTTTTTGCAGGGAAGAGCCAGCAATATAGCGCATGAAGACAAGAACACAAGAAGTGCATGATGTCATAAAGATGCCATTTTTGTGTATCTCAAACCGCCAATCTTTATTTTATATATTTATTTGAAAGCCTGCAGGGATGGCCATATTTAACAAACATATTGGCCCTCATCCATGTTACATCTGCCCCACCTGCAGTGCACATGGTTTTGTCCATTTGAGAAGGAATTTGCCTTTGCAAGTGAACTAGAATAAAGGGCCATTAATCCTTGGGGTACTTGTGTATTTTGGAGGCGCCCATCGCATCGTATACCATAACGCATGTGATGGTATGCGATGCAACGCGATTTCGTGCCATAGTGTACGATGGCATACAATTTTCAAATTGTATGCCACTGTACATGGCATACAATGCCATACGATGCGATTAAAAATTGTATAAGCACCCTAATGGGTGCTTACAATGTTAAATGCACCCCCACGCCACCCCCCCACTATAAACGTGAACCCGAAGCGTGGCGAGCGCAGCGAGGCCGCGAGGGGCGGCGGTACGTGTCCTACGACCTTTTCATACCCCCACTATCCACGTCGGCGTGGAGTTGAGAATAGAAAGTGTGGCAAGCGCAGCGAGCCCCGCGGATACCTTCACAGGTATCCGCGTCCCCTGGCGGGCTTCACAGGTGTCCGCGTGGCGAGCCACGCGAGGGGACGCAGACACCTGTGAAGCCCGCCAGGGGACATGTATACCTGTGAAGGTATCCGCGTCCGCTCGCCACGCTTCGGGCTCGGTGGCTCGCCACACTTTCTATTCTCAACTCCACACCGACGTGGATAGTGGGGGTATGAAAAGGTCGTAGGACGCGTACCGCCGCCACTCGCCACGCTTCGGGTTCACGTTTATAGTGGGGGGGTGGCGTGGGGGTGCATTTAACATTGTAACCACCCATTAGGGTGCTCAAAAGCACCCTTTAGGGTGCTTATACGATTTTTCATCGCATAGGGGGGTCAAAATCGTATCGCATGCCATCGGGTACATGGCATGCGATGCGATACGTTCATCGTACGATGCTGAAATCGGGCGCCGCCAAAATACACAAGTACCATCCTTGGAGTGCCAACATCTGTGAGGGATTTTCAAAATATCTGCTAAAAAGGCTGATGTTGCTCACATTGGGCCTTATTTTGGTTCATTCTTTCTGACAAAATCCTTCTTAGATGGGCAAAACCATGTGCACTGCAGGTGGGGCAGATGTTACTTGTGCAGAGAGAATTAGATTTGGGTGGGGTTTTACTTCAAAGTGAGATCTATATTGCAGTGTAAAAATAAAGCAGTCAGTATTTTCCCTGCACAGAAACAAAATTACTCACCCAAATCTAATTATCTCTGCACATGTTACATCTGCCCCCCCCTGCAGTGCACATGGTTTTGTCCATCTAAGAAGGATTTTGTCAGAAAGAATGAACCAAAATAAGGCCCATTGTTATCTAAATTCAAATAAAATAAAAAAGTGGGGTTAAAAAAAAAAAAAAATCACAGGTAGTTATGATGAATAAAAATGTTTGCATGGGAATTTCCACACCTATTTTGACAAATTCACTTGTCACTCAAAGGGTCAATAATAAATTATCATTTTAACAATTATTTAAACTCCCTGAAAAACAGGCTGAGACATCAAAGCAGATACAGGCTTGAAGATAGAGACTTCTGGAAAAACTTCACATGTTGTCGCATTTAGATAAACATTTTGCCCCAAGCCATAGTACATGCAGTATATTATGACATCATTTGTATGTCATGTATGGTGATTTATTTTATTACACTCCTGGAAATATGTTATAATCTCAATCCAGTGCGATTATTTATTAACTTACACATGTTTATCTCTGTGTAAATATTTAAGCACTTGCTCACAAGTCCGTACACAAGCAATTAGATATGTAAAGGATAATGTATAACAGTTATGTAATTACAATATATTCCTGTAAAAAGGTGAATGTTCTAAAGTAGGTGTGTCTTAACTGTAGTTCTAGATGAAATATAAAGCAATCTTTTTGCATTTTTTCTGAACTTCAAACTTGCTTGCTGTCCGCTGCCATATTTTTAGATATATATTTTTATCCCTGAATACACTACCGTGTTAGCTTCAATGTACTGTATATTACAGTTTATTATAAAATAAGCCAAATACCAACCTTAATTCCTAAATAAATGAGTTGATTTACAAAAATAATTTCTGGATACATATATACAGTATAGCCGGGGAGGGGAACCTCAGGCCCCCGTAGCCGGTCTGAGTGACCCTCCCACCCGCCTGGCAGCTTTCCTGGGAGTCAAGTACAGGGGGAATTGTCGCGAGAGGTCGGTAGTTCTCGCGGGATTCCTCCTAAACAACAGCAGCCGGAGATTTATAGTCCTACTCAGCAGCAGCCGCAAGAAAATTTGTAAGATAATTTTTTACATATGGCCCACCCCTGCCGTATAGGGGCTTATTCCGAGTATGTCAGATGTACTTATTTACAGACTGAGCTAGATAAGTGCAAAAAAAAAATGTGCATGCATTTGTCCAACATAGTAGACTTCTGCATATAATTGACTTGCACCCTACTAACACCTGTAAAGGTGGAATACAGACAGGAAGTTGTAGGCCAAGTACGGCAAGCGCTTGTTCACACAGCTGCTACACAGACATAAGTCTGTCTGCCGGAACAGCTGTTAATGTAGGTAGCAGATCTCTTGTAGGTGGAACCATATGCAATAATGATGACTATCATTGGCAATATTTAGTATATACATAGCAGATACAGATTTGCTGATTTCATATTCATCCTACAGATGTCCATAACATGCACAGCAAGACTTAGCTCTTTTGCTGACCAACGTAAGTGAGCTGCATTAACACCAAAAAGCCACTTATGTCCCACGCAGCAGGAGACTGGAAGGAAATACCTGTATTATACATATGGAGAAAGGTGGCAATGCCCTATATGGAGGGGGTAAGGAGACTGGTATGCAGAAAGGGTGCCCATTCAGGTAATGAGATTGCAATTTAAGGGGGACTGATTTATAGGGAGATAGGGTGCTCAGGGGACGATAAGGATGCCATGGGAGGGGAATGCTGGGAGATACAGAGGGCAATAAAGAGCTATGGAGGGGAAACATCAGATGCAATGGGCATGATGGGGGGGGGGGGGATTTCTAATGGTCAAATACAACTCATCTTCCTACTGCAATAGTACGCCACAGATGTTGTCCAATTTGGCCACAAATAAAAGTGTGCCTACAGTATATTGGAACTTAATCTGAGCACTATAGATAGGACTATGTGTGGTCAGTGTCAGAACCTGGCACCTTTACAAGGATGTGACGAATGGTTATCAGATATAACTCCATAGTATAGGATGGTTGGTGGCTAGTTTAGCACTGCAACATCATTCACAATATTGTGAAAAGTGTATTAATGATTGTTAGGGGCTTCAGTTTCAGTTGCCTTGTGCTTGCTGTAGGAAGTGTTGAAGCTCCGTTAGGGTAGGGACCGATGTTTTTGCATAAAGCTATAGAACCTATTGGGCCCGATTCATGTGTGCTTGAAGCGGTCATCGCTAAAGCTTACATGTAAGCCACAGCGATAGCTCTATATGTATTTAATGCAGCGCGAGGCAGCACACCTCCTCCTTGCGTTAGTAGTCTGAGCTGTGGCCTAGTAGGCATCATCTGCGACCCCAATGTTGTTATTTGCATCATCCCATTGGATGTGCACAGCCAATGGGACAATGCGACAGCTGACCCCAAATATCATAGAGCACTTCATATAATATGTACGGCTGTGACACACATCCTTGCTGGCTCACACCTTCAGAAACTACAGTATGGGGTAGATGTATGAAGCAGTGATAAGGGAGGAGAAGTGAGCCAGAGGAGAAGTGGCCCATGGCCAACCAATTAGCACTGAAGTAACATCTATAATTTGCATACTATAAAATTATACAGAGCAGCTGATTGGTTGCCATGGGCCACTTCTCCCTTATCACAGCTTCATACATCTACCCCACTATACCCAGATTTCAGGAACTCTGCATATACCTGTGTAATAATATGTTTAGGCTATATAAATAGCCAATGTGTTAAACCTATTCTTTACTGTACATGGATTTATAAATCCTTAAGCTGGCCATACATTTACAGATTTATTGTCAGATCTGGCCATTAGGAACAAAAACCTGGCAAAATCTGAATGACCGTTCAGTTCAGATGTATCAAGCTTCAAAAAGTGTAAAGTGGAGAGTGATAAACAAACCAATCAGCTCCTACCTGTCATGTTACAGACTGGGGACGGGATTTTCTAACATCCGCGTCCGCACATCGCCGGGTACCGCAGAGATAATTATCGCATATGCGATAATTATGGCAAAGGACAGCTCTTTCGTTAAGAGCTGTCCTTTGCGATCTGGCCGGCGATGTGCAGCAGCTGCACATCGCCCCCTCCCTCCCTTACATGGCCTGGTGTTGCTGCTGCGGGCGGGCTCTCCTCCTCCCTGCACCCGGAAGAGGATTCAGATAGGAGGAGGTCAGAGGTCCGAGAAGCACAGCGATAATGTTTTTTTTACCACATTCTTCGTTTAGAGAATCCCGCTCCTTGGTTTGAAAAATGACAGGGAGGAGCTGATTGGCTGGTTGTTTATCACTCTCCACGTTATAACTCTTTGAAGCTTGATACATCTGGCCCTCATTGCCAGGTTTTGGTTCCAACCAGCCAGATTGGACAATAAAGCTCCGAACACACGGGTCGATTTCAGCAATGATCGCCTGGGATAAGGTCGCTGAGCGACCATAACCCTGTGTTTCCGGGGCAACTGCCCTGAAGTGGTTACAGGAGCATGCTCCTGCAACCAGCGGCTTCCCCCAGCAGGGTCTCATTTTCATCAGCGACCATTGCTGGTCGCTGATGAAAACGTGACACTGGACGATATGCTCACTAAGCGATAATCGCTCAGCGAGCATATCGCCCCTTTAATCTGTAGATGTACTGTATGGCCAATAAAAACAGCTTTTAGTTTATTCAAATCCTGGCTGTATGCTCAGTATCTGTTCTCGGTATCATTATTGGGCAAGAACCCAACACTATTTTCAATGGGCATATTTTCTGAAGCTGAAAAATACCAAAATCAAGATTTAAAAATAAAGTGAAAAAAAATAAAAAAAAAATCCTCTCTGGCGACAGCGCACATGTCTATTTGTGTTGATACCATGCATTGCAGGTCAATAGTCCGAGCAGCAGTTTGAACAGGCCTATAGGAGGATGTTTAGCATAGCTGCAGAATACAGAAGTGTGAAAGGGAAGTTTTCACGGAGTTGCTCTCTGACAATCGCACTCGTACCTGCAAATGACCAGAAAGAAGATTCCCCAGATCTGTTTTCAGAAGAAAAATAAATAAATATTCAGTCATTTTGATCCGGCAGCAGGACACAGCTGCCGGCCCAATGGTTACTAGTTTTTCTCAACAGTGTTGTCTTAAGTATTAGACGTTCTGAACTGGGTTACAACTTCTTGCCAACCAAAAAAAAGGTTGTCCTATCCAAACACACACACACTAGTTAGATCATAGCCTCTGCTCACACTGGCCTAAGCGCGTGCATTCCTGGGCTTTCAATGTAATGAGGCCATTACTTCCAGCTTGAAGGCCAAAAAGGTAGAGCTATGTCAGGATGTGTGGGTGGAGGGAGCAAAACTTATTTTCCCAACCAACAAGTATTTATTTTATTTATTTATTTGCAGTTTCTTATATAGCGCAACAGATTCCGTTGCGCTTTACAATAGTAAACAGTGATAAAACAAACTGGGTAACAACAGACAGACATGGAGGTAGGAGGGCCCTGCTGCAAGCTTACAATCTATAGGGATATAGGAGGGAAACACAAGGACAGACAGCAATTACCTCAATACCAGCACTGCCAGCAGCAGTAATGGACACCCTAAAACCGTGTATGCACTAAGCGATATTTAATATCAGGAGTGATATCACAATATTACTCCTATCCCCCTTCTGAGCCATATTGTTTAAAATATTGCTTAGTGTGTATGCTGAATTGTCGTTAACAATGCCCTCGTAATTCTAAGGGGGATATTCAATCGCCGTCGAGCACCTCCCGTGGGGGAGATGCTCGATGGGCCCTATTCAATGCTGTCTTCCCCGACAGCATTGAACAGGGTTTCCTGGCAGAACGAGCCCGACATCTCTAGCTGTCGGGCTCGTTCTGCCGAGAACAGCCGGAAGGTGACGAGCTGCCGGCTGCATCTCGTCACTTCCCGGCCGCAACTCACGGCCACGCCCCCTTCTCGTCCCGCTGCAGGCGGGACATTGAATCCCGCCTGCATGTTCTCGGTCGAGCTGACCGAGAACGGGACTGGGCCACGGCAGGCGAGCAAGCTCGTCTGCCGTGACCCGAAGATTGAATACCCCCCTAAGTGTCAGATGAGGTAGCGCATCATTAATGAGGGCCATGCTGCGGGATGCAGTTGGAATCCCGACCACCAAAATCCCGGCACTTTGTCCCTCTGTGGGTGTCCACGACACCCATAGAGGGAGAATAGATTAGTGTGCCAAACATAGCGAGGCACCGGGCCCACAAGGGGGGGGGCATCCACGCCCCCCCCCCCCCCCCTGACGGGATTTCAGCGGTCGGGATTCCGGCGTCAGGATTTTGACCACCGGGATTTCAAACCAATCCCCATGCTGCACCCCCGCTTCCCCCTCCATTACTCAAGCAGTTGCAGGTACTGGCATCGGGTACCTGCCACCGCCAATATCACTGGGTACATATATCATGTAGTGTGTGATTGACTTTACTCAAACACCTCCATTTGTATCTGCATACAGGGGAATATTCTGGTTCACTTGCAAAGGCACACTCACTCTCTAATGGACAAAACCATGTGCACTGCAGGTGAGGCTGATGTAACATGTGCAGAGATAGTTAGATTTAGATTCAGCGGCGTAACTATAGCACCGCAGCCCCCGCCACCGCGGGGGGCGCTGTGCATGTGGGGGAGCCGGGGGCTGCGGTGCTATAGTTACACCCCCCCCCCCAATCCCCCGCAGACTTACCTATCTCGCTGGTCCCGGCGGCTCCATTCTTCTGCTGAGGACCACCACAAAATGGCCGCCCCCATATAGCACACAGTTTTCTGAAACTGTCTGCTGTATGGGGGCGGCCATTTTGTGGTGGTCCTCAGCAGAAGAAGAACGGAGCCGCCGGGACCAGCGCGATAGGCAAGACTGCAGGGGATTGGGGGGGGGAGGGGGGGTCGCAGGAGCAAGCTCCTGCGATTAGAACGGGGCTGAAAACGGGAGCGCGCACCCGGCAATTTATTGCCGGGGCACACTCCCATCACTGGTAATATGGTCGCCTGCGACCATATTTCCAGCGATTTCAGCCCCTATCGCCCCTGTGTGTACACAGCTTAAAACATGCCTGACATTTGTTTACTTTTAATTTAATCGAGAGATCTGCCTTACATTTTGCAGGCTGTTTGAAAAATGACAGTTGGGAACTCATTGGTAGGTAGTTGAACTTACAAGTGTTTCTCTCTCGCCAAGCATTATTAATACCCCTTTCAGACATACTACCTGGGATTTTAGTCCCGGTTCAAACCCGGGTTTTTAAAAATCCCTGGTCCATTGCAGGTGCGCATGACCCGGGATTTTAGAGGACTAAAATCCCGGGTAGACCCTTTCAGACATACCCTAGTCCCGGGATTGTGCGCGTGCACATTTTGCCATATGTCTGAAAGGGGTATAAATAACCCTCTAAATATGCAGAACTGCCAATTTACTGTCACATCACTCTAAGATCCCAGGACCCCAAGTAAATTAGATTGTTTTTCTACACACAGGGCCGGTGTAACCTCTTTGAGCGCCCGTCCCGTCCCCCGCCCCCCTCCTCTCTGACCCGGTCCCGGAGGGGGGAGGGGGAGGGGATGCACCCGCCGTGTACCTTCTCCATGGCAGGGGCGGGGTACTCTCCAGCTTCTCCCCACAGCGCGTCCAGACCGGGTCACAGGCATTTGCAGTGATCCACGGGGGGACGCGGGTGCGGCACTCTCCAGTCTTCTCCCTACACTCCCCCCTCCTCCCCGCAGCACGTCCAGACCGGGTTAGAGACCAGAGAAGCTGCTTCCACTGTGCAGCTTCTTCTGCCTCTGATCCGGTCTGGACAGGCAGGGGGGGGGGGGGGGCGCAACGGGGGACAGGGGAACACTCACCTGCCTCCTTGGACCTTGGGTGTGATGCAGCGGCCGCCGCTTCGTACGGTACTACAAAGTACCGCCCTCCAGAGGCCAGCGCCCTGGGCAAATGCCTAGAGCTGCCTAGTGGTGGCGCCGGCCCTGTCTACACAGGTATGTTGTGTATACTGTATGTCAGTGTTTTTCAACCACTGTGCCGTGGCACACTAGTGTGCCTTGAGTTGTTCTCAAGTGTGCCCCCAGATCTAGAGATGCCAAAGCCAGTTTACAGCAACCGTCAGTTCAACCGTTATTTACTGGTCTCTTTTTTTCATGTAAAGGGACAATGTGTTTTATTTTTGTTACCGGTGGGGACCAGTATGATTGTTTTTCATATGGGGGCCAATAGGTTTTTTTTTTTTCCTGTGGGGGCCAATGTGTTTTGCCCTGTGGTGATCTCATAGTGTGCCTTGGCAATTAAAAAAATCTTATTTAGTGTGCCTCAAGGTAAAAAGGTTGAAAATCACTGCTGTATGTTGTTGTTTCTTTAAACCATATATTGTTACAGCACAACTTTATTTTATATTGATAGAAAAAAAAAAAACATGTGAAAGTTACTACATTGTAGCTTCGGTTTTAGCAAATAGTAAGGACTTCGCTTTTTATTGATTTGTTCTAGCAAGTAGAACAAATCAATACAAATTCGAACTCCCTTCCAGAGTGCCATTAGCCCAACAAACAGGTTACCGTGTCTCTTTCAATCACGCAGTGCTCAATATTTGATCAGCGAATCATCTGTATGATGTGCTGGGGAGCAGATGTCAGTGCTCCTACACTATATTAATTACCCATCTGAATGCAAGTGCTATTCTAATTCTTCTCATTAAATAATGTTATGCCTGGCCTATGGAAGAGCTTAGTTCTCTAGGAATACAGGGTTTAGCATGCTTGTGAGCATTCATTAATCAAGTACAGTATATTCCACCTGCGAGGTGTCAGAAGGCAGAGTGTAAGGTACTCTCCTACATAACATTCATATTCACAGAAGGTGTAGGGACCCAGAGGATTTAATAATTCGGTGGGCAAAGCCATACGTAAAACATTATGACAGCAAGAATTACTAGTAACATATAGATTATATGAAACTAGATTGTAGGCAGCTAGGTCTATGTCTACAAGCAGATGATGGTTTGCTATTGTACACAGTGCATCTGTAGGATTTTTTACATTTTACTTTTCAATCTACAAGTGTGTTTTATTGTTTTGTTTTTTGTTTTTGTTTTTTTGTCGGTTAGGGTCTAACATGCTTCTAAATAACGGCCATTAATTCCTCATGTAAATTGTCAAATATATGTTTGTTTTTTTCCCCTTTACCCAGGAGTTAAATGGTAACATTACAAAATGTAGATAGGGTAACCCAAAATAGATGAAAGAAAGAATAAACTAATTTAAAATGGTTACACAATCCCCTCAAGTTATGTATGAGAGATTTCCAGTAGTTCCCTCACATCTGGTTTGCAAACACGTCCTTCTCCCATGAATCTCCCTTTCTCTTCCTGCCAGTGTTAAATGCCATGTCACGCACTGAAAGCGCACTGCAGACTGGCTCTGTGGAGGATGAAGTCTGTAAATTGCAATGGGAGATGCCTTCACAATGTCAGCCTTGTTTTCTTCATCAACAGCCCCAACTGCTTATGAATAAATAATTTAAATGAAGGCAGAGGGGAATCACAATGCGTACATATCCATGGAATGCACAAATATAACTTCCCATGGACACAACACAAAATACAGCCATGTAATTTCCTTCACTGCAGTGCTAGCATCTGCACGCACGAATATCAGGCCCACTTGCAAGTACAGATTCTGCATCTTCACATCTGGAAATCAGATCATGATGAGGGTCATAAATACCAACACAGTCTATTATACAGAGCAGACTCCCACCTAGGCCTTTCACAAAACTCCATGACCAAAGCAGCCTTTTCCAAGCACAAGTGATTTATATGCATCACAGCCCATATGAAATAGAAATCTGTGCAAGGAATAGCAGATCATTCACACATACTGACAACATGGAAGAAAAGCAGAAAGTTATCACACAGTGAAATAACATCAGCATTTCTGGTACAAAGCTATATGCACAAAATGATAGCCCAACTCATAAGGTAACACAGGAGATGATCTGCAATGCATAAAATGGCCAGATATACATTACCTACACAGGAATAATGGGAAGCTTGCAGGATTAGCCTGTCATTTGGGAATAGATTTCTGAAACCCTACTGAATAAATGGCTTGTATGGAAAGGCAGACTCTTAAGAAAAGGAATCACCCATCCCCCCCAAATTGCACCTTTCTAGACAAATCACATCCCATTGTTACAGTAGAAAGCACAGTAGAGACCGAATGCCTTATCAAATGCAAGGGCACAGGGCAGTAAAGTATTGTATATTCCAAATATGACCCCTCAGTGGACAGTGGGGCCTTTATCTCGGGGTCACAGTGAGATAACGAAACAATGGGGGGGGGGGGGATGGAGGGAATGACACCGGGAACTTTAGAGAAGAAAAAAGGTTGGCAGAGGAGCCAGATGCATTTCACAGGCACAACTGTTCACATTGCTGCATGGGATCATGCAATGCAGGATAAATACCCAACAGCCCTACTAATGCCCTCCTGCCCCCAGCCTGGCTCACACAGGAGACCCAGGGGTGATTAGACAAATGTGCTGCAGACATGCTATGCTGCACAGCTCCAAGACTGCAATCAGTGAACAGGCCTGCAGCCAGAAGGTGCAATAGCAGCGACAGCCACCCAGCCCTCTGTCTCCCCCACCTCCCCTGTGCACGGTGCTGTACACCGGCCATGGCAATGACAAGGCTGCACTCACCATCGTTGACAGAGGTGGCGTGGACATGCAGGACGCACAGATGCAGCAGCAGCAATCCCAGAGCCACAACCGCTGGAACATCTGTCCTGATAGACGGCATGATGGGGCGCAGCAATAACGGGGGGCTGCAGAAGATGGAGGGGGTGCCTTTATCCTTGGCTAGCCTCCACCACTCCCGGATTCCTAGTCACCGGCAGCCACTGGGAGGTTGGGGTAATCCACCCAAAAATGGGACCGGTGGGGAGGCTGGAGGGAAACACCGGGTGGATCCGTAGTCCAGTGCCGGGGAGATGCGGTCAGGTAGGGGAAGGCATGCAGTCTCTGCTGCTGCCCCTCTCCTTCTCCTCCTCCTCTCTCAGCAGCACAGCAGCAGCAGTCTCCCAGCCAGGGTGTCCCCTGATCATGAGGGGCTGAGGAATCCAGCAGTGTTATTAATGGGAGAGGGGGAATGGCTGGAGAGAGTATGTGTGGGAGAGGACGAGGGAGGGGAGAGATAGGGGGGCGGGTTTGGCGTCTCTGTCTCCCCTCCTATAGCTCTGGCCAGGGCCGGCTGCTGTTGTGTGTATGAGTGTCATAGTAAGCAGCAGCAGCAGCATGATCATGTCTCATACATAGAATGTGCAAGCAGAGTGACATGTTAGTGACATGCTGCAGCCCTCACCATCCAACCAACACACACATGTCATATGTGCCAGAGCTCAGATTCCCACACCAGGGGCTGGGAGCTCACCAAGCACCCAATAGGAACTCCTGCTCTGCATCAGCCTTCATACAGCTACAGTGCACTGCTTTAGCACTGCATCCAGGGGCAAACGCAGGATTTTCAGAAGGGGGTTTCCAGAGGGGCGGAGCAAAGCACGGAGATGGACACTTAGGTGACCCAGTACATGCCGGGTCAGTTAAAGTATTATAGATAGACCAAATGTATATAAGTAATAACAATAATATATATATATACAGTGGCGTAGCTACAGGGGTCGCAGCGGTCGCACCTGCAACCGGGCCCCTGAGCCAGGGGGGCCGATGGCAGCAGGTCCCCCTCTGGATGGGCCGCGGACCACAAGACCAGTGGCGTCACTAGCCAGGTGCGGGGGGTGCGGGCCGCACCGGGTGTCACCAGTCTCTGGGGTGACACCCAGAGCTCTGAGTTGGCCGGTGTTCTCTGTCCCGGCCCTGGCTGTCAGTCACTCTCAGTGACAGCCAGGCCAGGGCAGCAGGCTGTGTGCGACTGCGGCGGCGCACAGACCGGGAGGGGGGGGGGCGGGACTACAAGTCCCAGCATGCAACAGACTCACTCAGCATGATGTCAGTTGAGCACCCGGGCCGCACCGCACACACAGCAGGGGGAGAGGGGGGCGGGTCGGCATAGCATGATGCGCACTGCGCATCATGCTATGCCGACCCGCCCCCCTCTCCCCCTGCTGTGTGTGCGGTGCGGCCCGGGCGCATTGCTAAGGGAGGCTGGCGGCCGATTGTGGGGATTGGCCACCCCAGGGGACGGAGGGAGGGACCACCTTGTTTGGGCGCGCAGGCAGCCTGTGACGTCACTCGAAGGGGAGGGGGGGCGCTGGATGATGCAGGATAGATGGAGTCAGTAGAGCAGTACTAAGGTAAGCAGTGGTCAGTAGAGGTAGATTAGGGAAAGCAGGGGTCAGTAGAAGAGTACTGGTGGAAGTATTGGCCAGTATATGATGCTGGATAGAAGGGATCAGTAAAGGAGGACTAAGGGAAGCAGTGGTCACTGCAGCAGGTGAGGCTTCTGGCACTGTGGGGGCATACAGTATGATATCAGTGTCTGTCTGGCACTATGGGGGCATATGTGAGTGTAATGGCCCAATGGGCATCATGGTGTCGGGTATATGTCTGGCACTGTGTGGGGGCATATCATATCTGGCACTGTGGGGCGGGGGCATACAGTATCAGTGTCTGGCACTATGGGGGCATATGTGAGTGTAATGGGCATCATGGTGTCAGGTATATGTCTGGCACTTTGGGGGCATATCTGGCACTGTGGGGCCGGGGCACACAATATCAATGTCTGGCACTATGGGGGCATAGGTGAGTGTAATGGGCATCATGGTGTGCGGTGTAATGGGCATCACGGTGTGCAGCGTATTGTGTAATTGGCATCACGGTGTGTGGTGTAATGGGCATCACGGTGTGCAGCGTATTGTGTAATTGGCATCACGGTGTGTGGTGTAATGGGCATCACGGTGTGCAGCGTATTGTGTAATTGACATAACAGTGTGCAGCGTAATGGGCATCATGGTGTGCGGTGTAATGGGCATCACAGTGTGTGGCTTATTGTGTAATTGGCATCACTGTGCGGCAAGATTTTAATTTTGTTGTATGTAGGGGGGCCCCAAGCTGACCGTTCGCACCAGGGCCATGAACCTTTAGCTACGCCCCTGTATATATATATTTATATATATACACATACAGGGGCGTCAACAGCAGTGTAGACCACTGGGCATAGCAATGTATTGGGGCCCCTACTGATCCTCCAGCAGTAGGGGTGGGGGAAGCTTTGATGTCCCGCGGGTGGTAGGGGGTATTATATCAACAGCTTAGCATGTAGGGCCTGGATCAGTAATTTCCACTAATTACCCCTTTACTGCACAGATGGTGGGAGATGGGGTGGGAGAAGGGGGCATTGGGCTGAATGAAGGGGCCCTGATACATAACTTCCAGGGTGGTAGAGTATGTTTAATACGCAGTGGAGGGGTGTATACTGGAGTGGGCTTATTATTCATAATTTTCTGGTGGGAGGACAGCTTGCTTGACTGCAGATATCTCCACTTCCCAGAAATAGATTTCTTAGATTTTAATGGAATTAAAAACTAGAGAATCACACCTACCAAATGTTATTGGGGACTAGGGGATCAGAGTTCAGGAGGCAGAGTAATCTGCCAATGAGAATAGAAAACTACATACAAGGTGTGTGGAGCTGGAGCAGTAACCAGCTGCTGGAAGGCTGATATCTCTGGTTCTGGGAACAGTAGAGACAAACTACTAATGTCCCTCAAAGAAGGAGAGTACCAGCTTTTGGAATATACCCTCAGAAAAACTCTGTCAGACAGTACCTGAAATATCTGACTGGGAAGAGCAATTAACAGGCTTGGATGGGGACCACTGCTTTGAAGTCAGATATCTCCGGTTCCCAAGGGCCGAGTTTTAAAATTCGGTACTTGTGAGTTATCCGGGCGTCCGATTTTGTACTTACGATTTGCATGCGATTTGCATGCGATATCGCATACGATATCGCATACGATATCGGATCCGATTTGCGATTTACATGCGATTTACATGCGATTTAGCATGCGATTTGCATCAGATTTGCTATTCATTTCATTACCCCACTATCCCCAAAGTGTGTCTATCAACGTGAACCCGAAGCGTGGCGAGCGCAGCGAGCCCGCGAGGGGCGGCGGTACGCGTCCTCCGACCTTTTCATGCCCTACTATCCACTAGGGCGTGGAGTGAGAATAGAATAGTGTGGCGAGCGCAGCGAGCCACCGAGCCCGAAGCGTGGCGAGCGCAGCGAGCCCCGCGAGGGGACGCGGACACCTGTGAAGCCCGCAAGGGCACGCGGATACCTGTGAAGGTGTCCGCGTCCCCTCGCGGGGCTCGCTGCGCTCGCCACGCTTCGGGCTCGGTGGCTCGCTGCGCTCGCCACACTATTCTATTCTCACTCCACGCCCTAGTGGATAGTAGGGCATGAAAAGGTCAGAGGACGCGTACCGCCGCCCCTCGCGGGCTCGCTGCGCTCGCCACGCTTCGGGTTCACGTTGATAGACACACTTTGGGGATAGTGGGGTAATGAAATGAATAGCAAATCGGTACTTGTGAGGCTCCCGATTTTGTATTTACGATTTGCATGCGATTTGCATGCGATATCGCATACGATATCGCATACGATATCGGATCCAAAATCGGACGCCCAGATAACTCACAAGTACCTAAAATTCTTATACCCATAGAAAGAGGGGACCCTCAGCTTTCAGCCTAGGGCCCTTAGACTCCTGGGGGGTTTCTACTCAGAAACCCCCCCTGCATGCGCTACTGGCATCCCAGTAGATCATGCATTTCTCATTGCTATATTTGTTTGCATAATATAGCTGTTTACTTTGCTGAATATTTTGCATGTTTTTTATTTAAATCCCACCAAATTCCTCTATACACAGGCAACACAGGCATCTGTGTTCATGGGCAGCACAGAGGTTGTAATAGTTAGCATTTATGGCTCACAGCACTGAGGTCATGAATTCGATTCCCACTATGGCCCTACCTGTGTGGAGTTTGCATGTTCGGTACTTGTGTAATTTCACGGCGCCAGCATGGCCGTGCGTCCGTGTCCCCTTGCCGGGCTCGCCCACGCTACGGGCTCGGTGGCTCGATATGCTCGCCACACTATCTCAAATCAACTCCATGCCAATGTGGATAGTGGGGGTATGAACTATCCACGTTGGCATGGAGTTTATTTTAGAAAGTGTGGTGAACGCTGACCCGGAAGTAGCGCGCGCCCATGCTCGAGCTCTGAAACTACACAAGTACCGCATGTTCTCCCAGTGCTAGCGTTGGTTTCCTCCAGGTACTCTGGTTTCCTCCCACATTCCAAAAATATATGTAAAACCCCACTGGCACTAGGTATGATAAAACTAAATAGTATTAACAGTACTTGTGTAGTATCACGGCTCCCACGATGGGCATCGTACAGGGAAAAATCGCATCGCATGCGATGCGATGTCATTTTTCACTGAAATCATGGACATGTATTAAAATCATGTACAATGCACCCCAAATGTCATTTTTCACACTGTACCACCCCCACAATCAACGCCAACCTGAAGCGTGGCGAGCGGCGGCGGTACGCGTCCTACGACCTTTTCATACCCCCACTATCCACGTCGGCGTGGAGTTGAGAAAAGAAAGTGTGGTGAGCGCAGCGAGCCACCGAGCCCGAAGCGTGGCGAGGCGACACGGATACCTGTGAAGCCCGCAAGGGGACACGGATACCTGTAAAGGTATCCGCGTCCGCTCGCCACGCTTCGGGCTCGCTGCGCTCGCCACACTTTCTATTCTCAACTCCACGCCGACGTGGATAGTGGGGGTATGAAAAGGTCGTAGGACGCGTACTGCCGCCCCTCGCAGGCTCGCTGCGCTAGCCACGCTTCGGGTTGGCGTTGATAGTGGGGGTGGTACAGTGTGAAAAATGACATTTGGGGTGCATTTCACATGTTTGCTACTAATTTAAATGCATTGGGATGCATTTGTGATCAAAATCGCATGCCATCGCATCGCATGGCATCGCATAGCATGCGATGCGATGGCATGCAATTTTTTTTATCACAAATGCATAAAAAACCCGGTAAAATCGCATCGCATCGCATGCCACTACATATGGCATGCGAGGGCATGCGATGGGAGCCGTGAAGGTATACAAGTACCGTATTAACTCTTGCAGTACCAGGGTATTACATATACTGGTAGGTTAATTGGCAGTATTTACTCTGCACAGAAACAAAATAACACCCAAATCTAAAGGCCCATCTGTGACCTGGGAGTCCATCTGCGCATACACAGAGTGACGCGCCGGCCACAGGGCATGCTGGGAGGGATCCGTGACGGATCCCTCAAACAGCGCTGCGGTAAGAAGCCCATAGGCTTCTGCAGGGAATCACCAGCTTATGCTGGCGATTCCCTCCACAGCGCTGCCACTGAGGAGGGAGGTTAGAGCTTACAGAAATGTGGTTAAAACCCTGTGTTAGAGAATCGCCCCCAGAATGTGCTTTTGCAAGTGAACTAGAATCTGTCCCTAAAGTTCAGTAAACTGGAGTCTGACAAGATGGACATAAAAGTACATAAAACTATCACAAACACATAACAATTCTATCTATCTATGTGCAACATTTTATCAAGCTGATGTAGTGTTGAACAATGGGCCTTATTCTAGTTCACTCTTTCTGACAAAATCCTTCATAAGCCCTGTACATACGCTTAGATTTACTTTAGATTTGATGTTAGATTCGATTTTCTATCAGATCTGGCATTAGATCATCCCATTCGATTTGGCATTAGATCTGTACTTTTGCATTGGATTCGATTTCGATTTCACAATGTAGGCACAATGTACTCATTCGATTTACTGAATCGAATTTGAGATTTCCTTGGCTGCACAGTAGATTTTTCTATTCGATTTTGAGAAAACGGGAGTGTGCATCGAATCGAATGCAGATTGAAAGTGTCCTAAAAACCATTCAATGTGGATTCGATTTTGCTTCTATAAGCAGTTTCAAATTGAAAACAGGGAAAAATCTAAGCATGTGTACACAGCTTTAGAGGGACAAAACCATGGCCCTTATTCTGGTTGGTGCGGATATTCCCGCTTGCGTACGGGCCGCCGATGTTTATCTACTGCGCATGTGCAGAGGTCACTCTGCGCATGTGCAGGCGATTTCGCCGCAAGGATTCTCTATACGCCGCACAGGGGGCGTAGAGGGGCATGAGGGGCTACTTATCCTCATTACCCTATGCATACGCCCCGCGTTTCATGGGCGTTCCCATGCAAACGCGGGGCGTATGCATGGTAATGAGGCCGTGACGCGTGGGCACGGGGCGGGCATCTGACATCGCCGGATGTCAGCTGCCTGCCCCCATACAAGATTTCACACGGACAAGTGTCCGTGTGGTCTTGTGTTGCGGGAGCTGGTGGAGCGTGCGGCCCTGCATTCGATGTTCGGCGACCATCGAATGCAGGGGCTGCTCCCACCATGGAGGAGGCGTATCCCCGTCCAATTTCATGCGGATCGCCACATATCCGCGTACGGACGGCCGTGGCGATCCGTATGGAAGGCGGGGATTCGCCTGCACGGTCGGAGCCGCATATGCGGCTCCGGCCACACCAACCAGAATAAGGGCCCATGTGCACTGCAGGTGGGGCAGATGTTACTTGTGCAGAGGGAATTAGATTTGGGTGGGGTTTTACTTCAAAGTGAGATCTATATTGCAGTGTAAAAATAAAGCAGTCAGTATTTACCCTGCACAGAAACAAAATAACTCACCCAAATCTAAATCTCTCTGCACATTTTACATCTGCCCCCTGCAGTGCACATGGTTTTGTCCATCTAAGAAGGATTTTGTCAGAAAGAGTGAACTAGAATAAGGCCCAATATTCCATTTGTCTTGCGTAAATTTGAACTGTACATGCTCACAACATGCACATCTGCAAGTATAAGTAAAGCAGAGCTGTACACATTTAGCATGCATAATAAAGGGGCATAGAGGCAGTGTCGGATTCAGGGGAGGGCACCCAGGCACGTGCCCCCCTGTCATTTTCCATCGAGCCCAGCCCTGTGTCTCTAGCCCCCCGGAAACTGGAGATATCGCCTGTCAAAGCTGTAACATTTTTTCCCCTTAGGATAATATGGGACCCGTCAATTCCGACCCCCACCCGGTTCCAATGGCTGCCAGTCATCGTCCCCTGGCATCACAGAAGCTTGAGGTAGATCTCATTCAATTCCAAATCGCTGGGCCTTCAATATGCTACCAGGCTGGTCCATATTGGTCAATCGGTTCCAGAGATATTGCGTGTAAACCGATTTTTTTATTTATTTTTAATGTAATTTCATGGCTGTTCATGTTCTTTCAGGGCAGATTACTCTGGAACCAGACGTTTCAGTTTCACTGGACCAAAATCATTCAAAGACCACTCAAAAGTTCTTCAATATGATACTTGTCTCATGTAAATGGGTCAGTTGGTTCCGAAGATATAGCCGGTTAAATTAGATAACTGGTTAAAGAGGGGGAGGGGTGGTTTTCTCTCCCCCTCACACCAGAAAATGCAGGGACTAGGCTGGTGTAGAAGGGGCCAACCTGGGAATGCATTTTCTGGTGTGAAAGGGGTACAGTATTATTTCAAATAGCCAGGACCTGCAGTGCTCTGAATACAGCCAGGCTCTGCCACTGTCAGTGGCTATCACTTCTGCCTGACGGCGGCTGTCCCCCATTTACCATGTATTCCCCCTTGGCAATGAGCATGTAATCCCACATGGCAACGAGCATAGAACCTCTGGCAATGAGCATGGAACCCTTGGCAATGAGCATGTAGATAAGCAGCACTTATGTAGCATAATTTTTAATAGGCATTATGGTGTTTGGCATAATACATAATGGACATAATGGCGTGTAACTTAACGGGTAATGGACATTATGGTGTAAATGTTTAATGCGTGCCTTTGGTGGACAATGTCCCTGTTTATGAAGCGTATTGTGAATTTTGGCTTAATCTGTGTGGCATTATGTGAATTCTGGCTCAATTCGTGTGGCATTATGTGAATTTTGACACAATCCATGTGGCATTATGTGAATTTTGGCTCATTCCATTTGGCATCATGTGTAAGGGGCAAGTATAATGGGGTCTAGTATTTTGTTGCATAATGTGTAGAAGTTGTATATGGTGTTGTACACTACACTCAAGGACACGCCCTCTGTTGAGTGGCCACACCCCCTTTTCCGGAGCGCGCCTTCGACGCGTGCACAACTACATCCTTCACTTTTGTCGCCATGGTGGGCCTGCATACTTTAAATGCCAGGGCCTATTTTTAATCCCATTCCCACCCTCCCTCTGGTGCTCTCTTAGCATGAACACTGGCACCACTAAAACCACCCCTCCCCCACCTAAACCCTCTTTTATCATGGTGCCCCCCTGTCATTTTATCCTGGATCCGCCCCTGAATGGAGGCAATACAGTGGGATATAAAGGGTCTGAAGTCACTGTGTTGCGAGAAAAAGTTAGCCAAGCTAGATATGTTTACATTAGAAAAGAGGCGACTAAGAGGGGAAAAAAATCAATGTATAGTTTTAATTTTATATATATATATATATATATATATATATATATATATATATATATATGATTTCCTTGGGGAGGCACTCTGAGGGCAAACAGGATTGTAAAAGCTGTAGTAAATGCAAATCGACCGGTGCCTTCCAAATAGTAGGTTGTTCCTATATATGCAATATTCCTGGCGGCGGCACTCAGTGAAAAAACCACACCATAGGCAGTAGCTTGTGGGCTACAAGCTACTGCCTATGGTGTGTTAGTTTTTTCACTGAGTGCCGCCGCCAGGAATATTATATATATATATATATATATATATATATATATATAAAGGGTCCATGCAGAAATCTATCAGGTGATCTGATTACCATGGGGTCAGTAGAGAGGACATGTGGTCACCCATTGAGGTTGGAGGAGAAGATGTTTCACACCGACCCAGTGAAAGAAGGGTTTCTTCATAGTAAGGGCAGTAAAGTTATGGAATACTCTGCCTGAAAAAGTTGTGATGGCAGATTCAATGGATAAAAAAGGGTTAGACACATTTCTAGCAGAGAAAAAAGAATACCGAGTTATAACCATACTTCATAAGGTACTATTGTGTACACTAGCAGTAACTAAGATAACAGTTCTGGGGTTGACAGGGATCCTGGCTTATAAATGATAGGCAGTTACCCTTGGGAGCGGCAGTGTACGTATAGTAGTAGTAGTAGTTCGCTTATTTATAAGGCGCCACAAAGTGTCCGCAGCGCCGTACATAGCAAACATAAAAACAAATTACAAGGTAACGTACAGGGTGTGATGATAAAATACAGCATAAATAGGGATATAGCTGGCAGAACTAAAATCAGCATCAGTTCTGAAGTAGGTGTCGAAATTGTCGAGGAGACTGAAGATGAAGTAGAGGAAGGGAATAACAGGGCAGGAGCACAGGTGAGGTAAAGAGGTAGGGTAAGTACGTGAGGAAGGAGGGCCCTACTCATAAAATATAACATAATAAAAGGAGGGGGGTGGACGAATGAAAAACAATAGGATAAGTAGGAACGGACGGAGGGGTAGGGTAGGCAGGATAGGAGGACCAAAAGATGTTAGGAGGAGGAGGAATAGGCTAGTCGGAAGAAGTGGGTTTTGAGGGAGCGCTTGAAGGAGGTAAGGGAATCAGAAAGCCTGATGGGTGGCGGGAGGTTGTTCCAGTGCAGGGGGATAGGTCTGGAGCAGTCAAAGGATACCCCAGGCATCACTACAGCTGAGATACTGGCAGCAGGCAACAGTTTTTTACTTTATTACAAAAATACAAAATCAGCCATTTAACAGTTTATTATAGATATTATGGTACTTGTGTATTATCTGGGCGCCCGATTTTCTTCATCGCACCTAAAAATCGCGTTGTATCGCATTGCATACAATCATATTGCATGCGATGCGATGCAACGCGATTTGATGCGATTTTTATATGTAAAGGCACCCAGATGCGAGTTTTAATATGTGAAATGCCCCCCCAGACCCCATTTTTAATTGTATACCCACCCTGATGGCTAAATGCCCCCCATTGTTAACGCCACCCCACTATCAACGCCAACCCGAAGCGTGGTGAGCGCAGCGAGCCCGCAAGGGGCGGCGGTACGCGTCCTCCGACCTTTTCTTACCCCCACTATCCACGTCGGCGTGGAGTTGATTTTATATAGTGTGGCGAGTGCAGCGAGCCCCGCGAGGGGACGTGAATTACATGTGAAGTAATATGCGTCCCCGTGCGGGACTCGCTGCGCTCGCCACGCTTCGGGCTCGGTGGTTTGCTGCGCTCGCCACACTATATAATATCAACTTCCCGCCGACGTGGAGAGTGGGGGTATGAAAAGGTCGGAGGACGCGTACCGCCGCCCCTCGCAGGCTCGCTGCGCTCGCTGCACTTCGGGTTGGCGTTGATATTGGGGTGGCGTTAACAATGGGGGGGCATTTAGCCATCAGGGTGGGTATACTATTAAAAATGGCGTCTGGGGGGCCATTTCATATATTTTACAGGCATCTGGGTGCCTGTACATATAGAAATGGGGGGCATTTAGCCCAAATCGCATCGCATCGCGTCGCATTGTATACTATTCAATAGCATACAATGCGACGCGATCTTGACTTCAAGGGAATTTCAAGGGAAATCGCGTCAAATCGCGTCGCATCGCATGCTTTAGGTACTGGCATACAATTTTAACATCGGGCGGCCGGCTAATACACAAGTACCGATATTATCTATCTACTGTATCTATCCATCCCAAAGTGGTTCAATTAAATTGAACCATACGCAACGCTGCAAATTTTGCAGCATTGCTTATGGACCGGAATAAGGTCCTAAATGCGCATATATGCCTGTGTTCAGAATTGGCATCCTCTATGGATGTCCGCCCTCATCCATCCCCCATCCATCTACTTGTGAAAGTAGCCATTTGCACCAGCAAAACATTAGTGTAAGAGGTCTGTTTGCAATCAGATGGATCTCTCTGTACATTTTAACTTTGAACAGTCTGCAGTTCTGCATGCTCAGCATTGACATGCCCACTGGGCACTAATTCGACATGCAAACGCCCACTTGCACCTCATAAAAATTGCAAGATGCCAGTCTGAATATAATTTACTTCCAGCCACTTATACACGGATCCTGTTATACATTTATACAGTATGAATAGATAACTCTACATTGGACAATGATACTTATCAGGAAAGAATATGTAGCTTCAAGTTGTCATAAATTCTGAATGAAATAAATGTCACTGACACATAATACTGTATGGACCTTATTCTGATTCACTTGCAAAGGCAAATTCCTTCATTTGGGTAGGGGGTTTACCTTCAAAGTGAGAACTATATTGCAGTGAAAAGATAAAGCAGTTAGTACTTTCCATGCACAGAAACAAAATAACTCACCCAAAACTTACTCTTTCTGCATATGCTACATCTACCCCCCTGCAGTGCACATGGTTTTGGTGATTGCATTACAATTCGCAATTCAACTTCCATTCCTGTGCTCAGTAAGAAGTAAAGTCCCATACACACTAGGCAACCCAGTGGGGGTGCTGGCATCAGCAAGGGCATACACACTAGCCAATGCCGACCCTGAAGTGAGCAACGGCTGGGTGGTGCTGCAGCATGGCTGTCTGTGATGAGGACCTCCGAGTCCCTCCCACGAACATGCTGGACAAGGGAAGGGGTCGTTAATGAAGTGCATGAGTGTATACACTAGAACATAAAGGGAAAGATATCTTTATCTTCTAGTGTTAATGGGGCTTTAGGGGTCAATCCAATTAATCTGCAAATGCAAGATTGTTTCATGGACTTACAGTCTTTGCATGAATGTGCACACCTGACACTTCTCTAAATACGAAAAAGCCTATACATGGTACGTGGTTTGTAAATTGTCTACCAATTGTGATCTGAGAGAAGTGAAAGACAAAGTTGAGAGACCTTCCTGGACCGCAATAAAAGTGGGCATAAGGATGCTTTTATAAGGTGTCTCTGCCTTTTTTACCTTCTAGTAATCTCAACCCTATTCGATCCTTGTTTTTTGTAAGGATATTCTCATCTGAAGGATGCTCCGGGCAGTGGTGGCCCCGCCTCCTCAGACTTACACCATGCACTGTTAGCGTGTCTGGCACAGAGCACCATAAAGCAGCTGCGGCACTGACTTTAAAAATTATTACCACTTTTCAAGTTTTCATCTCAAATACAATTGTATAATATCATTTATGGCATGATGTCATGGGGACATGGGGCTGTCTTTATTACATTTTGGGGGAGATTCTCTAAGAATCTCCGCCCCCCTTCGCCGCTCATCGCAATTATAATTATCGCATATGTTCTAACATATGCAATAATTATAGCAAAGGACAGCTCTTGCGTTAAGAGCTGTCCTTTGCGGTGAGAGTCGTCGGGTCCCAGCAGGTCCCGGCGGCTCCCCCCTCCCTCCCACACCCGGTGCTGCTGCGCCGGGCTCCCCTCCTCCCTGCACCCGGAAGAGGATCAGTGCAGGGAAGAGGTCACAGGTCCGGCCAGCACAGCTCTGTGCTGCCCGGACACAGGTGAGGGGGCGATGCGGGGCGGCGGGGGTCCGTGCAGGGCGGCGGTGGGTTCGCGTCAGAAGCCCATTGGCTTCTATGGGGCATCGCCAGATTTTTCTGGCGATGCCCCCCGCCGGGGTAACCCGGCGGGGGATGCCTAGAGCATCCCGAAATGCGGTAAAAACCCCGTTAACGGTGTTTTTACCGCATTTTCACCTTAGAGAACCTCCCCCTTTGTATGTTTCTTTTTAAGCGTAGCTTTAGATGCAAAACAGCAATAAATTATTTATTGCCAAATTGAAAACTCCATTAATACTAAATTGGCTACAATCCCTAACAATTCAACTATGAATACTGCTACACCAATCACTATATATGAAAGGCTAAATCCTCCACACCCTTTTTGAGGTTTAGTACCACCAGTGACCAGGGTCAGTTCCAAAAACTGGGATGCGGGTGTGTTCCTATGTACATTAAAGATTGATAAACACACACATTGCACAAACAAAAAATACAGTAAAGCAGCACAGCAAACACAGCCTTAATTCCATCCACATTTTCTGCGGTTAAAAATACACTTTTAGGAATTGGACAGATAGGCGGTTTTAGAGAATTCCTTTACCCACATTCAGGATGAAATGGAAACAGAGCAAACCACTCTGAAAATCCGGCACTGAGTTTCTGGCATGTTGCATACATTTGTGGATGACATTGCTGCTTCTACGACTAGCAGACACGTGCAGGCAATATGGTAACTGATCCACAGTTTACAGAGCGATTTTCTCAATCCTGAACATATCATTGGGAAATTCTTTGTAATCAAATCATCTGAAGAAGCTTAAAAATGAAATAAAATAAAATGAAAGGTGCAAACACAATGGGCGTTCTTTGTGTGTATGCTGAGCAATGATGTGAAAATTGCTGCCCAATAAATCGCTCAGTGTGGATTCACCCGGCACAGGGGGTGAACCACTTTAACCATAGGAGACTGTGGAAAGTGTCCAGTAAAACAGACTGACGGTCATCGATGATGTAGAAGCGTGCATTAACTGGTCATTGCCCACCCATAATCACTAGGCGGTTCTAGCTCAAAGTACAGATGGAGCGCATTTCATTCAGTTGGGGGCTGACGAATCCATCGCCAGCCGCCTCCAGGGGGCGCGCACGCACACGAGACGCTCATACGCCCAGATGCAACGGAGCTCCCCACCACCGTCCGCCACCTCCCGCGCCTCCATTGCCGGTCCCCACTGCCGCCCCAAACACCCCTAAGCCTGTAAATATTGGGGTTAGTGTTAGGTTTAGGGTTAAGCACTAGGAGTAGGGTCAGGGTTAGGCTGCAGTAGTGTAGAGTTAGGGTTAGGGTGCAGGAGGGGTCGGTTAGGGTAACAGTACTTACCAAAATCCGAGCTGATAACAAATATATCTGTGTAAATGCATATTAAATGATTCAGGCAGCATTCAGGGAAAGTGATGTGGTCTCACCAAGACTGCTGTAAATTACATATTAAGGAACAAGTTACTTCACCAATAAGGCACCTGTATCATAATATATTGACCAGAAATCAAAAGGCAGATAAATATACTCTTACAGTAATGTATGTTGTAAAGAGTCCAAAAACAGCAGTTAGGTTTGGAAGATGATTTGCATCCAGACTTTTACATATAAAGGACCCTCTTTGGTTCTCAATTGAAGGGTTCCGGAAAAGGAAGCACAGAAAGAACTCATTGGGGCATTACCGTTTATACATAGAAAAATGTATTCACAAATGCACTCACAATTGATACAAACTCATATGCATATCCACCACAAGTTGGTATAGAAGAATGTCCGATGTCCTGGCTGGTCTCAAACAGCAGTAGACCCAGAAGATGAAGGTCCCAAAGTTTCCAAGATTAGCCCTTCCATAACAGGTAAACAGCCAAGGATCACTGATTAAAATTCAGGGTCTTTATGCGTTTCAAACCATTAGCCTCTTATGGTTCGGAACCTGAACTCTCTCTGCACATGTTTATCTGTCCGTCCTGCGCTGCACATGGTTTTGCCCATTTGCAAAGAATATGTGACCTGCAATCAGGTCTGTATTAGGCACATAGGGCCTTATTCTGATCGGAGCGGCCAAACGTGCGTACGTTCGCCATTAACGTACGCTAGCCGTACGCGGCCGTTAGGGTTAGGTCCACCCATAAATCAGCCGCTTACGTACGGGCAGAAATACCGTAGAAGGGGAGTGGCGTACAAATGAGCGTACGGCAACGTACGCGGACGGCCCAGCCCTTGCACTCCGACAACAGGCGTACAACTGAGCGTACGGCGCCGTTTACGGACGTCTTTCGTCCGTCTCCCCACCGACTTCTTGCGGCTATCTGAGCGTACGCCAGCTTGCACGGATGGGTCCCTATTGTTTTCAATAGAAAAGTCAGCTTATGTCACCGCTCATACCCTTCATATATATGGACCTGCAAATCTTGCCTTTCAACTATAATTATGAAAATTAATTAATTGATTGAATTAATTAATGTGCAAAATAGTGGCCATGGGCTTAAAACATTGCTGAAACATCCTTTGTAGGTGTTAGATGTGGTTTATGTTATTGTATAATAAATACAAAACCTATGTTTGTATTAGAGTGAACACGTTGACACATGTCGACTTGTGTAGATTGAGTGGGCTACTGTGTAAAGTCTATGAAAGCACGTAGTGAATGTGTCGAACTGTTTAACAAATACCTACCTTAGCATATATAAGCAGGTCTTACAAAGATTCTTACCTTAAATTAAACAAACCTTCAAATGTAGAGAAGTATAGAAAGATAACATTCCAATGTGTTAGAGTGCTGTGTGTGGCTTGCAGGTAGTGAATTCATGGTTTTGACTTAATAGACTGCAGCATTGCTTATTACATTCAGGTGTATGTGTTTGAGTAGTAATCCGCGTAAATTAGCTAACCCAGGTGCACGCTGGCATGCGGTATCTGTAGGGGTGGTTTGAGATGGCGGTTGGCGGCCGCCTGTTTTGTGTCCGAAATGAACGGTGCTTTAGTCGATCGTGCGGTAGTAGCACCGCTCATTTTTGGTGCACACCCCCGTGTACGCCCATATTTACGCCCATTTTCCCTCATTATTTCGGCCGCTCCCCTCAACACGCCTCTATGCCGCCCCCAATACCCGTACACTCGCGTACAGGTTTTTTCGCACGTAGAGACCCGTCCGTAAGCGTTGGTGAGTGGTCGCGCCTGCGCATTAGCGAATGTACACATGCGCAGATCATAAAAAATCCCGGGACGTACGCGTACGGCCCGGACGCTCCAACCAGAATAAGGCCCTTAGTCCGATATACTGACCGGGAGTTACATTTTCCCCTTAGGTTCAGGTACACACAATGCTACCGAAATACCCACCTGGGGGGGGGGGTACTCGCTGAGCCACAGGTTTTCCTGGTTCCGACAGTCGGAGATTAAATAGCTATTTGGCAAGTTGGATGATATTTCTGACTGTTGGAAAAAAAAAAAAAAAGAATACCACCATAGAGGTAATAAGTTCTTTAGCATCACATTATGAGGTATTCACCTATTAACTCAGGGTACCCTGTGTGTACATATATAAATCTAACACTCTAGGAGCTTACTGTAGTGTAGAGTGGAAGCGCCAGATGTAAGGATATTGGTGGAGTGAGATCCATGTACAGTCTGGGACTGGCAGTAAGGGAGAATACAGCGGAAAAAAAAAAAAACTTTATTGTCATAGGCATGTATTGACAAAGAAATGTACAGTATGCATTTATACTCTCAATTCCACTTAAGACAAATAACAATACTGTATATAAAAGCAATTCCATGGTCTAACATTTTTAGCATGATATATTCAGCACGGCAATATTCTATGCTATATAGTTTTTGGAATATTGGTTTCTATATAAATAAGGAATACTTATAACCATTTCCAAGGAGATTTAAAGTCTCTACTATAAATCTAGCCAAACTGGCCCATTTCAACCAGACAATGAACTTGTTCTTTATACTTATTACCATTTACAATAACCGGGACTGAACTTAAATTAACTTATTCAACCGGTACCAAATTTAATTTATAATAAATAATTAATGTAGTGCATTTTTGTATTATACAGTACCTTGTTTTCAGTAGCACGTAGGAGAAACAGGAAGCTGGTAATATTTGAAGGTTTATATAAGCCATATTTTGTAAGATCACCATCTTAATATGTGCAGTATTTTGCTGTATGTTGTATTATCTCATTTGAATATTTTCCACTACCACCAAGATCTGCAAGCTACTTTAGCAAGCACTACATTTATTTTATTCATGTTTATTCTGGACCTCAATGTAAAAAATGAAAACTAATCATTTATTACTCTTCAGTCAGTTATGTAAAAGACACAGTGATGAATACACTTATGAATGCACATTTTATATGTCCAAGTAGCAAGATGACACCATATGCCAAACAATTTTGATAGAATTTAATATGTTGACATCATTATATAGATGATATATTTTTCTGTTATTTAGGATGGACACTTATTTTTTTTTTTTTTTAATTGAAGAACTCTTTTATTCTAAATAAATTACAACATCAAGAATTTGTAATCTAATTTCAAAATAAGTAAAGAGATGATAATCTTTGTGGAATTTGAGAAATACATAATACAGTTGTATTATATTAATGTACTTTTACCAGCAACACGTAGTAATTATCTAAGATGGATTTAGACTTCCAGGTGGACAGCTTAACCATTTTAAACTTAACTGTACAAGTCTACATACATACTGGGGGAAATTTACTAAGCAAAATACGGTAGGAATGGGCATATTCGTATTCAGTCGTATTCGGGCATGTATTCGTATTTTTGTAATTTACTAATGTGAAATAAAGTTAGTATTACGTATTTTATGACCGTAACAACCTATCATATTGATATTTTTACAAAAATATGAATTAATACACCTTGAATTTTACATTACTCCAATGTAATTTTGAAATGTACTATCAAGTCGTATTTCAAAATATGAACGTATACTAGGCGTATTTTAGTAAGTTGTAATAAAATACTCAAAAAAAATACAACTTAATTTGCAGGTGTGTTTCACAAAATCAGACTTTTAACATGTGCATACTCGGCATATTCTAGTACAAGTTGTAAAAAAAATACCGCCAAAACATACGACTCCATAGGACATTGAAAAATACGGATCTCAAAACTACGACATCTTTACGACAACAGTTTTATTCAGTCTTATACAAAATACGAATACGACTGAGACATAGTCATATTCTTAGTATAGTTTGCCCACTGTATAAAACATAAGGAAAACTTGGGCTGAAAAGTTCATAGGCTGAAACTATGACACAGAAAATGTTTCAAAAAGCATTAAGAAGCCTAAACCTAAAATGTTCATTATTACTTTAATTAAAAAAATGACAGAAATTGAAATATAATTATATCTGTTATTAATAATTATTGGCACTTTGTAAGAATGACAGGACGTTTAGAGGTAGTTACCCCGCAAAACAAAAAATACCTCTGAAAGACTCTGGAATTTAGTTAACAGTAACATATACCTAAAAAACATTCACGTCATAATAGAAGATTGACAAAAACATTGAGCTGTAGGTTATAGAAAAAATCCAAAATTATCAACTAAATCAAGACTGGAGATCATATCAAACTAAAGATGTGAAGAAATGGGAGGCTACAGGTGCCTTTAATGCACCAGTATGTAGGCCACATATATAAGCAAAGGACACTTTACACATATGTGGCAAAATGGAATAGACTCTGAGCTCAGTGAGCGTGTAGGATGCCGGTTGAAAGCAGAAGTTTTTTTAAAGGGGCATTCATTTACTAGGCATGGTTTTGCCGTGTAAATGATTGTCCCTTTAAAAAAAAGCTCAGATCTCATCCTTCACAGTCACTGAACTTGGAGGCTATTACATTTTGCTCCTCACATCTAGTCATTTTTTAGGACTTTATAAAAGATATACTACAGGTTTCATATTTGTAGGCAAACAGTATATCTGGAAATTTTGAGAGGAGGAGGCTTTTTAGCTTCTATTTTTAGATTTAGATTAGATTAGAAGCCAAGTGGATTTTCCAATTACGAACAGTGACTCTGGCAGGATGGAATCAAGATTTTGATCTGGATTCTTATTTACATAAATGAAAATAATCTGTAATCTATCTATCTATCTATCTATCTATCTATATATATATATATATATATATATATATATATATATATATATATCACAGTATTTTCACTCCCTGAGACCAGTGTAGGCTTCTGAAATAAATAAATAGGCAGCACTCCACGGGCTTGTCAAACAGAATCAAGGTGTATTAAAGCATAAGGAACATGGGACAACGTTTCAAAACCCGAAGGTTTTTTCCTCAGGTCCACTGTTAAATCATACAGGTAATATGAAGGTTGACAAAACAGCTGCGGCATCTTTTAACCACAGCCTTATCCAGAGTGCCAACCATTTGACATTGGTATATATATATATATATATATATATATATATATATATATATATATATGTAGCAACAAGTCCAATTTTTCGGCCAGAGAGGGCACTCACCACCACAACAGGTAAGATTGCTTTTTAATCAGAGATTGTAGACAGGCACAGTCAACGTTTCAACCCCGGAGGGCCGTTTTCAAGACAGCTACAGAGATTCAGTGTGTCACCACAGCATGCCTGACCTGCTGTGGTGACACACTAAATCTCTGTAGCTGTCTTGAAAACGGCCCTCCGGGGGTTGAAACGTTGACCATGCCTGTCTACAATCTCTGATTAAAAAGAAATTTTACCTGCTGTGGTGGTGAGTGCCCTCTCTGGCCTAAAAACCGGACTTGTTGCTATTTTTGGAAAACTTATTTTCCCTAGGGGAGCACCCTGTATTGGTTATCTCTCCTGTATGAGTGTGCGGATTCCTGGACCAGTGCCAGATTAAGGTCTAAATGGGCCTGGAGCTGAAAATTATCAAGGGCCTATTATACGCAATAACAGGGGTTGTGGCCAGCACCTAATAATGTGGGGTGTGTGACCAGTGTTCTGGTTGGGTGGTCTGCTCATGGGTGTGTCTCTATTTGTGTAAATACTTTCAACTAATTATATATATATATATATATATATATATATATATATATATATGGAGAAGGCCGGCACTCTGCTTCTTGTGGTAGAGATTACTTGCCTAGGTGCCATCCAAGGTGTCCGGAAACATATGGATTGATTACAATTCCAACACTCACAGGATGCAGAGAGATATATTGCTGGGTGCCCTCCAAAGGTGCATCCGCATGACGCTGATGTCCTAAGATACTTGCAGAGTGAGGCCGCATTCCAGTCATAAAAAAAATACTGAAAGCCAAAACTTGGTAGACAACATTTCAGCACCTTTTGGCCCTTATTCAGATCTGATCACAGTACAAATTTGTTTGGAAAATAGGCAAAACCATGTGCACTGCAGGTGGGGCAGATGTAACATGCGCAGAGAGAGTTACATTTGGGTGGGTGTGTTGAAACTGAAATCTAAATTGCAGTGTAAAAATAATGCAGCCAGTATTTACCCTGCACAGAAACAAAATAACTCACACAAATCTAACTCTCTCTACACATGTTACATCTGCCCCACCTGTAGTGCACATGGTTTTGCCCATTTTCCAAACAAATTTGTACTGCAATCAGATCTGAATAAAGGCTAAAATGTCACAATCGCATCATTTTAGCCCCACCCCCTCCACGGAGATACGTGAATTAGGCTATTTTACATCCTGGGGGCGGGGCTTAATGACACCACGCTCAAGCCCCGCCCCCGAGCGGGGCTGGAAGTCTAATCTCAGGGCTTCTCCCGGAGAGGAGAATCTAAAAGTCAGCAACCCTGCATTTATGTGGTCGCCTAAGTTTACCACAGAATATACCCATTATACAAATTAGGCAACACTATAGTAACCCCCTTATATAAGTCCCATGAAACTGGGCCATTTGGTTCCAGAGAAATCTGCCCTCCAAGAGCATAAACAGCCATGAAATTACATTGTAGAAATAAAAAAATCAGTTTACCCGCAATATCTCTGGAACCAATTAACCCATATGAACCAACCTGGTATCAGATTGAAGGCCCAGCGATTTGGGTTTGAATGAGATTTACTTCAAGCTTCTGTGATGCCAGGGGGGGAACTGGGAGCCGTCGGAACTGGGTGAGGGTCGGAATTAGCGGGTCCCATGTTATCCTATGGGGAAAACGTTCCAGGTTTGCTCTGCAGTATTTCCGGTTCCCGGGGGGGCTAGCTACGCGGGGCTGGGCTCATTGGAAAGCCCCAGTCCTACAAAATGGGCAGGTACTTATGTATTATCTGGGCTCCCATGTTAAATGCACACCATTTTTTTTTCATACCCCTACTATCCAACTACGCATGGAGTTGATTTTATATAGTGTGGCGAGCGCAGCGAGCCACCGTGCCCGTAGCGTGGCGAGCGGACGCGGTCTCATATGAAAACCGGGAGCCCAGATATTACATAAGTACCAATGGGCCTATTTGGAGAGTGGGCCTGGAGCTGTAGCTCCATCAGGCCAATTGTTAATTTGAGTCTGTACCTAGAATGTTTTTTTTTTTTCTTTTAATAGAAATATTCTTCTATGGACTGTTACATTATTTATAAATTGAAAACATTCTTACACAATGTTATAGTCTGTGAAATCTTTCTCCATACATCAAATGTAACAGTATTAGAAAGGTATTTTCTCTGGCTATAGCAATAGACACAGGACATGTGTGTTTGATGCACCACTGTTTTGCCAGTCCAATGGTTTCTGATTGTCCATTGTGAAGTAACACAATCAGGTGTATTGCTAAATGTCTCCCTTATGGAACAATGCCTTACAGCTGTTCATTTAAGTGTCTCCCAGCTGGAAAAATGCTGCAATCAAATTTAACAAGAACTGAATACCAATATAAATTGCTCCATTTGCCTCTGTTTATTATCGAAAATTGCTTTGGTCTTTAATATAGAGGGCATGGAAAAAACATTTGCAGGCACGTGTAATCTGAATGGAAGGAAAGTGTTTGTGATGCCTATGTTAGAGATGAATGACTCAGGTAACATTTATGAGTGATGACATAACACCTTTGGGCAGGCAGTCCTCAAAATTTCACACTGACGTTTCTATTTTTTCTATTTAAACACAACAATGTTCTATCAACTCACAGGTGTTAGATTTATCAGTTGCCTCCTTGCATGCCTTGTTGAAGTGCCATGTTTTTTTTTACATTTGTGTTTAATGGTTCGAAATCTCCTTTGTTCTATAAAAATATTATTCTTACTGACCTACTTGGAATTCTACAAAGCAATGCCTTGTGGGACATTTAGAGAAATGGCTTATGGGATATTTGTGTTCAAAATAGAACATAAACTGACTTTAAACTCAAAACACCATCAGCTGGGAAAATCTTTAGAAAACATAGTGACCATATCATCTACATATGTCTAGTGTCTGTGTCCCCCTGAAACACTGCCATCTGTTGGCAGCAAGTGAAACTACATCTCTTTCTCTCTCTCACAAAGGCAATCATGTACATTACAGTGGTGTCAAACTCATGGCCCTCCATCTGTTTTGGAACTACACATCCCAGCATGCCCGGCCACATATATTATATAATGGATTGCTAAAACTGTGGCAGGGCATGCTGTGATGTGTAGTTCCACAACAGATGTAGGGCCACAAGTTTGACACCACTGATGTACAATTAGCTGCCTTACTAGCTTTTGAAGCATTTCCTTTGAATGTGATTACTAGTATTACATATAAACAGGATACGGTCACTAGGTTGATTAAGCATTAGGTCGACACCACTAGGTCGACATGCATGAAGGTCAACATGACTGAAGGTCGACATGACTGAAGGTGAACGCGGGTTAGGTCAACAGGGTCATTAGGTCAACACAAGTAGTATGTCGACATGTGGAAGGTCGACAGTAAAAAAGTCGACATGGTGTTTTTTGCGCTTTTTGGGAACCGACATGTGCCGACAGGCGGTATTTCACGCCCTACCATCCAGTGGGGCATGGAGGGAGAATAAAATAGTGTGCGTAGTGAGCCATGTGAGGGGCGCGGTGCTACGTTTCAGTGTCCTTGTCAACTGTGTCAAAATTCGGGACAAAAAACCCTTGAAAAACACCATGTCGACCTAATGTTTGTGTTGACATAACGACTCTATCGACCATCAGTCATGTTGACTTCATGCATGTTGACCTAGTGGTGTTGACCTAATGATTGTGAACCTAATTGCTGTCTATCCAATGATCCCATTCCATATAAACAATGAGGCAGAAAAGAAATAAATATAACCAATATAACAATAGCAAATATCTCTACGACCAGTGTTAGTGTTCTCTGTAAAAACCTCATTTATCCTAAGCAGCGTTCTGTTTCCAATCTCCATTGCATGGCCAACTTTACTTTCTGTTTCATGTTGCTGTATGTAAATATTTGAATTATTACTCAACGTTATACCTCATTGTTACTAGAGTAGAATGTCAATACATATTATATAAAGGATGATAATAATAATTTCACCCATGGTGTGCAGGAATGCCGTCATTGGAAAACTGGGGCATGCATCCAACTAATTATCAGTTGGAACTAGTTGGAAAACTTTTTGATGTCCCCACTATTTAGGAAAAAAGGCAGATATCCAAAAACATGTGCATGGATTATAAAAAACCACTATGGGTTGAGTATGCAAGTACCTTTTTTTTTTTTTTTTCAAAGAAAAATGGTTTATTTAGAATTTGCATGACATCTGAAATAACAGTAGTTTTAAACAATTATTGCATAGATAAATAATTTAGTAAAGTATTTCAAGTACAATACGGGGGAATAAGTAAGTAGCTTTAGTGAGAACAGAAGAAACTATAATGGGAAGCAAGAGAAAATAGTGGAAAGATACATAGTGGAAAGCTACGGGTCTGGGGAAAGGAGATAGGAAGATCGTAGAGTTAGGGGGTGACATTCTATGGGATGCGATTTGCGTTTTTTGGCGTTAATTAGACAACAAAATGGCGATATCGCATTTTCCCTTCAAATCGCCAATTTAATAGGATGCGCTAAGGGACTGAAATCGCATATTATGTGCGTTAACGCATGCGGACCAAAAAGTGCGAAAATAATTCGCATTTTTATCGCATCCAGATGTTTTCGTATAGAAAACTATACAACTCGCTTATTTAATGCAATGCGCATTCGCAAATCGCACTTTTTAGGTGTCTAATAATCGCACTTATTTCAGACCAGGTTCTGTTTGGCGATTTGGCCCAGAACTCATTTTGGTCAAGTGCACACATGGTTAATTTCACCACAGGTGCCTTTATTTTCACTCACAAACACCCCTACATAAACCCCAACAGCATTAAGGACACCTGTGAGGGTTTCAGACATGGAGATTTTGCAGAGTGGTTTGGAGTTGCTTATCTGTGATGTGGCCCATTTGGAGGAGCTGCGCAGGAGGTAGGAAGCTGTGCGCCAGATCCAGGTAGCCCCCCGACTACTGCGTACCCCACGTATGTATCGTGCTCGGCTGTACCTGGACTCCCTCTCGGATCAACAGGTTGTGGGCATGGTTAGGCTGAACCGCATTAACCTGTTGGACTTATATGAGCAGGTGAGAGATAATTTGGACCCTTTTGGGGGAGCCAACTATGCAGTGTCTGGCCTGCACAAATTAATGTGTGCCCTCTACTATTTGGCCACAGGCTCCACTCAGTCTGTGACCTCATGGGCCTTGGGGGTATCACAGGCCACTTTCTCTAAGCATTTTACTCAAGTGTTACTTGCTTTAAAGAAGTTGTGCCGGACATACATCAGCAGCCATTACTTTTCTGGTAAGCACATGTGCCCTGTACTCCAAAATGTACCTGTGGTGTAAGTGTACTCATAAACAAATTATTGACCAATACCATCTGTTTCCACCAACATTTAGCCTAATACACAGTGCCCAACGGATGCAGATGGTGGTGCTGACCTATCCCTTGCTGGTATCTAGCTTGTAAGTACATTTGATACATGTATGAATGAAGTTTGCAGTCAAACATGGCTCACTGGTGTTGTGGAACTACTTGTGCCAGCATGCCCTGACACACTACAACCATTACAGTCCAAACCATGAGTGTCAGAGCCTGCTGGAATATGTAGATCCACAACCTTTGCCAGCCAAGGAGTTACCCCACACTACTTTATTGCAATCCCATTGTCATATACCATTACAATATGTTAGAATTCACACAATAATTGGTTTTTAGAAAAAGACACAAACACAATGGTATGCGGTAGACATTTTTACAGTACTTATGTATTATCTGGGCTCCCATGTTAAATGCACCCCATTTTTTCATACCCCTACTATCCAACTACGCATGGAGTTGATTTTATATAGTGTGGCGAGCGCAGCGAGCCACCGTGCCCGAAGCGTGGCGAGCGCAGCGAGCCCCGCGAGGGGACACGGTCTCATAAGAAAACCGGGAGTCCAGATATTACATAAGTACCATTTTTACTTCTGCCTACTTTTTCAGACGCAATCTGCATTTTTGCAGGTGAAACATAACAACTGTGGGGGCATGTTTCAAGATGTTTGGGATTAGACAAAATTAACAAACATATATATGAGCTACCTTCTCCCAGCATCAGGCACCCCTACACCACTTCTAGACCCTGCATCAAGGCCACCACGGGTCCTAACAATCCGACGGGGTGGGGAAGTGGGGGAGCCACTTATTGGGGTGCTGGATACACTGCTGAGGGTTGATGCTGCGCCACCTCCCACATTGGCTTCCAGCTGCTGTATTTGGGCCTGCATAGCTAGTAAGGCATTAGTCTGCGCTGTGCATGATTGGGTTAGTGCTGCTATACTTTGCGCCAGGCTGCCAATATGCCTATTCTGTTCCCTTACAGCAGCAATTTGTTCTGCAAAACGGGTGTCAATGCTGTTAGCAATGCGCACATGAGTGCCTACACCTACCCGTACACTACGTGCAATTTTGCGTAACTGAAGGAAGGTGTCACGCATGTACCCCTGGATGTTACCTATTTGGAGGCTTTGGGAGGCCATGAATTCTAACTGTTTGTCCTTGAAATTAACCAAGGAGTTAGCTACTTGGGAAGCAGAAGCTGCTGTATGGGGTGTGTTGGTGGGTGGGGGTGGGTTGGGAGACACCCCACTTGGGGGAAGATCACTCTGTGATGAGGTCTGTATTTCTTCCTCTGCCGCAAAGGTCTCGACCGGATCAAGAATGATGTCCATTTCGTCTAACACCAGTATTGAAGAATCTGTTTGGTTGGACCCTAGTTGTATAGCACCTGTGGATACAGATGAAGAGGTAAGTACTGATGCATATATAGGCCACACTGTCGTCTATACTGTTTTACATAGGGCTTGAGATGCTGGACGCACATACCTAGGGGTGTTATGTACTTACACATGTACCCCGATACAGCATGTAACATTGACATTAATAATAAGTCACATGCCTAGCTCAGATTACATTTATTTCCGTTGCAATGTAGCAGCAGGAGATGAATGTAGTGTGAGATATTGTTGATGAGACATGGGTGTGTGTACTGTATGTGTAATGGGGTGTTTTTTGTTCATTTACCTGCTTCCGCAGATTCTGCAGCAATGGGCCTTCTTGTCTTGGATGCTGCAGCACTTCGGGATCGACAATCTGTACAAGGAAAGATGGGCAGCCATTATGGACCTCACAATGGATAAGCATTTACAAAACCCATGCATTGAAATGACTATAATGGACAATACTTTCTTTGGATTTGGACTGCATTATTTCTTCACCACATTTTTTTTTCTTTTTTTTAACACTATTATTTGGTAAAATTAATCTTAAATTAGTGGCCACATGACAACTATTGGATAATCGGTGGTATGTAGTCATGGCAGCTAAACCACCAGTACACCTCTGTGTTTTTGGCCACATACATGTTAGGCTGCTAGAAAGAATGTTACAGTGTTGAACAATATGAGCAGTTGTGGAACTACAGGGCCCAGCATTATGAGCAATTTGAAAGTAGGAGCATGCAATTTCTTGTGCATGACCTTGCTGGGCTATGTAGTTCCACAGCAGCACTTTACTTAGCATAACAATACAAGTGAACATTATAGTTATAATACATTGGCATGTATGTTTAAGATTGCATGGGGTCACACTTACCAGCTCTGGATGGCGTTTGCGGCCTATCGGTATCTGCCACGTGCATGCCAGGCAGGACCTCAGGGGGGATGATGCGCTTCAGCTTCACCTCATATGAATTGTAGCACACAGTGGTGGGGCTTCCTCCTCCAGTCTTGGTGGCCTCCTCCAACTCCATGGCCATTTTACTTTTCAACTGCCGTTTGATGTCGTTAAATCTCTTTTTCACATTGCGGACCAGGCGCTTGTGCTGACTGATAGCGTTCACCGCCTGGGTGATGTCCTTCCACATAGCCCTTTTGCGCTGTGCAGTGGTCTTGTGGTGAGATTTGCCAAGCAAACGGTCAAACACTGGCATGATAGCCCGGACAAGTGCTGCATTTTCCTCATATGAAAAACGGACCTTTCGGCCACTTTTTGTGCGGCCAGCTTCCACCTCCTCCTCCTCCTCCTCATTTTCTACTCCAGCCATGTACCCCTCCTCCTCCATGCCAGTGTCTTCCTCCTCCTCACCACCATCTTCCTCCACCTCTAACATGTGGCCCTCCTGCAGCTGCTGTAGTGTATGGACAAGGTCTTGGCTGTAGGATGGGGATAATGTAGGACACAGAGTACTTGTTGATCAGGTGTGCATAACACAAAAAGCAGCTTATCCACTTAAAAAGGTGACATTCAAAACCACCTGGTGTGAACAATATACAGAAAGAAGGAATAAATGGATTGAGCGCTGATGTTGTTCTCATAAATTATAGTCAATGTGAATAATCACACATAAGTTAAAAAAAAATGTCACCAATGGGGTCCAAGATGAATGGGAATCCTTAATTAAAATATGGATCCTCAATTAACCACGTCCTCTCAGCAGTGGGTTGTAATATGAAATGACACAAATGGGAAAATATAGTGCATAACTTTTTAAACAGTGATTTTTAATAAAAGATGTGCACTTACAATTTGAAGAAAAAATACAAGCATGTAATTAAAATAAGCCCTCAAGGCAATGCTGCGGTCCAGAGGTAAAGTCTAAGGTGCAGAATCCCAACAGGTCCGGTAACTGGTAGGGGCTGGATCCTTAGATGACCACAGAGCTGAGTCCTCGGGTGCAATAATTAAACAGAACACGCCAAATGCATTTCGGACCAATGGTCCTTCCTCAGTAGCGTGTTAGATTGTACAAAAGTACTTCCTTATATACGGTGGCTCGTAGGAGGCAACGATATGTATGCACCTATCAGTGCTAACAAATATGGCTGTGCGTTTCAAAAGCACGTCACATGTTGCGCTCCACAACCAGCGCAACTGTGAGCGTGTATTGACTTCCGCCTTTCGGCATGAATAACATGGCCGTGCGTTCCAACCTCCGCTCATAATGCGTTCCAAGCCCTCTCAAGCGCACGGAGCGTCACATCAGAGAAGGGGAACATGGTTATATTAAGAGCCAGATTCTTAGTCACACTATATATAATAAATGGTACATAAAAAGACATATATAATATAATTACAAACATTATTTCATAAATAAATTCCCAAAAGTCATTTCATTAAAAAATATATGTGAAGAGATGGTCAGGGAATACCCTAAAATAGATAACAGTATATATAGAAAAATCGATTGGATGAAATAGTAAGAGAGAAACAATTTTTTTAGCAGCAATAAATTTAAAAACAGTCAATTTAAAAGCAAAAATTTAAAAAAACAAGAGATATAGCAGCAATTTATGACAGAAAATGTTTAAGCTCGAATTCACCATTTAACCCCTCGGGAACAAGGGTGTTTAGACGGTGAAATGAGATGGATTCACCGTCTAAACACCCTTGTTCCCGAGGGGTTAAATGGTGAATTCGAGCTTAAACATTTTCTGTCATAAATTGCTGCTATATCTCTTGTTTTTTTAAATTTTTGCTTTTAAATTGACTGTTTTTAAATTTATTGGCTAGGGGGAACCATCCCCATCATTCGATGGTCGCCGACCATCGAATGATGGTGAAGGTGAATGCATATCTAAGTGACTCAGGTCACTTAGATATGCGTGCACCCTCGGGAGGAAGTGGGCGGACAGCTGACATACAATAATGTCAGCTGCCCGCCCCCCCCCCCCCCCTCCACCTACGTCACTGGGCGATATGCATGAGAACGCCGCCGCACGTCCTCCGATCCGCAATCCTGGGTGCGTGCGTCCGGCGAACACCCCCACAATAGGCTTCTAATTACTCACTGCCAGGGGTTTCTTGGCAAAAAAGAGGCAGCTTTGTGCATCTTCTCCCAGCGGTGGCTCCAACTTCCCGGAACGTCCGAGTATCGCTATACACGCACTGGTGTAATAATAAATTTTCCTTCCTGGAATTTTAGTGTCGCTTAAAAGCATAATGCCCCCCCAGCAGTGCGGCGTAGTCGCATAATGAACCCGCTAGTGTTGGTTAAAAAGAATGCCTCCAGTAGGAATTATTATTCTATATGCTTGTTGCAGTGGGGGTTATATGCTCATTGCCATGGGGGTTACATGATTGATGCCATGGGGGTAACATGCTTGATGCCATGGGGATTACATGCTAAATGTCATGGTGGTTACCTGCACATTGCTATGGGGGTTACATGCACATTGCCATGGGGGTTACCCACACATTGCCATGGGGGTTCTATGCTCATTGCCATGGGGTTTACGTGATCATTGCCATGGGGTTTACATGCTTGTTGCCATGGGGGATATGGCTGGCTAGAGTAAGATGACAAGGGGCATGGGTGCTCACTTACCCTGTCCTTCTCAGCCTGCAGCTCCTCCGACATGGCGCTGACAGCTTAATAAAAGACCTTCCTAATGAGCCCATAATGTCCCTCAGGGCAGCCATGCAGACTGAGGCCAGTCGAGGGGAGTGCTTCAGAACAACGCTGCTCCCGGTCCTCAAACTCCTCTCCTCCTCCCCTCGCCGGGAGCTCGGCGTGCACTTGAGCAGCCTCTCTGCAGGCTGTTGTGCCCCAGCCAGGACTCCTTGAGGACGCACTTCTCCAGCTTCCCGGCACACAGGAGCCCCGTGATCGTGAGGTCTCTCCGTGCCCGCTGGTACTGGTCCGCTCCCCCTTCCGTCTGGGACTCGGCTCCAACATCTGCCGCAGCTTCCCGGCACACAGGAGCCCGGCGATCGTGAGGTCCCTCCGTGCCCGCTGGTACCGGTCCGCTCCCCCTTCCGTCTGGGACTCGGGTGCCGGCTGCTAAAGTTGGGTTAGGGTGCAGGGCGGGCGCCGACAGCAGGGAGGGGGGGGGCGGATTGGCCTTTCCAATTACTTCAGTGACAGGGGCATGCTTTCAGTGGGTGAAAGCATGCCCCTGTCACAGAGGCACTTGTAAAGGTGCCGCTTTCACTGGTATTTTAAATGGGCTATTACAGCCGTCTGTATGTCCCCACCCCGTGCCAGCCCCCTGCTTCCATCTTTTTGCAAGGGGCAGATGGAGGCACCGCTTTTGGTGCCTCCAAAACCAATTTTCAACAGTTAAAACAATGAGAATGATTAGATTAATATAAAGAAGATACTTATGACACAGAATATGTGTCATAAGTATCTTCTTTGTATTATTTTAATCATTAATGACAGGGGAGGCACTGCCTCCCCAGCCTACACTGACTGCACGTCCCTGCCCTGGACTGATATGGCACACTTAGCATCCCCCCTAGTCTGATACGGCACACCTAGCATCACCCCTGGACTGATATGGCACGCTTAGCATCACCCCTGGACTAATACAGCACACTTGGCAGCACCCCATGAATTATACGGCAGACTTGGCTCACCCCAGGAATTATTTGGCAGACTTGGCTCACCCCTGGACTGATATGGCACACTTAGCATCACCCCTGGACTAATATAGCACACTTGGCAGCACCCTATGAATTATACGGCAGACTTGGCTTACCCCAGGAATTATACGTCACAGATGGTGGCACCCCCGACCTGATACAGCACACATGGAATTGTACGGCACAGATGGTGGCACCCCTGGACTGATACGGCACACATGGCGGTAGGCATGGAATTATACGGCGGACAAATTCCTGCAGTAAAAATAAAAATGTGTATTCTTTTAATTATAAAAAAGAGCAGCACACCTTACTTAGCAACACCCCATGAATTATACAGCACTCTTGGCTCACTCCTGGACTACAGTGCATTTAACAGCCCTTGCAGTAAAAAAAAAAAACACCTTATTTTTATTTTCATTAAAAAAAAGGGCAGCTCCCCTGGTCTGATATGGGACACATGGGGCACCCCTGGAATTATACGGCACACATGCGGGCACCCCAGAACTGATACAGGACACATGGGGGAACCCATGGAATTATATGGCACACATACGGGCACCCCTGGACTGATACAGGACACAAGGGGGCACCCATAGAATTATACGGCACACATGCGGGCACCCCTGGACTGATACAGCACACATGTGGGCACCCCTGGACAAATACAGCACACATGTGGGCACCCCTGGATGGATACAGTACACATGCGGGCACCCCTGGACTGATACAGCACAAATGTGGGCACCCCTGGACAAATACAGCACACATGTGGGCACCCCTGGATGGATACAGTACAAATGTGGGCACCCTGCACTGATGCAGCACACATGCGGGCACCCTGGACTGATGCAGCACACATGCGGGCACCCTGGACTTATACTGTGCACTGGCAGCAGTCATTTAAAAAATTTTTTTTTTTGCTTAATTAAAATAATGTAGCCCCCTCTGTAGCACTAACAGCAGCCCCCTATGCATAAATCATCCCTCCCAACATTTCATCCCCCCAGCATGTTTCCCCAGCAGCTCAGCTCAGCAGACACCACGGACACATCCGTGCTGTCTGAAATCACCAACCTGTTTGAAAATGGCGCAGACCGCCGGGAACTATATATCCCCAGGTCTCGCGAGAATCCGACAGCGGGAAGATGACGTCCGGCCTCGTTTTGAACTCAGAAAAATGGCAGCGACCATCGAACTCGCTGGATCCGGTCTCGGATCAGGTAAGTTCATGGGGGTTCAGATCTCTAGGATCCGAACCCGCTCATCTCTATAATATACAGAAGTAAAAAACTTTATCCATAGAGAGTTCCAGTGTTAGCTCTTACCTCTGTGCAGGAGGGGGGCTGCCATGATGCTGGGCCCCCCTCTCCACTGCTGCCACTGCTGGACTCCGCTGCTGGTGCCCGTGCCTGCTGGTTCACAGCGAAGGCTCAAACCCCTTTGTGGCACATGCGCAGTAGCTTCTACGGTACTGCGCATGCGCTGGCCCCTAGCCTCTATGGACCCTAGCCTTTAGTAACATCTTCATGGTCCTGGGTCTGGCGAATGCGCATTATTGTCCTCCGTATTGCACATGGAAAAAACCCGTTTTTTTGGGGCTGCACCCGCAGCAGCTCATGGAGGGAGTGAACACCTCCCAGTTCGACTTCCAATAGTCACTGCCAGTCACAGTAAAGCCAGTGCAGTCTCATAGTGATGGATTTTACCTGGGGGGGGGGGGGCTGGGGTGTAGCCCTGCAGCCCATAGGTAAAAACCGACACTGGAGAGTTTCAATCAGAATAAGAATATTAATGGTGACACCTGTGTAGGGCATTAAAACAAGAGCTCTGATAGTTAATGTGCAATTATGTGCGGGGGATTACGAAAGTGAAACCATAGAAACAATGGGGTCCCTTTATTAAACCATATTTGGGTGAAACCTCAGGGGATTTACAAAAGGGTGTACTAAGTGATTCAGTGCGCACAACAGAAAATCCAAAAGCAGCTGTTTTAACAGTTTTTAGGTGTCATTCAACAACACCTAAACATGGAATGCGAGTGGAAGGGTGAAAAAACTGTTAGAATAGCGCTAAAGGTGTTCCCAATAAACGAATCCTTATGTGAAAGTCACAAAATAATGGGGTAATGTCACCAAAAAAAGGTCCCCTGTATGGATTCCTGAGATTGAGTCCTCCAATGATTATGCTCTCACGAGGCAGATGAATATAAAGGAGGAAACAAAAATAGCAAGATAGTGCATAACGTTTAAAACATGACAGCTTTTAATAAGAGTTTGCACTTACAATTGAGCAGATTAAAAAGGCATATAACGAAAACGCTCAGGGCACACTGTGTTGCAGGAACAGTCCAAAGGTTCAGTCAATCCCAAACAGTTTCCGGATACTGAAAGGGGTCAGAGCCGTGGGTCCCGTCAGTGGATGCCGTCGGAGCGGTGATGATTAAAAGGCAAGACACGCCAAATGCATTTTCGGACCGCCAGGTCCTTCCTCAGCAGCGTGTCTTAGTGTCTAACCTTACTTCCTTATATACGGTGGCTGTGCTGGGACACTAGTTCATTTACTTCCGCCTTTCGGCATATTAAAAATGGCCGTGCGTTCCACCATTGATAGGTCTGTGCGTTCCATATACGCACAGGCTTTGTTTAGGTCCGCCTTTCGGCGCGGTCACAATGGCTGTGCGTTCCAGCATTAATTGATCTGTGCGTTCCATGTACGCACAGATCTAAACAAGTACAGCACTTTTTCATATACACTAGATACCACATTGTTATAGGTCCCATTCAGTAACATATATTACATTATAATAAAAACACAATAAAATCACTTCAAGAACATAAAAACGAAAAACGAGTGAGAGAGATGGTCAGGGCATACCTATCTAAAATTGTGCAAATAAAGGCAATATATAATAGCAGCAAATACATGAATAAATAAATAAATAGCAGCAGTAGGGATAAATATTAGCAGCAAATAGTATATAGCAGCAATGTTGGCAGCAGCAAGTACGATTAGGACAGGAAATGTTTCAGTTCGAACTCACCGTTTAACCCCTCGGGAACGAGAGTTTTTAAACGGTGAATCCATTTCATTTCTGTCTGCGCCAATCTTTTGTCTAAGTCCCTAGTGCGCCACTTAGGAGTAATAAGTTGAATTCCCCAAAAATGTATTAATTTACATTCATTTGATTGATGGACTTTTGTAAAATGATCAGACAATGTATGCGTAGTTAGGCCTTTTCGTATATTATATACGTGCTCTGCTAATCTCACCTTCAAGGGGCGACTGGTTCGGCCAACGTAGAACAGGTGACATTAACATTCTAATAAGTATATAATATTTTTCGAATGGCATGTTATGAATTCATTGATCTTATATTTTTTATCTTTAACTTCAAAGTCGATCATTTTCCGTTGTGTGCTTTTTACAGATTTACACATGAGACATTCCCCACATCGATGAAAACCTTTTGTCCTAACACTTTGTCTCGGGCCAACATCGATGGTACTTTTAACTAGATGGTTTCTAAGGGATGGGGCTCTTCTGTAAATAAATATCGGTTTTTCTGGAATTATCCTTCCTAAAACAGGATCCTGTCTGATAAGATGCCAATTATTTCTAAAAATAGTTTCTATTTTTGAGTGAAGTCTATTGAATTGAGAGATGAAAGCCCATTGAAATTTATTGTCTGTTGTATTAACGGTTTCTTTCTCCTTTAACAGTTCGCTTCTTTCAATGGCTTCAATTTTGGTTCTCGCTATATTGAGGTTTTCAGAAGGATAACCTTTAGCTGTTAGTCTTTCAGATACTTCTTCAATTTGTCGATGGCATACCTCTGGGTTAGAGCAATTTCTATTAATTCTTGTGAATTGGCCATACGGTATTCCCTTAAGCCAGTTGTTATGGTGTTGGCTGGATATCTCAATGTACCCATTAGAGTCTGTGGGTTTCCTAAATGTTTTTGTGTTGACCTTTCCATTTTCAATGTATATGGTCAGGTCTAGGAACGATATTTTAACAGGACTGGTCTTAAAAGTCAAATTGATAGAAAACTCATTACAATTAAGATCAGTACAAAAATTTAAAAGGCTCTCCTGACCATCTCTCCATACAAACAGAATATCATCAATAAAACGCTGCCAGAGCACCAGGCCCGCCCCCAGCATGCCGCCCCTCCATATCCTATGGTATTCCCAATAGGACATGAACAGGTTGGCATAACTCGGGGCGAACCTGGTGCCCATGGCAGTCCCAACGCACTGCAGGTAGAAACTTCTTTGATAAATTCTTTGATATCTGGCTGCCCTATATAGTCACACTATCTACCATGGAAAGGGACACTATGAGAGAGATAAGTATATACAATGTACCTGTGATTCTGATTATGATTCTATATTGACCATGTTAATGCAATGTCAATTGTTTTCTTATTGCTATGGTAATAAAGATATTTAAGAATAAGATGGGCGTTCTATTGAAGATGGGATGTAGTACATTTACCCCACAGTGTCTAGATAGACAATCAGTGGGTCCACACCAAAATTGTAGTCCACTTGGATGGTTAAGTATGAAAAAGTATGAAAAACAATTAAAAAACCCATGTCAACCTTTTCATGTATCTACCTTTTTCATGTTGACCTTTTCACCCTGTCAACATTTTTTATGTCTATTTCACGTCGACCTTTTGACCATGTCGGCCTTTTGACCGGGTCGAACTTTTTCATGTTGACCTTGTCATCGTATCGCATGTAGACATTTTGATTTTGACCTATTGACTTTTTATGTAGACACTATAGATCTATCAACCGGTACCATAGGGTTCCTATGAGGTACAAGTACAAAGTAGGTTACCTGTCTAGATAAAAAAAGATACAAAAAAGATACAACCAGGGTATACACTATCACCCTTGCCCAACAAGATTCCCAGCTGCTACCTTTGGGCCTGCATCTATGAAAAAATTTGCAAGTTGGTCGCAGAATCTAATTATGTAGGCTTCTGGCTATGTAGAGTGTTGGCTTCTGGTCATGCAGAGTGTTGGCTTCTGGTCATGCAGAGTGTTGGCTTCTGGTCATGCAGAGTGTTGGCTTCTGATCATGCAGAGTGTTGGCTTCTGGTCATTCAGAGTGTTGGCTTCTGTCATGCAGAGTGTTGGCTTCTGGTCATGCAGAGTGTTGGCTTCTGGCTGGGTTCTGGTCATGCAGAGTATTGGCTTCTAGCCATGCAGAGTGTTGGCTTCTGGCCATGCAGAGTGTTGGCTTCTGGTCATGCAGAGTGTTGGTTTCTGGTCATGCAGAGTATTGGCTTCTGGTCATGCTGAGTATTGGCTTCTGGTCATGCTGATTATTGGCTTCTGGTCATGCTGAGTATTGGCTTCTGGTCAGGCAGAGTATTGGTTTCTGGTCAGGCAGAGTGTTGGCTTCTGGTCATGCAGAGTGTTGGATTCTGGTCATTCAGAGTGTTGGCTTCTGGTCATGCTGAGTGTTGGCTTCTAGTCATGCAGAGTATTGGCTTCTGGTCATGCAGAGTATTGGCTTCTGGTCATGCAGAGTATTGGTTTCTGGTCATGCAGAGTATTGGTTTCTGGTCATGCAGAGTATTGGTTTCTGGTCATGCAGAGTATTGGTTTCTGGTCATGCTGAGTATTGGCTTCTGGTCATGCAGAGTATTGGCTTCTGGTCATGCAGAGTATTGGCTTCTGGTCATGCAGAGTATTGGCTTCTGGTCATGCTGAGTATTGGCTTCTGGTCATGCTGAGTATTGACTTCTGGTCAGGAAGAGTGTTGGCTTCTGGTCAGGCAGAGTGTTGGCTTCTGGTCATGCTGAGTATTGGCTTCTGGTCAGGCAGAGTATTGGCTTCTGGTCAGGCAGAGTGTTGGCTTCTGGTCATGCAGACATTTGGCTTCTGGTCATTCAGAGTGTTGGCTTCTGGTCATGCTGAGTGTTGGCTTCTAGTCATGCAGAGTATTGGCTTTTGGTCATGCAGAGTATTGGCTTCTGGTCATGCAGAGTGTTGACTTCTGGTCATGCAGAGTGTTGGCTTCTGGTCATGCAGTAAGCGTTTGCTTCAATGATCTACATATCACTTTATCAAATTCCCCTGTGATTTATGTTGTACGATTGGGTGTCATTCCACACAGAACACTTACAGTACGGGCTGACTCTGATGCTACAGTGTTTTTTTTAGGCATTCCATTAGACAGACCATGTTTGTGAGTCTGAATAGTCAAGTCACCACCCAGGAATGCCCAGCACACTTCATACTTTGCATTGCAATCGCTGCTGTGCCTTGCATACAAACTACAGCATGGCAGGCATGCTCTATGCAGCATTCTAGCAATGCAGACTCATACACAGTTGAAAAACATCACCATTGCAGTTCATATAAGCCCCATAAGGTCAAATCCCACTGGAGAAATGTGCGTGAAACTTTATGCCCAAATGCAGAATGACCTGATTATTCTATGAACAATATTTGGAGTTTTTGCTCATCTCTATATTTGCCTTTGTTTTATATCAGAGTGATCATAAACAGGTAGCCACATGGTCTCACACTGCCCTTCAAGCCTCTACATGCAGCCACCAACTCCTTCTTGTTATATTATCAGATTTGTATGAGCTAAAGTAAGACACCCAGGGCTGCCATCAGGGGTGTACTAAGGGGACAAGTGTCCTGGGCCCGGCTGCTCTGACAGAGAGGAGGAGGCACGGGCCACTCTACACTAAACTGTCGACTGCTGACTCTGTCCACCCCCGCCAATCTGAGATGGCAGGGCCTGTCAGCGTTTCTCACGGCATTAGACACCTGACATGAGACACCTGTTGTAAGTGAGCCGCCAAGTCTTTTAAGCCCAAAAAATACATCAATGCAGCTAGGATGCACCAGGAGACTGAGCTGATTTATTTGGTGTGCGACACTTTTATATCTGTAAATTAGTCTGTTCATTTACCACAATGGAACTTGGTATGGAAAAGCTGCATTGTTTCAGATCATAAGCCAGATGCACTAAGCTTCAAAAGTGATAAAATGGAGAGTGATAACAGGCATGTTACAGGCTGTTTGAAAAATGTCGAGTAGGAGCTGATTGGCTGGTTGTCTATTACTCCCCTTTTGAAGCATAGTGCATCTGGCCCTATATACGGATTCAGACTAAGTAATAGAAACATAGAATTGGACAGCAGATAACAAGCACTTGGCCCATGTAGTCTGCCCTAAACAAATGCACACACTTGCACACTAGTGTTAATTTTATTCTCAGGAGACAATTAACCTATGAGTATTTTTTGGGATTGTGGATGAAAACTGGAATACCATGAGGAAACCCATGCAAATACAGGGAGAATATATAAACATCACACTTACACAGTGTCCATGTAGAACTATGTAGACATAGACGCCAAAACAAAAAGTGAAAAACCTTTTCCATCTCGACCTTTTGCACGTGTAGACCTTTTGACCATGTCAACCTAATGTATGTCGACATTTTGACTGTTGACCTAATGACCATACCCCATGACATGTGTGTCTTGATAAAAGGGCCAATGTCGGCTCTGAAATGTCTACATATATTGTACATATCTCTTTACTTGCTCTTTGAAGCTGCAAATGGTTTTGCCGATATAAACTAAGCTACAGGGACATCTGATGGCATAGATAACGTACTTACTACTGCAAGTCAGAACATGCTTCATACGTATTTTTTGCCCTGAATGAGGGTGTGCTATAAAGTCACCCATCTCCATATAATGGCAAGTCGTGCGGTTCAAGCCTCTGTAAACTCTGGGTTTTCTTCTCAAGTAGTTATCTGTCTGTATTGTTTTTGGTAAAGCTATATCATTTTTGACCAGCCGATCTCTGATGTTACGGCCTCGTCTATGGCAGTTCAAAAGTTCTACTGTTTTATCCACTCTTGCTGCAAAGGTGCAAGTGCATTCACCTCCTTCATGGGGGGGATTAAGTTCCAGCTAATTAAGTCTTTGGCTGCTTCTTCCTCAGATCTCCATGTTTTTGTTGTTCCTTCATATGTTACCAACAATTTAACCGGGTATCCCCATTTATAATTGATTTTAGCCTGGCGGAGGGTTTCAGTTATTTTGCGAAACGATCTCCTCTTTGCAAGCGTTGGACCCGAGAGGTCACTGTATATCTGTAAGTTTTTCAATATTTCTGTATTCTTGATCTCATCTCTAGTGGCCCTCTGGATTTGCTCCTTTGCTTGGAAATAGTGCATTTTAAGTATTACATCTCTTGGGGCCTCAGCTGGTACCGTTTTTGGTTTTGGCAACCGGTGGATCCGGTCAATAAGTATTTGTTCCTTTGGTAGATCTGGGACCAGTTTCTGGAACAAATCTGTTACGTATGAACATAGCTGAGTGGGTTGTACTTCTTCAGGAATCCCCCTTATTCTTAAATTGCTCCTTCTCGCTCTGTCTTCCAAGCCCGAAACTTTATCTCGCAAGTAATTCATCTCCATTTGAAGGTCTTTGTGGGCCTGGGTCAAATCGTTATAAGCGGTCACAGTGTTTTCTAACCTCTGTTCTATCTGATCAGTCCTTTCTCCTATACTAGCTACATCTCTGGTTAGTTCTTGTACTGTAGCTTTAAATTCGGAGGATAGCCCAGATTTTAGCTCTGTTAACAACTGCAGCATTTTACGGAGGGTAATAGGCTCATCCAAGTTATCTGCACTGTCTTCTTCTGATGTTGCCGAAACCTCCAGGGTTTTTGTTTGTGTTGGACCTGTATTCAGATTGATAGGAGCGGATAGCCGTTTTTTTGCTTGATTTGCCGGTGACTGCACCGCTTTAAAAATGCTTGCTGGTGGGGCCGGTATATTCTTTACTTTTTTTGAGGGCATTATGTTCTTATTGTTCTCTGCCTCTCTATGTACTGTAAGCCCAAGTTCTCAGCTCTGAGCTTTCAAGTTTGAAAGGAACCTGTGTGGAAAAATACAGGGACTCTTTTTAGGGGCAATGGAAAGGGAATAGAAACGTCACTCCTTAACTCATTTCCATAATGAGTTATCTATCCCTTGGGTATAGGCATTTTTTAGGTCTCGGACGTTTTATCATCCTGAGATCTCCCAATTATTTTTGCTCTTTTTGTATCCCCAAAAGGAACGTGAGATGGCGGAGGGAGCGGTCTCCGGGTCTGCGATATGTTAACTTATAAAAAATTGCATAGAAGGCTTAGAAGGCTTACCCCATCTGTTGATATAGTCTGCGCGGTATCTTCAGCTTTCTTCCAGCAGCTATAGCTGCAGCCTTTATTCAGGGTCTCCTGCAGCGATTTTAAATCTGTATGTGCCGTTTCCTCTCTCTCTCCTGTGGGTGTCCGCGTTGGACAGTGTGCTACCCGAGTGCACGCTTTGCACGCACACACTGCCCCCGTCTCCACAGTCCTCTGTAGAGCTGCGTCGCTCTCTCTCCCCTTTCCTCCGTTTTTCGCCGCTCTGCTTTCTCGTCTCTGCACGACCCTGCTCTCCCGTCTCTCACAGCAGTCGCCCGCCGCTCCACAGAGCCGGGTCTCGGCAGTCCTGGGGTAAGCTTCTCCGTAGCGATTCAGCACGATCCCGGTCCGCTCAACCTCCTACTTCCGCCTCACGCTGTGACGTTTCAGTGACGCCTCCATACGCCCCCAGACTGAGAAAATGGATTAGAAATATCAGGACCTGTGAAAATGACTGTTGAAAAAGAAGGAAATAAGGATCAAACAAAAATTTTTTTTTTTTTTTTTTAATTATTATTTTTATTTATTATTTTTTTTTTTTTTTTTTTTTTTTTTTTTTTTGGGTGTGTGTAACATCTAAGAAACCCCCTCTCTGGTAGAACAGAGCTAACAGAACAGAAAGGATCTGATATAACGCATCACATATGAAAATGATGTTTCTGTGTTTCTGTGTGTACAGAGCTGGACAAATATAGTACATACCTTTAAGGTATGGAAGAGGAGCAGTGAATTATAAGAGGTTTTTTAGATACTTACTGATATGAAGAATATGATTCAATTTCATTTGTGATCCATGATAGGCAGATTGTTTATATATGGCTATAATTAATTAATTTTAGGGTGTAACATCTAAGAAACCCTCTTTTTGGAAGAACAGAGTTAATAGAACAGAAAGGATCTGATATAACGCATCGCGTATGAATATGCTGCTTCTGTGTCTCTGTGTATACAGAGCTGGACAAATATAGTACATATCCTTAAGGTATGGAAGAGGAGGAGTCAATTATAAGAAGTTTTTTGAGATACTCATGGAGAAGAATATTACGATTCAATTTCATTTGTGATCTATGATAGGCAGATTGTTTACATATGGTTATAATTTAATTAAGGTTTTTTTTTTTTTTTTAATTGCCTTATAAGGGGTGTGGCCAATATTGTGATAACTATTGAAGAAATAATGGAGATATGACACCAATTGGTTAAATTGGAGAGGTGGTATCTTGAAGTAGTCAACAACCAATATCTTAACATAACTATCATGTGTATAGTAAAATGGAATCTTGTAAGATGGAATATATAAGGCCGGATAAGCCCTCTTTCCTTTTTTCCTTTTTTTTTTTTTTCTTTTCTCTCTCTTTTTTCTTAGGGGCGGGGGGGGGGGGAGGAGGGGAGGGGGGAGGGAATAACACAGTACACAATAAAATGAATATAACCAGGTACTTTAAAAGTAGTTATAAATTAAAGTAGTAAACAAGAAGGTATAATATAAACACATGCTCACTAAAGGAATGAAGAAGTCCTCACATATATAGATATAAGAAAGATATTAAGAATAGAACACACCATATCACCTAGAGTAGGAGTATATTAACTTTTTTTTTTTTTTTTTTTTTTCACTTAAATAAAATCACTTGGGCATTGAACACTGGGGGTAGAGAGAGAGGGAAGGGGGGAAGAAGGAGGGAAAGGGGAGGGAGGAGGGGGGAAACAGAGGGAAAAGGCTGAATATGTATATATTTTTATATATGGTTTTTTTTTTCTCTTACATAGACATTAAAGGTAGAAATCTATCTATAAACATCTTTAATACACACTAGATGAGTAGCGGAAGTCGCTTAAGAGAAAATATAGATGAAGGATACCCAGTGAGGTAATTAATTATCCTTTTTTTTTTTTTTTTTTTTTTTTTGGTTCTTTAGCCTTTCTTTATACTCTAGACAGGGACATTTCAATAAATAAAAGATTGAAAATAAAATAGGCATGGGAAGGGGAATATGAAAAGTGGCTACCCCCAATAAAGAGTAATGGAACCCTCAAGACAGGGAGGGACAAGGGGCTTTAGAGTTAAAGCTCAGTATGTTAGATTATGTGAATTATGTTTTGTATGTATGATGTATAATAGGTTTGTATATATTGACAGATTCAGATTTTTTGGACAGAGGGATTACAAAAGGAAGGAAGAGTATAACAACAGGGAAGAGAGAGGAAAGGGAAGGAGGAGATGTTAAATTTAATAACTATTAATGTCAAGGGCTTAAATGCCCCCCAGAAGAGGAAAAAACTTTGGAAATTCTTGCGTAATCAGGAGATAGATATAGCGGCATTACAAGAAACCCACTTTTCTAGAGTTGGACACCCCTCCTTACTAGATAACAGGTACACTAAAGTATACTATTCAAATGCAATTCAAAAGAAGGCGGGGGTGGCGGTGATGTTTAATAAAAACGTGGAATTTGAACTAGAAGCACAGTATACAGATAAAGAAGGGAGATATATTATTCTAATAGGCTCTTTGAAGGGTGGGAAAACTACTATTGCCTCAGTATACGCCCCAAATACACAGCAGGGGAAATTTATTAAAAAAATGTTGAAAGAGCTTAAGAGAGTTGCAGTAGGAAGGATATTGGTCTTTGGAGATTTCAACCTAGTCAGAGATATTAATTTGGACAGGTCAGGTATCAGTAAATCTAAAAACAGAAAGGCTCTAATTAAGACTGCAGAAGAATTTAATAGAATATTATATAATTCAGGAATATACGATATATGGAGAATTAAAAACCCAACGACAAGAGATTATACTTTCTATTCGAATATGCATAAGGTATATTCACGTATTGACTATGCATTTACGGATAGAAACACTCTACAAAATATAAAAAAGGCTGAAATTCTACCAATAACTTGGACTGACCATGCTCCCATCTTGATAAAATGGGAAGTAAAGAACCCTCCCTCTATCTCTAGAATATGGAGATGCCCGAATTATGTTTTCTCATCTCCAGATACAAAAAACACAATAAAAGAGGCAATTGAAGAGTACTTAGCGTTTAATAATCCCGAACAAACAAATGCAATAAACTGTTGGTGCGCCCTGAAAGCCGTTCTAAGAGGTAAAATAATACAAAGTGTCGCTGTATTAAAGAAACAAGAGAGAAGAGCGACAGAGGAGCTGGAAAAAAATATTAAAAACTTAGAACAGGCACACAAAACACACCCCTCGAACGACCAGACCCTGAAAGAAATAGACAAATTAAGAGATGAATTAGAAACAATAATCATTAAACAAATCAATAGAGAGACAGATATCTCCAAACAAAAATATCACATAGAAGGGAATAAAGCAACACGCCTATTAGCTAAGAAGGTAAAAAATATAAAGTACAAAAATGTGGTTAAGAGCCTTTATAATGAAAAAGGGATTAAGATAATGAACCCATTAGAAATCTCAGATGTATTTGCAGACTACCTAAAACAGTTATATAATCTCAAAGATCAGAGCAACACCAAACAACCTTCCAGTGAAGATATAGACACCTTCTTAAGCAAAATAAAACTACCTAAGATCAATCAAACAACTCTAGATAAACTAAACGAGCCATGGAGCCTTCAAGAGGTCTTGGATGCAATTAAAACTCTTAAAAAAAATAAAGCCCCTGGTCCGGATGGCCATATAAATAATATGTATATAACCCAGCAAAGAGAAATTGCACCAATGCTTCTTCAGGCCTTCCAGGAAGGAAGTCTGAAAGGGGAATTTCCAGGCGAAATGTTAGAGGCGCGGATAGTGCAGATAGCTAAACCAGGTAAAGATCCCGACATCCCACAAAATTACCGCCCCATCGCACTATTAAATAGTGATATAAAAATATATGCAAAGATGATAGCAAATAGATTAGCACCAAACTTAACAAAACTAGTTAAAGAAGAACAGGCAGGATTCATACCAGGTAGACAGGGCCCAAATAATGTTTGTAAAGCACTAGACATCATGAGGTTGATGGCCATGAGGGAGACTCCGCTAATGGTTCTATCGCTAGATGGAGAAAAGGCATTCGACCGGTTGCACTGGATATATATGGAAAAAGTGCTCCAAAAGTTTGGCCTTAGGGATAACTGCTTAAGAGCCATTATGGCACTATACAGCAGACCCTCAGCACACGTCCTATGCAATGGATATCCTTCATATGGATTTAATATTACCAATGGGACAAGGCAGGGATGCCCCCTGTCCCCATTGATGTATGTACTGGCGATAGAACCATTAGCGGAATATATTAGACAAAATACTGGAGTGACGGGCCCAGTAATTGACGGAAAACAGAACAAAATATTACTATATGCGGACGACGTCTTGCTCCTCTTAACCGATCCAGAAGACTCGGTGAAAGAGGTATTAAATATAGTAGATGAATTTGCAAGGGTTTCATATTATAAATTAAATAGAGCTAAAACGGAGGCATTAACAATAAATGTTACTAATTCAGATTTGATAAAACTGAAGTCCGATTTTAAATTTAGTTGGAAAACAACATCACTTAAGTACCTAGGAATACAATTAGTAACTAGCGAAAAAAAATTAGTAGATTGTAACTATGGGCCCTTGCTACATCATCTAAATCAAAAGATTAATGAATGGATGAACATGGACCTATCATTGCTGGGACGAATAGCTCTAGTAAAAATGTTCCTATTACCAAAAATTCTCTATCTGTTTAGGGCAATCCCTAGATGGCTCCCGAAGTATTGGTTTTATAGATTTAACTCAATATTTAACAAATTTGTTTGGAAAAATAAAAAAGCAAGAATTGCAAAGAAATATATGACTCTCCCTAAAAATAAAGGCGGGTTCTCTTTCCCTGATCTGGAAAAATATCAATTTGCTACGATGTTAAACCAAATAAATTATATAAGTGGATCTATAAACGAAGCGATGATGGGGGAGATATACCATTCGGAAATGGGGAACATCCCTTTGAAGGAACTAATATGGCTACCACCTAAATTCTTGGGACAGGGAAAACCTTTAGTAAAATCAGTAGATGAGGTCTTGAAAACATGGCATAAATTTCTGCACCAAATAGGTAAGCTGGGAGCTCCGTTTGGACACCTTTCTATAGATGTCATAGCTAAAAGCATACCAAATTTAAACTTAACTGGATGGAAGGTCAAGGGAATTAACACATTAGCCGACCTGTTTTATAATAACCATCTGATGTCTTTCACACAGTTTAAAGATCAATTTGATATTCCGAATATAGATTTTTATAAGTTTTTACAAGTAAGACACTGGCTACAGTCTAATATCTTTCAATCTAGCGAGTTGGAGTGCCTCCCAAAAGATATGGTGATGCAGCTATCTGGTAGGCAAAAGAAAGGAGGAACTACTTACTGGTATAAAATCTTAATGCAAGAGAAAGAGGATGAGAAAACAAGTCAGCAAATTAAATGGGAACAGGAATTAGATATCTCAATGGAGGTTAAACATTGGAATCAATTATTTAGAATGGTTCACCAAATGTCAAAAACAGCAATGTATACGGAAAGATATCTTAAAATTTTCTATCAGGCATATTATACCCCAGCTAAGCTATACAAAATAGCATGGGAACAAACAGATCTATGCTGGAGATGTATAGCGGAAAGAGGAGACCTTATCCATATCTTTTGGTCTTGCAAAAAATTAGATGATTTTTGGAAAGAGATAGAAAATCTTATATTCGAAATAGGAGGGATAAGACTTCAATTAAATGCGCCAATGGTCTTGCTACACGTAGGGATCTCTAACCTAGATCAAACGAAAAGATATGTGACCAATCAGATTATCAGCGCAAGTATTACAGCAATAGCGCAGCTATGGAAACAGATGCCTCCCCCCTCTCTCCAGATGGTAATTAATAAAATAAAACATAACTATAAAATGGAAACACTTAACACCCCAGATAATGCCAAGATACGGAAACTCTGGAGAGAGTGGGAATGCTCTGCAACTATGAATATACCATAATGACAAGAAGATCTCGCTACCTGGAATAATAGATCTTTTGCTACCTGAAATATTAGTACTGTTACTTGAATATCAAAATACTCCCTAGAAAAACTCTCCCCTGTTGAATAAAAGTTATACTAGAAAAAAAAAAATAAAAAAAAAAATAAAATATATAATATATAAAGAGAGGAATACAAAAATCAACTTAATCTGACTGTCAAAAATTGATGTATAAGATGTATTTTATATGTGTGATGTGATGTGATGTAAATCTGTGTAAAGGGAATGTACATCCCTATATATGTTTTAAAAATTTTGTTATACTAATAAAAACAATTAAAAAAAAAAAAAAGTTCTACTGTTTGTAGGCCCGGTAGAGTTTTGTTTGTTTTAATTAGCGGCCGAAGTTGTCTTAAGGTGTCCATGATGGTTTAACTCCCTAGCGAGAATGTAGTAACGAGGGGCAACACAGTGCGTGTGGGTACTTGTGTATTATCACGGCGCCCGAATTTACTATGTACGCAACCCGTTATGGTATGGCATGCGATGCGATTTTGATGCTTATAATGGCATTTAATGTACTATAGCATTAAATGACATATAATGTCATTCATTAATGCCCCCCCCCAGTATCGACGTGATCCCGAAGCGTGGCGAGCGCAGCGGTACGCGTCCGACCGACCTTTTCATACCCCCACTATCCACGTCGGCGTGGAGTTGATCTTATATAGTGTGGCGAGTGCAGCGGGCCACCGAGCCCGAAGCGTGGCGAGCGCAATGAGCCCCTCGAGGGGACGTGTATTTTGTTACATGTATTACGTGTCCCCTCACGGGGCTCGCTGCGCTTGCCACCCTTCGGGCTCGGTGATAATACACAAGTACCTTAGGTTGCTTCATGAGACATTGTTCTTGGGCGCTTCATAAGTTTTTTGATAGCTGTAGCCTCTTTCAAGAATTTATTTTTCCATGACCTGCAATTGAACAATGGCCTGCTCATCATTGCTAGTGATGCGCCGTATGCGCAAAAATTGTGAAAAGGGTAAACCCTTTTATTGGCATGGAGCATTGTGTTCCTGTCTGTCGGTTTACAAAAGAGGTCAGTTTCTAGGTGATTTTCAACACGAGTAGTTTTTACACCCAAGTAATTGATAGACGTCACGTCACACTCGAATGTAAATCAGATTGTATCATCCAGAGTGTTTATTTGCTCACAGAATTCATCTTTGGTCCCCTCACACAGCACCATGATGTCGTCAATATAACACGTACAAAACAACAGACATCTTGAAAAATTGGAGTTATTCAGAAAAAGGCTTTTTCCATGGTGATCATAAAACCATTGGCAAAGCTAGGTAAAGTTAAATGGTGAATTCAAAGCATCATGTTACATACAACGTTTTAGTCCTAGGCAGTATCACAACCACAGCAATAGTATTACACCCACATGGATATAAATGAAACACACTCATATACGTATGTGTTTCTTTCATAATCTCCATGAAATGCTTTGGGAAGAGTATAAGCAAATATGTTGTAATACACCGTGTTATCTTTTCTTCTGTACCTACAATTGTGTTCGAAAAGATATTATTTAGCTGAGTATTTACATCTTGCTAAGTGAGTGTGTAGCAAATTGTCTTTTCTTGGAGCCAAGCAATGATCTGTATACTGCAATTGAAGGCAATGCAAACATTGCTGGAAGGAAGAATTGATGAATATTTAAGTCCAGTGATTTTTCAAGATCAAAGGCAGCATCTGCTTACAGGGGGAATGATAATACGAGTATAACAAACAAGTATGATTGATGCTTTAGTTTAGGGGTGGTGTCCTATATTTCATTATGTCTCCCTGACACAACAAGGGGTATGCACTGCATGGTGTAGGAGAAGAACCAGAGGAACAGAATGAAGTAAAATCATTTTAAGCTTTTGAGTCTTTTTCATCATGCTAATTATTTGCGGTGGGATGGTCCCTGATAATTATGTATCTAACTTGCTGTGAGTAACAGTAATGGACACAAAATCATCTAAGCAGTTGTGAAGGGACATTAGTTGTAGTCACAACAGCCAGACATTGAATGAGGCTATTTATTTCAAAGACTCTCTAACATTATCGATTGAGGATGCAATCTTACTGGCAGATCTGAGACACACTGATGCGGCAACACCATGTGATGTAACAGCCTCCTTCAACTACCATTTCAATATCTAAACCAGGGTTGCTGTCAGCAGTTCTAGCAGTGAGCGATGCCATCATTATTATTGCATTTCATTTGAGATCCCTGAGGACGTTTGTTCCAAAATGAAAAGGGCTGGTTGAGCCTGTTGAAATTTTTTAAACACTGATATCTAGGCGCTCATACTCAGCTGAGCACTGTCTCCTGTAGATTGTCCATCTCTTCCTTAGGATTTTTTTGAATCGTCCATTGATAGGCAACTTATCAAGTTTTTATATCATATGCATTTTTTTATCTGTTTCCTACATATACAAAAAAAGTTTCTACAATTCAGGGTCAATCCGCGATTAGTTTGCAAGTGTGAATCATCAAAGCACCGGATGCACTTTTATGGCAGATGGAATTCACACAAAAGAGCTCACTAGGGTAGCGAGCACTTGTGAGCGAATTCAGGCTGAAATTAGCCCGAGAACAGTCCGAAATCGGGTGCTGTTGCCGGCGCTTAAACACCATTGAAACGGCAACTCGCACCCTTCACAATTAATAGAATCGACTCCTATAAGTCCAATACTGTATGTGTATTTGGTGCTGGGCTATATTCCAGATTTGCAGACAATTAAGAATTGTGGAGAAGTTGTTCCATGAGCGGACCATATCGAAATGTCCATTATCCAGTAATGGAGTTATTTCAGACAAGCTCATGGGATGCGGTCATTTGGTCTACTGCATTATGGTCGACAGTCATTAGGTCGAATCCATTAGGTCGACATGCTAAAAGGTCGACATGACTCTAGGTCGACATGGGAAAAGGTCGACATGATTCTAGTTCGAAAGGTCATTAGTTCGACAGGTCATTAGTTCGACAAGGTCATTAGTTCGACATTGTCTATGTCGACATTCACAAGGTCGACATGGAGTTTTTCACTGTTTTTTGAGCCAACATGTGCCGACAGGCGGTATTTCATGCCCTACCATCCACTAGGGCGTAGTGGGAGAATAAAATAGTGTGCCGAGCGTAGCGAGGCACCGTGCCCGACGCATAGCGAGCGCAGCGAGCGATGCGAGGGGATGCAGTGCACTTTAAACTGTGTCCATGTCGACTGTGTTGACATTCAGGAAAAAAAACAGTGAAAAACACCATGTCGACCTTGTGAATGTCGACATAGACAATGTCGAACTAATGACCTTGTCGAACTAATGACCTGTCGAACTAATGACCTTTCGACCTAGAATCATGTCGACCTTTTCCCATGTCGACCTAGAGTCATGTCGACCTTTTAGCATGTCGACCTAATGGATTCGACCTAATGACTTTCTACCATAATGCAATAGACCAAATGATCCCAACCCAAGCTCATCTATATATTGCTACTGTATGCATATTATATTGCATATGCACAATGCTTACTATGAATAGTAAGGGTGTCTATCTATATCCTTGTCACAATCAAGTACAAGGCCAGGATGTAATGGGAAACTTCTCCATGTCAACCTATTGTTTGTGTGGCCCTTGAAACCACGTGGACCTAAGGTATGTCGACACTATGACCCATACCTTTATTATGTACATAATTAAGGGCTACTGTATCTGCATCAAACACTGTAACCTAATTTGGGTACTTGTGTATTAACACGGCGCCCATCACATCGCAGACCATAAGGCATGCGATGGTATGCGATGCGATGCGATGTCCCGCGATGTTCCCCGATGTCATACAATGTTAAAATTGTATGGCATTGTATATGGCATACAATGCCATACAATGCGATGCGATGCAATTATAAATTGTAAAAGCACCCTAATGGGTGCTTATAATGTTAAATGCACCCCCACGCCACCCCCAGTATGAACGTGAACCCGAAGTATGGCGAGCGCAGCGAGCCCGCGAGGGGCGCGGTACGCGTCCTCCGACCTTTTCATACCCCCACTATCCACGTTGGCGTGGAGTTGATTCTATATAGTGTGGCGAGCGTAGCGAGCCACCGAGCCCGAAGCGTGGCGAGCGGACGCGCATTACTTCACAGGTATACACATCCGCTCGCCACGTTTCGGGCTCGGTGGTTTACTGCGCTCGCCACACTATATAAAATCAACTCCACGCAGACGTGGATAGTGGGGGTATGAAAAGGTCGTAGGACGCGTACTGCCGCCCCTCGCGGAATCGCTGCGCTCGCCACGCTTCCGGTTCACGTTCATACTGGGGGGTGGCGTGGGGGTGCATTTAACATTGTAAGCACCCTTTAGGGTGCTTAAAAGCACCCATTAGGGTGCTTATACAATTTAAAATCGTATAGGGGGCTTACATCGCATCGCAGTGCATCGGGTGTATGGCATGCGATGCGATGCAAAAAAAATTGTGCAACTTAATATCGGGGGCGCCCTGATAATACACAAGTACCCTAATTTGGTATGCAGATACATTCACAAGTACACACAGAATATAAGCATGCTACATATCATTGTAGAATTGGTATGCACTATGGATCACTAAATAGGGACTTTGCAAACTGAGCAATTATCAAACGACTGCGCATATATACCTTACGTACTAGTGACTGAAAATGCATATGAACTTGAAGCCGGTATTTGGGGGCTTAAACCTTCCATTTTCTGGGTGTGTTGCTAAAAACACAGGCATGTCCAGTCGTTTTGGGGGAGGGTCTCTGTCGTCAGGGCTGACCATTTCCTGTTTGTGTATTTGCAGATTAGTGAAAACCTCAGACACTCCCATTTGCACAGATGGCCAATTCTCTTCAATGAATTGAGAATTTCGTATAGATTTGTGAATGAATTGAGATTAACGATCAATTTGAAAAATTTGCAAGGATGTTTTTTTCTTTCTATCTCGGGCTTTCTCCTTGCAATGCACTGCAAATTATTTGATTAATAATCTATGCAAAATAGGCTACAGTATTTTCAATGTTTGTAATTACATACAGAATATAGGCATGCTGCATATTGTTTTACTCAGCAGAAGATGTTTGTGCATCCTGTTCACACAGTGATGTGCATAACATGCCTTTTAAAATGAAAAAGTGCAAAAGAAACCCACATACAGTACATTATCTATTATCTATAGAGAGATCAAAGTATATTTTTTATTTTTAAGGTTACAATAATTATAAAATTAATTAGTTGTGTATTTGAAATTGATTTAAAACATTGTGGAATACAACTCACCCCCCAAAAAGCTCTTATTATGACGACTTCATAGAGCTGTTTTGTGTCCGACTTTCTAACTTGGACTCCATTACATCACTCAAGTTGTATGTTTAACATGGGCAAAACATCTTTACTGGACGCTGTTGTTTGGAGCCGAAATCCTCTGACTTTTAATTAACTTGGAAGCTATAACATTGCCTTTGCAGAAAAATGGAATAAAATTTCACAAAATCAACTTCCATTACATCCTGGCAAATGTTTAAGGGCCAGATGCCTCAAGCTTCAAAAATTGATACAGTGGAGAGTGATAAACAACCAGCCAATCAGCTGTCATTTCTCAAACCCAGCCTGTAACATGGCAGTTAGGACCGGATTTGCTGGCTATTTATCACTCTCCATTTTATCACTTTTTGAAGCTTGGTCCTAAGTCATACATCTGGTCCTAAGTCATAACAAAATGCAAGTTTTGTCTTTGATTTTAACGAGTGAGCCTGTTTTGAAGCCATTTTTCTTTAAATTCCTCAGAAAGAAATTCTAGAACTTTTGTACAAGTAAAATATGCACTAATCATGCACATTCATGCATGTAAACCGCAAAATAAAGACAACTTATTAATAATTTACTATGCATTACTTTTTTGTAAGTCTTGTACAATAACAATCAGAGCATTATGATTTGTATGCTATTATGTAACACAGTACATTGGACAATAGCATCTAGATGAGTGCACTTCATCCAGTACAATAGAAAGGATTACAAGCGGAAAATTAGGCCCCTGTTTCCTTCTCTGTACTTTATGTTTTCAATGTTTAACTGTACAGCATAAACTGTTGTGTATTGTATATATATTTTCACAGATTGGATGTATCTATCATATAAGCCTTGTCCGGGATTTGTCTACTGAAAATGGTTTGATTGGTAGAAGACAAATTGATGCTAATTTAATTTATCTTTATTTTATTGCTCTTTTTGAGGACACGGTCAAATTAATGAAGGGGGATGGAGTATAGTGTAAACATGCAGGATTCATGATCACTGATTTAGGGCAATGATTAGCATCAGCACAGTCAGCATTGCCAACATTGGTGCACAATTGCATCACTCCCAACATGACCCATTCCGGGAGGGACAAGATGCTCTTTTTCTGGACATCCATGCCAGTGGCAGTGGCAGAGTTGCAGGGCTGCAGCACAGTCCAAAATTCAGATAGGAGAGCCCCACCAACTGCCCCCCTAAACAGCACAGTCTGGACTTACTGGCAAATGTGGCTCCCCTATTTGAATTTGCAACAGTGGTGGGGTCCCTCCTCTGCAACTGCCACTGAAAAGCAAGTCCAGGAGCAGAGCATTTTGTCCCTCCTGGAATGGGTCAATGGGAGGTATGCAATGTGTAGAATGGACGCCTACATTTCCTGTTAGCTGGACATGGTTACCTAACCTGTTACCATGCGCAAGCAATAAACTACATTTGTTATCCTTTTCGCAGTATTACAAAATCTAGTATTGACCGATTATTTCATAAAACGTTTGCTGTGGTAGCTGAGTGTGAAGGGCCCCTTACACTTGTGAGATTTTGTCAGATTTGACCCAATTCAGGTGTATTGGGTCAATTTGTTCTGACAAAATCTGATGTGCCTGTCTGACAAAATTTTATGTGCCTGATGTGTAGGACCCAATGCACAAAACCATGCCATTGAGTATAACCAAGAGATTGCTAGAGATTGATCACACATAGGATAAATCTCGAGTCAATCAGGTCCAACTTGTTGGACAATAAGTTGGACAAGAGTAAGGGGGCCTTTACTCAGTTTCTGAAAGATACTGACAGCTGGTCTTCAGTGCCCGTACACACGCATGAATAACCCAGCTTTGACAGTTCACAACTACACAATGGATCTGGAAGGCCAAATTTGGACTTCTCTTCTCTTAAAAAATAAATAAAATGACTTTTTATTTTTAAACATATTTGAGTAGTAAAGCATTTTTTTTCCAATGCTGAGTCTGGCCATTGCAGTCCTCTACTTAGTAAATAGGTGAATGGAGAAGTGAGAGACCTGACGATCACCGGGCCTCATTCATGGAAATGCGCTAATGCATAGTACTATGCTCCTGTATGCAGCGGATGTTTAAATATGCGCTAATACTGTAGCCATCTGGAAATGGGTTCAGACGCCCATTGACAGCCTTAAAAATATTAGCATTTGTGTACAAACATTGGAAGGGCCATCTTAACAGCAATTTGGGTCCCTGGCCAAACCAGTACAGTGGGCCCCTGCTTACACAACCTCACCTCTCTCGGTGCTCCTCACAGATAACGTCAGGCCTGACATTCAGTTCGATTTGCCAGCGCTATCAAGATTGCAATAAGTAACATTTGATTTTTGATCTGACCTGCCTTAGGCTGCTCTGGGGCGCCTATGCTTGTGGGCCCCCCGGGCAGTAGCCCACTCAGCCCAATGGGAAAGATGGCCCTGAACATTGGTGGTCTTAGATCCTTCAATAAATTACCATCTGAGTAACCCTATGGTCATGAAAATGGATGTTGTCATTGGATCCATGTTTTCTACATGCAAAATCACAGAGGAAGGGCTGCACGTAATGTGTTGTGATTCCGGCAGTCATGTGTGCCAAACGCAGAGGTTTCTTAAAGGGGCAGTCATTTACTAGGCATGGTTTTGTCTTGTAAATTACTGCCACTTTAAAAAAAATTGTTTGGCCGGCATCTTGCAAGGGTGAAACATGTCCACACACACACACACACACACACACACACACACACACACACACACACACACACACACACACACACACACACACACACTGTCAGTTTTGTCACCAATCCTCATAACTGCCCTCAGATAGTTCCTGACTGTTAATTAAGATGTGAATTATTTGTCATGGGGGTGAGACCTTGGCACGTGCACAGTGCTACCACAATGAATGAGCAGTTGGCCAATTATTACTCAACTGCATAAATCCTGTATGCAGCGCTATCATCGGTGCTATCAGCAATAGCTTTTACCAGCTACGAGTGCTTGGTAGAGAGGGAGTAGATAGGAAGAAGACATCTAAATGGCTTTTGCTACCTATAATAGTTTGGCCACTTATTGAATAAGAGCAGCATATCAAGTACAAATAAAAGCTGGGCAACCAGATACTGTATATGCAACCATTTGTTTTCTTTCCAAGGCTTCACCAATTCCCTTACTTACTATACCTGACAAACAAGGATATAAAAAGGCACAATGAAGAGAATTTAGTTTTTGATTGGTCTTCATTTTTACATTTTTACCCACAGACATTTTAAATGATATAATAAGATTGATTTTCCCACTTTGTATATCAGAACTGTCAGAGCCCCAGGAAAAATGGCTGGACGGGGCAAGTTATTGAATCTTTTCCATAGGCAAATTAAATAATTGTACTTTACGGTTGGTCAACAATGGAACATATTTAAGAACAAATCTTTAAAAAGTAACTGGAAATTAAGTATTATTAGGGCTCTAACTAGGGTGGGGGGCCAGTGCTGAAACACATAAGGGCAGAACACCCTGCGGTCGGTAAAACTAGCCACTGCCTTTTCTAATTGCAGGGTGCCCGCTGCTTTATATATACTGTATATACACTAGTAGCAGTGCCTGAGAAATCTCCAATGCAAAACCAATTTGGAAAAAAATGGTGATATCTGTATTGTGCTTTTAAGGTTATACATTGAGCGCTGTGTGTTAACACCCTTTTTTGTCTACTAGTAGCAGTGTGCCAGGCTCCTTCACTGAGGTACTATGCTGACTCACTGACCTATTCCATGGCTTGCTCCAGCCTGTAAGAGGAAATGCCATGGCATCTCTATTCTCCATACCTCTGCAGTGACGTCAATAGAGGACCTGTGGGGATAGAACCGATAGTCCTCCAGACAAAGTAACCAGGTGAGTGCTGCATAGGGTAATTGGGAGGGAGGGGGGAAGTGGACCACTACTACTGCTATGTGGCATTTTGTGTAACACTGTAAGGGGCAATACTACTACTGTGTGGCAATACTTCTACTGTGTGGCACAATGTGTAAGTGACAATGCGACCAATACTACTAAATAAAGTATTTGAAAAATCTGTTTCACATATAAGACAATTTATTGTACTGTGGGTTATGCAAAAATGATGTCTACATACGTATCCTCCTACACTTATTCTTTTTGCCCCATATGCGAACTGTAAATGCTCCGCCATGAGTAGCAATATCCAGACTTTGGTACTTTTTCCTGAATATTTTGTCTTATTTGCATTATAGCGACAGAGATGTTTTGTATCCTAGGCACTTAGGATGAGTATTTTTGTTATAGAGGAATTGGTGTAAAGTCACAGATTAAGCACAATGAGGCATGGCACAGCTCACTTGTATTGGTGTTTAGGCTTTCTACCAAGGTTAACATCTGAGACACCCTGAGCGGTTGCTTGCAATGCAGTGTCCATAATACCTGCACATGGTACTTTTATTGCATTAGTGATGAATGATAAAACACATCATTTGTGAAAACATCTGCTGCTGGGTTCATAGTGAGGCTTCATCACAAAGTGTATGGTGCATCAAATTAGGTTATTTGACACAATTGCACTTATTCATTTGTTTGGAAAATGGGCAAAACCATGTGCACTGCAGGTGGGGCAGATGTAACATTTGCAGAGAGAGTTAGATTTGTGTGAGTTATTTTGTTTCTGTGCAGGGTAAATACTGGCTGCATTCTTTTTACACTGCAATTTAGATTTCAGTTTCAACACACCCCACCCAAATCTAACTCTCTCTGCACATGTTACATCTGCCCCACCTGCAGTGCACATATTTTTGCCCATTTTCCAAACAAATTTGTACTGCAATCAGATCTGAATAAGGGCCAATTTGTGGATAGCTGTATGTGGACTGCTGTGTATGTGATGTTTGGGTCTATAACTGTATATTGTACAGCTGTATTTGTAGAGGCTTAGTGTAAATATGGGATTCACAAAGGGAATTGCAGCTGCAATATTTTATGCCGCTGCTGTGCAAAAATATGCTAATGCTACAGCCACCTGGAAATGTATTGATATGACCAGCAGAGGCCTCACATATTAGAACAGCTGCATACAATATGAAGCAGTGTTCGCAGAACCTTCGATAACCAACTCCTGCGGTAACTCCATGGTTACGTAGAACGGGCATATGAACTGAAATGCCGGTGCAATTCTTTCTGCGTACGGGGTGTACCTGCCCTCTATTTTGCCACCCCTCCACTTTGCCTCCGACAAAATCCCCAAAGCTTGCTTAATCACTTGTGAATAAATCCTCACAGCAGGCGCATTGCCGTTTGAATGATATTCAGTCATTGACGGTAGTGTGCGGATAATCACTCAACTGCATTAATACTGAAAAGGCAATCACATCTCAATCAGGCCTTCAGTTCAGTGACTCTTATTGGTACTGGGGCTTATTCACACCTAATTGCATCCCTGCAATTTTGCAAGGATGCATTTCGATCGACTGCTCATGTGTGCAGATTGTAGCTTGCATGCATGAGGTCAAACAAGGCAAGCTGTTCGCAATTAGATTAACAGGACTGACAGGATGCCGGCGTTTGGGGGTGGTAACCGGACGTTATCTGGGCGTGCCCTTGCATTTCAGGGAAGCTGTATGATGTCAGCTCTGGCCCAGTTTAGCCTGTTCTTATTGCACAGGTAGAGTAGGTTCTGGGTTACACACAGACTGGGAAAATCAGTTGATGGTGAGTAAGTTGCATATAGATTTGCAGCTATTCGCCGATCACAAGCCTTGCACAGGCTGGGATTTCTCTCTGCCAGGGCGGCAGAGGCCCCGGCAGGGAGCACTCAGGGCCCTGCTAAATCTTCCAGCAGCGATCAGGTCTGAATAACCCCATCTGTCTGCAAAGATGTTTGTCCTGTGCATTATAATATCTATAAATAATTTTTGATGTGATTCCGATTCTGAATGAGTTTTTGATTGTATAGTAATGAGTAGAGACAGGATTATAAACATTTGCATATTTGCATATGAATTTGCATATTTTGCCCATTTTCACTGGTTATTGCATATTTTACCTAAAATCTAGAGATGGTGCATATTTTAGGCCCCGTCCCCTTTCCATCCGCGAGTCACAGCATTGCTTTGCCCTGCTGCTGCTGGCCAGGTAGTGGTAGAGTGTGCAGGCTGGGGCAATATTGCAACAGTGTGGGGAACCTTGGATGTACGCTATGTCTGACACTGCTCTAGGCTGCCAATCCATGTTGATAAAAGTCAGTCGGGTGGATGCCATTACGAAGCTCCTGAACTTTTGCCTACCCCTGGCCTGGGACTTTACACCAAGAGACAGACTTCTGCAGCAGAGGAGGCGGGCAGAAGGGTTGTGACATCACACGGCACGGAGGAAATGCCGTGTCACAGTCAGTAATGTGGTGCAGGGAGGAAGCCTTCCACTGCGCCGCCCTCACACACTATGCTGATATTTGATCCATCGGCGCTGGAGATGAGGGTCCGTGTAGTTGATGCAAGAAGAGCTTTGGACGCTGCAGTCTGGTGTAGCAGCCAGGAAGAAAAAAAATCCTGTGTACAGCACTAGACATCTGCAGATGCTGTGGGCCTATTTTTGAGATTTATTTGCAACTGATTGTATGCTGATTTTTAAATAAATAAGTTAAAAATTACTTTTTTATTTTTATTTAATGTAGCATATTTGAACACTTTTCATGCATATTTTAAGTATTTTTCATGCATATTTGCATGCATATTTCAAGCTTTTTATGTTGCATATAATCCTGTCTCTAGTAATGAGTCTCATTTGTATCATTGCCATATGTGTGACATAAGCTGCTATACTGTATTTGTGTGACATAAGCTGCCACATATACTGTACTATGGCCCTTATTCTGGTTCACTCACAAAGGCAAATTCCTTCTCAAATGTACAAAACCAGTGGTGTAACTATAGCGGTGCCCCAGTGACGGCAGGGAGGCGCTGACTAAGTGTGGGCGCCTGGAGGACTGCGGGCGCTATTGTTACACCCCCAGCTCCCCCATCGTGGGTGCAGCGGGGTGCAGACAGGAGGGTCCGTGCGGGTGTACCTGCAGCGCTGTCTAGAAGCCGCGGTGAGAGGGGTCCCTGCGGCGCTGTGTAGTGAGTTGGCGGGTCCCTGTGGTGTCTTGGAAATAACTAGTCTAGCGCTATCCACCGGGCGGCGGCGCGGGAAGCGCTTCTGATTTTGAAAACACTGGCCGCACGCTGATTGGCTGATATTCAGTCAATCAGCGTGCGGACAGTGTTTCGAATTTGCAGCTTTGCGAATAAACCAGAATACCCCCCTTAGTGCAAACAGCAAACCTCTAATTAATTGGATGGGTGAGTAAATAATTTCAGTCCTAAGAGAATGTAAGCAAGCAATGCAAGCAGAAAGAAGTACAGCTATTAGGGGTTATGTGAGGCGAGATATTACATGTTAGGCAGACAGGATAAGAAATGAAATATTGACTAAAAAAAACAGTCCTATTGCAGGGACCGCACCAGGGAACATTCCAAAAACAGAATCTTCTCCAGCAGCAAATCCACAGTGTTCATTGTCCTTAGATCCCATCTAGTGTTGTGGTAAAATTCAATTGTGTGATTATACAAGAGCTATCAAAATGTATAATTAATTTAGTGGTTGTGAATTGAATTCTCTGTAGTTAATACACTTGTTTTAGCCTGTGGGGTAGAGTAAATGCTGGAAATAAGAACAAGCATCAGGCATTCTACAAGAATGTGTATATCATTTACAGTGTGTGCTGGGAATGGAAGTATTTATCAACAGTTGTCCATAACAAGGACCAGAATGCACTTTTCTACAGTTGAGTAGTCATACCGCATTTTAACTCTTTTATGCCCGAGTGCACATCGTGATTACTTTGTAACTCATTAGCTAGCTTTAAAACTATTATTTTTCTTGTTTAGCCCCATACAAACTAGAAGATAAAGTGAAAGATATCTTTTAGAAAGTCTTTTACTTTGTCTTCTAGTGTGTACACTTGCTGTCGTTAATGATGCATACCCCGTGTGTCGTTAACGAGACCCTCCCTCATCCAAGAATGACCGGATCAGTGGAGTCCTCATTAACAACGGTCATACTGCACCACAGGCACCGCTCTCCCCTCCGTCGCTTACCTCGGATCGCTTTTTGTTGCTTACCTGTGTACCTGCTTACCTGTGTATATGCACTTGCCAACTCCGCCCCCCCCCCCAGGCCCCTTCCACCGCCAATATTGGTGTCGGCTGGGTTGCCTAGTGTGTATGGGGCTTAATGTATACTTGCATACTTTTGAAAAAATACTACACTTATTTATGTGGCATTAGAGTGGACATATAATGCTGTATCTGAGCCTTGCTGCTCATTAAGATTCACGTGATACTTTTCAGCTGATTGCATATACGTTGTCATGAGATCTTTATTTGAATATATGTGTGTATACATAGGGATCAATGGGGCAGATGTATTAAGCCTGAAGAAGAGATAAACTGGAGATAAAGTGAAAGGAGATAAAGCACCAGATGGTCAACTCCCAACTGTCATTTTCAAACACAGTTATTTGGCTAGTGAGTTATCTCCTTTCACTTTATTTCCACTTTATCTCCACTTTTTGAACGGGATTCCGACCGCCGGGATTATAACTGCATCCTTTGCACACACATGCTGCCGGCTGGGAGAGAGGCTGGGGTTGTCCTCCAGCTCCCAGAGTGCAGGGCAACCCTGCAGCATGACTAAGCCATGCCCCTATATTGGGGTGCGTGTCATTGTCCCTCTTTCACAGCTGCAAAGATTGGCAATTATTGGAAAGTAATTATTGTAAATGAGACTAATTATACACTACTGATAGGAGCAGGGTTTCCAGAGCCTAATTAAAGGTTCCAAGTGTCCTACAGTAGGTAATACACACGTGGCTCTCCTTGTAATGCTGCTAAACACACATGTGTATGAGTGCTCAGGGACTCGCCAGTCATACTGCCCATGTGCCTGTAATGAAGGATATACACTTGGCATGTAGGATCCAATTCTTGTGGTGTGTGAATGAGGCTTTGGCTTTAAGCTCCCTAGCTGGTGCTGTGGCATAATAAACATAATGTAATGATTCCAATGGTAAGTTACATTGGCACAGCCATTTGGCAGTCACTTTAAGAACCTTAACGCCCGGCAGTCGCAGGGAGTAGCCATTGAGTGCACCCGAGGCAGCGTTCATCTGCTTGTCATTTCTAACCAGGGGCTGACACTGTGTGAGGAAATTTTTATAGGTTGTTCATTTGGGCCGCTCTGGCGCCGGATATGGAGTTTGTTTGGAGGCTCTGCTCTCACTCTTCTGGTGTTCCCCGGTCCCTGTCATTTAAACCACTTGTTGCCTGAAACTTCTGGAGGCTTCCCTGAAATACCGACTGGCTGCGACTCCCTTTTTCCTGCTAAGCAAGAACCACCTAGCTGTCCCATTTAGCACTCTAGTGTTTGGAGTTAGCAGGTTATGCAGTTCTCATTTGTGGTTAACCCCACTGGGGTCCCTGTGCAGGCAGTGGCGTTAGGCCACGCATGCTAATACTTGTACATACCTTAGTTATATTTGTGTCAGTCTATGTATATACTTTATGTGCTCTCATCTGTGTAAGGATATACTTTGTTCTGGCCTTTGTCTTGTCCTCACCGTCCCAATTATGGACTAGGGTCATTTAGCTTATGTTATAGTAGGATTCATCGGTCCCCACCTGAGTCTCTGTCTTGTGCCTGCATCTTGATTGTGGTGTTTCTTGTCTTCTTTTAGTTCTTTCTCTGTGGGTTAGGCTAGGTACTGTAGGCAATGTAGGCCTCACTCCTACCGGTAGCTGCTTGGATCCTTCGGGGTTAAATTCACACTGCCACTTGTCGACGTAAGTCCTGGCGGCATACTAGTAACGGTAGACACATAGAGTCTTAAGGGAAAAGGGCTGTTTTAGGCAAGAAGGCTCGCTTGTGTGCTCTGTGGACTTAGGCCTGGGGGTCCTGGGTGGCTACCCAGAAGACGTCTAGAGGTCCGTCAGCTGGGATTCCACACAGCCTGTCCTCCGTTGCACTCCGCTGCTGAATGTCCCCAGGAAGCCCTTACCAGGGTACGTGACTCTCCTTCGTTGAGCATAACATGTAATTAAGTTATAAGTTCTAGGCTACTATGGTTCATTGGGGAAGAGCTTTGCTATATTTTAAGTTCTAGGCTACTATGGTTCATTGGGAAAGAGCTTTGCTATATTTTAAGTTCTAGGCTACTATGGTTCATTTGGGGCAGATCTATTAAGCCTGGTGAATAAATAAAGTGGAGATAAAGTAGAAGGTGATAACAGACCAGCCAATTAGTTATGTTTGAAAAATGACAGTTAGGAGTTGATTGACCGTCCCCTTTATCTACACTTTATCTCTTCACCATGCACCTGCCCCATTTATAGTTATTCGTGAAAGATATGAAAGGTTTTCAATCAATTAATAAATTACTCATTAAAGTATAATTATTATAATTATTAGAATTTTCCGTATGATCATTTTTATGGTTTATTAAAATGACCATACCTAGTCCCCATGAATAACATTAAATGAAACTGATATCAAAGATATCAAATTGTTCTCAAAATATTTATAAATGAGGAGTGGAGCATGCACAAATAAATCAATTTAATATATCCATCTTGAAGACATGTTCAGTAAACATTTATTCTTCATAAAACATTTGTAGTTTCTGCATAAACATTATACTGTAATGATTCACAAGACGAGACAGTAAAAAAGGAAATTAAACTTGGGTCACAGTGCACTGAATTAAAGTGTAGCTATTCCCAACATGTAGATATTTGTATATGAGGCACAAGCGTACAAGATACAATGTGGAGTCTAAACTTCAATTTCACTACAGCTTTAATATATATAGTGAAATTTGTTTAAATATTCAATTCATTCTGATACACACAAGATATTGGTTGGTGCGGGGCGGCTCAGGGGGACTCTGGTAACTCCCAAGCACTCCCGAGCAGCCCCGAACTTTCCCAAGTGGGGTCTTTCACCTGCTCACTCCTGTGAATGGCGGCGGGGGCAGCGAAAGGTGGGGAGTCAAAACTGGCCGGAGGTGAGCACCTGGGGGGTAGCGACTAGCGATGGGGGGGGGGTGGGGGGGGGGCTAGAGGTGGTGCGCCATTCCTGCACAGCTGGAGGCACCACTGATGCACACCTATTAGTCAGTTGCATGCCCGGAAATTTCTGGCGAGCCCGCGCTGCCAGCGCAGCTCAGCCCAAGAAATTTTCGGGCATATAAACGAAGTGGTTATTACAACATAGTCAATTACTTGATATTAGGGGGCATATTTATCAATCTTACTTAAATAATGTGAAATTGTTGTTTACACACTACAGGGCAAAAGTAATCGGGTTCGAGTTTGCCAGAGATGCAGTCTGCCAGGCCGAACTTGGATATTTTAAAGCAGCAATCGTTTTACAAGGCAAAATCATTATGAATGAGGATGAGTGGAACATGCATAAGTAAATCAAATTCATATATCCAACTTGAAGACATGTTCAGTAAACATTTATACTTTAGAAAACATTTTTAGTTTTCTCATAAATATTATGCTGTGATGATTCACAAGATGAGGCAGTAGAAAATAAAAATAAAACTTTGGTTACATTGCACTGATAACAAGGGAAGCAGCTATTCCAGTTTTTTTTTTTGAAGTGGCAAAATGCATTGTAAATCATTGGCGCTTTAAAAGAGCGTCGAAGTTCAGCTGGCGTCCCACACCTCCGTCAAACTCAGACACTGTTACATATGCCTTATAGTGTGAAATCAACAATTCTGCTTTATTTCAGTAGAAAAAAAGCAAGAGCTTGCATTTTGGTGTCCCCACTTTGCAGGTGACTCCTGGGTGCAGCCCACACCCTCTTGTGCCACCACTGTAATAATGCATGGGGGCATGTATTAGTGATACTCTTGTGACTTAAGTGTTAGTACTTACAGCATCAAATGCAAGGTGTGCCCCAAAGTAAAGCAACTACTGTAATTACTTTTCTCCTATACATTACTTTTTGAGCAATCGGGATAGAAGTTACCAGGGACCAGTAAACTTTAACAATCGTGTTCGAGATGATGAAGCTTTACAAAAAAACGGTACTTATGTATTATCTGGGCTCCCATGTTAAATGCACCCCATTTTTTCATACCCCTACTATCCAACTACGCATGGAGTTGATTTTATATAGTGTGGCGAGCGCAGCGAGCCACCGTGCCCGAAGCGTGGTGAGCGCAGCGAGTCCCGTGAGGGGACGCAGTCTCATAAGAAAAACGGGAGCCCAGATATTACATAAGTACCGTGGTCTGTATCCCAGGACAATGGACTACATAACTTTCCAGAAATTGTACTATCTCTCCTCCAAAGAGGAGCTTAACATAACATCTGCAACCATGTAAAATAGTCTTTCTATAAACACATATAGGCCCTTATTGTAATCTGTTCGGATCCCCCACACGGTGGACCAAAGTTGGGAGTATGCACATGCGCTGGGGCATTTCTGCACATGTGCATACGCCGGGTGTGTGACACCACGGCGAACAGCATCCAAGACTGCGGCCGGGGAACGGCGGTGGATAGTCGCACACATGGGAACGCCCAGCATTTCATGGGTGTTCCCATGGTAATCGGCCTGTGATTGAGAGTAACCTTAAAAATGCATGGACCTTCCACATCATTCGATGGTCGGCGACCATCAAATGATGTGGGTGTTCACCCACAGCCTGCTAATGGATGTTTATGTTAAGCATCCATATGCAGCCCTACGAACGTACGTGGCATACGAGGGGGGATTGGCCGTACCGGCATTTGACGGGCATTTGACGCCTGGTGGACTTGCAAATTCGCAGCCTTGAAAATCAACAAGAATAACCCCCATCAGTTTTTTTTACCAAAACCCACTGTAGCATAATATTGCCAAAAAGGCAAACAGATGGAGCGGGTCTCGCACTTGCAGGGGATGGCGGAAGATTCGCCAGCCGCCATCCCCCGCCAGCCGCCGTAAGGGGACGCGCACGAGATGCGCGCGTGTCGCCTTACAACGGGACTCCCCTCGGGTCCCCGCCGCCTCGCCGAGGTTTGCCCTGGGTCCCCGCCACATTGCCGCCCCCCTAACCCTGTCCGTCTCCCTGAAGCGGAGACGGACAGGGTTCCCGTCCCCCCGCCCACAGGAAACTGATACACGCGTGCGTGTGAGACGCACACGCGTCTCAGTCAGATGGGGCGCCTCTTCACCAGATTCTGGCGCTGGCGCAGCGCCAGCAAAGAAGAGGCCAGCTCCATCTGTACATATTTTTTTTACCCAAATGCAATGTAGCATAACACTGATAAAAAAAACTGTCATTAGGGAGTGGGAGTGGCTTCATGGCCCAACCTGTGTTTTTGTCACATCTGAAGTCCAAGAGGTGGATGTAGTGTCGGCTCCTAAATAATGACAGGAGCCAGGTGCTTCACCTAACGTTATAGTGCAGCACCCAGCTCCTGTTACTGAGCAGGAGCTGGCATTTTGTTACCCCCCCCCTGCCCGACAAATGACACCCGGGACATGCCACTGCTCTACTATACTCAGGGCCGGTGGAAGGCTTCTCAGCACCCTAGGCAAAACTTTAACCTGCTGCCCCCCCCCATCATACTGCCCCCAGTTCCCACTTTCCAACCCCTTAAGGTATACTTGCCTAACATTCTAAAATGGCAGGGAGGCTCCCAAAAATCAGGTCATCTACTCAGCCCCCCGGGAAGGTGGGCTTGTCTCCTGCTTTCCATGGAGGGCAGAAAAGTAGGGAAATATGCCCAAGGGAAGGTATGGAAGTGAAGTCTCCGAAATTCCATTGTATTAAGCACAACAAGGATCCTCATAGATATCCTTGATTTTTTTTATAGGCAGACGTGGTGGCGCCCCCCAGCCCCCAGGCCCCGGTGCCCTAGACAGCTGCCTAATGGTAGAGCCGGCCCTGACTGTACTGCTCTCTTTATTTATCTTTTCAATAAAAGAGGGCTTAGCAATAAGGGCATAGCAATAGCGATGTGCAGTCTCTGTCTGGATATTCATCTCAAATCGCCGGGCAGGGCCAGTGTTCTCACTGGAGAACACTGGCCCTGACAGATCACTCAGCACACATTGCTGACACATCGCTGTGTGAACAGCAATCTTGCTGAGCGTTCTGAGAGATCTAGCAGCACTCAGAATGCTCAGCATTGTCGCTAGGCCCTATAAATCCACTATCACTTCTATCACTTTCATGTTTGTTTTACTGACAGTTATTGCACACAGAGATTAAATCTGTCAATGTGTTGGTAATTAGGCTCATTTATTTTTTCAATTCATTTTTCTATTCTCATAATAGATAATCTCAGTAATCCCACTGAATACCCAAATTTACTAAATGTATATTGCTTCCTTTAGGCCTAACTCATATCTGCTGGCTGGGCTGCGAGTCTTCGGAGCTGAGCAAGCAGGTAGTAGTAGTACGGTTATTTATAAGGCACCACAAAGTGTCCGCAGCGCCGTACATAGCAAACAAAAACAAATTACAAGGTAACGTACAGGGTGTGTTGATAAAATACAGCATAAATAGGGGTATAGCTGGTAGAACTAAAATCAGCATCAGTTCAGAAGTAGGTGTCGAAAATGTCGAGGAGACTGAAGATGAAGTAGAGGAAGGGAAGAACAGGACAGGAGCCCAGGTGAGGTAAAGAGGTAGGGTGAGTACGTGAGGAAGGAGGGCCCTACTCATAAGAGTTAACAGACTAAAAGGTGGGTGGACGAACGAAAAACAATAGGATAAGTAGGAACGGAGGGGAACGGAGGCAGGATAGGAGGATCAAAAGAGGTTAGGAGGAGGGATAGGCTAGTCGAAAAAAGTGGGTTTTGAGAGAACTCTTGAAGGAGGTAAGGGAATCAGAAAGCCTGATTGGTGGCGGGAGGTTGTTCCAGTGCAGGGGGGCAGCGCGAGAGAAGTCTTGCACACGGGAGTGGGAGGAGGTGATTAGGTGAGAGGTCAGTCGGCGGTCAGCCCAGGTAAACCCTGCCCTGCTGGTGTTACGCCCCAAATGACTGGCGCCTGTTAATCACCTTGCGAGCAGCCAAGGAAGGCTAGCCTTCACATGGCCCGTTCGCAAGGGGGCCCCGCACATGCACAGTCTTTCTATAATCGGCAGGACTGTGATTTCTTTGTTTCTCCAAGGCAGCCTTCCCATTCTATATTCACAAGCACAATACTTTTTATCATCTAACCTCTGGCACAAACCCTTGGATGAATGCACACAGTCACACCTACATTATCTCTACTTAATCCAGGTTTCATTTTTAATAATGCAACTTCACTCCCCTCTCTACAATACAGTGGCAAAACCAGGGAGAAGTGGGTCCATGTGGAATAATGTACACCCCCCCCCCCCTGAACACCCACCAAACTCCACTACTATATCTTTTACTTTATAACAAGCTGGTTTCTGTTAGTGAGGCGGCCTAAGACGCAGTCCTCTAATCAAGTCCTCACATTGCTGATCATTGTGACTGACATCCACGTCAGTGTCCTATTGTAGAGGTCAAGGTTAAAGTGGGTGGGATTGAGAAAAGGCGAAATCTTGTTCCTGATGCAGGAAGAAGTGCATGGCAGCCAGAGGGAACTGTGCAGAGTCACGGGTTTACTTGGTGAAACAGAGAAGGATCCAGAGGTGAGAGAAGGGTATAATCAAGTATGTAAGACTATAACCGTCTTCTCTTCCAGCCACACCACCTCCATCTTCCTGTATACAGCACCCAGCCACAGTGCACCATTATAAGTATGGTTCTTAAAATGTTGACGGCCCTTCATTGTTGCTGGCCCTATATCCTAACTTATCCTTTTTCCATGTTTCAGGTCTACCTTTTTCACTTCGACATTCAGGTCGACAATTTGCTTGTGTCAACATTTTTTGACCACGTCGATCACATTTTGCTTGTTATCTTTTTGATGTGTCGACTTTTTGACTGTCAACCTCGGCGCTATCAACCTAACAACCTGTATCCCTTTGACAGATCTTAAAACACTCCTTAAACATTTAGTTTACCCAGAAATACTATATTTCATAGTTTTATTAAAAACATGGGATGCATTCATACATTGATTACCTTAATTAAAGAGTTGCCTTACCTGCCTGCTCCTACTCCATGCTGGCTTAATTCATGTCCTCGACCTTTTTCTATCTTAGTTCTCCATGATAATTTTCACTCTTTCTTATTAAAGTGTTTATTATTCTCCAGGGTGCAATAGTTGTTATAGTTGTACTACGTGTAAATATTTTAGTCCCCGGCAAAATATTTAAACCTTCACATAATGACAAGGAATTTGAAATTTGTTCAGTAATAACGTGTAGATCTGCTTTTGTGGTCTACATAATTTTGTGTCCTTGCGGACTCTACTATGTAGGTCAAACTACTCATCCTTTTGTGATAGGAATGGTGCTCCACACACAGGTCAGTTACCAACCTGTCGTTATTTGGCAGGAAGGTAGTTTTAAATCTAAAGGCCATGCATTGACATCTTAAGTATTTCCTGATTAACATACTGTATTTGAAGTGTCTTTTGCTTGTCACCCTATCCCTCTCACCCTATTGTCATCCACTGCTTCTCCCTCTGCATGTCACCCTCTGCTCTCTCTTTTACCCTTTGGTGGTTACTGTCAACTTAAGCCATTAAGCTCTGACACACCAGTCATAATGCACCACAATTTCCCATAAAACCTGCTCATATTGCTCCATTCAGTAAGAAGCAGGCTGTATGCGGAACATCTGCCCAAAACAACGGGAGTCACAGACAAATGCCATAAGGCATGGATCCATGATCCAGCATCTCTGGGCTTCAAAGGCTTCATCTGTGACTCCAGCACTCTAGTTAAGCATAGCATAGCTACAATGCATCACGTATATAAACACAGGACCGGTGGTGGGGTTGCCAATGGCCAGACTATTGATGCCAGCATTATGTTGGAGGGATTCCCGAAAGCGGTTAGGTAAGCATACTTATCTTCTCCCTGTCACATTGGTGTCTGGTTCTGGTGGAGAGGTAAGGGGGCCAGGTGTCAGGCACTGAATGCTGCTGCTGTCTGGCTACATCAGATATCTGTATGTCAGTCTCTGCCAGACAGCAGCTGATGTGTTTGGGGTGACTGCTGTGGCTTATTAGATCCAGGGTAAAATAATCCTTGGCACTTATGTATTATCTGGGCGCCCGATTTTCTTCATCGCACCTTAAAATCGTGTTGTATCGCATCGCATACAATCATATTGCATGCGATGCGACGCGATTTGACGCAATTTTTATATGTGCAGCCACCCAGATGCCTGTTTCATTTGTGAAATGTCCCCTAGACCCCATTTTTAATTGTATACCCACCCTGATGGCTAAATGCCCCCCATTGTTAACGCCAGCCCACGATCAACGCCAACCCGAAGCGTGGCGAGCGCAGCGAGCCCGCGTGGGGCGGCGGTACGCGTCCTTCGTCCTTTTCATACCCCCACTATCCACGTCGGCATGGAGTTGATTTTATATAGTGTGGCGAGTGCAGCGAGCCACTGAGCCCGAAGCGTGGCGAGCGTAGCGAGCCCCGTGAGGGGACGCGAATTACATGTGAAGTAATACGCGGCCCCACGCTTTGGGCTCGGTGGCTCGCTGCGCTCGCCACACTATATAAAATCAACTCCACGCCGACGTGGATAGTGGGGGTATGAAAAGGTTGGAGGACGTGTACCGCCGCCCCTCGTGGGCTTGCTGCGCTCGCCATGCATCGGGTTGGCGTTGATAGTGGGGTGGCATTAACAATGGGGGGCATTTAGCCATCAAGGTGGGTATACAATTAAAAATGGCGTCTGGGGGGCCATTTCACAGATGAAACAGGCATCTGGGTGCCTGTACATATAGAAATGGGGGGCATTTAGCCCAAATCGCGTTGCATCGCATAGCGTCGCATTGTATGCCATACAATAGCATACAATGCGACGCAATTTTGACTTCAAGGGAATTTCAAGGGAAATCGCATTGCATCGCATGCTTAAGGTACTGGCATACAATTTCAACATCGGGCACCCAGATAATACACAAGTACCTAATCCTCATTTCCAAGTCAGTAATATACCATCATCCTTAAATCATATCCATCTACAGTTCTCAAATTGCTTGTATTTCCATATACAGAAATTGATTCCATAGCCATACAGTATATTTATATTGACCTCATTTTACTTGAACCCCCCCTACCCCCTGAGAGGGCCCTCCATGGTCCTGTGGGGCACCATGCCATTGTACCCTCATAAGTGACCAGTTCCACATTGGCTGGCATGCCTAACATTCTTTGTGAAGTGTATTACACAACCCTTATTTGTGTAATTACTATCACAGAGGGTGGGGTGGGGGTTACTTTACAGAAAAAGGTATAGAGTAACCACCAGACTGCGCCTTTGTGAGCACTCAGGGATTTTCATTGTTTTAAGATGATATCTCTCCTTGGTTTTTAAACATAAATAGAATTATAGAAGGTTTTGATTATAGTTTCTCTGCAGTGGTTTCTTTGCTGGGGATAGTCTTGAGATTTAATGAGAGGCTGCACTGAAAAAATAAATGGATCCCAGAGTCACGTGTAACCCGCACACTCAGCAAGATCTGGTTATGATCATAAACTGTTGACAGGGACAATTAGATACCATCTCTGGGGCATAACACGGCTTGTTTACTGAGGCAGCCCAGCATGAGAAAAGAACTTTCTAAAAACAATGAGTGATAGAAAAGGGAGATAAAGAGAAAGAGCGGAAATACAGATTCATTTCTTAGTTATGCTGTAGAGATTATACAAGCTTCCAAGTGTTATATAAGTGAAATGGGAGGAAGATGAGTCGCATATCTCTGAATGGTTCAGGAGCCCCATCAGTCAGCCTTTGGAATTATAAACATACAGTAAGGGTTCAAAAATAATTTCTAGACATGGCTGAAGTAACTGTCTATGAGAATGAGACATAGGCCCTTATTCTGGTTCACTCGCAAATGCAAAATCCTTCTCAAATGGACAAAACCATGTGCACTGCAGGTGGGGCAAATGTAACATGTGCAGAGAGATTTAGATTTGGGTGAGTTATTTCGTTTCTGTGCAGGGAAAATACTGACTGCTTTTTTTACACTGCAATATAGATCTCACATTGAAGTAAAACCCCATCCAAATCTAATTCTCTCTGCTCAAGTTACATCTGCCCCACCTGCAGTGCACATGTTTTTTTCCATTTGAGAAGGAATTTGCCTTTGCGAGTGAACCAGAATAAGGGCCATAGTTCAGATTTAGATTCTTGGTCATTAAGAATACGTGTTCAGCAATTGCAATCAGTGAACAGATATTAGGATTGTACTGGAGAATTTAACTTATGCTGGCATTGGGTATAACCATTACTTAAATACCATCTGTCATTTGGCTTCAGGTTGTCTGATGCAGTCCCGTAACAGGGCTCCCATTCGTCTTTTGCTGCCACCGATCTGCTCCCTGCACCCAATAATCCTGTTGGCCAATCCCCGAGTGCATTATTACCTTGCCATCCTATTCTTTCACCCCAGAAGATGGGTGGGTAGATGAGCAAGAATACCTGCAATATTACAGTTCCCCCACCGCCTTTCATGTAAGGAGACATCATGACATTTTTCCCACAGTGCAGGATACAGGAACCAGGTAACAGAGGAGTGCATACAGTGGCAATCAGATGGTTCCGCCCCCAGAGCTTCCCGCCTTATGCAGCCCTCCATATGGCCCTGGTCTTTTAGCAGTACTTAGAATCTCCCATAATTCACCTTGGGGTCAAGCTTTTAGCCATGCGGCTCCGACTCTATGGAACTCACTTTTCTGCAGAGTCCGCAAGCACCCACTTTAGAATCCTTTAAAAGCAGGCTTAAGACTTTCCTGTTTACTCAAGCCTTTTCGTAATTCTGTTAAGTATTTCCATGCTAGTCTATTAAATGCTTTTCTGTACTTCATTGTTCCTGTACTGTATTTCATTTATTCTATCTGTTAAGTGCCTTGAGTCCTATTGGACAAATAGCTCTATATAAATAAAATTATTATTATATAAATTCTTCTATTATTTTGCATAAGTCCTTAAGGCCATCATTAAATAATACAAAATTCAATGGGTACATCCTAATCAATATGTCTTTGAAAGAATTGCTGAGGTAACATGCTACAAATAAAATAAAAATGCATTACTTCTTCTAATGCCATATAAATAATATTCATAATTTATTAAATCTGGTTTGTAAAAACCTCAAAAGTTAAAAAGAGTGTGTACCATTTAAAGAAAAGTCAAAATAAATCTATTAAATGAAATGTTCTCACTAAAATCAGGTGTTGTAGACATTATACGATACTTTGATACATTTTGCCCGATTCTTGTTTATGGAATTTGAGAGCAACAAGGAAGCGACAGTGAAATACTGTCTAATTCAAATTCTAATGCAGCAGGAGGGATCTGTAGGAGATAGACGCCTCCTGTTAACATTAGTGAGGATCTGAGTGATGTGTCTGGGGACGTAGCCGCGGAACACCAATGCAACCATTTGCCATGTTTTGCAATTGTTACAGGCAGTGGCGTAACTACAATTCGTGCGCCCTCCCACCACTAAAGCTTGTGTGCCCCCCTCACCGCTGCATCTGCCACCGCTGACCCGTCAGAACAGCAGATCTTCCTGTCTGCAGTCCCAGCGCTTTTCCAGTTACATTTAAAATATCACTTGCATAATGGCCACCGCCTCCTCTAGCATCCTTAATAACCATTTGCTGTGAGGGGGCAGCCATTTTGTGAGTGGTATATATATAATGGAAATAGGAGGAGCGCCAGGACGCAAGGGCGTAACTACAATAGGTGCAAGGGGTGCAACTGCTATGGGGCCCAGAGCTGAAGGGGGTCCATCTTTACTATCTAAGTGATATGTTTTACATACATTTATCACCATCAGTTGCTAAATAGGGGGCCCAGTCTTGCCATCTGGCACTGATCTCATTTTTAAAAGAAGTATAGCTGTTATTTTCTATTAAGCAAGTCAGGAATATTGTGGACTAGTTACAGTGGTGTTACTAGCCAGGTGTGAGCGGTACAGACTGCACCCAGTTGTCACACTGCAAAGGGGTGACACTGGGATGCTGGCTCTTCGGAAGCACTCGGGACCTGTTACATATAACGTGCCGTCTCCGGGGAGTAGCCAGCATCTCTGAGGAAGCTGGACACTCCCCTGGAGTAAAGAAAACAGTGTCCCCATGAGGCCACGCCCCTTTCCATTAGGCCCCCTTCACTTTTTTGGACTTTTGCTTTTTAAGATAAAATGCTAAATCATTTTGTGAAAGAATTATCTTATAAATGACTGTTCATTAATTATAATAAAGTGCCATTTTTATTGTGGTGTTGTATAACCCTTATTGCTCATTAGCATAAGAAGAGACAGTACTTTGTCAGAGTCTCTACTCTCTACTGCACATTATTTATTTATTATTTATTTATTTACAGTTTCTTATATAGCGCAGCAGATTCCGTTGCGCTTTACAATTGTTTGCACATTTACCATTCAAATATCAATAGAAAGATGCCCCATTGAACATGTACAAGCTGTTCTAGTCTTCGGCCACTGGCTGCCTACATCGGGAGGATGAACTGATGAGTAAAAATGTGCACACTACATAAATATACAAGCTGTATTTTCTCTGTATGCCAAGTATTTATAATTTACATCCCTTCCTCTCAACATGATTGGTCCATGTAAAATACGGGAGAGACCCAGATAATTTTAACATTTTTAATAGACATTTATTATTATTTTCAGACAACGTAAGTTTCTGTCTTTTTTTTTCAATATGAGATGCAAAATATATGAAATATGCTTATGTTAATTAAATATCCTAAAAGTGGCAATTTAATATGATGCTTTCTAACCCACACCCACTTATTACTCATTACCAACTTAATGTCATTTTTAATATAAAACATTCCAGAATACTGATATTCCTTTCTGTGCTAGAGATAACTTGCTCTCCCCGCCCCTGTCCAACTTCTATAATTATCATCATTGTTGTTTCTAATTTGATTTTTTTTTTACAGCTTTGTCGTAATAAAAATGATGGCACTACTTTTTATTCTCTCATTTGTGTGTAACCATATACCCTAGAGTCTGATAACGAGCCAACTGTACATTTTTGTGGTGTCTTCAATGAGTATAAAGACTTCATAATTAATCATCTTGGATTTGCTATGTAAATCTTGTTTCCTCAGCCAAAGATGGACCAAACACATGTCCCCTTAGACTTGGCTATCACTTTTCTGCAGACTGCAGACGCTGATTTGAGATACTGTAGGAAGTTTTCTTTGTTATTTAAAACAGTCATTTTAAGCCTCACAATGCCTATAAACGTAGTCATATTATCCAACAATCAAACATTTCAAATTGTCAAAATGTGGTTCTATACATGTTAAGAAGGAGCCTTTTCATTCACAATTGTTCATGTCTTGCAAAATATATGATGGATGTAAATAACAAAATATATACATTATGAGTTTAAAAACATGTATTCTACAGTATGATATCATAACCAAGTAATGCAATATGAATTAGTGCCACTTTTACCACCCACTTTTGTACAGGCTTTGGCAGTTACTATTAAGCATTGCATTTTTAATGTGTTACACATCCACTGGTTACATCGACTGATCACATGCATAGCAGCTTTTTGGAAAGCCATATACGATTGTCGATTAAGTGCCCAAATTAGCTTGCTTAGCACTGCAAAAAAGCACACAAATGGGCAAAACCTTGCTGTGGGGCAGATGTAGCAGAGATTCACATTTGGGTGGGGCATACTTGCCTACCCACCTGGAATGGCCCGGAGTCTCTGGAAAATCAGGTCCACCTCCCCGCCTCGCGAAAGGATGGGCAAGCCTCTCACATGCCGCTGAAACCCACGCAGCATCTGCTAACGCTGGGGAAATGCCATGATTGCGGCTCTTCGGGGGACAGGACGGAGCTAAAATGATGTCAAGCTCTGTCCCGCCTCTGAAGTTCCTCTGAGAGTCTGAACTCTGGGCTTTTTCAAGAAAGGAGATCTATAAGTAGGTAAGTATGGGGTGGGGTATGTTCAACATGGAATGGAAATTACATTGTAAAAATAAAGTGTTAAAGATTAATCCCTTCAACGAATTAAGAGCAGAGAATAAGGTGCCTTCGATAGACCTATGGTTTTATCTCCAAATACGACATTTTATATATTCACAGAGAACTACTACTACACTAAAGAGAGAGCCCACGCCATTTGAAGTACTGTGTTCCCACTGTTCAGAGCCCGTCCATGTCATATCAACAATCTATAAGATTGTTCTTTACAGCTATACCAACGATGTCCCTTCCTTTTGTGCAGCATGGGACTCTGACCTTACCCCCAGGGGATATATATAAACAGGAAAAAAACACTGCGATATTATGACACACTGTTCTATGAGTTATGGAGGTTGTGGAAACACAGTACAAACTGTTTACTAGACGGAATCAATGCCCCCCTTTAAAACATAAGTTTTTCCCACCTCTGTCTCTCCCCTCTGCTGGCATTGTGATAGAGAACAAGGAACACTGATACATATATGGTGGGACTGCCCCCGGATCGCGGTCTTTTGGAACAAGGTCATCCAACTTTCCTCTGAAATACTGGGGTTCCAAGCCCCCCGATAACCTTGACTGCTGGCTGCTCTCCCATACCACCATCCCTTTAACAAAATGTAAACAATCCCTTTTTAAGCACCTTAATAATGCAGCGAGAGCAGTGATACCGGTCCATTGGAGGTCTACGGCTCCTCCTACGGTCTGGGAGTGGTTCCAGAGAATAGAATTCTATAGAGCCATGGAAGACATTTACTACTCAGCATTAGAAAACCACTCAAATTACACAGCCACCTGGCTACCCTGACTCAACTTTAAATCCTCCACCACCTATAAAGGCCATATACCATCTGACCCCTCTTAACTGTACATATACTCTATTAGACAGACTGGAGAATGCGGGATCTACCAGATTCTCAGCTCATTTGTTATTCCTATATGACCACAATCCCTCCTCCCTTCCTCCCTCTTCCCCGAACTCTACCCTCACCCCTTCTATTTCCCTTGCCTTGTCAATTTAGTTGTTACTATGTTTAGAGTTTTATAATAACATGTCCTGGATATCACATCAGGCTGGACACTGTGAGGATGTTATTTTTTTTCTATGTGAGGACGAGACTTGACACATTTTTGGTTATAGTATATTGTCTGTATTCATTGTCCTGTTGTACCCAGTCTGTATGACTATACGTGTTTAAAAAATATGTAATGACTTTATTTTTCTTGGAAAAACTTAAATAAAGAATATATATATATATATATATATATATATATATATATATATATAAAATAGAAGGATTAATACATAAATACACCTGTGTTGTAGCCATTGGTTTCAACATACTTGACAGTCTACTGGCCCCCAGACCTTCAAGCTGCTGAGACAAACCTCAACATTTTAAAAAATACCCCACCTCCCTCCCCCATTGAGACTGAACAAGACCCCAAAACCTCCATCAAGCACACAACTCATAATCATAATCCTCCGAATATATCACAATATTCCCACTCATCCCCCAGTGAAGCACAGAAACTGTTACACCCACAGATAGCACCCACTGTAACTGACCTTACAAAGGATATAAAGGGGCACCTCCCTTATATGAGTATTTGCAGTGTTGGGTTCTCTTCTCGGTGAAACAGCAAAGGTTGGAGGGGGACAGGGGCCAGGGCCACCAATAGGGGGGTGCTGTGGGTACAGCTGTCCCAGGCCCCGGCCTCTGGAAGGGCCCAGGCATCTTATTTTGCCCACAGCAACCACCCCCCCCCCCCCAACTGCCTCTGCTGTGCGCTGAACAAAGCAGGTCCTGGAGCACAGGCTCATTCAACCCAGGACGCCGGCAGCCAAATAAAATGCTGCACTGGCTTTTGAGCCAATCAGAGCTTGCGTAGCGGCAGCCAATTAGAGCGTGTGCCGGTAGGCAAGCTCTGATTGGCTCACCAACTGGTGCTGCATTTTTAATTGGCCACCGGCATCCTGAGTTGAAGAAGAATGCGCTCCAGGCTGCAGCTCAGCAGAAGATGAAATGGGGGAACAGGAGCCGGGTTACGGTAAGTCAAGTGAGGAGAGGAGGGGCTCAGGGCCCAGACTGGAAATGAGTCCTGGGCCCCAAATTTCCTGAAGGCAGCCCTGACAGGGGCTCCACTCTGGGCAGGGCCAGATCATAAAAATAAGTACCTGGCTGACAGGTGGCCTCACAGATGCATCAGCCTACCGGTAATCTTCCCTTTAAGATCTATGGCCAATCCACCACTGTGCAGAAGTGTAATGTCAGGAATCGCGGTGTGCATACTACTACTGCTGTTACTGCTGCTAGCAGTTTCCTGGTTGTCCACCATCTGCCAGACATCCTTCCAAGCTTTAACATCTGCAGCCTTCATCTGAAGTTGTCTGCGTCTTGGTCCAGGATATTACCAGGAGAGATCGTCTACACCTCCCAGGTAACATCACCTATCGTCTCCCAGGCCGCATCATCTACTGAATCCCAGGCTGCATCATCTATTGGCTCACAGGCACATCACCTATCAGCTGCCGCCTCTTCTAGCATCCTCAAAAACTGTCTGCAGTATGGGGGCAGCCATTTTCTGAGTGTCACATTTTTTTATTAGCAACAGGAGCCGGGAGAACCGTGACTGCAGACAGATGCGCCGGCAGCAGGGGCAGATGGCAGCGGGTAACAAATAGCCCGCAGACCCCCCCGGCGCCCACACTTTCTCAGCGCCTCCCTGCCACCGCGGGGGCTGCGGGGCTATAGTTTCACCACTGTACAAACTCCTATGTACATATATATTTAATTAGTCTTTTTTTGGGTAATATATATGAAATACACAAGTGATTTTTCTGAAAAATCTGGATGCCTGCTGTATTAATTTTTACATTTCTTGACATCTTATACATAAAACACACAATTATGCATATACTATATGCTCATTTGCACAGGCAGCATAAGGTTTTTGAAACTAATCAATGTAATGCACATATGTAATTAAAAATACACATATTGATGTCATCTCTGCAGTAAGCACAACTTATGCTCTGACAATGAATGCATATAAACAAAAATCTTGTTAATTTATATAGCTTTTTCAGAAATGTTTTTTTGAAAAAATAAATTAATTCAATATTAATTAGTACATAAAAGTAGTTTGCTATTCTGCTCATACAAACTGATTTTTAAAGTGTTTATTAGATCGGAAGCACAGACGGTAATGGTTATCATTACTGCCTCACAGCGCTGAGGTCATGGGTTCAATCCCCACCATGGCTCTAACTGTGCGGAGTTTGTATATTCTCCCTGTGCTTGCGTGGGTTTACTCCAGGTACTCCGGTTTCCTCCCACAATCCAAAAATATACAGATAGGTTAATTGGCTTCCAACAAAATTAACCCTAGAATGTCTGTGTGTACATGTACATGTGGTAGGGAATATAGATTGTAAACTCCACTGGGGCAGGGACTGATGTGAATGTTCAAAATACTCTGTAAAGCGCTGCGGAATGGATTCTGATCGGTCAGGTCCGAATGCGCTCCACCCGCTGATGGTGCGCATGAACAAACCCTCAGAGCGAACGCCTTTGCCGAGTTTCACACTTGCCGGGGCGTTTGCTCACTGATGGGCAGGCAGGGGACGGTCACTGGTGTCCGCCCAGCATTTTATGGGTATTCCAATAAAACTTGGGGTCACATGGCGTCAGCGCCTGGGCACATTTTGGCAGAAAGAGGCCATCTTGATTTTTCCTCTTTGCGGCAGCATGAGAGCGGATCTGTAAGCGTACACTTAACCAGTTTTACTTAACCAGTACACATCCGCTCGCTTGCTAGTGCGGGGTTTCGCTGTGCATTTGGTGGCGTTTACCTGCTCACAGTGAATATACGCTGGTCTGAATTGGGCCCTATGTGTGCACTATATAAATACCTGTTTACAGTGTTGCAAGTAAGGTGGTACGGGGTGGTACGGAGTACCTGTAAGATATATGTTGCAGGTACGCAGTACCACTTACCCCCTGACCCACTGTCAATTCTATTTTTATTTTAAGTTTAAATATAATGCATCCGCAGCCCGCCCACCAAGCGTTATGATCGGTGCTGAATGCAGCTATCGGCTACTGTTGATTTAGCCTGTCACACCAACAGGCATCAGCAGCTACGACAGCATGAAGAGCAGGCTCCACAATTGTAAGCACAAGCTGCCCGGCTCTCCCCCAAGCAAGAGCCAACCCACCCCCTGACAATCCCTGTTTCTCATTCCTTGTCTCCTGATGCCAAGCCACTATTGTCATTTAGTGACTCCTCTAGCTTTGTGTGACCACGCCCCCTCATGACACATGGCCACGCCCATTTTTGGTGGAGGCTATTAGTACCACCAAGAAAAAATTCTACTTGCACCACTGCCTGTTTATAAATAAATAAAGAATCAATGCACATCTACATCCATGGTTCTTAAAATAAGTTCCATCCTCAGCATGTCTTCTCTGCTGTAGAACAGCCTGCAAGATTTCATCATCCAGATGGTTTGTCTACATCGCAGCTAAAAATATGTGACGGGGGGGGGGGGGGAGGGAAAACATTAATACAGTATTAAAATATAAAATATATTATTGATGCACAGATGAAAATTAAGTAAATTCAGTGACTAAACATACACAACTTTCTCCAATCAAAACAGTAATAATATTTTATATACTGGTAAAAATGAAATATATTTAATTGGTTGAGAGTATTTGGGTTCAGTTGCAGACAGCAGTTGTGCCTGGAATATGTGTAAGATTTACTCTCCAAAACAAAATGAGGGTACTGTATAATAAATGTATGCACTCCCTTGACTATGTATGGGGTGAGGACATGGCCACCTCACCATTAGGCAGCTTTAGGCAGTTGACTAAAGCTCCAGGATCTGGGAGGGGGTGGGGGATTGGCATCATTGAGTGTTTTACAAACTGCCCCATAATGTAGGCCAACTTTCCTTCTGCTGAGAGAGCCACCTGTCACAGTTCTTATCAGCTGTTCCACATTCAATGGGGTAGGGTATGGAAGATGAAGCCCCCATGCCCTTGCACTGAGACCACAGAACATGTGCACTGTCAACTCCAATGGAACCTCTGTTCGGCCACACTGCCAGCACCCTCAAGCTCTAAGGACTCCACCCGCACTAGCAAATTGCTGACACCACAGGCACACCCACACTACAGACACTGACGGCACTCCTGGACTGCCGAAACCACCAGCAACCTACACTCTGACACAGCGGACAGTCCCACACTGCTGACACCACTGACATATCACACTGCTGATACAGCCAGCACCCCTGCACTGTGGACACTGCCATCACCACCATACTGAGGATACATTGAGTACACCACAGGGACTCCTGTACTGCTGACACCATTACCCCCCAACACTCTGAGCACACCGGGACTCCTTCGCTAAGGACACCGCCGACACTCTTGCACTGCTGAAACTGCCTGCTCTCCGAATTAAGGACACCAGTGTCACTCCCACATTGGATTGCTGACAGCACAGGCACCATTGCACTGAGGACAGCAAGCCACCCTCAAACTGAGCATCCATGCCAAACTGGATTATAATCTGTAATGGAATCTGCTTTAGGATGGACAGTGACTGATTTACCTATGTTAAATATATATCATTCTGTATGTCATGTCCTCTGTCAAATTGTTTTAAAATCACTTCATTACATGATTAAACTTATGTGGGACGCAGAACGATTGTGTTGCCTGAGGCTGTATAACACTGGCTTTGACATATGGGATGCTTTTGCAAAGAACCTCCCCAAGAATATAGATTACAGTACATTGATGTTACTGACTGATAGAAGAGTACACAGACATACTGTACATGAAAGGCTTTAGCTGTCATTAGCCCATCGCATTCCTATGTCTTTTTCGGATGTACTTTTTTATGATAATGATATCATGGCTGTGATTTATTGCTATGACACATCTTAATCACTGCCAAGAGAATGCTAAAAAAAAAAAAATATACTGAACATCTCAGAACAACAGAATTTCATTGCAATATTACCATCTGCAATCTTGAAGGCGCCAAAGAAAAGAAACAATTTTAGAACATAATAATGTTTTTGTTTTTTATTTTCCGTTCCTGTTGCCTGGCTTCGAGGGCTTGCTATGAGCAGCAAATTTTCTGGAACTAATCTTCAAAACTTACGGCCTTATTCAGAGTGGGACACAGATAATGCGACCCACTCAGATGTCCAATTATTGGGAATCTGCATCTGCGCAAGGTCTGTTCTGCACATGGTGTGCTCTGTTTTACAGCGTTCCCCTGTGCAGCTGCCTGATTGTCAGCAGCATTGAGGGGGAGGGGGCAGAGGGAGGGCTCAAATGGGGCATATTATCTCCGTTTTCTAGGGGGGTAGAGCCAAGAGACTGGGTGTCACCATACAGACTTCCTGTCCTTGCAACCCCCACTATGGATGGTTAGGATGTTGGATCCTTGCTTGCAATGTCAGTTTCAGTTATAGGTGTGCGCACACTGAGTGTTAGTGGTGCACAGACACACCCTAATGTTGCACACACCCTTAGAAACATTGCATTGCCACTAGCAATACCTTTTACCAAAGACTTTTGCTTTTTTAGAACTGTGGGGCAGATTTATTAAGCTCGGTGAAGTGATAATGTTGCTGGTACTTTATCACCGGCCAATCAGCTTTTAAATGTGAAGTTACAGGCTTGGTTTGAAAAATGACAGGTAGGAGCTGATTGGCAGGAGATAAAGACCAGACACTTTATCACTTCACCGAGCTTAATAAATCTACCCCTGTATTCCATTAAAAGAAGTGTCAATCAATTATCTGTGTTTTGCATTATTAATTGTGCTAGACCATTGTCATATCACTACATACCATAGTCATCCATATAGTTCATGACTTTATTTGTATATACTGAGAGCAATTAGAAGATTAAAACTGAAATACTGTACTGTAGACAAGATTATGGTGTGGCTGAGAGACGTTTTGCATTGTAGTAAGTGCCAATAGATGATGGTAGACACGCCTGATTGGTGGTGTTAGACACACCACTTTGATGGTGCACCACCTAATGAAATGTGCTGCACGCACCTATGGTTGCAGTGCGGTGATCGCAGCTACATGAGAAGGTGTCTCTTCTACTTAGATGTCACCTGCATACCCCTGATAGAGGTCAGATGTAAATTCAGTGCAACTTGCATGCGACATGGATCTTCCACCCACCTCTGCATCAAGACCTTAGTTCATGCATGCCAAAAACAATGAAGAATAACAGCATTTGCAAAAGTCCCCCCCCCCCCCCCCGCCCCATAAATATGTAGTCAGCATTCTCAGAAATCACATCCATGTATATCTAGAAATGTGTTTTAGTTTTTAGGCTCAACATGAATTTCACAAGAGTTTTAGCCACAGCAGGTCATGCAGTGGTAATCCCAGATGCTGTTATAGAACAATAGCACTGTTTCTTAAACCCTGTAATTGGGAAGAGGAAATTATTTTGCAACAAATATGGTGCAATAACTGCCCCCTGCGCCTCCCACTCTGCGGGGCTACTGAAGTTAATACGAGTAATCTATTTATATACCAAATAAATGATTTATTCAGCAGGGCAGACCATGATCATTTATTGCAATTTTCCTTACTAGTCAACCTTGCAGTCTAATCTGGGTGCCACGACACAGCGATCTATCACAAGGTCACCAAGAGCCATCATTTCAATTTCACACAAGTCTCCTGCAAGTCTCTCAGTATCATTATTTGAAAGTCAGTGAACCGCACCACCATGTTTCTGCTGATTAGAGTGCACATGGCCCCACTATGATATTTTCATATGTTCTAAGAGAAGTGATAACAGTCCTGTTCTGCTGTGTCCTTGTTATAAATGTTACCCAAATCTCTCGCATCCCACACCTGGGACCCAGTGACATTATATAAATGGTGGATCCGGAAGGCATCTTTCTAATAAAGTGAAGTGCAGACATTCTGCAGGAAATTTAATAGGATGAGAGATTCAGAAAGTGAGAGATTTGGTAAGAAATCTCCAGGTATTTTTAAAGCGGCAATCATTTACACTGCGAAACCAGTTTGAGTTTGCAGTGTAAATGATTGCCGCTTTAAATAAACTGGAGATTTTTTATCAAATTTCTCACTTTCTGAATCTCTCATCCTATTAAATTTCACCCACTGCTTCTGATTCTGAGCTGGTTTGTTTAATTTTATATACTGTATGTAGATCAAGATTTTTATTTTAAGCAGAAGACACTACTTTAATAGTCTTCTACCTAAATAAACACAAGCAACAACAATAATGTAACATAAATTTATTTTTATACAGACTATGCTACGTGGTATTATTTTATTGTATACAGGACAACAGTACCTTTGATAAAGCTGTGCCTTGTCACAGGGAAACGCGTGACGAGACAAGCACCAGGACACTCCTTTGTCACCTTGCTCACAACAACTTTACCACACCTCCACCATTTATTCCAGGAAAAATTCTTAACTCTCCTGCTGCCACTTACTATGGAGGACACTGTGCAATGCCATCCTAAGCTGGATTAACCCCTCCAGTGGGCAGAAGTTTGGTTTGTGTACCTGCGCACTGAGTGATAGTTGCGACTAGCTGCAAGACACTGTGGGATCTGACTAGGACCCCTAATGGTTCTAACGTATAGATATCACAAGTTAGTGTTGCGCTATATCTTGGTAATATACTGTATGTTACAGTATGAGTAATGTTTAGGGTGTAACTATGTATTATTAATATGAAAAACGCAGTATTAATTCTCAAATGGCTTTTACTTAAAAGATATGAATGATCAATAAAATATTCAATATTTCCAAACGTGAGTCAATACTCTAGATTAGTAGATCAGATAGGTCAATCTTCGGGTACCCCTTGTACTTCTTGTAAAAGTAGCCAATATCCTAGTAAGGCTGGGCATGATAGCAATTGTACTCATGGTGGGGGACTAAGCTAATTGCTTTTATCAGAAGGGACAAAACTGAATCACCGGGTAAATCTGACTTTAGATTAGTCACGTAAAAATCATTGCTTTAAAACAGAATGGAGGTAGAATGGGCCTTCCGCTCCTAATCACATCCAACGCAGCACGGTGGGCCTGATAAGTGGATTCTATTGCAGTAGCAACTGCACCTATTGCCATAGTTATTGTGTCTTTATGCTAATGCTGCTTACATTGTACAGGTGCCGGGAACCTGGCCATTGGCGGAGGCCAGATGGCAGAGACCCTGCAGCATGACTAGTGGCAACTGCCCTCCTATGCCCAGGTAGGAGCCAACTATGGATATGTGTGTAATTTCAATCTGTATCTTTCTATGATAATCAACATGTAGACTGAAAACATGGGCCACCTGTGTCTAGACTAGTGACAACTTTGAATCAGGGCCAGTGACTCTTCCTATAAACCCTTGGGCCAGTGGTAGATAAGGTTACACAGGGGGAGGTTTATTAAAGCTTGGAGAGAGATAACATATCAGCCAGTGAGCTCCTATCAGTATTTGTTGAATACTTACAATTTATGGCCAACTGTGTTGCCAGCAGTCATCATCATATTACCATAATGACCAGCCTCTTTTTATGTATCGCTTGCAAAAGGACTGCAAACTGATGCCTGGGAAGCTCCCAGGCGGCTCAAGATGGGATCACGGAGACTTCTCCAAGGGAAGAACTATTCCGACAATGTAATCTAATGTAATGCAACTAAAAACAATACAGTGAATAATCAAATGTTCGGGGAATAAGCAAGTGTAATACACTGAAAAGCAAAGTTTACCGGAGAAATTTGTGTAAACTGAGACATAAATCCTTTTGGTAAACTCTTGCGCTATGCAGGGCCGGCAGCACCACTAGGCAGCTCAAGGCATTTGCCTACGGCGCCAGCCACTGGAGGGCGCCAGTTTGCAACAGGGAGCAGAGAGGTGAGTGGCACTGGCGGCGGCCGACACCCCCCCGGGAAATGAGGCAGCGGCCTGCCGTTGCATCACCCTACACCCCCTGCCAACCCCCCCCCGCCTGGGACGCCGCGGAGGCCTGCCCTGCAATCACCACCCACCGGTGTACAGCGGTCAGCCGCTGCAATCACTGCCCCCCCTGGTGTACAACGGCCGGGTGAGCCCTGGAGCGTCCCACCCGAACACTGCGGCGGCCAGCAGCCGCAATTACCGGCACCCCCCCTGTACAGTGGCCGGGGGAGCACTGGAGCGTCCCACCCGAACACTGCGGCGGCCAGCCACCGCAATTACCGGCACCCCCCATGTACATTGGCCGGGTGAGCACTGGAGCGTCCCCCCCATGCCTGGTGCTATGTGGCTTAAATGTTTCAGATGTTGAAACATCATCATTACATTAAATAAGATGGCCAGTAACTGTACTATGGTTCAGTATGTAGTATGGGTCAGTTGGTTGGTAACTGAAGTCATTGGGTCTGATATTTAACCTATAAACGTCATGCTTATTTAGACATAAGGCTAGGAGAACCCTAGAGATAACTCAGTGGAGTTTGACTGGGGCAGTACACCTCTCAAACCCAGTGGCGTAACTATAGTTATAGCTCCCTCTGCCAAAAAAATGTGTGACGTCCCCCCCCCGCCTTCTTTAGTAAAACATGATAATGGTGCAGACTGGTTACCTGGGCCACTGTGCACCACCATGTGTAGTGCTGCAGCTCCCCAGGAGGCGTAACTGGGAGGACATACCATCCGCTAACGTACTGTAGCCTTCCATCACCAAGTACCGACTGGAGATATTAGCGGCCAGAAGTGTGTGCGGATAATGACACCAGCCGCCCCCAGACGCAGAGGAGGTGAGGAGACTGGGGAGGGGGGCGGGCTGTCACCTGCGGTACGCAGCTACAGTACACAGCCACTGCCACCCACTACTAATGAGTGACAGCAAGCTGTGTATTTGTATAGGACAGCAGGTATTTTTCAATGCGCCCTGAGACTGCTGGCTCCCCCAAGCCACAGCTGGGGCTGCCACACTATAGTTACGCCACTGCTAAAACCATAATGCAGGTAACCTCCTGTGGGGTAGAAGGGCAACGTGGCTATTACATGAAAACAGGCTGCAGTAAATCAGATTCATTCATACAAAGGGCTAAATGTAATAGGGTAATAGGGTGTGAGAATCAGAGTCTGAGAGATTATGGAAGGGTTTTCCCACTTTTTTTTAAAGCGGCAATTAATTACACTGCAAAATCAACCTAATTTTGCTGTAAAAAGTATTGCCACTTTAAAAAATTGAGAAAACTTTCCCAAAATAGCTCACTTTCTGATTCTCACGCCCTATTACATTTTTAGGTCCACAGTATTTATAACTAGCAAATAGGTTGCAGAATTATCAAGTACTTACTGTTTTAAAGTATATTCCAATGCTATTGCTTAGTATGATATTGCTGTGACTGTCTATAAAAGGTAATTGCAGGCTATTAACGGATTATGACAGAGCTTTAGAGTATTCTATGTTCTAAGGAGTTCTAGGGATATAACTGTGATTTCCGATGCTGTAAAACAGCCCAGACTCGGGGACCACATCTGTTTCTCATGAAGTTGTCAGAGATATAAGAGCTTAGAGGTGTTATGGAATGCAAGGAATGTAAGCCCACCCCTCAAGGGGTACAGCAACGAGGTCAAAGACACAGTGAAAGTCGCCCTGTTTCTTTGCCCTAATACTAATATTAAACCTCCAATTTACAGTTTAACGGGCAGATACTGTAGAATACATTTGCATAATGTGCAACATTGTGTACAACCAGCTTTGGATACTTATGATAATGAAAATAAATAACACCCAATGCAAGTGGACCATGTTGGACGTTAGTATAAATACGTAATTATCTATAAAGCCTCCACTGTTTCTGAAGTGTTCATTCATTTCCTTTCCAAAATCAGGCTCTAAATTTATCAGACCAAAAAATTACAATTCTCCAGCTACGCTCGTTGATCAGGCAATTATACTGTGTTCAACGTGATAAAAGTGTCTTCTATTTATGCTGTAAGAACATACATGCTATTTATTCTTAACTATATTTTGTACAATACGGTTTGGCTTTTATTCCTTTCATCAACCTATAAATCACACCTATGGCGATGAGAGAGAGAGAGAGAGAGAGAGAGAGAGAGAGAGAGAGAGAGAGAGAGAGACTTGCTTTCAGGGTCTGTTTTTTGTTAAAGTAACACTAAAGTAAACTGTCACAAAACACACGTCCCCTGCATATTTGCTTCTGTCTATCAGTGGTCACATCCTGTTCTTATTTTGGTTTAGTTCTGACTTGTAAAAGCAAAAGTAAAGGCCCCCATACACTATGCAATTTTGGGACGATTTCATCCGATTTCTGCACTTTGGGCCGATAACCGGGTGAAATCGGTCCAAAATCGCAGGTGTGTGATATCTGATCCGATCCGATGCGCGGTTCCGTGCGCATCGTATCGGGTCAGGGAGGTCGGACAGTCAGCACATAAGATCACGTCCGACCTCCCTGTATGCATATGCCTGCCCGCCTGACAGGCATATGCATACAGACTGACCAGGGGGAGCAGTGGGTTCAGCAGCGCTCATCAGGGGGACGCCGGAGCGGGCAGCGGGTCCTGACGCTTTAACTAGCTGGCGGCGCTGGTAAGTGCTGACCTGGCCGGGTGGTGTGATCAGCAGCGCTGCGGGACGGGCAGTGCAGTGGTGGACTGGCGGGTATTAGACTTTTAAAATACCTGTCAAATGACTGGCTTTTCTCTGATTGGCTGAGAGCTGGCCGTTCTCTGATTGGCTGAGAGCTCTCAGCCAATCAGAGAATGGCCAGTCATTTGACAGGTATTTTAAAAAATCTAATACCGACCACTGCACTGCCCGTCCCCACTGCTGATATCTGTGATCACACCGCCCGGCCAGGTCAGCACTCGCCGGCATCGCCAGCTAGTTAAAGCGTCAGGACCCGCTGCCCGCTCCGGCATCCCCCTGATGAGGATCCCCACCTGCCCCCTGCTCCTTACCGCCCGCTGCAGCTCCCCGTTACATGTGATAAATCGCAAGCGATGTATCACATGTAAAATTGGCTCGTCAAGTGCCAAATTGTATGTGAGCCTCCCGAGGAACTGCCGGGCGGCTAACAGGAGAATTGTGTCCGACTTGTCCTAAGGACAAGTCGGCCTAATGTATGGGGGCCTTAACAGTGCCATCTCCACATTAATGAAGTACACACTGGCATAATTATAGTGGGTGCATTTTAGGGAAATTGTTGGTCCCCCTACAATGGGTGTATTGTAGGGGGACCAACCCTGCACATGATGTGCCCATTTCTTTTTTACTTACTCCTTCAGAGATCACAGAGAAAGATGTGCAGCAGTAAAACTAGCGGGAAACTGGACACGGTGCTATTTTCCTGGAGAAGTCTCCCCAGAGTGCAGAGACTGCGGCCCAAACAGAGGAGGCTGAACACGGGCCTCTTCCTCTCTTAAAATGCAGTTGTTCTGTCTAAAATGTGTAAACTGCCTCCACATTATTAAAAGGTTGGCACTAAAATGACTCTGAGGAAGATTTAATTTTTTCCTGACAGCATAAAAGACAATCACCTACATCATTGAGGCCATTTAAGATACAACATAATTTAAGAATGCAAAGACTGAATCTTGCATTGAGCAAATCGAGATTAAAATGACAAAGAAAGTCACTGCTGATCTTAGCTTGTAGTTGGATTCCATGCCTCATTGCTTATACATATTCCTTTATGTGACAGGACCCAGGACTTTAGATCCAGCATTGGTTAACCCCTGGGTTACTGCACAGGTCACCACATAGATATATATTTTAATTACTAATTATGCCACAGTATAAAATCTCTTCAAAAAAGGACATTGATACAGGGCCAGATTCTCTAAGCTTCAAAAGTGATAAAATGGAGAGTGATAAACAGCCAGCCAATCAGCTCCTACCTGCCATGTCACAGACTGTGTTTGAAAAATGTCAGGCAAGTGCTGATTGGCTGGCTGTTTATCACTCTTCATTTTATCACTTTTGAAGCTTAGAGAATCTAGCCCACAGTGTTATTTATTTCATGAGATCACCTGATATCAAGAAAGAGACAGTACATTGGGTGTTATTCTGATCTGATCACTGCTCTGAAAAGTTGCAGTGTCCTGTGATCAGATAGCCACCACACTGCCAGAGTGAAAACCCACCCTGTGTACAGGTGGCTGTACATCAGAAAGACCGGTGTCCAATTTCCCTTCATCTCCCCGGCAGTTCTTGGTAGTTTCTGGACACACAATGTACTCACAATCTGTCATACAATCTGTCATACAATCCATCTGCTCAGTGGCGTAACTAGATATCCGTAGGCCCCATAGCAAAAGTTTGTAAGGGCCCCCTATTTAGCAACTGATTGTGACAAATGTATCTAAATCATATTACTTAGACAGTAAAAAGGGGCCCCCTTTAGCACTGGGCCCCATAGCAGCTGCACCCCTTGCACCTATGGTAGTTACGCCCTTGCATCTGCTGCAGGGGCGGATTGGTAAAGCGATCCGACCCGGGAACAATCTGTAAGCAGCATGGGGGGGGAGTGGTATGTGCTTGTGTGCTCACTACTGCCGGGGGGGGGGGGGGGGGGGCGCTTGCGCTACTGCCCGGGGGGGCAGGGGGTCAGGTGCTGCTTACATACTGTTCCCGGGCCAGGGGGGTGCTGCTACTGCTGGAGGGTGGGGAAGGCGGACACTGCTGCTGGGGCTTGGGAGGGTGGGCCGCCACTGCTACTGCCAGGGGGTGGGAGGGAGAACGCTACTCACCGATGCCGAGTCCTGCCACAGGAGCTGTCCCGGCCAGCTCCAAGTCCCCACTGATGCAGGAGTCAGGTGACGTCTTCCTATGCGGCCGCAGCAAAGCCGCATAGGATGACGCCAGCACCGGCCCTGATAGCAGAGATGGCGGCCCGGCCAGGTTGCAATCTGGACCGGCCCACCGGGAAATGGCCCGGTTTCCGGGTGGGCCAATCCTCCCCTGATCTGCTGCATGATTGTATGATGGAAGCTTCATTTAAATAGGGGGCTGGCCTACTAGGATCAAAAGGATAGAGGTACCAAAAATCCTGTTTTTTTTTTTTTTTTTTATCTACAGGTTGCCAGCAACTACCAATCTGCTCACATCTGCTGTGTTATGCCATTTTTAAATAGTACGAATGCAGCAATACTCTGAAACCTATTTTCAGAGAATTGACAGAATTGTGCAAAAGGACATCCTCCGCTCTCTTTAGCTGCCTGCCCGTCTGCCCATCTGCAGCTTGGAAACTTCTGCGGCTCTCAGCATCTTCACTGCCGCGGGTCGCCCGGAAGCTGCACCTCTCTTCTCTGCTAGTCATGGAGGGATTGTCACATGACTCTGGTTGTATGAGCAATCTAAACACAAATTGCATGTGCTTAAAAGCACATGCAATCTGCTCCCAATCCCAACTGATCTGATGTGCAGTACATCAGATCAGAGTACCAATCCTCCAATCTCCCAGCATTGTATGATTGTGTGCACACAATCTGCATGCAATCCATCATAAAATCCATTAAGATTGTATGATTGGGTGCAATGTCTTTCAGATGTATGGCCACCTTAAGACTGTGAATGGTTTGCAAACATCATGTCAATAAGCGAATAGCTGCAAATTAATTTGCAACTCACTCACCATGTAATGTTTTTCCCATTTATCCCTGCAGTGTCTTGGAAATAAGAAGTCTGCCGGGCGGCGGCGCGGGAAGCGCTTCTGATTTCGAAAACACTGGCCGCACGCTGATTGGCTGAGATTCAGCCAATCAGCGTGCGGACATTGGTTTCAAAGTCAGAAGCCCTTCCCGCGCCGCCGCCCGGCAGACTTCTTATTTCCAAGACACTGCAGGGACCTGGTCCCACGGCGCCAACTCCGTACACAGCGACGAAGGGAATCTTTTCACCGCAGCTTCTTGACAGCGCTGCAGGTACATCTGCGCCGCACGGGTCCCCCTGCCCGCTCCCTAGGGGGGTGTTTTAACTGGGGGGGGGAGTAAAGGGGGCGCTAAATTTTTCCCGGCGGGGGGGCGCAATATTTATTGTTACGCCACTGTTTTGAAACCTTGTTTTAGGCACAAATAAAATATATTTGTGGGTATTTCATGTGTTTGATAGATACCGCAAGATACATCACTGAAATATAAAAATATTCAGAAATAAGGAATAATCTGTTATTCAAAATTCTTCTGGTCCTGTGCATTTGGATAAGGGATACTCAACCTGTACTGCTGTATAATTCCAATCTAGTGGTGCTGCTGTATAATTCCAGTCCAGTGGTACTGCTGTATAATTCCAGTCCAGTGATACTGTTGCATAAATTCAGTCCAGTGATACTACCAATAAAGTCCAGTCCAGTGATACTGCTGTATAATTCCAGTCCAGTGATACTGCTGTAGAATTCCAGTCCAGTGATACTGCTGTAGAATTCCAGTCATGGGGCACTGCTGTATAATTCCAGTCCAGTGATACTGCTGCATAAATTCAGTCCAGCGATACTGCTGTATAACATGTCCAGTCCAGTGATAATACTGTATAATTCCAGTCCAGGGATACTGCTGCATAAATGCAGTCCAGTGGTACTGCCAATAAAGTCCATTGGTACTGCAGTTAAAGTACAGTCCAGTGATACTGCTGTATAATTCCAGTCCAGTGATACTGCTGCATAAATTCAGTCCAGTGATACTGCTGTATAACATGTCAAGTCCAGTGATACTACTGTATAATTCCAGTCCAGGGATACTGCTGCATAAATGCAGTCCAGTGGTAATGCCAATAAAGTCCATTGGTACTGCAGTTAAGGTACAGTCCAGTGATACTGCTTTATAATTCCAGTCCATTGGTGCTGCCATTAAAGTCCAGTGATATTGCTGTATAATTCCAGTCCAGTGATTCTGCTGTATAATTCCATTCTAGTGGTACTGCTGTATAATTTTAGTCCAGTGATACTGCTGTATAAGTGCAGTCCTGTGGGAGAGGGGTGCTGCTGTAAATTTTAAATTGCATTATTGACGAGTGAGACTCACTGGAGAGTTATCCAGGCACTGTCTGTGGGAGAGGGTGCTGCTGTCCTTGGGTGCTGTATTAGATATTAAATTGCAATGAAGAGTAGACATACTGGGGGAAATTTACTAACAAAAAATCGTATAAAATAGGCGTATTCGTATCCAAAAATATGCCTATTTTATATGTATTTGTATTTTTCAGCATTTACTATGCCAAAAATACGTCAAATCGTATTCATGGCACATTCATATTCCTATTTACAAATACAAATGTATACGCCACCAAAAGAATACGAATAGGAATCACCATTCATTTGAAAATACAGCCGGTAGTTACCGGCAATTAGTGGGATACGGCCACTAATTGCCGGTAAAATATGCCTGGAAAAGGCACTTCATTTTCCAGGCGTATTTGGCAGAATCCTGCACGGATCTGTCAGATCCATGCAGGCTGCAGTGTATAATAAAAGAGAAAAGTAAATACTGCCGTAACCAGCCCCAGGCCTGTCCTGGTTTTAAAACATCAGGGAACCAGACAAGTAGGGGTTCCCTGTATTTTTTAAAACCAGCACCAGGCCCAAGGGCCAGTCCTGGATCCCAAAATATGGGGTCAAAACGAGTAGGGGTCCCCTGTATTTTAAGAACCAGCACCAGGCCCAACCAGCCAGCAGGGTAATGCCACAGCCGTGGGACACTTATTATATAAGGTTCCCCGGCCAAAGCATTACCCCTTGACCGGTCAGTCTGTGGGTCTGGGGTCCTGGGGGAGTGGAGACCCTCCCCACCCCCCATTTAGCAAACATTACTGGGACACATTCTTTCCACCCTACCCCTCTACTTTCAGCAAGACTTGCCTGAGCCTCTGCTAAATCTTTGCTCCTATGGGTGCCTGTATTGGGCTGGCTTGTCCTGCTCTTCTCACTTCTTCTGTGCTCCTCCAGTCCAGTCCAGGGCACCATGTGACTTCCTGTTTACTATATCAGGAAACCGGGTCTGACAGTGCCAATCAGAGGGAGCTGGGGGGGGGGGGGGTCATAATGCAGAAGATTGTACTGCTGTCGCTGCTGCTGGCTGACTGCCAGCACACAGCAGAAGTTTCTCCTCTAGCGCACCGGACCATCTCTGCTCTGCTGCAGCAGTGCCTCTCTCAACTTTGAGGGGGGCAAGCTGCAACCTTCCCCCCCCCATTATGACACCGCTGCTTCCATTTCTGCAGGAGCTCCTTCACAGCCGCCGCCTGCTGGGGGGGCTGTGTCAGTGAGGCAGCTGCGGGATGTCTCCGGGCTGTGTGCAGCTCACAAACACGTGTAATACCCGTAAGTCTATGTATATAGTAAAGTAGAGGCACAGGAGAACATATGGTGGGTGCCTCATAGGGATGAGTGTTTAATGAAATCCCCACAGAGAAAAATAAATGTGAGCTGGACATGTGTAATGATAAAGGCTTTCACAGAGAAATACAAAAAAGACATTTATTATTAATACGTTGGACTGCGGTCCCTCTCCGAGGGAAATGGACTAGCCTATGAGGACATTCCCCATAGGACTTAGAATGCAGCCTCACCCATTGCCCCGGATGGAAGGGAGCACGAGAATGGGTGCCAGTTAGCCACTACTAAGTGTACTAATAAAGTTATACAGCTCGCGCGGTGAGCGGGCCGCTCTGTTAAGCGCGAGGAAAAACTGATATAAGTCCCCCAGCAACGGCTGTGGCGTAGTTCCTGAGGAGATTTGAGAAGAGAGGCAGAGCTGCGCAGCAGGACGGTGACAGATAGCGTTGCTGGAGTAAATCAGGGACCTACCGGAGGAGTTGTCCGGTCTGCTCGATACATCTCCCGCAGTGTGGACCGGCAGCGTCATCCGTGCTTTGGTCGCAGGAGTTGGAGTGACGACAGTAGGGGCGGAGTTCCGGAAGGCGGGCCGCAGCGTCCTGGGAGTGGCGGTACCTCCGTGAGTAGAGCCCGAGGGGCGGACGGAGAGGCGGTGACCGAGATCAGCTGTGAGAGGGAAGGGGGCGGTGAGTACTGGTGCCGGCTCACACACAGACACCCGACCCATAATACCGCAATCCAGCACGGCTTAAATACTAGGGGACATTGTATTCGCCCAGCAGCACCATAGTTCAGACTCAGGGCATCGCTCCAACCAGACCTAACCTATAGGTGGTTTTCACAGCAGCATCTGCCGTTAACTAATAGACTGCCTCCTAAAGTTCACCCAGGTTTAGTTCCTGCGCAGCAGGTTAACCCTTTCGCCGCCGGAGTCTGTCCGGTGACGGCTGTGTAAAATTCAGCCGGTAAACGGTGAATATACAGGGAGCGAACATACTGTGCAGTCCTAAGCTCAGCCACATCAAGTTAGTACAAGGTACCGGGCTAAACCCGACAAAATTTAAGTCAGGGGACGCCCCGAAGGACAGAATATTATACTGGAAATTTAGTCTCAGTTATAGACTACATTCTAGAGAACGGGCTAAACCCGGCCTAAGAAGGGGTCAGGGGACGCCTAAAAGACTAGTGTCAGACACTAACTGCAGACTAGAGAACGGGCTAAACCCGGCTAGAGAAGGGGCCAGGGGACGCCCAGGAAGAGAAGGATCTAGTTAGACCAGCCAGGAGCACTGGAACAGGTGATACAGCAGGAAAGACAGCTATCGGGTTAGGAATAAGTCTAAACTCCTAGGACGTAAGACAAATTCTCAGCCAGCATACCGTGAAAATCAGCTTATTGTCTGGACAGGTATATACGTATATTAAGGGATTCTGTGTGAAGGAAAATTAGGAAAAGTCCAGAGCTGACTAACTATATTACACTTACCTTTGCATGTTCATTCCAAAGTGATCCGGAATTTCCTTAGACTGTGGCCACGGGATAGAACTCTGTAAGGGGAGAAAAGCGCTTAGTTTAGAAAGTTAGAGTTAAAAAAGTAATCGTAAAGTATATTATTGCGCAATAATAAAAGTGGCAATAAGCTGCACATACTCATCCAATGAGCATGGTAAATGAAACACTCGCCTTGAGTTAATGCACATTTTCAATTATACTGACCTCGGTTATTGCCACTTAAGAGTTTATGTTAACCATATTTGTTAATTGCAGTGAATACGGTAAGGTACTTTAGTAGTGTATTAATAGGAACCATAGCGGAAGGAGGACCTTGGGAGTCGAAAGCAGGTTCCAGTACAATAAAAATCTTTTTTGTGTATATTGTACTCCTTACCAACTGCCATACATTGTTCTGTTATGTATTGATGGTTCTGTGATGTTATGCTTTTGACTGTACGAGAAGCTCACTCTCTTAAATAATAAAGAAAAGTTGTAAACCGTCTGAAATCTTCTGTGGAAAATAAAAGAAAAGCAAGAAACCATACTTACCTATTGGGGGTCCGAACCTGTCGACGGTGAGAGGTAAAGAATTTACAAATACCCAGAGGTTTACATTTGGCGTCATCGAACAGGATACGATCAAGAAAAATGGCGGACGAAGTGATAGATAAGGAAAATGCATCAGGAAGTCAGGTACAACCGGAGCAGTCAGTCGCGGTCAGCTCCGCATCTGGCCCTTTACCCGGTCAAAGTGGTGTAACGGGTGGAAGTGTGATTACCATGCCGTATTACTTTGGCACCCCTTGGTTGCCGACGTTCTCGGGAGAGTACCCAAGGAAGGAAACGACCACGTTTACAGATTTCCAGAAGAAGATGCGGTCGACATTTAAAATTTATCCTCTAACAGTGGAGCAGCAAATAGAGATCCTGATTGGTCAGCTAAAAGGATCGGCATTACGAGAAGTACTATCATGGCCTGATGCAGAAAAGGAAACCGTAGAACACATCTTCAAAAGGTTAGGCACTACCTTCGACGTTACGACATTGTCAGAATTAAAGTCCAGATTCTATGCCCGAAAGCAGCGGCCTCACGAGACCTTGAGAGACTTTGCTCTAAGTATATTGGAGTCCTATCAAGATATTAAAGCAATTAGTAGCACAGAAATTGTAGATGTCGAGAACACCTTGATCAGCCGACTCATCGAGGGGGTCCACTGCGGTAACATCAAGTCCCAACTAAAATTACTGAGACTGCAAAAGACCAGAGTCTCCTTTTTGGACTTCAAAGAGGCGGCAATTAAGTTGTTCGGATCGTTACAAAAGACAGAGGCAGAGGTGTCGTTCCCAGAACTACCTGGATACCAAGAACAGGACTCAGCGGGGGAAGGAGAGTATGCGGGGGCCGTGGGAGTCTCCAGGAATTTACCTACTGTGATTCAACATGTTCAAGCACCCGCCCCAGACCTCCCATCCTCATGGAAGGGGCAGATGGAGGAGCTATCGTCCGAAATGGCCAACATGAGGAGGGATCTGCAAAGACTGGTGAATCAGGGGCAGTCGGGAAGACCAGAAGGGGGATGGCGCTCTGGACCTCGCCGGCCCAGAAACGAATGGCAAAATCGGGCCCAAGGACAGGGGCGAAGAGCCTCCGACCAGTTTGACTCTCAGGGCCGGCCTATCTGCCGAGGATGTGGACGGGCTGGGCATATCGAGCGATTCTGTCGTGAAGAGCAGCCTTTAAACCTGAGAACCCCGAGGACCGAGACCGACCCTCGGGGGCCATCACCCCAATAGGTCACGAACCCGACGGCTGGTGTGGAAAATATGTTGGACCTTGCCCCATCATACCAGTTAAGATCGGGGAAATCGAATTCTTTGCTACATTGGACACTGGCTCCCAGGTGTCAACTATTCAACGCAACGTCTATCAACAGTACTGGGGTACGAGTCAACCCTCTCCGCCTCCCCCGACGTGGATGAGACTACTAGCCGGCAACGGTCTCGATATCCAGTGCACAGGGTATTGTGAATTTGACTTTCAAGTGGGACCGGCTACCTTCGCCAAGCAGGGTTTCATTATTACAGAGGTCAGTGATGTGTCAGTCCCCGCCATTATCATTGGCATGAACATTCTAGCCCATTGTCCTGAAGCCCTGATTGCAGCCTTGACCTTTGAGGTCCGGCAAGCGGCCCCAAGGCTAAAACAACCGCTACAAAAGGTCATCCGCGTCCTGCAAGCTCAACAGTGCTTTCAAAATCTGGATGGAGGAGTTGGGAGAATCAAGACAACCGATCGAAAGGCTATCCTTTTACAGCCTAACTCCGAAACGATAGTCTGGGGAAAGACCAGATGTGGACCCGCCGGAAAACCTTATGAGGCCATTGTAGAACCCTGTCCTGCCTCCAGCCGAACCGATGTGATTGTGGCCCGGGCTTTAGTGACCGTACATGATGGCAGAGTCCCCGTCAGAATCCTAAACCCGCACGACTATGTGGTGCGACTACACCGAAACTATGTCCTGGCCAAGCTGTCGTGGGTCACATTTCAAGACATCTACGACTCATTGACCCTGAGAATAATTCAAGCTGAACAGACCTCGTCTGGCGAGTCCACAGAGCGACAGTGGTGGGACGAAATTCACATTGGGGATGAACGAACCCCGGTAGAACTCAAAGAAGGCATCCTGAAGGTTGTGAAAGAGAATGCCAGTACGTTCAGCCAGCACGCGACTGACTTTGGGAAGGTCGAGACGGTGCGTCATCACATACCTACCGGAGATGCTCCCCCCATCAAAGAACGGTATCGTCCCATAGCGCCCACTATGTATCAGCCTGTTCGGAAGTTGCTGGAAGAGATGAAGGCCGCGGGTGTGGTGCGTGAGAGTCATAGTCCGTGGGCCGCGCCTATTGTAATAGTAAAAAAAAAGGACGGGAATTTGAGATTCTGCGTGGACTACCGCAAATTAAATCAAATAACACATAAGGACGCATATCCGTTACCCCGTATTGAGGAGGCCCTTACAGCCCTGAAGGCAGCCACCTATTTCTCAACATTGGACCTTACGTCGGGTTACTGGCAAATACAAATGGCAGAGGGCGACAGAGAAAAGACAGCTTTCACTACGCCCATGGGGCTATACGAATTTGATAGGATGCCCTTCGGCTTATGTAATGCCCCTGGGACATTTCAGAGAGCAATGGAACATTGCCTGGGGTACCGAAATTTCGATATGGTCTTACTTTATCTGGACGACATAATCGTTTTCTCAGGGACATATCACGAACACTTGGCCCATCTCGACGAAGTCTTTAAACGTCTCGCCACCTACGGATTGAAAGTTAAACCCTCCAAGTGCCATTTATTGAAGGAGAGCGTAAAGTACTTAGGGCATGTCGTGAGTGCTACTGGAGTTGTCCCAGATCCGGAGAAGATTGAGGCCATTCAAAATTGGCCCGTGCCCACAAATGTGAAGGAAGTCCGCAGTTTCCTGGGGTTTGTGGGCTACTATCGTAGATTCGTCCAGAACTTTGCCCAGGTAGTAAACCCTATTCATGAACTGTTGCGTGGAGTCAGTAAGAAAGTTAGCGGCAAGAACTCCTCGATACAGTGGACCGACCGTCAACAGAAGGCCTTTGAAACATTAAAGAAGCTCATGACTGAAACCCCGGTGCTAGCCTATCCCGACTTTAGTCAGCCCTTTCAATTATACACCGACGCCAGCTATTTGGGATTAGGGGCTGTGTTGTCGCAACGACAGCATGGACAAGAACGAATCATTGCCTGTGCGAGTAGGAGCTTGAAAAAGACCGAAAGAAACGATGCTAATTATAGCGCTTTTAAATTAGAACTGTTGGCGCTAGTGTGGGCCGTTACCGAGAAATTCAAACATTATCTCGCCTCAACGCCATTTGTGGCCTACACTGACAATAATCCTGTAGCCCACTTGTCCACCGCACAGCTTGGGGCATTAGAGCAGCGCTGGTGCTCCCGGCTAGCTAATTATGACTTTGCCATTAAATACCGCAGTGGGAGGAGTAACAGCAATGCCGATGCCTTGTCCCGACTCCCTGAGAGGCAGGGCCCAGCGGAAAGAGAGGAAGATCTCTGGGAGGATCTGGAAATGCCAGCCTTCTACACCTTACTCACCTGTCGTCGCGATCCACGGCCTTGCCGACAGTTGACTTGCTCTAAAAACCAAACCCCTGGTGATGCGCCCGGTTCAGAGACTAAGTGGGAACAAATTCAGCAGGGTAGTCCCGTACTAAGAGAACTACAGACACTGCTATCCTCTCCACAGGGCTGGGGCAAAGAGGAACGCCAGAAGGCCGAGCCTGAACTAACCAAGTTGTGGCGACAACGCAATAAACTCCGTTACCAAAAGGGACTGCTCGTCCGTGCCACCATAAACGCAAAAACCCATCTACCCGTACTACAAATTGTCATACCTCGTCAGGAAAGGGGTGATCTGCTTCGGGCGTACCACGATTGTTCCGGGCATTTTGGTACTGACAAACTGGAAGCCATGATCCGTCGACGGTTCTATTGGGTCGGCATGAGACAAGACATAGGGGAATGGTGTCTGCAATGCCCTACCTGTGCCATAAAGAAGCAGCCTTCGGGGATGCAGAAGGCCCCCCTTCATTCGATTCACAGTGGTCAGCCACTAGAACTGGTTTCGATTGACCACGTTAAACTGGAGCCTAGCCCAAGCGGTTACCAATATGCCGTGACAATTATCGATCATTTCACTAAGTATGCGGTAGCCTTGCCCGTAAAGAACTTGTCCGCTGAAACTACAGCAGAGATTGTTTGGAGAGCCTTTGTCCGGCCCTACGGTTACCCACAACGGATCCTGACGGACCAAGGACCCGCCTTTGAGTCCAGACTCTTCCAGGAGCTATGCAGGCTATACGGATGCAAAAAAGTCCGCACTACGGCCTATCATCCACAGGGAAATGGTGCCTGCGAGAGGATGAACCGATCCTTAGTTAGCCTCCTGAGGGCTCTACCCGATGTGGAAAGGAAGAATTGGCCCACCCTGCTGCCGGAAATAACCTTTATTTATAACAACACCGAACATAGCACCACTGGGTTCACCCCATACTACCTACTCTTCGGTCGAGAGGGAAAATTGCCTGCCGATCTTCAGTTGGACGTCCCTTGCGAATCTGATTCCGAAACACGGCCAAGGAGTGATTGGGTGCTGGAACATCGGAAAAGGTTACAAGCTGCTTATAAAATCGTGGAACAGTCGACTAGACAGTCTCAACACCAACAGACCAAGTACTATAATGAGACAGCCAAAGCCGAACCGCTGAGGACAGGTGACTTCGTATGGAGAAGGAATAATAGACGTAACAGCAAACTGGACTCCTTCTGGGAGAAAACTCCATACCAAATCATAGACAGTTCAAAAGCTGACGTGGACGTCTATCGAGTGCTCCGAGTGGGCGACACTGCGGCCAGCAATGTTCATCGAAACCAACTAAAGAAGTGCTACCAGTGTGATGCCGGTGTACCAAGGAGCTCGCCAGAAGTCAGCGAGAGTTCGGCGCCTCTCAAAGAAAATGAAAGTCAACAATTCTTCCGCGAGATGCTGAAAATGTTCTGGCCTATCCATGGGAACTTGCTCGTAACCGACCCTGAGGCTAGTTTAAAGTCCATGATGGAAGTGTCCGATGGACATACCTGCAAAGAAGCTGTTACTCCCTTGGATGAGTCTGCTGTCTTGTCTTCCGGACCCGAAGCGGATCAAATGAGGGGAACGGATGATGAGACAGTCGACGAACCAGTCGAATTAAGAAGGTCCAGCCGGACCACCAAGGGGGTTCTGCCCCGCCGGTACTGTGATTGAGCATACAGTATATATGTGTGTATATAATAGACTGTATATGTAACATTTGTCAGTAATGTTGTAAGGCTAGTGGTGGGCACGAGTGTGCTGGAGGACCAGCAAACCTCAGCGGGGGAATGTGTAATACCCGTAAGTCTATGTATATAGTAAAGTAGAGGCACAGGAGAACATATGGTGGGTGCCTCATAGGGATGAGTGTTTAATGAAATCCCCACAGAGAAAAATAAATGTGAGCTGGACATGTGTAATGATAAAGGCTTTCACAGAGAAATACAAAAAAGACATTTATTATTAATACGTTGGACTGCGGTCCCTCTCCGAGGGAAATGGACTAGCCTATGAGGACATTCCCCATAGGACTTAGAATGCAGCCTCACCCATTGCCCCGGATGGAAGGGAGCACGAGAATGGGTGCCAGTTAGCCACTACTAAGTGTACTAATAAAGTTATACAGCTCGCGCGGTGAGCGGGCCGCTCTGTTAAGCGCGAGGAAAAACTGATATAAGTCCCCCAGCAACGGCTGTGGCGTAGTTCCTGAGGAGATTTGAGAAGAGAGGCAGAGCTGCGCAGCAGGACGGTGACAGATAGCGTTGCTGGAGTAAATCAGGGACCTACCGGAGGAGTTGTCCGGTCTGCTCGATACATCTCCCGCAGTGTGGACCGGCAGCGTCATCCGTGCTTTGGTCGCAGGAGTTGGAGTGACGACAGTAGGGGCGGAGTTCCGGAAGGCGGGCCGCAGCGTCCTGGGAGTGGCGGTACCTCCGTGAGTAGAGCCCGAGGGGCGGACGGAGAGGCGGTGACCGAGATCAGCTGTGAGAGGGAAGGGGGCGGTGAGTACTGGTGCCGGCTCACACACAGACACCCGACCCATAATACCGCAATCCAGCACGGCTTAAATACTAGGGGACATTGTATTCGCCCAGCAGCACCATAGTTCAGACTCAGGGCATCGCTCCAACCAGACCTAACCTATAGGTGGTTTTCACAGCAGCATCTGCCGTTAACTAATAGACTGCCTCCTAAAGTTCACCCAGGTTTAGTTCCTGCGCAGCAGGTTAACCCTTTCGCCGCCGGAGTCTGTCCGGTGACGGCTGTGTAAAATTCAGCCGGTAAACGGTGAATATACAGGGAGCGAACATACTGTGCAGTCCTAAGCTCAGCCACATCAAGTTAGTACAAGGTACCGGGCTAAACCCGACAAAATTTAAGTCAGGGGACGCCCCGAAGGACAGAATATTATACTGGAAATTTAGTCTCAGTTATAGACTACATTCTAGAGAACGGGCTAAACCCGGCCTAAGAAGGGGTCAGGGGACGCCTAAAAGACTAGTGTCAGACACTAACTGCAGACTAGAGAACGGGCTAAACCCGGCTAGAGAAGGGGCCAGGGGACGCCCAGGAAGAGAAGGATCTAGTTAGACCAGCCAGGAGCACTGGAACAGGTGATACAGCAGGAAAGACAGCTATCGGGTTAGGAATAAGTCTAAACTCCTAGGACGTAAGACAAATTCTCAGCCAGCATACCGTGAAAATCAGCTTATTGTCTGGACAGGTATATACGTATATTAAGGGATTCTGTGTGAAGGAAAATTAGGAAAAGTCCAGAGCTGACTAACTATATTACACTTACCTTTGCATGTTCATTCCAAAGTGATCCGGAATTTCCTTAGACTGTGGCCACGGGATAGAACTCTGTAAGGGGAGAAAAGCGCTTAGTTTAGAAAGTTAGAGTTAAAAAAGTAATCGTAAAGTATATTATTGCGCAATAATAAAAGTGGCAATAAGCTGCACATACTCATCCAATGAGCATGGTAAATGAAACACTCGCCTTGAGTTAATGCACATTTTCAATTATACTGACCTCGGTTATTGCCACTTAAGAGTTTATGTTAACCATATTTGTTAATTGCAGTGAATACGGTAAGGTACTTTAGTAGTGTATTAATAGGAACCATAGCGGAAGGAGGACCTTGGGAGTCGAAAGCAGGTTCCAGTACAATAAAAATCTTTTTTGTGTATATTGTACTCCTTACCAACTGCCATACATTGTTCTGTTATGTATTGATGGTTCTGTGATGTTATGCTTTTGACTGTACGAGAAGCTCACTCTCTTAAATAATAAAGAAAAGTTGTAAACCGTCTGAAATCTTCTGTGGAAAATAAAAGAAAAGCAAGAAACCATACTTACCTATTGGGGGTCCGAACCTGTCGACGGTGAGAGGTAAAGAATTTACAAATACCCAGAGGTTTACACACGTCTGCCTCCGGCTCAGGTTACATCATCGGGAACCTGCGCCCCCATGGCGCCTGCTCCCCCCAGCCACTGCTTGGGCTGCGGAGCCCTATTGACACCAGTGATTTCCAGTTATATTGGTTTTTCTATGATACACAAGGTTGTTAGCACAAACCTCGAAGCCCATAGTATCTACCACCACCTCTGTATCTCTGTATTTCAAATTTTTCTGAATATGTTGTTTTTATGTTACAGCTGGTTGTATTGAATTAACTTATTTTGTTTTTGGCCATAATGATTTTTTGGGGGCAAATCCCTGTACTATCAAGGGTTGGAAAGATGATTGATATCTAACCAAATTTTTTTCTATGAAGAAATTAAAATGTAGGCTCTCATTCTGAGGTGTCATAAAATATTATATCATAGAAATATTAATAAATATATTTTTAACCGTTTCTTATATAGCGCAGTTCCGTTGCACAATTGGAAATATAGATAAAACAAACTAGATAGTTTGTGGTTGGATACCCTGCTCGCAAGCTTACAATCTATAGGGAAATAGGCATTGATGCACAAGGATAGGTGTTATCTAGTACATAATGGTCCACCAGATTGCAAAGGTTCTTTGTAGGCTGTATGATACGGTGACCCAGCAATGTTGAGCTATTAGCCAGGGGTCAGGATTTTGCACAGATGAGAGAGAACATAAGTGACGATATGTTTGTACTGTACAGTGCGGATATAATTGGATAGGAAAGGTGTATGAAAGTTATGTGGGCAGTAGTATTAATAATAATAATAATAATAATAATAATAATAATAATAGTAATAATAATAATAATAATAGTAATAATAATAATAATAATATTATTATTACGATTTATTGTGTATGACAATGTCAAATGAAAAGCTGAGATGAATGAACTATAGAAATAACTTTGATCTTCAGGATGGCTTGTATTATCTACTAACAGGAACATGGCTGTGCAATGCAACAAAAGCACAGCTTAGAGTGCCCATATGACCTACTCAAGCTCTCCTCTTTCACAATACATATGTTTTGTGAAAGAGACACCATATACGATTTACCACACCACATTACATTATGTGGATTATGTGGGTTGGATTTTAAATACCATCAGGCAGGGATCTCGACAGCCAGAAGACCAACAGCAAGATCCTGTGGACCAGAATTCTGAGAGATAGCAGTATATTTACACTACCACTATCCTACTCCTAGGCCACCTCTTCCCTAGCCTAACCCTAAGCTACTCCTCCCAGCCTTACTCTATCTCCCCCTCCTGCATCCTACCCCTTAACTATACCCCCCCCACAGACTAACCCTAACCTCTTACAACCTTCCACAACCTAGCCCTATGCCTCCCCTTATGCCTAACCCCAACCCTAGTGCTTATTTCTGGGATCTGTGGGGATTGTTATTATTGGGATCTCAGTTGCCGGATTATGCTTGCATCCCTATTCTGTAACACTTTCTATTGCTTATGCACTTTCCAGAATACAGGGAGGAGTTAGTCTTAGGTGTGGAATGTAATGTTGTCAATCAAAATGTTGATAACTAAATGGCCGATTAACACCTGCAGGCACAGGTCCAAATTTGTCCCCTTCCGATGGGGGGGCTACTGCAAATGCGCATGTGCAGGCCCCAGCTGCGGGCTCCTTTGGCCAATTTCTCCCTTGGCAAGGCGCTCGCAGCCTAACTGACAGGCGGGGGCATGGGGGGCTGGTCCCCAGGCATTTCATGGGCGTGCCCACAAAAACAGTGGGCGTGACCCTAGAAACATTGGGAGTGCAAAAGTGAACGTAAGCGTTAATTTGCTCGGGGTGGACACATGACATTGGCATCCGGCCAGATTTTGCTTCAAACCCAACAGCTGCCACGTGACTCCTGGGTCATGTGGCGGCTGCGAGCACCAAGTAGAGGAATCCATCAAAGGATTTCTCCTCTGTGCGGACGCTAGTGAATGAATGTGGGGTGGCGTAAGCCTGCTAGCTGCAGCACACCGAGCAGTTCTGAATTTGCCTCATGTTGCACTGGGGCAGATGTATTAAGCCTGAAGAAGAGATAAACTGGAGATAAAGTGGAGATACAGTGAAAGGAGATGACGCACCAGCCAATGAACTGTGTTTGCGAATTACAGTTAGGAGTTGATCGGCTGGTGCTTCATCTCCTTTCACTTTATCTCCAATTTATTTTTTTTCCAGGCTAAATACATCTGCCCCAATAATAGAAGCCTAACACTAACCCCAATTTTGACATTTTGAATTTGGACAAGCTGACATCCTTATAGTCTGAGCCAGCATGCCAGCTCGGTGTCACACATGGAAAACAGGATTAGGCGTGACCTGTAAATGTTCTCCTTGTGCTTGATCTTTTATTGCTGCTGCTCTTTCTCTTGGTACAAGACAAATTGGATCAAATGACCCTGGGCACAAAGAACTGAGGCATGGTGTTATACAGTATGTGCAGATAAAGCCAATTTGTTAACAATAATAATATAAATAAAATGAACAAACGAAGTTTAATGAAAGGAACATATGTGGAAACACACATAACTGTATAACACGTATTAGGCATGGCATTCCTGCAGCACACACGGTGAGTGCATAGACAGTACTGTCAACAGTAATAAACCACTGAAAGGCAGATGCCACTATGCAACACAAATGTTGATCTGCCAGACACCTCTGTCCAACCCATTACAGGAAAGTACCAGTAACACCAGGACGGAGGGTGAGAGGGTTTGAAGTTTGAGAGACCTGGACCAATGTGAACCCAACAATTATGGCCTCTGAAGGGTCTGCAGCTACTCCTTAGATATTAACTAATTGGATCAAAAGCCAACAGTCATTATAAATCACAAACTGGGGAGTCTAGAAGCCTGGCTCTGCCCAGTGTCTGATTAGACTTCTGTCAGTGTTAATGATTTATAAGAGATGTCAGCTTTACCCTATAAAAATAATAATAAATAATAATAAATAACTTAATTACAAAAGATAATGAGAAAAGTTAACAGTTATGACATTAAATTTGGTATTTGATAGGTAAAATTAAGATAACGGAAAAAGTTTGTCAATAAAAGATCAGCACTGACTATCACACGGTCTCTGCAGTGGCCTCAAAAGATGACAAAGGGCGGAACATCCTGACCCTGGATGCACCATGGGGAACTATGTGGCTAAAACACATGTTAGTAACAAACCCACATAGAGGAAGGAGGGCCCTGCTCACAAGCTTACAATCTATAGGGATAATAGAAGGGATGCATATGGATATGAAGAGGGGAGTTTTCAGGGAACTCTTGAAAGTTTGGAGGCTAGAGGAGAGTCTTAGTGTGCGTGGAGGGCATTCCATAGGGTGGGTGCTGCCCAACGAAAGTCCTGCAAGTGTAAGTGGGAGCAAGTAATGAGTGTGTATGAGAGACGCAGATCTTGAGCAGAGCGGATAGGTCAGGATATATTTTAAGATAAGTGAAAAGGTTTATGTTGGTGTAGTCAGCTTAAAAGCTTTACTGTGCCGGGAGGTCAGCGCAGCCCAGTGCCCAGTGCCGCTGCTCCCTCCCTCCTCCCTTCACGGAGGTCAGCGCCGGGGAGATCAGCATTGATCTCCCCAGCCCAGTGCCGCTGCTCGCTCCCTCCTCCCTTCACGGAGGTCAGAGCCGGGGAGATCAGCATTGATCTCCCCAGCCCCGTGCCGCTGCTCCCTCCCTCCTCCCTTCACGGAGGTCAGCGCCGGGGAGATCAGCATTGATCTCCCCAGCCCCGTGCCGCTGCTCCCTCCTTCCTCCCTTCAAAGTGACAGCAGCAGCGTCTGCTGCTGCTGCACTCCCCCTCCGTCCCGTAGCAGTGTCTCCTTTTCATCGCTGATGAAAAGGAGACACTGAGCAATATGATTGCTGGCAATATATTGCTAGCAATATATCGCTAGCAATCATATTGCACCGTGTGTACACAGCATTAGGGTGTGCAACGCTGACGACAATTCAGTCAACATGTCTTCAGTTAGTTCTGGGTGTACAAATGTAAATCTGCACAGTGGAGTTGTCACTAGGGGTTGCGGATGGCACTCGAGTGTCACCTTCCAAGGTTTGACAGCAATATGCTGGCTCATCTTCAGTGACCAGGAGATAGGTGCTTCACTATGACATTATGTTCTCTTTATAGCTGGGGACACAGCACAAAAATAGAACAGCTTAAGGTTAATAAACACTGGGCACTAAGGGCCTAATTCAGATCTGATCGCAAGTCACATTTGTTCTCAAAATGGGCAAAACCATGTGCACTGCAGGTGGGGCAGATGCAACATATGCAGAGAAAGTTAAGGTGCATGCCACTGGGCAGAAACACCAGGCGATCATGTGAAAATCTCTGTCCGGAAAATCGCTCAGTATACACTGAGGGATTTTCACCCAGTCCAGTGATTTTTCACAATAGATGAATGTGGAAAGTGGTTCACTCAGCCGGTAAATACTTGATGGTTAAATGGTTAATCTTGTAAGCATGCAGTAAGCATGATATATATATATAATAGTTTGCAATGTAAAATTAAATCAGAAAGAATTAATTTGTGATGACACGTGTATATGTGATGGTGAAGTCATCGCATTCTTGGATATGATGAACAGGACAACACCCATCCGTCCAATTAATTGACATAATACAGAGCAAACTTTAATAATAATAATAATAATAATAATACTTATACAAATCTGTTCTGATAAACCTTTGCTCAAATCATGCCCCCATTCAGTACCACAGACATTCTGACTTCGCCATGCCAAGGATTTTCTTTCTTAAAATGTGGGTGTACCGTGAGTTTTCATTGACCACCTGAAGTCCTGCATTTTTCTCTATATACTGTACAAGCCCTTTACATGGTGTTTGACATGGAAGTAGGCATCTTGGAGTGGAAACTGGCCATTTAGTGGGAGTGCTAAGAAAAACTCAGGCGTGCCTAGGTGGAGGGTACGGGAAAACGATAGATGTGCAAAAGCATTTTAAATGACAATTAGGAGCTGATTGGATGGTGTTATCACCTTCCACTTTATCACTGATTTATTACCACTTTATCACTTTACCAGGCTTAATATACTGTATTTGCCCCCAAGTGTATAATAGTCACAAGTGAAAAACAGGAAATGGAATCTTAAAAACAAGTTATAACATAGTTGGTTATTCTGGTCGGTGCGTACATTTCCGAATTCTGTCGGAGCGGGCCGCACGCCACGCTGTGCGGACATCGTCCGAAGAAACGCCCACCGGACCTCCGCATACGGACGGACTCACACTGGAAGAACAGGGCGTGTTTACGGACGACATCCAAACCTTGCGTGTGCGGTGGACACACACATTTTCTGCACGGTCTTACAGCGTATGCACGGTCTTACCGTGTCAGTACGGACGGGAACCTGCCCGTACGCACCGATGCGGTGTATTTACGCACAATTCAACACTATTATCTGAACACAGAAATCGATCACATGACACACTTATGCAATTAAGCAACCTTATTAAAAAGTGCTTGTTTCCTATTGGAATCAATTAAATCCTAATACATACTTAAACACAGGACTACTACATTCATTACACACATTAACCCTTACATCATGTGAACATAACATACATCTATATACAGTATGTACATTTTGCTAATTAAAAATATTCTAAACAATTAACACATATACTGTTTAATGTAAAAAAAAACAGACAGACAACTTCTAACTGTTTACAACTATTTATTAATAATTTTATAAAATTTTTTAAATGAAAAATATAAAAATAAATTCATATCAGCAGGTCCTGGATATCTGCAACGACCAGCTGGATGTGGGCCTTTAATCTCAGGAGGGCCCCACGGATACCCTCATCTGCTTGGGTAGGCTCATCTGTGGGCATGTTAAAGGGGGTACAATTAGTAATGATATTCATGCATACATTTAACATAGTCATACAGCAATTAAATAAATGCAAGGTGACAGGTGTATATATATATATATATATATATATATATATATATATATATATATATATGTGTATATAGAGACATATGTAACTATATATATGACACATACATCTATACATACATGCATACATACTAGATGGAAAGCCTGTTTTTTCCCTATACCCTTTACTCTGTAGAACACCTCACAGTCATAGTGCTCCTTCCAAATCCAAACCCACCCATGACTAAGCTCTGAGAATCATGTCATGAGCTCCACCAATAGCAACTCATCAAAAAGCGCTCAGTGTCTGTTCTATGATGCAACGTGGCATGGGACTTAGTCAACTCTCAGGAATGCACAGTACATTTGTGCAATCAAGCATGGCTTGCCTGCTGATGGTCTGCTCCATAAATCATTGTCATAATGTCAGGTAGGTGAAGCTGCAGCACTAACCCACTCCCATGCACAAAATCATTATTAAGACAAAATCAACCAACAATTATGTTGCCAACAATACATGCAGACCACAGGGGGTGGTTAGCTAGAGGAGGACCCAGGGGCACTGACCACTTGTGACTCCATTCTAAGCCACGCCTGTCCATACTCCATTTATGCCATACTTAATCTAGTTTAGAAATATCAATCACCTGTAAACTCAATTCACCTATATGAGGCTACAGATTGTACGCTTGCAGCAGGGACATGTAACCCTTAGATGAGCACATCATCCCTTTCTTCAGGATACAGATTAACTACACAGGTTCAGTGGCACTTAAAATCGACCTGAAAGCCATCCCCACAACCTGTGTCATTAATATGTGTCCAGGATGAAAGGGATGGTTTGGCCACCCTATCTAACCCCTAAGTGTGTCTGTTGCTACCCAGTTTGTTTTATGACTTTATAGTATTTTAAAACACAATTGAATCACCAGTGCTACATAGCAAATAGTAGATGACAAAAGGAATAATGATTCTTTATGTATACATACCACTTTCGGCCGCCTGCTCCACCTCACAGGCCTCCTCATCCTCCTCTTCTTCCTGGCCTTCCTCGGCTGCCACCACCTCCTCCTCAGCTGGCCCCACCTCCTCCTCAGCTGGCCCCACCTCCTCCTCAGCTGGCCCCACCTCCTCCTCAGCTGGCACCACCTCCTCCTCTTCCAGTGCCACCACCTCCTCCTCCACTTGCTCCCCTTCCTCTGCCACCACCTCCTTGGGCATCTCATCAGTGCCCTCCTCCTGGGCCTGGGCCGCCTCTGCCTCCTCCCGTGCCTGTCGTGCTCGATCCCGTGCTGTGTTGGAGAAAAAAAAACATTAGTGCCAATTAGTGGACATTTGGACAGATGTATTAAGCCTTAACAAGCAATAAATGCAAAGGTGATAAGTAGAGATAAATGTCCAGCCAATCAGATCCTTACTGGCTTTTATCAAACACAGCCTGTAACATGGCAGTTATGATGTGACATTTGGCCCATTGTAAGCATCACAAACAATAATCCTACACAATTACATATTTTATCCCCATTACAGGATGTCAAACAGGAAGTAGCACACATATAGTGTATGCCATGTTTAACTCATGATCAGTCAGGTTACCTTATTGGCTTAAAAAAGGTCATGTAAGCAATAATGTACAATTGGCAATTTAATGTGTAAACACTCACATCGCGCAATGCTGGCCCTGATTTGCTGGAGCAAATCCGGCTGACGTCGCCTCAGATCTGACCATCGCCGCTCCAGCTGAGCGATGGTCCACCGCACCTGGGTGCGAGCGAATATGCGGCGGCGGGCCGCCGCATAAGCATGCCACTTCTGGCGGTTGGTTATAAATGGGCCCGCACGCCCCAGCCTGGTCTCCATAACGGAGACCAGTGCCCTGAGCTCCGCGGGCGAAAATGGGGCTGCTCTCCCATAGGCCGCCATCTTAGCAATGGCACAATTCAAGCAATCATGTCCTGTAATTGGTTGTTCAGAGTGATATTTGGTATTAACTTTATTGTTCATTTTTACATTAACAGCGTGTATGCGCCACAACAGACAGCTAAACCATTGCATCGCAAAACAACACTTGCTGTAGCTTTGCATAGCTGAGCTGACTTTGCAATTACTTAGTATCTCCAAAACAGACAGGGTGAAAGAAGTTGGGAAACCATTATATTCACCAAACATGGCTGTAAACAACAGGTGAAATAGTGTGCATCACTAGCCAGTTACACCTAACTCTACAAGGTACTTAAATAGACAGCTTTATTAGTGTGAAATCTATACACCAGAAACATAGCAAATAGTGCAAGACCTTTTCCCAATATTAGGCCATGGTGCCATGTAAACACTTACCTTCTACCGGCCCACAATAGAGATGTGGAATGAAATGTTCCTAGCATCAAGGCAGTATTGAGAGACCTTTCACATGTGATTTGGATGCAAGCACTGATTACTATTGCCTGAGTGGTGGACTGGATTAACATATGGAATGGGTTATTGTCATTTGTTGTACATACCAAACAAGAGCACAGTACTAATGAACATTCACATATAGATTTCATGTCTGGCCACAGTTTTAGGTGTTTATTGGTGTTCACATCTGCCAATAAGTACTAAATCATACTTTGAAAGTATGCCTGGTTTTGAACTTTTGTGTGTTCGCTGCTATGGGCGTGGCCTATGCGCTGCACGGTATACGCTGGCTTACGGAACGCTGCCGCACGGAACGCAGGGTGTCGCTGATGTATGCCAATGACAGAAATAGTATATAAAGGTGTGCTAGAAAGCCAAAAAGTTGTTGCAAACATGGCTGGATCTCAATCTGAGGGAGACCAGGAGTGCCAGGAACTCTTTGAACGCCTGGACTCCAGCACCTCCTATGTGCCCCTCACCACAGACCAGCCAGTGGGAGAAGAGCAGGCAGCTGGCCCATCAACATCAGCCCAATCTGCAGCTGGGCCATCTTCTGCCTCAGCAGAATCATTGGGAACACAACAGGTGGCTTCCCAACAGAGTAGCCTGGCCAGCACTTCAAGTACAGTGACAGGTGGCCGTGGGCGTGGCCGAAAGAGGCCAACAGAGGAACCAAGCAGCAGGAACATGGCATTCGAACCGCAGGAGCTTGCCATACTGGTACCCCATGCACGGGATTGGATCGAGTGTCCACAGGACAGGTTGACACACACAAGGAGATGGAAGATTTGGGAGGACATAACTGCGGAGATTAATGCGGTAGCTCCACAAGTTCGTGAGGCGGAGCACGTCAAGAAGAGGCAAGTTTATGTGTGTTACATTTGAGCAGTACAAGACCAGTAATGTTTAAATTAGATGTTACATGGAGTTGGTAAATGGTCGGTCACGTTGCTTGGAGCCACAGATATGATTGCCATGTCATTTAGTCGATAGTTATTGTAGGGTGAGTGTGAATGTATCTTCTAACTGTTGGTTTTATAGTTTGATATAATGTAAGTTTTGTGTAATGAAGCACATGTTGTAATCTGTTGCAGATTGCAATGGCTGCTACAGCAAACATCAGGAGTGACATGTAGTAATATGTAAACTTTGATTGCAGGTGGCACGACTTCAAAACCAACCTCAAGAAGAAACTGACCAAATGGTGGGAACACAGCCACACCTCTGGGGCTGGCCCCATGCCAGGCCGGCTGAAGCTCACCCCCCTGGAGGAGATGGCCGAGTGCTGCATTGCAGTAGAGGAGGTCTGGGGGTGAGCAACATGGATAGCGAGGCCCCAGCGGAAGTCTTTGCTGCTTTTGTTGAAGGTAATTATTTGCCATGGCATAAGTAGTTGGTACTAATTTGCTGGGAATGTGTTGTAATTGTAATTTTCACTTTCACCAGCATCCCCACCGCTTGGTCAAGAATCTCTTGAGGAGGTGGAGGAGTCTGTGCCACCTGCCACCAGTGGCAGCCATGTGCAGCAGCAGCAGCAGCCGCCACCGGCCGAACCGGATTACCACAGGTGGGTGCAGGTGCTTGTCCAGATTCACCAGCAGGGAGAGTTAGCATCAGAGCGGATGCGTAGGACCGAGGAGGTCATGCAGGGTTTGGTCAGCACCCAGCAGGCAATAGCTGGGAGCCAGCAGGCTATGGCTTAGGCCCAGCAGGCCATGGCTGGCACCCAGCAGTCAATAGCTGCAAGCCTGCAGGTGCTGGCAGATCAAGCCCTGCGCCAAAATTACCTCCTCCTCCACCATAATGAGCTTATGGTGGAGCTAGTTTCCAGCAATAGGGCCCTATTGTCATCCGTTTCTGGTGCATTTCCACCACCAGCACTCCCTGCTGGCAGAGGGGGAACACCATCCCCCCCTTCACCAGCATCTGCTCCACCTGGGCCACCATCACAACGTGGCCGTGGCCGAAGAGCTGCTGCACGTGGCAAGGAGCCTACCAGGGCCAAACGTTCCCGCAAATGAACTTGTGTCCGCATTAATCTCCACCCTTATGTCTTCCCAAATCTTTCATTTAGCTGTGTCATGTACCTGACTTGGTTCAGTCAGTTTCTATGCCTGTTTGCTCCTAGCTGCTGCTGTTGCAGCTGCCCTGCATTCCCAATGATTAAGTCTCCAGTGAACTTCCCTGAGTTCTGCAGCCTGATCCCTGATCCACACACACCTGTGCAGTAATCAGGTGTGTCTGTCTTTCCCCAGTGTTGATTAGTGCTGCGGCTGGCAGCCAATCACAGAAAGGCAAGGGGGATATAACTCAGGCCCTGGGCCTTCATTCCTTGCCTTGAACAATTGCTTTACCTGCTCCAGAGTTCTCCTGTGTTCAGAGAAAGTTTCCAAGGCTCCAGGATATCCAGGCTTACCTGTGTCCCTGCTTCCAGCGATTCCCCAGCTGCTGTTGATTACCTGGTTCATTCCATCTCCAGAAGACTCCTGCCATACCATCTCTGCAGTCGAGTAACAGGTGTCTCGCTGGGCACCTGTCTGGCTCTTAAGCCAGCTATCACCATCAGAGACTTATACCATCTTGTCCTGATCCTGTCGACAACCCCGTCAACACCTGGGTTGACTATCGGCAATTGTGCTCCACAGAGACTATTCAGTCAGCACACCTGTGTACACTCCCTGTGTCCACCCCTGTCGACGCTCCCAGTCGTCCCTCCTGCAGTTCCCAGACTGCCACCCGTCACCCTGGTCTCCCAAAGCCGTTCCAGGGTCCAGTCTCCCGAGTCCCAGCCTGCGTCCAGAGGACCAGGGCAGGGGGCCGCAACCTGCCTGTCAGACGCAGCTAAGTCCAAAGTCCCTTGCCGGACTCCCTGGTGAATACCGCTGGCAGGTTAGACTCTGCGCTCCTGTTCCTGGTCTCCGCCAACCCTCTGGTTCGCTGCGCTCATTCCCCTTGGTGCATGTCACTCATCAAATCTCCTGTGTTCCGCTACACAGCGCCCTTCACTGGTCCACCACGGTCACAGCCGGGAACACAGCAAACCCCTGCGTTGACAGTTTGTTCAAGGCCGATGGACTCGGCTCAAGACCCAAGTGTGGGACCAGCGGTTCTCCAAAATGTTACCGCGATGGATGGCAGCAAGATTCCTGGCAGTGAGGTTCATTTCCGTACTGAACCTGTCCTTTTAAAAGTTGGTACTTTGCATCAAGAGTTAATAAAATTCTTTGTGATTCCCAAAGCATCCTATGACATTGTGCTGGGGCTTCCATGGCTCCGACTCCATAACCCCAGTATCAACTGGTCCACTTTACAGTTGGAACATTGTCGTCAGCATTGTACTGTTCTGGCGCTGCCAACCGGTTCCACGAATGTCGCACCATTTCCTGGTCGGCCTGACACCTACAGAGACCTTATGGATAAGCATGCTGCCGATACCCTGCCACCACCTCAGGAGTGGGATTGCTCCATCAATTTGCGCCCAGGGAAAATTCCTCCTAAAGGCCGTACCTACCCGGTATCAGTCCCTAAGAATCAGGCCATGCCATCTGGTAATAGAAAGAATCTGCAAAAGAGATTTGTCCGACCTTCTAATTCTCCTGCTGGTATAGGTGTTTGCCCTGCAAAGAAAAAAGGTGGTCTCCGATCTTGTATTGATGCCAGAGACGTAGAATCCCATCGCTCTCCAGTAAAAGAGGTTCCACGTCAGCTCAGACAAAACAAGTCACATGATAGGATTATGTGCCGTTCTGGTACTCTGAGTGTAAAAACTGATGTCCTATCTCGCTCCATGAAGGAAGACTACCCCATTCCTGATTCCATCGCATTTGCTCCTACGCAAGTATCTCCTACACCTCCTTCTGGTAAGACATTTGTGCCCCCTGAGCTCCGCCCAAGACAGTTGTCAGGGGTTCATAAATCTTTGTTCCCCGGGAGTCCCAGTGCCCAAAACACCCTCGAGACTCTGCAACGCTCCGATGGGTGTCCACAGATAAGAGAAGACATCTAAGAATGTGTGGCATCCTGTCCAGACTGTGTACAACATGAAATTCCTTTCCAGGGAGGTCCTATCCTCGACGACCATGTTTTTCTCCAGGATGATACTCCGATAAATTCAGTTTCCATCGATGATGGATGGTCCACCTGTTCCGAAGATGGAGACTGAGAAGATCTGTGGAAAACTCAGTTGAGAGTTCCTAGCTCTCCTACCAAGTTCGTTGGGGTGTTCGGAGTCCACCCCTAAAGGAGGGGGAACCCTCTGGTTCGCTGCGCTCATTCCCCTTGGTGCATGTCACTCATCAAATCTCCTGTGTTCAGCTACACAGCGCCCTACACTGGTCCACCACGGTCACAGCCGGGAACACAGCAAACCCCTGCGTTGACAAGCTGTGTGTGTCAGCTTCCTGTGTCCAATCCCGTGCAGAGGGTACCCACATTTGCCCTCGGTTCGAATGTCTTGTTTGGTTCCCCTGTTGCCCTCTTTCGGCTACCATTACTGTCTGCTGTACTTGAAGTGTTGGTGCTATACTTTTGTTGTGAAGCCACCTGATGTGTTCCTAATGATTCTGCTGTGGCTATGTATGTCAAAAATACATTTTTTTATTTTGTTTTATTTGTGTACATTCCTGGCATGGTACCTTTTAATTTGTTGCATGGGTCCAAAAACATGCCTTTTCCATTTTCTGTTTGAAGTTATTGTAATAAATTTATATTTTGATCCCCAAATGTGTGGTTTAATTGGTAAATGTAGAAGTGACATGTCTATTTATATTAGTGATAGTAAGTTCTGTCCATTGGTTGCAGTGTAAATGTGTGTCAAAACGGCAGCATATATTTGTGTGTTTAGTAATGGTCCATTTAAGCTGCAATGGTTCCAATTGAAGCACTGACAAGCGTGTAATTAATGAGTAATGAGTAAAGGAGTGGATTGTATTGTGTTCAGCTGACATTGGTTGAGGTGCGCCTGTAGTGATTGGGCGTTCCGATTGCCTAGCGCATGACCGAGTGGTGTCCGCAAAGAAATACTTGCTTATGGAGACCGCATATTTCTAGGCTTTTGGTTCGCGTGCATTCGGTGTGCTGTCCGAATGCACGCCTACCAGAATGAGTGCACTCCCTCGTGTACGCCCATGTTTACGCCCAGTTTAGCCCACTTTGAAACTACGCCCCTGTGTAGTTCCGAATGACGCCCATAAGACGCCCATATTGCCCGAGTGTTTGCGGTGCACATTTCTGTACGGTATTAGTGAGAACAAGTACGGAGACCTTGCGTGGCACATGCGCATAGCGTTGCCCACGCATGCGCAGACCAGAATAAAAGTACGAAAGTACGCACAGACCAGAATAAGGCCCATAGTCTCAAAAAGAATTGTTTTCACCAGATTTGGGCAATATATAAAATTCAATATAGATGCTAAGATAACATAAAATGATTTGCTGTACCAAGCAGAATACTGAATCAAGGAGCCTATACACGCTCCGATCCCGGCATGCATTCTGGGTTTAAATAGCATCCATCACATCGCATTGCATGCCTTGTGCATGCAATGCAATGCGATGTGATGAAAAGCAAGTACTAAAAGTATGTGCGGCAGATACTTTTTGTACTGTGCGATGAGGTGCCGTGGGAGCGTGCACCTCAAAGCACACATCGCACAGCCGGGATCGGAGCGTGTATGGGCTGCTTCAGTGAATCAGCTTTCATAAAATATAATAAGAAATCTTCAACTCAATGCAAATTACCCTTCCAATCATATAGTCTATATCAAAGTGACATTATTTTACTCTACACTTGCTGACTCTCCCTGAACATAAAGGAGATTTTCTAGTGATCACCACTCTGACTGCCTGTGGAGTTTAGCAATCTCCCTGAGATTGGGTCATACTGTGACTGGTACTGTGACATTATCACTCCACCACTGGGGAGAAGAATAAGGAAGATGTGTGGGCAGGAGGATGAAAAATCCAAATTCTATTCTATGTCTCCACCATATGAATACAACAAATACGGAAGGTGACAGAAAGACGTCTCAGCAGTGGGAACAACGCAAAAATAAGATAAGTATTATCAAGACTTTCAGCAACATTCAGTGTCCTAATTTTCTTAACCACACCCCCTCATCCAGGACGAGTCTGGATGTCACTGAAACATGCACTGTTAGTGTGCCTTGAGGACCGAGGTTGGGAACACCTGTTCTAGAAGATAACAAATAGAATATGATTGGTTGCCCATAGCAACATAACATATTCAATAGAACTCCCGACTTTGTAAATAAATTCCATAGGGGTGTGAAAACGTAATATGTTTTCATCCCACAAGTGCACTTGCAGAGCCCTCATGAAAACATACAGATGGAGCGCCTCTCTTCTGACTGGGACGCACGTGGGTCTCACACGCACGCGCATCCCAGTTTCCCGCTGCGGGTCTCTGCCCGTCACCACTTCAGAGAGACGGGCAGGTATAGGGGGGACAGCGGCACGGCGAGGGGCACCGGGGTAGGCGGAGTGGACCCGTAGCCAGCTCCGTAGCCAGCTCCGTAGCCATGGGGCGAGATCCAGCCTGGGGGGGGGGGACTGGCGGGAGCTGGCGATACTATCGCCAGCCCCTGCAAAAATGAGGCCGGCTCCATCTGTATGCTCTGGTTGATAATACTAAATGCCAGTGTTTTATATAAAATTGTGTGTTTCCTTTTTTTTTTTATTTCCCTGATAATATGGAAATCTGACAATTGGACAGTGGTGGATTTCCCACTAGGCACATGCCTATGGGAGCCACCTGCTGGGGGAGGCATGCACAAACACACTACAAATACAGTAATGGAGAAAGTCCTATGATAGAGGTCTGTTCATAGAGCATAGAAATCCATATTTCGTGGTCAACAGGGCTTTTCTCTGCTTTGGGTTTTTCATAGAGAGGGATACAATAGAAAAGTCCATGCAGTGCACCTGTTCTGTGGCAAGTCATGGAAGCACAGAAAGCTCAACTTTCCATTTCAGTTCCCAAACTTGATTTGACATGCCAGGATGGTGAATGGAGACTTGTTAGGGCAGAAGAGCTGTCTCCCTGCCTTCTCCCTGCTCTATACTCACCCTTCACCAATAGCAGCCAATCAGAAAAGACCAGGGCATATTCCGGATTTCCTCCACGCTGCTCCAGCCTCCTAACCCCATCACCGCTATATTAAGGTGACTACGACATATGCATATGCCAGTTCACCGTGTCGTCCTTAACACCTGCTGCCACCTTGTTCTGCCCCACACCAGCTTTTGCTCGGGTCACCTAAGCCTTACTGCCCCAGTGCTTCCTTGCTCCGCCTGTTACTGTATTGGCCCCCTCTGTGCCAATATAGTAAGGTCACCCAACATATGCATATGTCGCCAAACCCCCTAACTTTAGTAGATTGTAAATTGGGATCAGCCACGCCAAAGGTGCGGGGGACCCAAAAAGGGGGCAGGGCTGTGAGAAAAAGTGGGTGGAGCTTCTGGTAGAGGGGCATAATCTATTGTTGCGTACCCCATTTTTGACAATACCCAGCGATGCCTGAGGTGCTGGGCAGCCCCCAACTCCCTTCCTGCGCTGTTGATATGCCATGCGAGTGTGCATGGCATCTATTTAACAATCACCTGCTGCTCTGCAGAGCTAAGCAGCAGGGCTTACCGGCTCCCAGGCTCCCCTCAACTGCCCCCCCATCAGCAGGACACTGGCACCCACAGGAGGGTCAGCAAGACAGTCTGAAATCAGTGGGACTGTCCTGCTGCAATCGGCACTGTTGAGTAGTATGTGTCCAATGTGTGTGGTATGGCGGTCTGACAGGGGGGATCCCAAAGGTCAGTATCCTGTCATCGGAATCCCAACTGCCAGTGCTCTGACATGGGGGCCGAGTGCAAAGAAGTCCCTTGTGGGCTCGCTACGCTGCAGGCTCGCCACAGGTTCTATTCTCCCTCTATGGGGGTCTTGGACCCCCACAAGGAGAATAGCCTCTGTCAGTCGGGATCCCCGCCTCTGTTGGAGCAACGGCAGTCAGGATTCAGACATCGGGATACTGACCATCGGAAACCCCCTGTCGGGCAGACATCCGGCACCCGTGTCAGGTCCCCTGTGCCGACTGCCCATTGTCGCCTTGTTCTGCCCCCACCCCACTCTGCCTGCTGCTGGCTACTTTGACCTGTGCCCCATTGCAGCTGCTGCTGCAGCGACTCTTTCCTGAGATCTCACAGGCATACCGTATGTGATATGAATATGTGATAGGTTGAAATTAACAAGGAGAAGCTGGGATCGTGACAGAGGCAGACTTAGGATCGCATCTGGAATAAGGTAAGTATACATAAATTGTGGTAAAATTATATAAAAGGAAAATGTATAAGAAGAGATCTTTAGTGATAAAAGAAACCTAAATATGGCGTTCTTACATGAATAGACCACAAAGATGTATTTATGGTTAATTTATGATTCAGGAGCTGTTATTGTGGTGTGACATTAATATTTCATTGTGATTTTCTAAATCCCCTTTTTTATTTCTATATCTTTCATTGTGTTTTAATAATTTGTGTGCCTTTTTTTTTAACCAACCAATTCCATTTTATTTATTTGCTACTAATCTCAGGGCTTATAACCCTTTACAAGCTACTAGAACAGCGGGATGGGAATCTTTCCTTTAATTCTATAATGTTTGTTTAATGCTAATAAACATATTTTAGGGCCGACCCTTTCTTTGGCTTTGCGCATGTGCAAACTCCCTGTGTGTGTGAGTCGTCCGTACAGTGAGGGGATGGAACAGGGTGCGCAGCGGACTGGAGCAGGGGTACAGAAGTTTTATGGGAATCTAGGGTTTATCTCGGGCGCTACTAGGGAGGCCGCTTGTATGGTCAACCGTTAAGTCTAACCTTTAGAGACTTATGAAACAAAATGAGATAATATAGAAAAATGGTGGTAAACCAAGCCAAGCGCTTCCCTTGTGTGGGCACCAGAGAAAGGCAAAAAAAAAGGTATGATATTATACTTCCTTTCCACGTTATGTGTAGTTAAGATCCTTTCAATCTCAGATGATGAGTTCTCATGGAGTCGAATTCTCGATGTGTGAATATGAAATGCAGCAATGTGTATATCAATCAGGTAATTTCCTTCTTATAAAGTGTGGCACGTGACTGATGGATGCGCACCTCCCTTACGCATGTAAATGCGGACGTGCATATAATGGTTTCTTTAATAAAATATGGGTAGCATAACCGTTCTTATGATGTGTTGTAGTATTCTGTTCAGTGGCGTAACTTCAAATATTGAGCCCCCCCGCCAAAAGTTTCTGGTGCCCCCCCCCCCCCCCCCGCCTGCCCGCTCACCAGCTCGCCAGCCAGCCATACTTACATACTCAGGAGTCCGGCTGTCAGCGATGTGGGCAGCGGGTGGGAGCAAGGATGTCATCGGTGTGGGTGGGAGCTGGGATGCCTGTCAGCACTGCGGTGGACCCGGCTCCCATCCTGGCTTCATTCTGATAATATGAAGAACGGACCATCACAAAATGTCTGCCCCCATACAGCAGACAGTTTCAGAGAACTGTCTGCTATATGGGGGCAGACATTTTCTAATGGTCCGTCTCCATAGGCTCAGAATGAAGCCAGGACAGGAGCCAGGACCACCGCAGCGAATACAGGTAAAGCTGCGGTGCATATGGGGGGGGCATTACAATAGCACTGCAGCCACCCGGCGCCCACACTTACACTGCACCTCCCCGCGACCGCGGGGGCTGCGGTGCTATTGTTACGCCACTGATTCTGTTCTCATCAAGGTATCTTTACAAATCCTCTGGTAAAAATCACATTTATTCGCAAAGATAAAAAAAGGTGGGTTACAATAAAAATCAAAAAGGAGGCAGGGTTCTGAGGTGGCTGGCAGTCCAAGTATACTTAGGTTTGATCCGGACAAACACTAAGGTTAGATCAATCAGACACTCTGCAGCCCTTACCTTGAATCCTTCCTTGGAGTTTTGAAATGAAAGCAGTAACAGACTCCTCAAATCGACATGTTTCAGGACATCAGGTCCCTTTTTCAAGAGATTGAAAGGATCTTAACTACATATAACGTGGAAAGGAAGTATAACATCATACCTTTTTTTTGCATTTCTCTGGTGCCCACACAAGGGAAGCGCTAGGCTTGGTTTACCACCCTTTTTCGATATTATCTAATTTTGCAGCAGGGGTACACCTAGTGTTTGATGAGCATCCCCATAGAAACGCTGGGTGTTTCCCTGCAGACGCATGCGTTAGGGCAGAGTTTGAAAAAATTTAAATTGAGAATCTCAAAATCGGCTAGTGTGGAAAAGTTGTGACTTGACCTGAATAAGAAACGTGCAAAAGCATTTTGATCTGAGTCAACATCTTCTGTTGTTTATTATGATGTAATAAACAAATACATCTAATGTTTAGAAAAATGAAGTCAAGAACATTGATTCAAAATAACAGGTTAATCATTCTATGAGTGGTGTCCAGCAGTACATATATGCCAAACACTATGTTAATTACTAGGCAGGATTGATCAGCAAACTTTATTTCCTTTTTATGTGCTTATTGACCCAATTTAACAGTCTAATAACAGCGGACATCAATCACAATTGGTTTGTATAAAACAACTCAACATAAGAAAATAAGACAATACTGTATGTGCAACATCTTTGAAACCTGTTATTATTGAATCAATTGATTTTATCTTTCTAAACATTAGATGTATTTGTTTATTACATCATGATTCACTTCAACGTATTTAACTGTTAATATATTGGCTTATCTTTGGCATAATTGTATGCTGTAATGCAGCCCATTCATGTTCCCAGCATAGGGGATGCAAAACTGTTTTTCTGTCAATGAACAGAAGTGATATGTAAAATGATACATTAGACAGTTTACACTGTTACTTGTAATATATATTGTAACAGTTACTGTTTTTCACTAACAGACTGCAACAGTTATTTCTTAGTTATGTACACAGGATTGTCTATCTTTGTATATGCACTGCAAAGAGAGCAGCATAAATCCAATTACCTCCTCACTGGGATGGAATTAGCAAGATCTAACAAACAGACACTAGGCCTTATTCTGGTCGATGCGTACTTTCCCAAACTCTTTCGGATAGCGTTTTTTAGCCGTCTGCGCATGCGTGGGCAACGCTATGCGCATGTGCCACGCAAGGTCTCCGTACTTGTTCTCACTTATACCGTACAGAAATGTGCACCGCATTCACTTGGGAGATATGGGCGTATTATGGACGTCATTCGGTAGTACACAGGGGCGTAGTTTCAAAGTGGGCTAAACTGGGGGAAAACATGGGCATACAGGAGGGAGTGCACTAATTCTGGTACGCGTACATTCGGACAGCACACCGACTGCACATGAACAAAAAGGCAGGAAACATGCGGTCTTCATAAGCAAGTATTGCTTTGCGGACACCACTCGGTCATGCGCTAGGCATTCGGAACGCCCAATTAGTACGCCCGCACCTGAACCAATGTCAGCTGAACACAATACAATCCACTCCTTTACTCATTACTCATTAATTACACTCTTGTCATTGCTTCAATTGGAACCATTGCAGCTTAAATGGACCATTACAAAACACACAAATATATGCTGCATTTTTGACACACATTTACACTGCAAGCAATGGACAGAACTTGCTATCACTAATATAACTATATATGTCACTTTTACACTGCATCGGTGCGTACGGGCACGTTCCCGTCTGTTCTGACGTGGTAAGACCGTGCAGACGCTGTAAGACCGTGCAGAATATGTGTGTGTACACAGCACACGCATGGTTTGGATGTCGTCCGTAAACACGCCCTCTTCTTAAAGTCTGAGTCCGTCCGAATGCGGAGGACCGGTGGGCGTTTCTTCGTACGATGTCCGCACAGCGTGTGGACCGCTCCGAAAGAATTCGTCAATTTACGCACGAACCAGAATAATCTCCACTGTTATTGATAAGACAAAACACACCGCACTCACAGTGCTCCAAAAAATGCAAAATAGTATGTTTTTATTTTATTTTATAGATTTCAAAACCAGTGCAGGGATTTTTTTTATACTTGATTGGCATAACTATCACAAATCATTCCTAAATTTATATAAGGTTGCGAAAAATATAATCAGCTTTACTCCATATGTGCTATTGTCCTGTAATATAGAAGGTTGGTAGTACATTACTAGTGAAAAGATAATGAGGCTTTTCTGTGAACTGTTGTATCACTGCCTTTTGGCCCTTATTTAAACCTGATCGCAGTACAAATTTGTTCTCTAAATGGGCAAAAAAATGCTGCACTGCAGGTGGGGCAGATGTAACATGTGCAGAGTGTGTTGAAACTGAAATCTACATTGTAGTGTAAAAAAATGCAGCCAGTATTTACCCTGAACAGAAACAAAATAACTCACACAAATGTAACTCTCTCTTACATCTGCCCCACCAGTAGTGCAGCATTTTTTTTGTCCATTTTGAGAACAAATTTGTAATGTGATCAGGTCTGATTAGGGGCCATTATGCAGTGTTATATTTCACACAGTGTCACTGAAATTCCATTTAGAGTATTTGTGCTTCTATTATAAACACTAGGTGATTCATCGCGCCCTACGGGCGCTCTTCACACCGTCGTAAGGGGCTGCGCCCCCTTAATTTGTGAACATTTGTATATGAGAAAGATGGTTAGAATTGTATGAAAGATGGCCTGTATTGCAACTTGAGTTATAGGTGAAATGTGTTAAATAGAGAGCATATGATGTGGAAGGGGGTGTGTATTGTTTTGTTTGATTAAAAAGCAGTTACAGAGTAAGATGTACATTGATAGTGTGGATGGTACAATGACATTTGTGGGTGTGGGGGGGGGGGCTGTGTGTGCATGTTGTTTAGGTGTGTGTATGCAATAGTATAGTAGGGTGTTTTTGAGTCAGCGGCTCCCCACTGGCGGAGGTCACGACACAGGAAAACAGGAGGCTGGGTAGTGATAGGGGTTTGTGGACATAAGGGGGACTAAAGAGGAGGGTGGGAGATACTGTGCAGCTTCTGCCAGTGGGTGAGGGTCCAGTGTGGCAGTACAGGAGTACAGGATGGTGGCCCTGAGTCAGTGTCTCCTCCTACTGGGTGGGAGTTAGGGTGTATGAGAGCAGGAGGCTGGGCTATGAGGCATGATAGGGGCATGTGGGCAAAACAGCGTCAGCGACTCCCCAGTGGTGGAAGTTACGGTTCAGGAGAGCAGGAAGCTGGGTAGTGATAGGGGTGTGTGAGTATACGGGGGACTAAAGAGGGGCTTAGGGGTGCCGTGAATTGTGGGAGGGGCGTGGGGGGTGCCGTGAATCAAGGGAGGGAGGGGGCGCAGGTGTCCGCGAATCGCGGTAGAGGGCGGGGGTCCGCAAAGCGTGGGAGGGGGCGTGAATTGCGGGAGGGGGGGTTGCGAATTGCGGGAGGGGGGGTGTGCGGGGGGTGACGTGAATCGTGGGAGAGGGCGTGAATCGTGGGGGGGGGTGTGCGTGGGGGGTCCGTGAATTGCGGGAGGAGGGGGGGGGGCACGGGGCGCGATAAATCACCTAGTTGGTTATATATTCTTGTAGAAGGATGGTAGGATGTTGCTGTCATTCAGAATGCATTTACATAAACAGTAATAGTAGCAGTAAAAGATCTGAATTAAAACACCTACAGTAAAACAGAACAGGTGTTATATATTATACAAAGAATTGGTTGATGATGTGTAGGTTGATTTGCACATAGTTGTCACTGTAAAAAAATTGCTACAAAAAAAATCAACACAGAAAGGTCAACACATGTAAATGTTGACATAAGTGTGGCACTTCATTGGTGTCCATGTCGACACATGAGAATGAATATGAAAACATTCAAAAAAGAAAAATAAATCTTCAAAAACTCATGTCAACCTTTTTCATTGTCGACCATAGCCGTGTCAGTGTTTTGCATGTGCCATTTAATCCTGGGGTTGCCGTGAATCGCGAGCGGGGGTGGGGAGGAGGTGAGGTGTGTCCGCGAATCACGGGAGGAGGGGTCGTGGGTGGATGCCGTGAATTGCGGGAGGGGGGGTGTGAGTGCAGCGAATCGTGGGAGGGGGGGACGCGGGGGGTTGCAGTGAATCGTGGGAGGGTGGGTCGCAGGGGCGGGGGGTTGCCGCAATGACAGGGGGGGGAATCGCGGTAGGGGGGGTCGCGGGGGGTGGGGGGTACCGCGAGGAGGGGGGGGCCTGGGGGGTTGGCACAAATCGCAGGAGGGTGTGTGTCACGGGGTGGGGCCGCAAATCACGTGAGTCGCCGCGAATTGGGGGGGGGGGTGCTGTGAATCGCGGGAGGGGGGTCGCCGGGGGGTGCCGCAAATCGCCACAAGAAAAAATCAACACAGAAAGGTCAACACATGTAAATGTTGACATAAGTGTGGCATTTCATTAGTGTCCATGTCGACACATGAGATTGAATATGAAAACATTGAAAAAGTGAAAAATAAATCTTCAAAAACTCATGTCAACCTTTTTCATTGTCGACCATAGCCATGTCAGTGTTTTGCATGTGCCATTTAATCGTGGGGTTGCCATGAATGGGGGGGGAGGGACACATTGCTCTGTTTCTGGACTTTCTTCTTAATTTATGGATTACCATCACCTGTGCTTAAACACCTTTCTTATCAATTACCCTGTTTAAAACAGGTGATGACAATCATAAATTAAGATGGAAGTCCACAAACAGAGCATTCTGTCCCTCCTGGAGAGGGTCATGTTGGGAGGTATGGAGGTGTGGGGCGCTCACCTGGTGTGTCTGGTGAGTAGCTGTGTCTTTGCTGTGTAACATGGAGAGGCAGAGGGTTTCTGTGGGCTCACTGGGCTGGTTCTCTGTCGTGTGAGTCAGTCATGTGAGTCAGAGGCTCCACCCAGCGTTACAGCTTCAGACACACTTTGAGTGACAGATGTAGCCAAATATATAAGAGATGTTCAGGAGAAAACACACAATGGCCCATATCCAGTTCTATTTGCAGTACAAATTTTATTGGAAAATGGGCAAAACCATGTGCACTTCAGGTGGGGCAGATGTAACATGTGCAGCGAGAGTTAAATTTGGGTGGGGTGTGCTGAAACTGAAATCTAAATTGCAGTGTAAAAATAATGCAGCCAGTATTTACCCTGCAGAGACACAAAATAACTTACAAAAATCTAACTCTCTCTGCACATGTTACATCTGCCCCACCTGCAGTGCACATGGTTTTGCCTATTTTCCAAACAAATTTGTACTGCGATCCGATCTGCATTAAGGCCAATATTCACAATTGTGACCATTAAAATGGGTCAATTATCAGGGATTTTTCATCCCGCCAAAGTCAGTCACTTTGCACCAGTACAAGCTCGTACTGTTTTTTACTATGCTAAAGTACATAAATGAACGTCCTGACATAATTTTAAATAGATCGGAGCTTCTTTATAGGTTTCATTATTTCACCTAAAAAGAAACTTTAGGCCTCTTGCCAGAACAGAAGATGTTGATTTGGTACTTATTTCCTAGCACGGCGCCCGTCGCAGGTGATCGCATACCTTAACTTAACGTATGCGATGGACGCGACCGACGCGATTTCAGGGCTATTTTTAGCCTTTTCCCCGACAATTAAAAAATCGCGATTTTACATAGGGAACAATGTTAAAAGGGCCAATGGACCCGATTTTTCATTGTATAGCCACCCTTATGGTATTTGACATGACAAATGCCCCCCCCCCCATTGTTAACGCCACCCCGATTTGGTTGCATGCGATGCGATCGATCGCCTTGTGGCCTAGCGGCTCCTGATTGGCCGCTAGGCCGCAAGGCGGCCAATAGCGGCATTCGGGAGGCGGAGCCGCACGATGTACACAAACACCGTGCGGCTCCCTCTGTCCGGGCTGGTTTCGCGTGTCGGTTTGTTTTTTTGCCAAGACCCTTACCTGGACTACGTCGCCCCGGGACAGGTGAGTATGGTTTCCTTCCACAGCTTCCACATGGATTTCGTTGGATCCGGACGCCATCGCAGACAGTGACGTCGACTTGAAGAAGGACGCAGGGCCGTCTTAACATTAGGAAGGGCCCCTGGGCAACCTAGTTCACTGGACCCCCCCCCCCCAAATTAGTTTGCCCAGGAGCCCACAGTCACCTCCCCAACCCTCACCTCTCTGGCTCCGTGCGGCAGCCAGTCAGCTTCCGGCGGCCGGGGATCCGATCATCTTCGCTGGGGGATCCGGGCAGCGGGATCAGGGCAGCGGCGGTAGCTAGGAGCCTGCCCTGAAGTGGCAAAGTGCTATTAACTGGCGGGGCGGGAAGCGCTGTTGCATTTGAAAAGACTGGCCAGACGCTGATTGGCTGAATTCAGCCAATCAGCGTTGGCCAGTCTTTTCAAATGCAGCAGCGCTTCCCGCCCCACTGGCAAATAGCGCTAATGGGAAAGATGGTGGCCGGGTGGCGGGGATCCGACCATCCTCGCTGGGGAAGGTGATCAGGGCGGCGGTGGCGGTAGCTAGGAGCCCGAAGCGGCGAAGCACTATTTGTCGGCGGGGGCGGGAAGCGCTGTTGAATTTGAAAAGACTGGCCGGATGCTGATTGGCTGAATTCAGCCAATCAGCATTTAGCCAGTCATTTTAAATGCAGCAACGCTTCTCGCCCCCCCTGCCAGCAAATAGCGCTTCGCCGCTTCGGGCTCCTAGCTACCGCCACCGATGCCCTGATCCCCCTGCCGGATCACCCAGTGAGGGTGATCAGAACCCCGGCACACGGACCCCCGAAATTAAATTCACTGCTAGCTAGGATGTGAAGCGCTATTTGCCGGCGGGGTGGGAAGCGCTGTTGCCTTTTCAAAGACTGGCCGGATGCTGATTTTATGAATTCAGCCAATCAGCGTCCGGCCAGTCTATTCAAATGCAACAACGCTTCCCGCCCCGCCGGCAAATAGAGCTTCGCCGAATCAGGCTTCTAGCTACCGCCACCGCCCTGATCCCCCTGCCCGGATCCCCCAGCGAGGGTGAGCGGACTCCCGGACCCCGGCCACCATCTTTCCCATTGGGCTGGGCCGGGGGCCCCTAGGTCCTAGGGCCCCCGGGCAACTGCCCATCGTGCCCAATGGGAAAGACGGCACTGGAAGGACGTCGACATGGATCCAGAATACCGCCGACACAGGACCAGAAGACGACACAGGACCAGGGCTACCTACGGAAAGAAGATAGGTAAGTATTAGTATGTGTGGGCTTTGTATGTATTAAAGTTTTATTTTAAATGTGTGTCAGTGTGTTTTGTGTACTATTTTTTTTAACTGTGGAACTACAAGTGCCAGCGGGCCCTTTAATGCCCAGCAGGCTGGGACTTGTGGTTCTCCAAGTCCCAGCTTGCTGGGGAGGCTTGCTGGCACTTGTAGTGCCACAGTAAAAAACAATAGTTTAATCTATTTTTTACACCATAATCAGCCCGATGCCCACCGCCCAGGGGCATCGGGGACAGTAGCAGGCTTCTGCCTGGTCAGGTAAGTCCTGGAGGGGGGGACCCCTTCATTGGGGGGGGTCCCCACTCCCCCAGGGCCCCTGGCCAGGCGGACCGGTCAGGGGGTTAATGTTTTGGCCGTGGGACCTTATATCATAAGTGTCCCCCGGCTGTGACATTACCCTGCTGGCTGGTTGTGCCTGGGGCTGGTTCTTAAAATACGGGGGACTCCTAGTCATTTTGTCCCCCGTATTTTGGGAACCAGCCCCAGACCTGGAGCCTGGGGCTGGTTGTTAAAAATCGGGGAACCCCTATTTGTCGGGTTCCCTGATTTTTAATTACCGGCTCCAGGCTCCGTCAGCCTGGTGCTGGTTATGGCTGTGGGGGGGGACCCCACGCCGATTTTTTTATTTATTTATTACATTTTTCTATTTTTTTACACTAAAGCCTGCACGGATCTGACTGATCCGTGCAGGCTTAAAGCAAATACGACAGGGAAAGCAAGGTGTATTTTCCTGTCGTATTTGCGTGGGTGTTTTACACCACTTAGCAGCCGTATTATCAGTACGGCTGCTTAGTACATCAGGAACCACCATTCTTTTGAATGGTGATTTCTGTCGTATCCTATCGATGGTGTAGACATTCGTATTTGTAAATCCCAAAAATACAAATTCGTAAAAAAAAGGTGTATTTCTCCCTACGAATACACCTTTTTTCTACTAATCCATTTTGGTAAATGTCCCCCTTAACATCCTCACGACCAGCACTAACATGTCATGCATGTGACATACAGTACAATCTGCCCCGTAAGCCTCATAAGATTTAGTAAGTGTTTTGTTCAATAATATATAATAAAAGTAAACAATAAAAATGAAACTGTTTGCTCTATTTTGTAATTAAGCATTGTTACAGTGCATGGGGGGGAAATAACAAGTTTTAACTCTGACAGTAAACTATACGTGCGAGAAGTATAGACTTACAAAACCATTTTGAGATAGCCATTGTTGATAGACTCTGACTCATTTTGAACTCACATAGGCCCTTATTCTGGTCTGTGCGTACTTTCCCAAACTCTTTCGGATGGCGTTTTTTAGCCGTCTGCGCATGCGTGAGCAACGCTATGCGTATGTGCCACGCAAGGTCTCCGTACTTGTTCTCACTGATACCGTACAGAAATGTGCATCGTATTCACTCTGGAGATATGGGCGTATTATGGGCGTCATTCGGAAGTACACAGGGGCGTAGTTTCAAAGTGGGCTAAACTGGGCATAAACATGGGCGTACACGAGGGAGTGCACTAATTCTGGTACGCGTACATTCGGACAGCACACCGAATGCACACGAACAAAAAGGCAGGAAATATGCGGTCTTCATAAGCAAGTATTGCTTTGCGGACACCACTCGGTCCTGCGCTAGGCATTCGGAACGCCCAATCAGTACGGGCGCACCTCAACCAATGTCAGCTGAACACAATACAATCCACTCCTTTACTCATTACTCATTAATTACATGATGTAAGGGTTAATCTAAAGTTGTAGTAAAGTGTTTAATTAATCAATTTGAGAAATAATAGATGACCATTAAAAACAATCCCTTTTTAATGAGGTTGCCTAATTGCATAAGTGGGTCATGGAACAGATTTCGGAGTTCAGATAATAGTGGTGAGTTTTGCGGAAATACACTGCATCAGTGCGTACGGGCAGGTTCCCATCCGTTCTGACGTGGTAAGACCGTGCAGACGCTGTAAGACCGTGCAGAATATGTGTGTGTCCACCGCACACGCGAAGGTTTGGATGTCGTCCGTAAACACGCCCTCTTCTTAAAGTGTGAGTCCGTACGAATGCGGAGGACCGGTGGGCGTTTCTTCGTGCCATGTCCGCACAACGTGGCGTGCGGACAGCTCCGAAATAATTCGGAAATATATGCACCAACCAGAATAACCTCCATAGTGTGGTGTTGTATAAGTACAGTCTTTTTATTAAATAGCCATACTTCGTTTAAACAATACTGTGCTAAAGTTTTAGGAATAAGAATGCTTTTCACATGTAAGTTGGAATGCCGTCATTAACTGAAACAGAAACAGCTGTGTATCAGGCTTAAAGCTGGGCAAGGAGCAGCCAAACTCTGCTACAAAGGAAAGGCTGTGGAAGACAGCTTCATGTCATACTGTCATACACCATGGCAAGACTGAGCACAGCAACAAGACACAAGGTAGTTATACTGCATCAGCAAGGTCTCTCCCTGCCAACCATTTACAAGCAGACTGAGGTTTTGGAGAAGCACAAATAAACAGGCAATTGTGTGGACCGTAGACGCAGTGGTCAGCCAAGGATATTTGCATCAGATGAAAGATACGCCATGCTTACTTCCCTTTGATATTTGAAGAGGCCCATCAGTACCATCAGCTCAGAACTGGTAGAAACCAGTGGGACACAGGTACACCCATCTACTGTTTGGAGAAGATTGACCAGAGGCGGTCTTAATGTAAGAATTACGGTCATAATGCCATACCTTTAATGCATAAAAATATAGAATCTAAGGTGCAGAAAAATGGCAGCAGGTGCTCTGGACTGATTGGCCAAAAATAAATATTTTGGCTCTAAAAGAAGGCACATGGAGTTGGGGATTTGGTCAGGATTAATGGTGTCTTCAATACTGGGAAATAAAGGCAGGTACTTACTGTATCCACCATGTAATACCATCAGGGAGTCATCTGATTGCCTCCAGATTTATTCTGCAGCAGAACAACACAAACATCCAATGTTACTAAGAACTATCTTCACCGTAGAAAAGAAAAATAATTCCTGGAAATGATGATTTGGCCACCACATAGCCCTTATCTCAACATCATAGAGTCTGTCAGGGATTAAATGAAGAGCCAGAAGGATTTGAGCAAATTGATATCACAGAATATCTGTGGTTAGTCTTCCAAGATGATTGGAATAACGTCTTTCAAAAACGGTGTTTAAATGTAGCTAGAAGAATTTATGCTGGTTTGAAGGCAGAAGGTGGTCACCGCAAATTTTCATTTGACTTCGATTCCCTCTGCATTTTGTTAATTGAATTACTTTTGCATAGTACTGTATATACAAATGTATCAGTAACTAATAGTTGGTTACAAATATTAAAATGCTGAAAACATTTTCATGTGTTATCAGTTTACCAGGAAAGGTCTTTTATGGTATATTACTGTATTTCACAATATTCCTCTTCTAATCATTTCCAAGAAGTTGTTTTATACATCTACACCCATTTTTAAAGACAAATGTGAAACAAATCAGTGCGCACACATATGAGCGGCCTATTAGTTACACAGATGTACTGTAGCAGTGTCACCCCATACTATAACATACAGTAGGTAAATAACAAATGGATATCAGAAAAGCATCTGTTGGTGCTACTATATGCAAATTTCACAGCAGGTAGTGAACCTTCAGTGGTAAGTCCCTCTTGATGTTCTTATTGACTTAAAACAAGAGAAAAAACTACATAGTGCCTACAATAAATTCCAACTGTTATACACATAAAATATAACTATCCTTTTTGGTAGGTGTTTCTTCTTGACTTTTAAGGTAGACAATAGCACATCTACAGGAGCGGGTACAGCCCTGTTCAGCTATAACCCATCCTTCTGTCATGATGTAGCAATCAATTAATTGTACATATAGGACTGATAAATTAGTATTTAGTCACATGCAATAAAAACATAAAGTGCACTTAATGAATGGACCCTTACCTGATGCTACAGTATAATCTACTATAAGAACTAGTAGCAAATAGCAATAGTAGATATCAGCGTATACCAGATAACCCAGCCCACCGGCAGGTCATACAGAGTCCACTCATGTCCTATTCATTCTCCTCATCAATGCATTTCGATACAGTGTGTATCTTCCTGAAGCAATGCCACACCAGCATTATACACCTTTTGAAGTATAACATTTCTGTTACCATTCCACTTTACAATGCATATTTATGTGCAATATGCTGATTGCTTTACATCATGGATTCCATCCCTCTTCTGCCCCCTTTCTTCTTATTCCACTTACCCAGTTTCTCAGCCCACTCTAATCAATGCCCCTTTCAGACCGCGCTTTTTACCCGGTATTTTGCCGGTTTTTACCATTTCAAAATGGTAATTTGTGCAGTCTGAAAGGTGCAGAGTGAATTTACCGGTTCTATGAAACTGGTATTTCTAAACGGTAATAAAGCAGGGTCCTATCCGTTTCAGATTCAGATCCGTTTTTTTCATCCACTGTTTTCTGTGGGTTTAAACGGGTTCAATGTTGTGAAGGGACAAAAACTGCACTGAAATACCGTTAAAGATATGCGGTGTAAAAGGGGTTTTAGCTGGCAGACACGTTTTAAAATACCTAGTCAAAACCAGTTTTGCGGTCTGAAAGCAGCATTAATGTACTTTTCTTCTCTGTGATTTTCCATAGCATAGTATACTGTCACATGACACATGCACAGTACTCACCCGTCTGTGTCTGTCAATGGCTGGCATGCGTCCATTGGGATCCCAGGACAGGTGACGTGGTGGGATGTGGCGGCCATGTGAAGCAGTAACTGGGGGACAGGAGGTACAGCACAGAGTCTGGCAATGCTTGGCGGCGCTGGGAGACCATCGCCGCCATCTTGGTTCATGGCAACAGAGCGATTGGTCCATTCTAGAGTCTTTCCTGCCTCCCTGCCTTGTCAGCCAATGGCAGCCACCCTCTATGTGTATAGGGTATCTGCCTAGGCTAATCAGGGTCAGTGCAAAAAGTCTTCTGAGCCGTGCAGATTTTGAAGACTACTGGCTTTTCCTAGTGCCTGCTGCTTGCTCAGCCCAACTTGTTCGTAACTTTGCTGGCTTCTGACCTCATCGCAGTCTTCACAGTCTAGTCCGGTCCATTTTTTGTGCTCTAGTCCTACTGGTACCCATTGGTTTCCGTCACTACCCTCCGGTTCTGGTTCCAGGTCCAGCTCCAGTCTACCATAGTCTTTCAGTTCTTTCTCATTGGATCCAATTGTCTTGTCATTAAATCCATTTCTCTTTCCGGATACTACCTCCAGCCTCCATTGTCTTCTTCACGCAATCATCTTCAGTGTTCAGTGCAGCGCCACACTCGCATTCCTCAACTACCTGTCACCCCTAGTTCCCTACGCAAGGACTTTGCTTTATATTAGCCATTGACTTTCTTCTCAAAGAAGTATTTGAACCCAGCTATTGTTTTCCAATTATGAAATCCTTCATTAAACCTGCCTGTTTTAACCCTTCATCTTCTGGTCCGTCTGCAATTCCTGAGCACCATACAATCCCATCAAATCCCTCTCCGATGACAGTATACTTTTCATCTATTAATTTCTCATGATACCCAATGTAACCAATGTAGTAATCCCTAGGCTGCCCTAAGGTACTCTTAAGGGTAGAAATAACAACCCATTATACATTGATAAAAAAACAACTTGATAAAAATCATTAGAAACAGTTAAAAATCATGTTGGTCGGATACAATAAGTTTAAAAATCTTTTAAAGTGGAGAGTGATAAACAACCAGCCAATCGACTCCGAACTGCCATGCTTTAAAAATTACAGTTAGGGGTGGATTTGCTGGTTGTTTATCACTCTCCACTTTATCACTTTTTGAAGATTCCTGCATCTGGGTGTAATTTGGAAATGTTTACATGCAATCCAAAACCTTTCGGTTTTAAATCTGAGTTCCGATCTAGGACACAATGCGTGCATTTCAGGAACACCAAACCACACATCTCTACACATTACCATGATTCTAAATTAGTTGTGCCACAATAATGTACAGAAGCAGAGAGTGGGGACAAAGCACGAATACAGAACAGAACAGGGACATACAAGATTAATGAAAATGTGCAAACTTGAGAAAAATATTGGGATTGTCCTGTTTGTTAGAGCCTGCAATCTGAGTGAGGTGGCAATGCTGACACACAGTATACATCTATAGTATTTTACCCTCGTTATGTGTCATCAGTTCCAGGCATTGCCTATTCCCAGGGCCGCATATATTCAGCTTACTATTTGATTCACGTTATTGTTATTACATGACAACAAAGCATCATCCAGATAAAATATGCAACAATTTATAAAAAACAACTTATCCTCACCACACACAATACATTAATATGTAATACCTGACACATCAAACACCAGAATTTAAAGCCACAACTACTCTTGGGAAGCAGCTATTCTTTAGTTTGGTTGTTTTAGCCTTGAGGTATCTTAAACGCCTTCCAGACGGTAAGAGTGTAAACAATCCCTGAGCCGGGTGGATTGGATCCTTCAAAAAATTATATGCCTGTCCAGTACTATTTTTACTGGAAAAATAGGTCCAGGAACTACGGTTCTGAGGTTGGATCGATCAAATAAAAAGAAAAGAGAGAGAGAGACCATTGAATGATTTCTCCTGCAATGGCGGAATGCGAGGGGATGTGTCTTCATACAACATCCCCTCACAACCATGTGCCCAGGGGATGGGCATTCATGCGGGTGGCGTTACATAGCTCGCGAAGCAGAGAATTTTAACTGTATAGCTAGTCAATTCGAATCACCCCGTAATGCAAAGAAAAAGTTTGATCAACCCATCATTGAAGCTGGCAGTGTCTGGACTGACTTCACCTGTGACAAGTTTAAAGGTTTGGAGAACCTTGCACAACACTGAATCATTCTCCACTGTGCTTAAGTCAGGTGCATTCCCCTTTCCTTGACTTTTGCTGCTCCTCCATTCTCTGAAGCATGTAGAGGGTTAAATTCCACTTCTTGCTTCAGGAGATGACATGACATGGCAGGTTCATAAGTGTTTTGGTGGTGCTCCAGACTTCGGCATGCAGTGGCTGAATATCGAAAGTGGGATGACATTTTTGGGCACCTCCTACATGCCCCTGTCATTTTTTTTCAATTTTGCACAACCAAATTTATTGTGTGAGCAAAACATGGGTCGTATTAGAATTTGCCTGGATGTAAGTCTCTCAAAATATTACTGGCGCTGTCAGATATTACACTTTCCCAGGACAGTCTAAGTTGAGTAGGCCATTGTGCGATGACGTCCTCCTCTTGCTCTAAGATGTTCTCAGGGGTGTGCCTCTTACGGAAACTGGTGATACACAGCATAGCCTGCCTAGGAATGAGTTGACATTTGTGAGACGCCACTGCTGCGGAAAGGCAATACATCGACCCAGTGGGCTGTCACCATCATGTAGTCCTTCATTTGCCTTGTTCCACTTGTCCACATGTCCGTGGTTATATGGACAGTGTGTACAACGGCATTTTTCAGGACACTAAGGACACTTTTCTTAATGTCCCTTAATGTCTGGGAATCGCCTGCCTGGTGAAGTGGATTATAGATGTGATTTGGTACCGGGGACACAGTACCTCCATCAACTGTCTAAATCCCACTGCCCTACTGGTGGCTACCGGCTCCACATCTTGCATAACATAGCTGTTATGGTTTTGGTAATCCCCTTTGCAACAGGGTGACTGCTTTCATATTTTATCTTCCTCACAAAGGACTGTTGGATATTCAATTGCTTAGTTAATGTAGCAGAAGTGGTCTTCCAACTTCCCGCAAAAACAACAACAACAGCAGCAGCAGTAGATATAGCACTTAAGTATCCTTTGGAGGAATCCAGAATGGGAGAGGAGTCAGTCATGCCTATGATATGGCCTACTGGACTACTCCCGATCCTGATTGAGGATGAAATTTATGATTTAGGAGATGGTGGTGTGGATTGCAGATACTTGGATACAACAGATAAAAAGGGATTTAGGTGTCACTGGACTGCTTACGCTCTTGGCCAAAGTTTTTGAACTTGAAAATGACTTACTGTATGTTCCTACTGTAGGTGGTTATCATCCTTACCCCTACTTATTACTCTTTTACAAAGATTACACGTGGCAAGACAGTTGTTGTCCGGATTTGGTTAAAAATTATTCCAGACTGAAGAGGTGTATTTTTGGTCTTCTGCGAAGGCGTGACAATGGGCTTTTTTGTACTTATATACAGCACCCCTAACAGCACAGGGCAGCAGCACCCCTAACAGCACAGGACACCAGCACCCCTTTACAGCTAAGGGCAGCACCCCTTTTTTGTCAGAACACAGCGCAGCACCCCTTTTTTGACAGCCTACAGGGCAGCACCCATTTATTATTATAGCACACAAGGCAGCACCCCTTTACAGCATAAGACAGCACAGGATTACAGCAGCACCCAGTACGGCACAGGACAGCACAACAATACAGCACTCCATGACAACACCCAGCACCTGCCCCACGCCACCCACAGACAGACAGAGGTCCCTCCTCTACTCTATCCAATGCTAGAGTGAAGATGGTGGTGTGTTATATAGGGTCCAAAACTCAGCGAGAATCCTACAGCGGGTTGATGGTGTTTTGCCTCGATCTGGGATCAGAGTCTGGTGGGAAAACATCAGGATGCCGGCGTCGGTATTCTGACCACAAACATCCTCCATATATATCCCTTTCCTTCATATATCTTTATTTAATTCTATATTTTTTACTGACCATTCTAGTGCTGCTGAACTTATGGCAAATTCTAAATATAAAAACTTTGATGTTGATGATGATGACTCCTACTATAAAGTTGGTTCACATTGGTACTGTATACACCATTCTTAGGGTCAGTGAAACTCACAACACATACATAGCAGAGAGACTCATTAAGTTTGTGGTTGTATATTAGCTATAATTGAGGGCGAGGGAGTAGTAACTCCTATACACTTCCCTTTTTTTTAACAAAGCCGCAGTGCACAGTAAATTCTCCTTATAATCATTGTCCTTTAAGCAACATACAAACATGTTTTTCCACCCTTTAGTTCCACTCTAATTCCCACTTTACATAAGCTACGCTGCTTTATATTCAGGATTGAGATGAAGAGATAGCGAGCCGAGCCAATGTTGGAAGGACCCGCCAGTATTGTCTAACATTAGAATTTCACGATCATGCATGTATAACATTATACAAATAACAGAAAGGAAGAGGCATCAAGGGGAAAAATCTGCAGCAACCACATGATGTCGTTGAGCAATGTTCCCCTCCTCCTTTGTCCCAAGAACATATGGGGCTCCTTTGCAGTGTTTGTTAAGCAATCCTCTCACCGCAGGTCAGACCAGAGTAAAAACCGCCTGGATGTCTCCCAGATGTGAATTCTTTCTAGGATGAGAGAGAACTCACCCCTCCCCAATTTCCTGTGTCTGTCAGATGGGGAAAGGCTGTGTTCGCTCACAACACTGTACTTATTTAAGCTATATTATACAGCCCGAGTGCCATGTCAAACAAAAAAGGTGGGCATGACCATACAGTTCCTCAGAAAATGCTAAAAGAATTACCAGAATTTGAATAAAGGGTATTATACTCTATGTGGTGCAGCTGTTCTCTGTAACTGAAACTAAAGTTAATTATCAACAGATGTGTATTACTTTTTGTGTTTTCATGGGTTTGGTGTTTTGCTTTTATCCATTTTTTGTTTACTCACGTTTATCTAAGCTTTTGTACCATTTTGGCTCTAAGCCCTTTTACATGCGAATGTAGGAATCAGGCATTCGGCGTACATTAATTAAAAATGCTAAACACTCTTTCATGCTGATAGATTAAGAAATAATTGAATGGACATGTATTCACACATTCTGACAACCAATTGCTATGATTTGCATCAATTCCAAGGTTGCATATGGAATTACTAATCTTTATAATGAAGATCCATGTAAGGGCTTTGTTGGTACAGCCTGCGTACTTTAAATCCATCGTTGAAATGGCGATGATGTTCTGATTCAGAGGTGGAACTACCATTGGTGCAGCAGGTTGCTAAGGAGGACTAAGGGGCCCATTGCTGCCCAGACCAGCAATGACTTATCCTCTGGTCCCGTTGCAGACCATTTTGAGCAATGTCAAATTAATGGCCCAGTGCAGAGAGCATGGTGGGCCTCATAATCTGAGGGACCTGCCCATTGCTTTAGAGAGGCAGGACTGACCTTGTTTGTGCCAGATAGAAGTCCTGCCACCTAACAGCGCTGATGATCAGTCACATACTGTCTCAAATTAATAGACAGGTGTACATTGTTTCTGACGCACTACAGTTTGTAAACTAAATGCAGCTCTCAACTGGTGTAGCTGGCAATGTCAGAGTCTGCCAGATGAGTGCCAATCTCAGGATAGCACAGGGTGGAGGCCACTATAGTTGTCTCAGTTCTATGCAGGACATTGTGCTTCTACCCATTACCCACTGTCTCTCCCTGCCACATACTGCCTCTCCCTGTCAGCCTTTACCTCCTCCTGCCTCCTGATGTCACACTCTGCCTCTTGTTGCCTTCCATTGTCACCCTATGCCTCTCTATGTCATACTGTGTCTCCCCCTGCTTTATTCTTCACACAATACTGTGCAGCATATTGTGAACTTGGGTTGGGGTAGAGAAGGGGGCCCAAATTATCTGTTTGCACCTGGGCCCACCACTCATAGGTTCCAGCCCTTTTTCCAATTTTAAAGGACTATCCCATAGTCCTATGATCTGGAGGTTTGTCCTCATAACTTCTCCCATGCCCAGTAAATAGCAGTGCCAGTGCCAAGAGCTGGAGAAGTGCAATCACCTCTTATACCTTCTAAAAGAGGAGTGTAGTTACATTGGTTAAGAAGTAACTTTCTTCACATGTTCATTCCTCTTATGCTGACTCTTCTGGGTGCTATACTGTATCTGGCATTAGTACTCTGGGTAACCATTGACTCTCCTATAATTTTAGGTGGCAATTTGGTACTTGTTTCTTAGCACGGCGCCACCGATTTTAATTGTATGCAATCGGGTTGCAAAAATCTGGTCAATCGCAACACATGCAACCAAATTGCATGCGTTGCGATTGACCCGACCGACCCGATTTTTTACATTGGAACCAATGTTAAATGGTCCCTGAAACCCGAAGCGTGGGGAGTGCAGTGAGCCCTGGAGGGGCAGCGGTGCGCATACTTCAGACGTATTATGCATCCTCTCGCTGTGCTCGCCACGCTTCGGGCTCGGTGGCTCGCTGCACTCGCCACACTATATAAAATCAACTCCATGCCGACGTGGATAGTGGGGGTATGAAAAGGTCAGAGGACGCGCTCATCGTGGGGTGGCTTTAACAATGGTGGGGCATTTGACATAGAAATTACCCATCAGGGTGGTTATACAATCAAAAATTGGGTATGGGGGGCCATTTAACATTGGTTCCTATGTAAAATCGGGTCCATCGCATTGGTCGCATTGTATGCCATTATAATGGCATACAATGGACCCGATTTTACATAGGAATTTAACATTACATACAATGTTTACAATGTAAAATCGGGTCGGTCGCGTCGGTCGCATCGCATGCCATTATAATGGCATGCGATTAGGGTTGCCACCTCATCCCTTTAAAACTGGAGAAATATTAATTACACAGGTTCTGTGGCTGGCTCACTTCAAGACTCAATTTCAACTGTTTTTTTTTTTAAACAGCCATCAGACATCATTCCAACTGTGTTTTTTTAATCAGCCACAGAACCTGTGTAATTATGTCTCCAGGATTAAAGGGATGAGGTGGCAACCCTACATGCGATGGACCCGATTTTACATTTGTTGGGAAACCTCAAAAAAAGCCCGAAATCGGGTCCGTCGGGTCTAGGGTGGCCAATCCCGGGATCGGGATCGGCGGGATCCCGGGATTTGGCCCCCAAAACGCCGGGATTTCAATCCCGGGATTGGAGTTTCCAATACCGGGATTTCGGGATTAGACTGCGCATGCGCAGTCTAATGCCGGGCAGCGACTGAGCGGGTGCTCAGCAGCTGCCCGGCTTCTCCCGTCCCGGGCAGCGTGGCTCTGCGCAGCGTGCCGACGTCAGAGGTCACGCTGCGCAGGCCGCACAGGCTGCCTCTATGCTGTCCCCGGCGTCCGGCGCGAACTCTCGCCCATCAAACTCAGCTCGTCCTCGCACCCTGGCTCCATCTCCCCTGCTAGTAAATATGCGGGCGGCCGAGGTTTGTAGCACATTACACAGCCACCTCTACCCCAACACAGACGCTGCACCCCATATCCTGCAGCAAGGACATCACAGCACATTATACAGCCCCCAACACAGAGGCTGCACCCCCTCTCCTGCAGCAGGGAAGTCACAGCACATTACACAGCCAGTAGGGAAGCCAATCCCGGGATCCCGGGAATCCCGGGATTGGGCATTTTTCAATCCCAAATTCCGGGATTGAAAAAATGCACTGGGATTGGCATCCCTAGTCGGGTCCCATCGCATACCTTAAGTTAAGGTAAGCAATGGAACCCGATGGGCGCCGTGCTAGGAAACAAGTACTGGCGATTTTAACATGATCTTTTTAATTTTATGGACAAGCAGCTCCCTCCACTCCCCCCTTCTTTGGGTATTTCCCTACTGACCTCTGAACTGCAGTTAATGGATGTGTGGTGAGTGCTTCAACCTTTTGACAGTGAGCCAATTTGTTTGTCATCTGCTCCTGCCACCCCTTCACCCATTGATTATATTTTATTGTCAAAATCCCTCTTGCCAGGAGTGAAAGATTTTGGAATCGAACCCATAATCCTTTTGGACCATGCACTAATTGGGTTCTCTACGAACCCCGTGGTTGATTGTGGTTCTTACAAACTATGGAGCTTCGCCTCCTATCTTGCTAACTCAGTTAAATTCTGCAATATACCGGAGGCAAAATGACGTGATCACAAGTTCAGTAACATGGGAAAACATATACTTGACCCTGATGAAGTTCTGTTTCCTATTTTAGTGCTACTTTCAGAGTTCTTATATTCAAACACACCCAAAAAATATAATGGATTCCTGTTTGATGCAGAAATCACTGCTGATCCAAGAGGAGTAGGATTAAAGCGAGCGGTTTAATAATATTCTTTTGCATAAGTTACAAATTAGTAAACAGAACCAATATCCCCAATATATGCCTTTGGGAACAACTTGGATATATTTCTTTTAAAGAACAGGTGGATGCTGGAGAATTGAAGGATGAATGGAGATCCAGTAGAGGTAACCTGTGGACAATAATGAAGACAATATGGTGGGGATGAAGAAATGAAAGAGACCGAATACTGGGAGGTTGCGGATTCATGGAGACTGATAAGAGGTGAATCTGGAACTTTCCCGGCTGGGTAGCACAGAGGTGACACCTGGGTGGAAGCGGCTAGGATGAAAATATTATCTGGAGCGAGTGAGGCATGGAATACCAAGGGCAATTGGTATTAATGGCTGGCTAGGCTGATTAAGCAGAAAGATGAAGAACCTGGAGCCACAGAACCATGCTACACAGAAGACTTTTTACACTGACAAACAATACGCACAGATAGCCCCTGAGAGCTACTATGAATGGCTGTCAGCAAGGAAGAGGCATACCTGAGCTCTGACTGGCCAATGAGAGAGTTGCCTATATCTAAGATGGCGGGACCGGCCAATCTTCTATTCACCTCTGATGCCTGCATTATTCCGGCCGCTGCCTTTCCCCATCTGTTGCCACCCATCCCAGTATCCTGGCTGCGATGATAGTAGTCACCACAGTGCGTGGATGGGCAGGGCTGCCGAGAGGGGGGGAGCGGGATCTAATTACCCGGGCCCGGGCTTGGTGGAGGGGCCCTGGTCCGACCCTCCCTCCCGGGCAATAGCAGCACACACCTCTACAGCATGTGCTGTGCTGACAGTACGCTCACTGACAGTGTGGGAGCTCATGCTGAGCCTGCTGTCAGCACAGCATATGGTCGACATTCAAATGGTGGAGTTTTTTTTGTCCTGAAAGTCGACATGGACACCGTCAAAGTGGACTGCATGTTACTGCATGTTTCGCTGCATTTGCCATGCTTCAGGCACGGTGCCTTGCTTCACCCGTTACACTATTGTATTCTCCCACCATGCCTTAGTGGGTGGTAGGGCATAAAATACCACCTGTCGGCCCATGTCGGCTACAAAAAAAACACGAAAAACTCATGTCAAGCTTGCCATTGTTGACGTAATGCTTGTGTCCATCTTCCAAACGCTGTCAACGTGCATCAGGTTACCTTCAGTGGTCATCCCAATGCATGTGTAGCTAAATATGGTCAGCCTACTGACCGAATTGCATTGGGATAGGGTAGGATTTGGAATATTACTTCCAAGATAAAAAAAAAAAATCAGATGGAATTTTTCTTTCAGCCACCATGTTCTCATTATCCAAGTGATCCAGATGTTTTGCATTCATGAATAACATTTTTCAAAAGCTCTATTACGCTTAGGATTGAAGATGAAGGAGACTGCATGGCTTGCTGCAGCTGTAGTATCAGAGATAAGACGACTCTACAGGTCACTGCTATTTATAAATATCCGAAAATTGCCTGTGAGGTCCACGGTAGAGAAAGAACATAGTAATCTATTTCCCAGTCTCCTAGAGTGCCTGTGGGAATCTGGGGTTAAAAAGACAGCAGCTGCCTTATATAGTAATGCAGATGTATAAACTAAAGTATACGCAAAGTGAATAAAATGTACCATGTGATCTGTTCTGTTCCAATTATTTTCTAGAATATATCACTATGTACTAAATCAGTATTTTCTGGTTTACTATGTTACGTTTGTACCACGCTATAATGATGTACGACATTCAATATTTGGACTTACTATTAAAGTCTCTTTTTTTTGCATGCAGAAGCAGTTAATCAAATAACGGTATTAATCTTTCAAATAGTCAATATTGTTTCTTCTCATTACTACATGATTTGGTCAACTGTGCTATTTCTTCCACTCATACTGAGAACACGTTCTGCACTGTCAGCATTGCATGATGAATTTCAGCAAAAGAAAACAATTGCAAGAAGAGGTGTCATGTATTTTACTCTAGTGACACCTCTTGGAAATACTACTGAAATTTCTTAGAATGGCCATGTAAAAGTTCCGACTGCCTTCTAATAAAATAAGCACATATTTAATTGGTGTCCAATATGTCTGTGAACTGGGGTAGTATATATATATATATATATATATATATATATATATATATATATATATATATACATATATATATATATATATATATATATATATATATATATATATATATATATATATAAAAATAGGGTGATGACCCCAAGTGCGCTACCAAGAAGCAGCTACTCTATAAATCACCCCTGTTAGCGGGAGATGATACTAAGAAATGCGAAAACCAAGATATAGAGAGCGCTAAGTATGTATTCCACCACCTGGTATGAGTGTAATATTTCACTTTACAAATTGATACATACAACTTTGTATAAACAGGATGATTTATTAAAACTTTTTCTTAAAAATCCGTTGTTGTGTTCTTTCAAGATGTCAACAACAAAAAAATAACCCAACGCGTTTCGCCTTTCAGGAAGGCTTCATCAGGTTTTTTTTTTATATGCGCACATGCACTGCAAATGGTAGAAAGAATGCCAAACATAAATAACACTGTTCAATCAATGTTTTTAGGTTTAAAAAGAAATACAGTAATGAGGTACAATGATGAAGGAGGTACATACCACGAAAGAACAGTATAAAAGCAATCACTGACGGAAGTGTAGACTTTAGTAGAACTTCCCACAATCTAGAGAGATAAAGTGATTTTCTAATCAGATTTTTTGGAGGAAAAGGATGAGGAGGATAGCATGTAGATTTAGATATTACCTGCGGTAATAATGTGGGGTCCGACGGCAAAACTGCCCGGATTGATCTTTTCACTATTTAGTGACCCCTTATTAGGAGAGGCGTGATAGCCTATCTGGAGGAAAAGTATATAGTATTAGCCCTAAGAAGCTTATTTTAGGGAATATAAGTAGTAATACAACTGTCTTACGTACCACATGTGGGGGAGAGATCTGTCCAAAACTTAGGTGGAAGGATTTTTTCTCACTTGTAGTGAGGATTTCCACAACTTTTTAAAAGGCTATCAGCCTGTCAATAGGGAGATGGTGTATAGTTAGCATCCATACCGCTTAATTATGGGGTTTATAAAACATGTGTAAATATAAGTTTTACATACCACGTATAAAAGTGAATGTTTATCGTTTTGATGTAGAGGTTTTATTCCAATAGTCCTCCAGGAATATGTGACGAAAATCTCACTAGTGGTAAGGATTTTCCACAACCTTTTTAAAAAGGCTATAAGCCTATCAATTGGGAAATAGTTATAATTAACTTCCATGCCTCTTAATCATGGTGTTTATAGGACATGTGAAAATATAAGTTTTACATACCACGCATAAATGAAAAAAACTCTCGATCTGATGTGGAGGTTTTTCGAATGTCCTCAGGGCACAAGTAGCAAATATCTATAGGAATAATATTTCTCATTTAGCATTGATACATAGGGGATCTTAATATTGTCCCCTACATTCGCTGGGATATATTTAACAGGCTTAACGGATCGTTTGGTTTATAATATACCATAATATTGCCTTAATTTTTTAGTGTCACAAATTTCATTTACAAGGCTTGGAAAAATTCAGAAACAATGATATAATAATAAAAAAATATATAATTATAAAAAAAAAAAAAAAAAATTATAACAAAATATAAAAAAAAATATATATATAAAAAAATATATGTATAACATATTCTTCAGTAATGTATTTTTTCTGCGGTATATCTTTAACCTTATTCCGCTTTGGTCATGTTAAACCTACTACAAAAGTGATTCAATGTGCTATTGAAACAAAGTACATTTGTTCAGATATAAGATAAGTTTCTACAGAGGTATAGCAAATGCATAGCTCAGTACATCCCACTGCAACCTTACCTTGAGACGACTTCTCCCTAGTGAAACTCCCACCAGACTGATTGTGGATGTGCTGAGTGGATTCTTTTATAGCAGAATCTTATGAGGTCATATCCGGTTTAGACCAGAGAGGTAAATCTAATTTAAGCGACGTTTAAATGTCCTGGTGCCTTAAGTTTTACTATGGGCTGGTAGGGGATCCAAGAACCATCCTAAAGATAAATTCCTGTCATAATGGTGATAGTGAACGTTGTAGTCACATCGGGAACGCTACATGCGTTCCATCTGTGCGGTTCACCTGAAACAGGCTTCCGCTTCCGCTTCCTGGTTCTATATTAACATCAAAGAGTGAGGGGGCTGATCTCAAATGTGAGACGCTACATGCGTTTCAGCTTAGCTGTACGCCCCTTAGCTTACACTCGCTTCCTGTATTAGCGCTGACCTCTATATGGGACATTACTTGCGCTCCAACCATGCGGGTCATCCGAATCATGCTTCCGCTTCCTGGAAGTGTGGGTTGGGGACGCTGTTTGCGTTTCACCTCTGCGTGTCAACTGGATGGTGTTCTTTTTTTTTTTTTATAATTATATATTTTTTTATTATTATATCATTGTTTCTGAATTTTTCCAAGCCTTGTAAATGAAATTTGTGACACTAAAAAATAAAGGCAATATTATGGTATATTATAAACCAAACGATCCGTTAAGCCTGTTAAATATATCCCAGCGAATGTAGGGGACAATATTAAGATCCCCTATGTATCAATGCTAAATGAGAAATATTATTCCTATAGATATTTGCTACTTGTGCCCTGAGGACTTTCGAAAAACCTCCACATCAGATCGAGAGTTTTTTTCATTTATGCGTGGTATGTAAAACTTATATTTTCACATGTCCTATAAACACCATGATTAAGAGGCATGGAAGTTAATTATAACTATTTCCCAATTGATAGGCTTATAGCCTTTTTAAAAAGGTTGTGGAAAATCCTTACCACTAGTGAGATTTTCGTCACATATTCCTGGAGGACTATTGGAATAAAACCTCTACATCAAAACGATAAACATTCACTTTTATACGTGGTATGTAAAACTTATATTTACACATGTTTTATAAACCCCATAATTAAGCGGTATGGATGCTAACTATACACCATCTCCCTATTGACAGGCTGATAGCCTTTTAAAAAGTTGTGGAAATCCTCACTACAAGTGAGAAAAAATCCTTCCACCTAAGTTTTGGACAGATCTCTCCCCCACATGTGGTACGTAAGACAGTTGTATTACTACTTATATTCCCTAAAATAAGCTTCTTAGGGCTAATACTATATACTTTTCCTCCAGATAGGCTATCACGCCTCTCCTAATAAGGGGTCACTAAATAGTGAAAAGATCAATCCGGGCAGTTTTGCCGTCGGACCCCACATTATTACCGCAGGTAATATCTAAATCTACATGCTATCCTCCTCATCCTTTTCCTCCAAAAATCTGATTAGAAAATCACTTTATCTCTCTAGATTGTGGGAAGTTCTACTAAAGTCTACACTTCCGTCAGTGATTGCTTTTATACTATTCTTTCGTGGTATGTACCTCCTTCATTATTGTACCTCATTACTGTATTTCTTTTTAAACCTAAAAACATTGATTGAACAGTGTTATTTATGTTTGGCATTCTTTCTACCACTTGCAGTGCATGTGCGCATATAAAAAAAAACCCTGATGAAGCCTTCCTGAAAGGCGAAACGCGTTGGGTTATTTTTTTTTGTTGACATCTTGAAAGAACACAACAACGGATTTTTAAGAAAAAGTTTTAATAAATCATCCTGTTTATACAAAGTTGTATGTATCAATTTGTAAAGTGAAATATTACACTCATACCAGGTGGTGGAATACATACTTAGCGCTCTCTATATCTTGGTTTTCGCATATATATATATATATATATATATATATATATATATATACACATATTTATTTATTTATTAACAGTTTCTTATATAGCGCAGCATATTCCGTTGCGCTTTACAATGGCAGACAGTGATACAACAAAACAGGGTATTTACAGACAGTCAAAATGTAGGAGGGCCCTGCTCGCAAGCTTACAATCTATAGGGAATATTCAATGATAATGAGCAAGTCTCTCTCTACCAGTCCTTGTGGAACTGCAAGTCCCAGGTACGGAGAAAGGTGTACTTTTCCTCTCCAGAAAATGTATTTGCACTTGGACCGAAATTGTGGTCGGTTGTTCCTAGATTACCCAAATGGGCTCCTGGATCCCCAGGATAACAATTTCTAGAACAAACAGAAAGGAGCGCTCTATAGTGCGATTATCAGAGTTTAAAAAGTTTTTATTTTCTAAAAAGTTCCACGATACAGATGGGCATGAATCACGTACCATGTGGGGAGGTATCAAAACCGCAAGATATACAGCATCAGTGATAGACTGCAAAGTCAGAGCGGTTACACTCTGCCATCCGTCTCTTCCAAGTGATTGACTATACAGTATATATATATATATATATATATATACACATACATACACACACACACTGTATATGTGTTCAGTTTAGGCCCATGTATCACTATTCATATGTAGAAAGAAATTTGGACGTGATGTTACCACCCAAATCATACCTCCCAACTTTGGCATCATAGCAGGTGGGACTTCCGCGTGCACCGAAGGCCTCAAATTTAGGGGCGTAGTCTGGTGGCAAAGGGGCATGGCCTACAAATTGTGACTTCCACGAGGCCACATCCCCATTTTGCCACTGTGGGGCCATGGTCAGCGGCTCTGTGAGCTGCTGGCAATGCCCCCAATCCCTCTGCTTGCGGGAATAGACAGGGAGACTCCCAATCACCTCAATCGGCTCCGGATGGGACACGAGATCGTCCCCCCAAAAAACGGGAAGGTCTGATAAAAATCAGGACAGTTGCGAGGTATGCCCAAATTGTTATTGCAGGATGCAATTACACCACCCAGATGTATGAGGGAGCTCATATAGGGACAGTGTCTCCAAAATGTCAGTGGCAGATCTCCTGCTCATATCTCCCAGTAATATTTGTGAAGTGTAACCCATGTGCTGCAATCTGCTAATGCCATCTTCAATCGATCTGTTTTACCTAGACCTCTCTCTTTCTGTCCTCTCCCATATCACCTCCTGACAGCCATCATAAAAACAGAGTGAAAGCTGCTCAATCAGTACTGCCTCAGGTGCTGAAAGGGAGAGGGTGATTCATCTCATCGTATATGGTCCAATGCATCCTGATAATCAAATTTCCTTAAGCTGAAGCTAGTTTAACTCTTTCCCAATGTCGGACTGGGGCATGAAGGGCCCACAAAGGCAATGCTGGAAAGAGGTGGTGTAAAGCTGATTCAATGGATGTAGCACAGAGTGTTGCTGTGCCTACCATATTACACAGGGAGTGACAGAAGCTGAGTGCTGCAGGATAATGTAACACTGCAGCATCTGGCTTCTGTCACTGCAGTTGAGCCTGCATTTTGTTGTCACACCAGTGACTGCTATATTATACAGATAGCAATCCAGGGACCACCATTCTATAAAGTGATGTGTGTGACAATTACCACAGGACTCTGGAGAGCTGCAGTAGTGTGTCTTTACTCGCTGCATCATGCTGAAATAATGGCTGCAGCAGCTTTCTACCAATAACAAGTGGAAGGCAGTGATGCCACAACCTGCCCTTCACACAAATCAGCCCTGCCCTTAAAGCAGGCACGTCCAACCTGCGGCCCTCCAGATGTGCTAAAACTACACATCCCAGCATGCCTTGCCACAATTTGGCTATTAGGGAATGCTAGAATGATGGCAATGCTTGCTGGGATGTGTAGTTTTAGCACATCTGGAGGGCCGCAGGTTGGACATGCCTGCCTTAAAGCAACACAACCTACATCTAACAGCTTCATTCACACAAATCAGCTCTGCACAAGAACTTCAACCTTTACCTAAAAATGTATGGAAAGGCTTGGACAGATCATGTGTACCTTGGGAAAAATAAAACATTGTATCCATCCACAAGAAGGACACCAAATGCATGTCTCTGTAAGATCTACCTTAACTCTCCTTTTGCAGTTATAGCTCCCCATTTAGAGAGGAGAGTATGATTTTTCTCTCGAAAGGTCCATACACACTATGGGGGGTATTCAATCATGGCAAAAAATAGGCCGAAATTTTCCTTTTGGCACTCAATCAAAGACTTGTTCGCCTGTTTTGAGTTAATTTTTGGTCATGCCTTTTCATAAAAAAAAAAAAAAAAATTTTGGGGGGGGGAGCAAAATGGCATGGCAAAATTGCCGCAAATTCACCAAAATCAGGTGAATTTGCAGAAATTTCGATGATACATGTGGTTTTCGCCAATGCTGGATTTTTTTGCCCAGGTAAAAAATCATCACTGGGATTGAATAGGCAAATTGAATCTACCCCAGAAAAACCGGATGAAAACTGATGTTTTTTGCCTGGCGAAAATTTCACCTGGAATTGAATACCCCTTTGTGTACTGCATTCCAGCACATATAACATCTAGTACTACAGTATAATCACAGTGAGGGTCATTTATATCTGGTTGCACTTTCTACCCCTGTTGCAATGATTTGCTGTGCACAATTGCGATGATATGCTAACATAGACACAAGCTACTCAATGCAGAAGGACAGACACTGCAATTGCAACAGTAGTTGAAGATTGCAGAAACATTGTTGCACATCCAGAGCCTGAGTGCCTTATATAGACATACAGGTTGAGCCGATCTCCCGGATACACAGTTATATACAATAGCAAGTGTGATCATGGCTACTAATGTGTGCATGCCCAGAGTACAGCCGTAACACGCTTGCTTTTGCCCCACCACTCCCCGTTACCAACCCCAAACACTAGAAAACTGTGAATCAGTGAGCAATGTGAAAACAAGATTGATTTGCCATTTTGCAGAATGACCCACAGTAAGCATCTAAATGTGACATTATTTATATATTACCATATATTTTCTACAGAACATTCAAAATTATATAGTTTACATCATCATCATCATAATAATAATATTAACAACATACCTCCCAACTATGTCCGGTCCAGGATCAGGACTCCATCACACTTCCATAAAGGGGGCAGGCCCTCTGGAAAAGTTGGTGTGATGTTTAGGAATGTTCGTCATCGTAGAGCCACACCCCCGATTTATGATTTCACCAGATTCTGATGGCTGGGCCAGAGAAATCTGGGGAAAAGTGGTAGAATCACATTATTTATTTCTTATATAGCGCATACATATTCTGCATAGAATACTTGAACATTTACATCAGTCCCTGCCCCAGTGGAGTTTACAATCTATATTTCCTACCACATGCACACACAGACATTCTAGGGTTAATTTTTGTTGGGAGCCAATTAGCTTACAAGTATATTTTTGGATTGTGCACATTGCTGATGCATCCGATTTATCGCATCCAATTTCCCTTGAACTCCCCCAGCAGCTCCCCGGGAGTCCTCAGTGCTATTTTTCCATGCGATAAATCAAAAGCAATAAATCGCTTGTAAAACAGCACATCAAGCGCCAAATCGGATGAAAGACTCCTGGGGAGCTGCTAGGCGACTTCAAGGTAAATCAGGTCTGACTTGCCCTTCAGACACGTTGGGATAGTGTATGGGGGCCTTAAATCTTTCATAGTCTATGGAGCATTAATCCATTCTCCTATTTTATTATACAGTATGTGTGTTTTGTGTGTTTAGAATATAATGCATTGAAATCATTTCAAAACTGCATTTTCCCTAGGTATAGAAAAGGGAGTTCTGCAGCTGGCTAATATACAGAAGTCTATTTCAGTAGATAGAGAGTTATCCTCCATTGCCTATTAAACTCACCATCGGCAATGCCCCTTTATGCCCCACACTTTAATAAATTTATCTTAAACCTTAACTAACTTATCACTAAAATAACGAGACAGACACAAGTGCTGGCGTTTCAAAATATGATGTCCTAGCTCATGGAACTCCTCCCTTGATCCCTAATTGGCTAACACTGATCATGTCATAACCCCTAGCAAAACAGCCTAAAGTGCAGGCAGCTCAGAAGCCTTCAGTGATTTATGTCACCTCTTGCTTAATCAGCCCTCGGTTTTCTTTATTACTGTACTGCAAACTACCGTCTTATCTTTGTTATCTTCCATTTTTTACAAATTGCCAATTACTCGCTGATCTACATGTTTTCGGTGAAATTGCTGGTGTTTTCACCCAGTTTTTTGTCAGTTTTCACCAATGCTGTTTCGACCCCCCCAAAAATGTATAACTGCATTGCGAAAGAGGACTTAAAAACGGGCGGTTTACTGTTTAACCCATAATTGAATACACAGCGATCGTATCCCCAACCTTTGTCTATAATGATTATTACAATATTATCTGCGTACTTTTTAGCAAGTTTATATTTTCATTCTGTAGGAGGCCGACAATTATTTATTGGTAAATATAGACCAGTGTAAAAACCACACCTGTGTGTGTTTCATGCTATTGCTGATGGCATTAAGTTTAAGATCCATATAAAGTATGACAGCAAAATAGGAAAGAAACATGACAGTGCTCAGCCACACCTGCATGTTGAACAGTACCAGCTGCACAGCTATATAAAAGCACCAGGCATTAAGGAAAGCTTTCAAGTAGGAAGAAGGAAAGCATATTTAATTTCCATTTGGTATACAACGGATCATATAAGAAGAATGCAATATTTTATTTATATTTCACAAAGTGGCAAACACGGTTATGGAAAGTGTTTTATGTAATCCGAATTGGGATTATTTCACATTCAGCGGGATAGCACTCCAGGGTTTTAATCTCGGGGTTTAGAGATTCTAAATTGCATTTTTAAAGCTGGGCATACACACTATGCAACTTCTTCCCTCAGTGAAGTCGCCTGTGATAGGCCTTTGAACTACCTGTGACCCTCCTGGCGGCAGTGAACAATTGCATGAAAAGTGATTTACAGCAGGTCTGATGCGATGTGCTGTTTCGTGCACATCTCACCGGAGCCAAATTGCATGTAAATTGCCATAGTGTATGCATCCCTCCCAACTTGTGTCCTGATGAATAGCGTCCGAAAAAGGGGTGGGGCGTATGCAAATGAGGGTGCAGCTTATGCTAATTAGCCGCGACCTCATTTTCATATGAGAATAGACGCTGTGCGCATGCGCACAGCATCTATTCTACTAGATTGGGGGGTCTCCCAACTGCCACCCCCGCAGCGGGACAATGCCTGCCGCGGGTGGGACAGCGGGACAGGACCCAAAAATCGGGACTGTCCCGCTGTAATCGTGACAGTTGGGAGGTATGGTGTATGGGGTCTTCACCAGCGACGTGACTAGATTTTGGGCGCCCCCCCGCCGTTAAAGGGAGGGCGCCCAGCCACTCACCCGCCCCTCCGCCCGCCGCACGCCGCACCAACCCCCGCAGTCTTACCTGTGTTCAGTTAAGTACGCGCTGGTCCCGGCTCCCTTCTTCTGCTATGAGGACCACCACAAAATGTCCGCCCCCATACAGCAGACAGTTTCAGAGAACTGTTTGCTATATGGGGGTGGCCATTTTGTGGTGGTCCTCAGCAGAAGAAGGGAGCCGGGACCAGCGGTACTGAACACAGGTAAAGACTGGGGTTGGGGGGGTTTGCGGGGGTTGGTGCAGCGGGCGGCAACTATAGCACTGCAGCCCCCGGCGCCCGCACATGCATAGCGCCCCCCCCGCGGTCGCGGGGGCTGCGATGCTATAGTTACGCCACTGGTCTTCACTACACCACCAAGACTGATTCACTATTTTCCAATATTCCAGGATTTCTCCTCCTTCCCTTACTGTTGAAGATATCAGTTATTCTGTTCTCTTAGGAGTACATTTACTAAAGATGGGAGTTCTATTAAAAAATGGGATGGGTCCATAGCAACCAATCAGATTATACTTATTTATTTTGCATCTTTTAGAAGATAATAGACAGAATCTCATTTGTTGCTTTGCGTAACATCCCATCTTCAATAGAACCCCCATCCTATATTCAATAGAACCAGGATGAGTTGTAGTGTTTCAAAAAAATTGCATAACTACAACTCCCACGACTAACATGCGGGGGCAAGACCAGCACAGGGCACAGCCACCTGCATGTTAGGTTCCTCCGTCTGATGCGATTGGTGAGGTTATCCTTAGGTCAGCCCCCTGCCTGCGCATCCCAGCTGCAAAGGCAAGTGCTAGGCAGCCATGTTTTGAATGGCAGCAGCTGCATTTGACATCACACAGCCTCAGTGGCTCACCCCACAAACGGTCCGGCCATGCACAGACCGCACTCCACCAATGCAGTATCAATGGCACAAAAATTCCACCCCCGTAGGGGCAGATGTACCAAGCTTCAAAAAGTGATAAAATGGAGAATGATAAACAGCCAACCAATTAGCTCCTACCTCCCATGCTATAGGCTGGGTTTGAAAAATGACAGGTAGGAGCTGACTGGCTGATTATTTATCACTCTCCATTTGATCACTTTTTGAAGCTTGATTCATCTGGCCCTTAGACTGCGGTTGCATTTTCCAGAATTTGCTAATCAGCGACCAGTTTGCCCCTTACTCCATTGCCACTGAGCCATACTTTACTTCTCCCAACCTTCCTACTACAACCTCTGGAATACCTCCAGAATGCAAGCCTTCATTACCTCTTATACCCCTAAAACTGTTATCTGCATACTTATATTATTTCAACATAGAAATATGTTATTTTGCTGTTCTCTAGCCTTCTCTTCTCATTTTATTCAAACCTCAAAAGTACAGTTTGTCTTATGTTGCTTTCCCACCATTTAGTGTTTTACCAGTGCCCTCTAGTGGTAATGTATGTATTTACAGTACTTTACGAATCTTAAATATGACCATGTGCTTGATTCTGTTTGGCTCGTAAAGCAGCATTAATGCTCTCTTGTGGGAGCCTTGTAAAGCCGCCCACTGGGCGTGCGAATGCCTGCCCCCCGCTACATGCAGAATTCCCGCGCAGCACTGTAAATGGATGTTTTGCATAAACATCCATTCACAGTCTTGTGTGTGGGCCCAAAATCATTCAATGGTTGCCGACCGTGAAATTAATTCTGTAGCACTAGCAAATCTAAGTCTCTGGTGATTTAGATTAGCAGCTACCTGCTCCGAGAACAGGGCGGGTAGCTGACATCCGGTGATATCAGCCGCCCACCCCTGGAAGGCAGGTGGCCGCAAGCGGTTTCATGGGTGCACCCGGCATTTTTGTAGGTACGCCCAGGAAACGCAGGGCATTTGCATGCAAACACCCCCTTCACGCATCCTACATGCCCCCCCTTTGCGAGTGACTCAGAGACTATGCAAGTATCCAAGGGCGCCCGCATAGAAGCCCTGCATGTGCACATACAGTAAGTGAATATGCGCAGAGCTTCACTATCAAATTCCCTGTGCGAATGCATGGGTGAGTTCGCTAATCAGAATCACCCCCATCAGGGCTGGATTATAATGAGGGCACAATGGGTCAGTACCCCTGGGCCCCCCTCTAGCTAGGGGCCCCCTGTGGTTGGTATGTATATTAAAAAAAAAAAAACATTTTTTTTTAGCTAAAGGTTTTGTGCATGGGAGTGGGGTAGTGCTGCAGCTTCACATATCTGCCAATGTGACAATGATTAATGGTGCTGAGCATGGGGTGCCAAGGCACACTGGCTGCACAAGTGTGCAGTGCATTACTGGGAGTCCCATGACAATTTGCACCAGAGGGCAGAGACTGAGACGTTTGTGCTGAGCTCTGATTGGTGGAGCTCATTACATGCTTCTCAGGCCCATGGAGTACAGCAGCAGCAGCCTAGTCATGGGAGGGTTTTTAATCAGAGGCAGCACTGGGAATGTGAGGTCTCCTACAGAGTAAGGTGCAGAGGGAAAAACACAGGCTTTTCATTTAGTATATATGTATGTGTGTGTGTCAAAGAGAATGTGTATCACATTTTCAACAGAAAAGGAAATTTAAAAGGCGGGAGAGGACAATGGAGAGAGATGGGTTCAGACTTTCTTTTAAAAACCATTGAGATGGAAAATACAGACATATAAAAATGTGAATGTTCATAAATAAGATTACCGTCATAATGTACGCATTCAGTAATGCAATTAACAGCATACCATTATTACAAAACAGAAATAGTGTGCTCATGTGGACTCTTTCTGTTTTGTAATAATGGTATGCTGTTAATTGCATTACTGAATGCGTACATTATGACGGTAATCTTATTTATGAACCTTTCACATTTTTATATGTCTGTATTTTCCATCTCGATGGTTTTTAAAAGAAAGTCTGAACCCATCTCTCTCC